>NC_141695.1:1087474984-1088110167 GCF_964263255.1 Lissotriton vulgaris
AGTGCTTCTACTTTGTTTGGAAGGAGAGCGAAGTTGTGAGCCTGAATATATATATATATATATATATATATATATATATATATATATATATATATATATATATATATATATATATATACATGTATACATATACATATATATATATATATATATATATATATATATATATACATATATATATATATATATATTTTCTTAAGTCCGGTACAGATGCAGCAGAGCGCAGCCACGCCACACAGCAAAGTCGGAAAATCGAGTATGTATATATGTATATATATATATATATATATATATATATATATATATATATATATATATATATTACCTACTACTTGTCACCAGTAGGTAGTTATAGTTAGGACCTAGTTTCCATAGGAAATCGGCAACATTCTATTTGGAATAACTTTGGTGCCTGTCAATGAATCTTTGGAAAATTCTACAAGAAGATGGTTTGCTCCGCTTCACCCCTTCCCTGAAAGTGTGGGGGTGATTCGTCAAGCGGGGGCAGAGAAAAAAGGGGGGCCCCAAAATGTGTTTTCCCCATGCAATTTTCCATAGGGACCTTTAAGACAGGCTACAGCCCGAACTGCTGAACAGAATTACACCAAATTTGGCAGAGAGGTAGAGTTCGGTTCGCAGATGATGCTTTTTGTTAAATGGTGTAAATCCATGCAGTAGTTCCTAAGAAAATCAAAAGTGAAATCATAGATATATCTATGGACGAAGTACCGTCCGAGGATTATACGCGTACCACTACGAGCACGAGCTGCATGCTAATTGGCTGTCAACTGTTTGTCAACACTCCAAACCAGGAAGTGTTGGCCTCTATCTTGTGTCTCGGTAGAACCGAGGCACAAGAAAACAGAAAAAGAAGTGTGCAAAAGATGCAACGGGGGCAAGGTAAACACACCCTGACCCCGTAGGCCTGCTCAGGGGGTCCCACAAGAACTCCCAAGGTCTAAAATCGCGGCATGGTGTGGGAAAAAAAAGAAAACCTGAAGCCTGCTTTAGTGCTAATTAGCCCCCAGGGGGGCCAAGTCCTGGGGGCAATGTAGTTTATTATAATGGGGGCCCAGAGGGGTCCCCCAGTCCCGGGGACCGCTTCCACCCGGGGCTTTTTTTTAAATATATGTGCAGCAGGGGCTCATGGCCCCCGGAGTAAATGTAAATGTATATGTGTGGGGAAGCACCACTCTCCTGGGCTTTAAAATATTAATTGAGGGGGGCTCTGAGGCCCCCTAGCCCTGGGAACCGCCACCCCCAGGGGCTTTAAAATATTAATTGAGGGGCAGCTGAGGCCCCCCCAGTTACGGGGAGCGACACCTACCGGGGCTTTAAAATATTAATTGAGGGGGCTCTGAGGCCCCCCAGCTCCAGCACTGCCACCCCTGGGCATCTTGAAAGTGTTGAAGGGGGGGCTGCGTGGCTCCGCTCCTGGAGCCCAAGATGGACCTGGGGACCGCCATCCCCCAGGGCCGGCTCCTGCAGTGTTCCGGGGTGCACAGCCCTAGGACACTGCTGTTTGCAATGTCAGGGTGGGAGCCGTTAGGATCCTGTCCTCTTTCTTTGGCCATGTACAGGTAGATCACCTGCTATCGAGCAGGAGGGGCTTCTGTATAAAAGCACTTCCTACTCATGTCTCATTGCTTGGTTTTGTGTTCCTGTCGTTTTGGACCTGCTCTGCTTGGATTGGATCGGCTCTTTGGATCAAGCTCTGCCTTCCGTGGGGATATTGAGAAGCCTTAACACGCGGGCCGGCGGCTGCCGCTTTGTGTTTGTTAGTCCCCGCCCTTTCAGGAACTTGTGTCCTATTTTTGCTCTTTTAGCAAAGGTTACCAGTGACTTTTCCCCGACCTCGGTGACTTCGCTAGCCCTTGGGACTCCTTCAGCTTTTTGCCCGGACTTCATTGCTGTACGCGGCTGCGTACGGACCATTGTGCGGAGTCTTCCGGGGTTTGTTGCAGCCTGTTTCTTTCGTTTTGTCCTTTTTTGGTTCCTTTCACGAACATTTTGGAAATCTGGTCATGGAAGTAGCGTTTCTCCTTAGTTAGTTAGTCTAGGTGAGGGGGAGGCCTACAACTCTGGACTTTGTGCTTATTTCATGAACAATTGCTGAACTTTTTAAGGGTTTTTTTATGTCCGTTGACTTTTTCCCCTTCTTTCAAATCCTACGTTGTTGTTTCCTTGGATTCGAGGCGTGTAGGGAAGCTAACCACACCCACTCCTATGCTGCATCCGGAGAGGGATCTTCGGTAAGAGGGGCTTTTTGCCTAGAGGTATCTATTACTGTGCTTGGCCATAGAATGATTACTCGTTGGGTTATTTACCCCTTGATGTGTCCCTATTAAGTTGTTTTCTTTTTTGTTCCCTGCTACAGGTGCGTGCGTGTTTTTCTTCCCCCCTCCCTCTTCCAGCGTTCTGGTAGTTAGTGCTCTGTGTATTACATCAGTGCGCTCTGCTAGGGCGAGGGTAGGGGATAGGGATCAGCATCGCCTCTGCAGTAGTGGGCCCTGTTGGATGGTCAAAGTGACAGGAGCCTCGCGGCTCCCACCCTGACATTGGAAACTGCTTTCCTATAAGGAAGAGAGAGCGCTCTCTTCCAAATAGGAAAGCAGATTGTTTTTTCTCAGGGGGAGCAGCATGTTAGTTGTTTGGATTTTGAAAGTGAGAAAAATACAATAAAGAACTAAGCATGCGCTGAAAATTCGTTCCGCTCGCGGAATTTGCGGATTTTCCGCGATTTCGCGATCCGCCAATCTCGCGAAATCGCGGTAAAATCCGCGAATCAGCGGGGACGAATTTTCAGCCAAGCACTTACAGGGTACAGCAGCAGGTGCAAAAGTTGAAGCTAATTTTTTGTAACCTTTTTGAAAATAGCTAAATTAATAGCTTTGTCATTTACAATGCCAATAGTTATAACTTTCGCAAATGTGACACCTATAGCATTTGTAATGCAACATGTTTTGTATTTACGTGACTTAGCTGTATTGATGTTACAAATTACAATGGATTTTAATTTTTTTAAATAATTAATACTTAAATAAAAGTGATTTTAATTTATAATGGCAATAGCTTAAACTTTTGTAAATAACTTTTGTGAAGATTATGTTCAGTGTATTTTATTGTGACGAAAATCCAAGAACAGAAGTGAAATATTTACATCTTTTGTGACATTTGTAATAAAGTTTGAAACATTGAGAGAACACATTTGAACCAGTTGTTGTTGAATGGTTGTACAGATTGATGCTGGAGTGGCGCTGAGTGGTGCTGTGGTGGTGCTGGGTGGTGCTGTGGTGATGCTGAGTGGTGCTGTGGTGATGCTGAGTGATACTGGGATGGTGCTGAGTGATGCTGGGGTGGCGCTGAGTGGTGTTGTGGTGGTGCTGAGTGATGCTGTGGTGGTGCTGAGTGATGCTGTGGTGGTGCTGAGTGGTGCTGTGGTGGTGCTGAGTGATAATGTGGTGGTGCTGAGTGATGCTGTGGTGGTGCTGAGTGATGTTGTGGTGGCGCTGAGTGGTGCTGTGGTGGTGCTGATTGGTGCTGTGGTGGTGCTGAGTGATGCGATGCTGTGGTGGTGCTGAGTGATGCTGTTGTTGTGCTGAGTGGTGCTGTGGTGGTGCTGAGTGATAATGTGGTGGCACTGAGTGATGCTGTGGTGGCGCTGAGTGATGCTGTGGTGGCGCTGAGTGGTGCTGTGGAAGTGCTAAGTGATAATGTGGTGGTGCTGAGTGATAATGTGGTGGTGCTGAGTGATGCTGGGGTAGCGCTGAGTGATGATGTGGTGATGCAGAAGGGCAGAAAAACAAGGGGAAAACGAGTCTAACAGTGAGCAGAAGGACACAAACAACCAGTCTAACAGAGGACAGAAGGGCAGAAAAACAAGGGAAAAACAAGTCTAACAGAGGGCAGAAGGGCACAAAAAACTAGTCTAACGGGGCAAAAAGGCACAAAAACAAGTCTAACAGAGGGCAGAAGGGCACAAAAAACGAGTATAACAGAGGGCAGAAGGGCACAAAAACAAGGGAATAACAGAGGGCAGAAGGGCACAAAAAACGAGTCTAACAGAGGGCAGAAGCGCAGAAAAACAAGGGAAAAATGAGTCTAACAGAGGGCAGAAGGGCACAAAAAACGAGCCTAACAGGGGGCAGAATGAATCCCGCCCTGCGTGTTTGTCCACAAAGATGCCACCTTTTTGTGCAATACCTCTACTCAACTGGAGTACTTTCTACTGTCTAATCAGTAAGTGCTCCCTCGTTGGCTAAATGTATAGGGGCAGATTTACAGTAACTGGCGCATCCCCAGGGATGCGCCAGTTATTGTGCGCCGCAGCTCCGCCACCCATGGTGCGCCGCTTTTAAAATGAGGCGCACCATGTGTCAAAAACGGCACAGATGTGTCACGCATCTGTGCCGTAAAAGCAGCGCATTGCTGGAGCTGGGTCGAACTTGCGATGCAGCTCCAGCAATGCTCTGGGGGGCCCTATCTCCCCAATGCTGCATCAAGCCTTACGCCTGCTTCAAGTAGGCGCAGGGTTTTGACGCAGCATTGCCCCAAAAGTGACTGAGTGAATTCTTGTAGATTTCACTAAGCCACTTTTAGGAGGCGTTCCTGCGCAGGAACGCCCTCCACTGTGCCAGAACGCCTCTTGATGGCGCAGGGACAGACTAATTTGCATGTAGACAGGTTCTGAGCTGGGATGGTGCAGTGAGCTAAAAAACGGTGATGGATCAAGCCCTGATCTGTTGACTGGGTAGGAGTATTCTGCCTAATTCAGAAACTCTGTCCATTACCACCCCCTTTTCTGAATCGTTTTGTCCACCATAAGCGTGGAAGGGTATACTCAGATGTGAGTCCCTTGCTCATTGCACCATCAGGATTCAAGCAAGCCGGGCCGATGACGGCTGTAATGCCAGAAACCGGTCCCCGGAAGCTTGTTTCCTTCCCAGTATAAGAATTGGCTTGGTAGTTTAGTTTGCCCTGTTCCCATGATGCACTGGGACAGGGACAGACTAATTTGCATGTAGCCAGGTTCTGAGCTGGGATGGTGCAGTGAGCTAAAAAACGGTGATGGATCAAGCCCTGATCTGTTGACTGGGTAGGAGTATTCTGCTTAATTCAGAAACTCTGTCAATTACCACCCCCTTCTCTGAACCATGTGTCAAAAACGGCACAGATGTGTCACGCATCTGTGCCGTAAAAGTAGTGCATTGCTGGAGCTGGGTCGAACTTGCGACGCAGCTCCAGCAATGCTTTGGGGGGCCCTATCTCCCCAATGCTGCATCAAGCCTTGCGCCTGCTTTAAGCAGGTGCAGGGTTTTGACGCAGCATTGCCCTAAAAGTGACTGAGTGAATTCTTGTAGATTTCACTCAGCCACTTTTAGGAGGCGTTCCTGTGCAGGAACGCCCTCCCCTGTGCCGGAACGCCTCTTGATGGCGCAGGGATTTACAACGTGACGCATCTCTTAGATGCGTCACATTGTTAATACCCAGCACCATGGCACATCTTTTGTGCTGCTGCTGCGTCACAAAAGGTCTCGGTAGAGGGTGGGAGCGGTGAACCAGAGGGTGGCAGTGATGAACCAGAGGGTGACAGTGATGAACCAGAGGGTGGCAGGGATGAACCAGAGGGTGACAGTGCTGAACCAGAGGGTGGCAGTGCTAAACCAGAGGGTGGCAGGGGTGAACCAGAGGGTGGCAGTGAGGAACCAGATGGTGGCAGGGGTGAACCAGAGGGTGGCAGTGGTGAACCAGAAGGTGGCATGGGTGAACCAGAGGGTGGCAGTGGTGAAACAGAGAGTCGTAGTTGTGAACCAGAGAGTGGCAGTGCTGAACCAGAGGGTGACAGTGGTGAACCAGAGGTGCTGTGATGAACCAGAGGTGGCAGTTGTTAACCAGAGGGTGACAGTGGTGAACCAGAGGGTGGCAGTGCTGTACCAGAGGGTGGCAGGGGTGAACCAGAGGGTGCTGTGATGAACCAGAGGGTGGCAGTGGTGAACCAGAGGGTGGCAGGGGTGAACCAGAGGGTGGCAGTGGTGAACCAGAGGGTGGCAGTGCTGAACCAGAGGGTGACAGTGGTTAACCAGAGGGTGGCAGTGGTGAACCAGAGGTGCTGTGATGAACCAGAGGGTGGCAGTCGTGAACCAGAGGGTGGCAATGGTGAACCAGAGGGTAACAGTGCTGTACCAAAGGGTGGCAGGGGTGAACCAGAGGTGCTGTGATGAACCAGAGGGTGGCAGTCGTGAACCAGAGGGTGGCAGTGGTGAAAAAGAGGGTGACAGTGCTGTACCAGAGGGTGGCAGGGGTGAACCAGAGGGTGCTGTGATGAACCAGAGGGTGGCAGTGGTGAACCAGAGGGTGGCAGGGGTGAACCAGAGGGTGGCAGTGGTGAACCAGAGGGTGGCAGTGCTGAACCAGATGGTGGCAGGGGTGAACCAGAGAGTGGCAGTGCTGAACCAGAGTGTGGCAGTGGTGAACCAGAGGGTGGCAGGGGTGAACCAGAGGGTGGCAGGGGTGAACCAAAGGGTGGCAGTGGTGAACTAGAGGGTGGCAGTGGTGAACCAGAGGGTGCTGTGCCCATACACACACCAAAAAACTAAAATCTGCAAATTCGCACGAATTTCCAGATTTTGCAGATTGTGAATTAGATTTCGCGCGAATTCGGGGAACACGAATTTGCAAATTTCGCCCATACTTATAAAGAACTAGAAACATAACTTTAATAAAACAATATAATAAACAAAATGTGATGTGGACTCCAATAGACGTGTGGTTGGTAATCTGCAAAGCAAAAAAGAAAATTAGTGTTTAAGATTAGATCGATGTGACTAAATGAGGGCAAACATTACAAGTCAAGGTAACACTAGGATTTTACGTGTGCAGTGCACCTGGTACATTTCACTTGTTTAATAGGGCCGCATTGAAGCGGTGTATATATGGAAGAGTCTATTGCGTCAGATTTAAATTGCAGATCAACAGGTCTTTAAAATGATTCAGAGATGAGACAGTATTAGATGAGAGAACAAGTCATTATGCAGGACAATATTCTTTAGGGCTTATTTATAAGAGTCTTGCGCCACTTTTGTGTTACTTTTTTCATGTTGAAAGTGACGCAAAAGTGGTGCAAGGGGTTTGTAAATACGCTTTTTTGTTTCTAATGCATTTAATTGGAGGCATTGTATATCTAGGCCGCTCTGCTTACCTTGTGTAAACACTGTGGCCAGAAGAATTCACAACTTCAACTTAGCTTTGGTTCTACACGTCAGAGTAGACAGCTGCGTCCATAAGTTTAAAAGAGGAAGAGAAATGATGTGAAAGAGAAAAAGAGAAAAACCAACATTAAAACATGGGTGAGAGAAAGTTATAAATGGAGCTGTTAATACTGGAGAAAATATTCGTAGCTCACCTTTTGCCTCTGTTGTGTGTCTAAGCACATGCTGGTTCATAGTGCACCCTCAAGTTTAGTGATCTGAAAGATAGAATATAGACTTTGTTATAACATAGTACATACAACTGCACACATATATTTTTGCTTTATTTATTTGTATACTCAGGATAATGTATTTTTTTTACTTCCACTGTAAGAAGGTGTTTGTGTGCTGTTTATCTTCCAAAGTAGTATAGTACATACACTCCCACTGCATAGAGGTGAGTTCTCGATATTGCAGGGCAGATTTACAAGCTCCCTACGACACCAGTACGTCACTTTTTGTGATGTACTGGTGACGCAGGCGACTCTTTTATATTTACAAGAGGAAAAGCCACCCTGCATGACTTTTCCTCTCCTTGTAAATATGGCCCCTTCACACGGAGCACTTTGCGGTGAAGGGGCATTTAATGGGTGTTGCTGTGGGTGTTCCCACGCAACACCCATGGAACAAGAGACATTGTCCAGATTTACAAGAAATAGTAAATCTGGAGATGCATCTGAATGCTACCTCACCCTAGAGGTGGCGTAGCAAGGTGCAACGAGGACAAATGTTTTTATTTCTCCTCATTTTTATTCCTCTTTCAATGCGTGCTGCATTCTACGCACGCATTGAAAGAGGAAAAATGCCTTTAGTGATTATTTTTGTGCAGGAAGGTGTCTCTTCCTGCACAAAAACAATCTTCCCTTGGCGCAGGCATCCTTGCACCGTGGTGCAAGGGTGCCAGCGCCGGCGCATGGCAACTGTTTGTGCGCCAGCAGAGGGGAGAGCACAGGAATGCGACATATTCTTGTAAATATGTTGCATTCGTATGCTCTGAAAGTGCCGTAGTGTGGTGCAGCCAAAGGGCTTACGGTACCACGCTGTGGTACTTTCTTGTAGACCTGCCCCTGCGTACCTAGACTGTTGCATCTCATTGACTCGCAGAATCTGGAGGTGAGTGTTTTTCTTGAGAAGTCAGAGGCATATTTAAAAGCTCCTTGCACTACTTTTCCCATGTTAAAAGTGACACAAAAGTGACACAAGAAGCTTGTAGATCTGTTCGTCAGACTGTTGTAACCTATCTATTCTCACTGCTCTGAGGTAGTTGTATATTTCTACGTAGTGAATGTGCTGGACACTACCCACTCTCTCCTTTTACAGATAACTTGTTATTGTTTCGGAAACAAGTTTCTTTGCTCACCTAGTGCCGTTGGCGTGATTCAATGAGGGTGCACTACGTGTCGATGCAGACTTCACTGTGGCTGTCCGAGTTCACTACTTGTACTTAGGTAAGGTTGTGCATGGCAGAGTGGACAGCAGTGACTATAACTTTAAAAGAGAAAGAGGAACAATGTGATAGAAAGTGAGAAAGAGAAAGAGAGAAAAAACAACATTAAAACGTGGGAGAGAGGAAATTATAGATGAAACAGTTAGTACTGGAGAAAATACTCGTAGCTCACCTTTTGCCTCCGTTGTGTCCAAGCACGTGGTAGTTCATAGTGCACCCTCCAATTTAGTGATCTGAAAAATAGTATAAAGAGTTAGTAATAGTATAGTCCCACTTTCTCCTTTGACTGATGACTTGTTGTTGTTTCAGAAACAAGCTTCTTTGCTCACCTTGTGCCATTGGTGTGATTGAAAGAGGGTGCACTACGTGTCGAATCAGCTTTCTCAGAAGTTGTTACGATGGCCACGGATCATAGCAGAATCCTCGAACATTGAGTTTTAGAAGTCTTGGGGGGGACACCAATTTGTGAAACACAACCTGTAAGATAAAAAGGAAGTTACCATTGTGTGTAATTTTTTTATCATAGGAAAGAGGAAGTGACAGAGTGACTGCAAAGAATATTCACAGCTCGACTTTCTGTCACCAGTGTGTTTTTCACCACGTGCTAAGACATAATGCACCCTGAAGCTCTACATCTAAAAGATAGTAAAAGAAAGATGTTATGATTGGTAATTGTTACTATCTTAATGTGGAGTTGGATAACATCGCCCTTTCACACACTTTCCATCTCACATTTATAATAACTATTTCTATAGTTTATATTCCAGACGTTTGAGCGATTATACAAACGTTCCTGCTATTGGAAAAAAAATAGATACATGTAATTTGATACACTATATAGGACTGCGTTTTTCTAAATCACTGCGTCACTTTTTTTTATCCAGTCTGCTACAGCCCTTCTACTCCCTCCGATGCACACCCAGGTCTCACTGCTCACCTTTTTGTGGATAGGACACCTTCTACATCATGCAGTCCCGCTCTGCCACTAAGAAGTCTCACATATGGTGCTGAGTCTTGATATCTCTATGGCTAACGACATACTCGTGCTCCCATCCTCATCATCACAGGTTCTTCACCCGCTCAGTGCTTCGGGTACCACTAACTCAGTGACCAAAGAGGCCAGGCATGTGGTAGTGGGCCCCTTTGTTTGGTTGTTTGGGCCTACATGAGGTGTCCGAACCACCAGGACGGGCCATCACAGTGCTTGCGATGGGAGCAACTCTAAAATGGCATACAGCACGTGCGCCCGTCTTTTTTATAGGTAGGGTCACATGTGTAGTGACGTATGTGCTGAATGGGTGTGGTGTGGGTGTATACCAGCCATGAGGGAGTGTGTGTGTGCCGATCTGACAACTAGACCTGGAACTAAGAAATCACTACAATGGAAATCTGAGCCATGTAGTGTTGTTGTGTCTTCCTGGTAGGGTAAGCGGAGTGGGCTGTACTAACGTATTCAGCCTCGATTATTTTACCACCACCCCCCGGGGCTTTCTAAATGTTGGGAGGGGGGCTGCGCTGCTCCGGTACATTGCAGGAGCTAGCCGTGGGGCCTGGCAGTCTCCAGGGCCTTCGAGGGCTCTAGGCATAGGGGCATGCAGTCTGCCTCACAAAATACACTAAAAAAGAAGAGAAAGTGATGAGAGATGATTTGTGACGTGCTTAGGCTTGAGAGCCTGGATAATCATTAAATGGGATCTGGCAGTGAAGGGCGTAGTTATTCTGGAAGAAGTCTTTCTGGATCTTGCGAAAGCAAGTCATCTTTAATAATTGCTTCTTGCTGTGTGTTCTTGCAAGGTTATCTGATTTGCTCGTATGTTAAAAAAAGATACTTTCAACACCTCTTTTTGATTAGTTGTGAAGCATTTAAGAAGATGTATTAGCGACCAATCCCTTTCCTTGCGCAGATTTTGAAAAACATTTGATTGGCTGTTGAGTGGTTACCTGCACCTTCCTCATGGTAATTTTGATTGGCTTTTTTTTTTCTACCCGACGTTACGATACACTTACTATGTATGTAGACCATTTTGTGACACACTTTATTTTACAATGCGTTTCAATAACTAGTTGTGGTAGGGTAATTTTACCGTAAAGTGTGTAGTCTGCTTACAAGTTTGTTGATTTTAAAGGTGTTTAAAAATATGCACAAGTTTCAATATATTATTTGGGTGAAATGCAAATTTTTATATTTCATTCATTTGTATCACGCGTTGGACCACATTTCTTTTATTTTATCATAAGCAGTCATTTCTTAAGTTTACATTATATAAGTGTTGCCCCATCATTTTTTTAAATGTTTGGTTTTCTTTTGCTTTCAGATAAAGTAGAATAGAAGTGCTATGACAAACACTACATCACTCCTCCCACTTTTAAGTCACGTTTTTCAGTTGACAGGTGTTCTCATTTGCACTGTTTGAGTGCATCACGTGTTTATGTAAACGTGCCTCGTTCTATACTTTTTAACTTTCATATAATTTCTAAAATGCTTTATTTAAACTCGTTTTTATTATTAAAGCATTTTGTAGGGGGAAGGCCCTGGACGCGAAAGTGGCGCAAGGGGGTTGTAAATCTAGAACACAGTGTTTTGTTTTACTTTGCTTTCCTTTCTGTCTTGTAGAGGATCCAGGGTAAATATAACGCTATTTGTATAGCTAGTACCTTTCAACTCTACCACCAAACAGCTTTCTGCCTATTACCATAGTAACAGTTCATGGAACAGTTTAGTGAGCACAGAAGTTAGAAGTTCACCACACTATGTTGCTAATAGAAATAGTTACTTGGTGGAGTTTTACATTTTTTCCTTAGGAACAGTTAGTCATAGAAGTCAGTGGAAAATATAATAAAAATAATAGCAGGGGTTCGCTGGGGCCCTCACAGTCCATGGGCTTCACTCATGTTGGAAGGATAGTGCAGTAGGCTGTGGAAATTATATCGAGAAAACAACAATGCGGCTTTTTGCGGCTTTTCTTTAATATAATGTGGAATAATGTTTATTTATTAGGCAGTGTTCACTTTTGTTACAGATACAGTCACTTTGTTACAGGCAATTTATTAATATGTAAGACGGCGTGTTCTGTATGGGTGTGTGATACAAATTTAACATTTAATTGGCTAAGGTGTTCTAACAACAATCAATGTTCATTTGGGTCTGAACTATTGAAAGTAGAAGTATTTTTTGTAAATCACTTGTGTTCCGGAAAGTTGCAAGGACACGTAATTGGCTTTCATGTTGTATGGAGGACTTTCTTGAGCTTTCTGTTGGTTGGTTGCGAACTATTGAAAGTAGAAGTGTTGTCAGCCATTCATTTCCGCTCTGCGGAGTAGGAGGGACATCTGATTGGCTGCAGTGTTTTAAGGAGGACTTTCCTAAGCTTAATGTTTATTGGCTGTAAACTGTTGAAAGTGACAGTGTTGTTAGCGATTCCTTCCTGTTCGCGGAGTATTAGGGTAACGTGTTCAAAGCGGGACCTAACGAAGCTTAATGTTCATTGGCTGTGAAGTATTAAAAGGAGAGGTTTTGGCAGTCATTCCCTCCTTCTCTGCGGAACAACATGGACATTTTATTGGCTAAAGTGTTCCGAGCACAAGTTTGCTCCTTATTGGGTGGGAACGGTTCACTGTTGTCAGTGATTTTGTGATGCACTTTCAAAGGAGTATGGGAAAAGAAAAGTAGTAGAGGGCAGGTTAGGAACACTATTAACTCTGTACAGTGCTCATAAGGTGGTGGAGAGGGACTATGAGAGAAAAAATGTTTTTTATGTTTCAAGGGTCATTTATATAATTGCCGTGTGGTGTATAAATCACGGCGGGAAAAAAATGACAGTGTCTTGCGCTGTTTTTTTTAATCAAGTTTGCAGGTGACATACTTCTTAAGAGTACTATTTACTTATGATGTGGTGTTTACTTTTCTGATGGGGGGGTGTGGTTGCGCAGCAAAAAATTCTGTCTAGGTTTGAAACAGTTTTTATTAAGCAAATACAAATAAACTTTCTTCAGAAACTGTCACTGTATATATGAAAGGGGTGAGAGTTAAAAATGGAATTTCATAAAATATCAGTTAAGCATGGCCACACCCTCCTTTTTTCTGCTACAGTTTGTAAAAGTGTTGCCCCCATATTGTTGATAATGTAAGGGCATGTGTTACTTTTAGATAAAGTAGAATAGAAGTGCTACTGCAAACACTCACGCACTACATTATCTGAGGTCAAGAGAACAAGTAAAAAAACGTTAAATACAAGGGACTTCATATTACATAGAAATGTATGCATTATTTTTCAAATTTGTATTCTGTAGAATTCAGGAACGTTCTTTCGTAGTGCCTAGAGGTTGCACACTGTTCCGCTAACAAATGACATAGTCACTTAAGAATATATAGGATGGTACTCTTATAATATACAGTACTGGTCCTATATATTTTTCAGGGAGAAGGTGAATAGGAACCGCAAATAAGAATAGAAATTAGAAAATAACATTCAGAAATGTAGGGTTTATTAAATATTTAAAGTAACAAACTATGCATGATAGCTATATTTTTTACTCTGCAATTTCGTAAAATATGTTTCTTGAAAAAAAATATACAGATATATATTACAGATGGTGCTGAAAAATCTCCTATTCCTCTTCTGTAACAATAGGACAATCTATTACAATATAACAATTGATACCATTGTTACAGTAAAAGGAAAGGGAAAATAAAGTTATCTATTTAACAGAACATCCATAATGAAATACTTTCGAGCGGTAATTATTTACTAAACTTCTTTTCTCCGGGAGGTGAAAAAGTTTGATCTTCGTGGCGACTGGTCATAAACTCCTCTGAGATCATGACTGTGAGAATTATAATATATATAAATTCTCACAGTATATGATCACAAGGGGGGAACAGACTAAAAACCAAAAGCCGGTGACGTTGCTTATATATCTTTACTCTTTGTGCTGACGGGTCATGAACTCCACTGAGATCAGCATAACTGTTAATGTTATAATATACATATTAACAGTATATGATCTCTAGGGAAAAGCACAACAACTACTGGAAGATGGTGACGTTGATTGTAAATGTTTAGGGTTTGCGCCGACAGGTCACCAACACCTCTCAAGCGAAGTACAGTGTCAATATTATAATATAGAAAGTCACAATATATAAGCTGAAAGGAGCAGTGTTTGTTGTAATCTATCTGTTTCTGAAAACAAGCTGCTGACGTTACAGAGAAAAAGCGAAAAACATGCAATAACATTTTTTTCTAGATATAAATGTTTACATATTGACAAATAGCTACAAATTATAACTAAGTACTATGCCGATGCCATATTGAAAAGACTTACAACTCCGGAATATGTTTGTTGATGGAAAAGAAGAATCTGATGCTATAAAAGGGAACCTGCATCACAGATTGGCGACTCAGAAATAACTTGTGAAAACAAAACTAATTGCACAGTAGGTGTGGTTTATATAGCTTTTGGTTCTTTAAAAGTCTATGGAAGGAAGAGTTGCTCCGCCTATGTAGATGTCACGTTTTACAGTTTACACGTGCTGGCTTTTTAACTGTTTTACTTTTGCACGTGTTGGGAAAAGTTACAAACTGTGAAGCTGTAAAGGTTTTGATTTCCATAGTAACACTTATAAGGTCATTATTATCTACATACGTTGGAGAGTTTAAAAAGTGTTACTCGGTAAACTATGTTTTTTGCATTCTCAAGATTAAAAACATTTAAATAGAAGACATAAAACAAAAATATCGTTTACAATAGAAGAAAAAAAGCAGATTAATATTTGTTACTACTATGCTTCTTAATTTAAAAAAATGCTAGCATTTGTAAATCTTAAAGCTACCCTCGGAAAAGGTGTGCTGGCGCTTGGGCGTTGGGAAGATTAAGCAAGGTATTACTTTCAGTGAGATAGTGGTAGGCTAAGATGTCATAGTGTGTAAAATGGGACATGGCTTGAGAACAGGTCTCTGCAACACACCTGTATGGTATTGAATAAAAAGACTAGAGACCAGGGACTTTCAGGATTAAAAGAGACCAAATTGCTCAACATAAAATACGTCACAGAGTGTGTTTTCAAATACTCTTTCATATTTAGAAGGACAGGATAAGTTACTGTGTGTAGCTTTTCTCCTCTATGTAAATATGTCCTTATTATACATAATACTTTGTGTTGAAGGGGCATTCTATAGCTGTTGCTGTGAGTATTTTTGACTTATATAAGCAATGACTAATTTCTAATTATGTTAAAAGGTGAGTACTGGATAGGTCTTTAAGGATTGATGTGTGTGAAAACACATGAAGTATTCAAAAACTAGTGTGCAAATGGTACCTAAATACACACAGATTCATAGTGTTATTCTAGACAAGCAACAGTATCCTTTGCATTTGAATAAAACACATTTACTAGTTTGGAAGGGGTAAGGTGAATAGACATATTCTACATGTTTTAGTACTGCATTTTAGTATATGAGCCTGAGTAATTTTCCATAGTCATAAGCAGTGACTGGTTTTCTAATTTTATGAAAACTTAATTACAGGATATGTTTATAAGCAATTATATTTATATAACCTTATGAAGTACTAAAACTCCAAAATAGTTGATAAACCTACTTTTGTATTATGTACTAAGAAAACTGTTAAAGTGAAGTGTTTATGGTTTTGTGCAAGGACCTAGAACATAACAGATTTGCTATGGATAAAGAGGAGAATATGACCGAAGACACATTGAAAACGAGCAACAGTTTCATTGAAGTACAAATCTACCTATAACAGGCAGCGAGACTGAATTAGAGGACATCAGTACTGCAGATATCACCTGTGATTTTGAAAATGAAAGCAATGATGCTGATTTTTTGGAAACACCAGATCACGTAGAGTTACTGGAAGCTATAAAATCTGAAATGGCAAACCAGCAGTATGATCTCGAAGAAGTACCAGATGAACTCCTTTTAGAAGCTGTGTTAAAATATGAGATGTCTGAAGAATAATTGTATTGTTTAATAATAATAAAGCATTGAGCACTATGTACTTATCCATTCACTGTACTAAAACTCAAGCACTTATAAATTTACTCAGACACTCTCTTTACAGTATTCTATTGATTCAGTCAGTAGCCAATACTTATGCAGCGAAGTAGGGCTTAAGACATGGACTGCTTCAAGCCCTTACACAGTATGCATGCAGTCTTCTATCTACCTGCACACTTGTCTTTTATACCTTCATTTCCCCAGTCTGTATCTTTACACTTCCACCAAACACTCTGTCACTGCTGTTAAGCCCGCTTTAGTGCTATTTGTTGTATTATTATTTTACATTAAAAATATGTAATTTAATTAAAAAAATAAAATAGCTAAACATAATTATTATAAAAAATTTACTAAATTAGTATAAAAAAATATATATCACAATTAATAGATATAAACATTTGCATTTATAAAACCTATGAAATTCACTGAAAAAAACATAGGTTTTAGGCACATTATAGTTAGGAATTAGCATTTAAAAAACCTTGCAAATTCACTGAAAAAACCATAGGTTTCACACACGTTATAGTTAGGAATTAGCATTTAAATAACCTTAGAAATTCACTGAAAAAACAATAGGTTTCAGCCACGTTATAGTTAGGAATTAGCATTTAAAAAACCTTAGAAATTCACTGAAAAAACCATAGGTTTCACACATGTTATAGTTAGCTGGACATTTCACTCATACAAAACCATTGAGATTCCGCTGTTATAGTTAGTTCAGCTAACTATAACTCGCGCTCCCGCAATTCACTGCTTATGACGTCACATATTACATCACTCATGACATGCTCAGTGACATCACTCATGACATCACTGATGACATCTCAAATGACATCACTGATGACATCACTGATGTCATCATCCTTGTGAAAGAGTGGCAGACCTCCTCTCACCCTAATATATCCTTTGATACACACATTGAAAAGTAGAAACTACAGTTTTCAAAACAATAGAGATACCAATAATAGTTAGAACAAACTTATCAGTAATTCCAAACTCTACATACACATCCACTCATTCACAAACATTCCTATATAGTCACTCATACATGTACTCACTCATCATATGTACACATACACCTATACATCCTGTTACACACCTACGCTCATACATAGAGTTACTCCCACACATACTCACACATGCAAATAAACTTTCAAACATCCATTTACTTGCATATTCAGCTATACATACACCACTACACTTATTTCTACAGAAACCTACAGATACTTACTCTCTTAATCAATAACTTATAGAAACACATACTTATTTATACAGGAAGTCTTGCAATCTCTCACTCTCATATATACTCACTTAAATACATCAATAGTCACATATACTAGTTTAAAACATATATACTTACTCATAAAGACACTATTGAGACAGTCATTCACTAAATAACACACATACACACACTCATCCACCTATACAGTTCCGCACACATGCTGTCTTCAAAACACATACAAACAGTGAGTCACTCATTCATGCATCTATATTCTAAGTAATATCCCACACCGAACCATACAGACACTCATACTGATACTCGAAAAAACAACTAATAACTCATATACATATTCATGTAGCTACTCCTCAACCTATGCAGCCAGTTATACACAAAGTGAGACACTGATACAGATATTTAAACATTACTCGCTAATACATGTATTCACTAAGTTATACAATCAATTTTAGAAAAAAACTACCTATTTAGACACTTATTTACACATTTAGTCTTCCATTGACCTTCAGATATAGATATATAAAAAATATTTATTTTTCAGAAAGACACGCATTCACTGGGTGATGTCACTTGAGATGTAATGAGTGATGTCATGAGTGATGTCACTGACCATGTCATGAGTGATGTAATATGTGACATCATCAGCAGTGGTTTGCAGGCGCGAGAGTTATAGTTAGCTGAACTAACTATAATGGGGGAATTTCAATGGTTTTGTATAAGTGAAATGTCCTGATAACTATAAGATGTGTGAAATGTATATATATATATATATATGCCGCTCACGTGAAGGAATCACTGCACACTCGCGGGGATGTTTCAAGGTTGCTTTAATGGGCAGAGTGCTTGGATAGCTGTCAAGGACGGGGAAATTGATGAAAGTCCTGTTTCGTCTTTAGTCCTGACACGTTTCGAGGGTGTAGTCCCTCTTCCTCAGAGGACGACGAGTAGATTTCAGGAAGGCCGGAAACAGCTCCACATACATATATGGCACGCCCCTGATTGGGCGGTACTGGATGCAAAATGCCTTATGGAACTTGTATTCCAGCTGGGATAAATGCTGCTGATGCTCCGTTACCCGTCTGCTTGTGCTGCACCTCAAAAGCATCCTCTAGGCATCCCCTCGCCAGCCAGGCGACGTCTCGGTGATGGCGCAGGGTACGGAATGATGTCCGTGAACCCAGCAAACTGGATGTTTGCTAACTCCTCCCAAGTTGCCGCATGGCGGTGCTCAGCGCGTGCAGTTCTGCTGCGGGGCTCAAAGTTCCATCAAAGGCCCTGTTTGCACTCTTGCGGCGGGTGCTGCATAGAATGTGATGGAACCATTCACTATATGCCGCTCACGTGAAGGAATCACTGCACACTCGCGGGAATGTTTCAAGGTTGCTTTAATGGGCAGAGTGCTTGGATAGCTGTCAAGGACAGGGAAATTGATGAAAGTCCTGTTTCGTCTTTAGTCCTGACGCGTTTCGAGGGTGTAGTCCCTCTTCCTCAGAGGAAGACGAGTAGATTTCAGGAAGGCCGGAAACAGCTCCACATACATATATGGCACGCCCCTGATTGGGTGGTACTGGATGCAAAATGCCTTATGGAACTTGTATTCCAGCTGGGATAAATGCCGCTGATGCTCCGTTACCCGTCTGCTTGTGCTGCACCTCAAAAGCATCCTCTAGGCATCCCCTCGCCAGCCAGGCGACGTCTCGGTGATGGGGCAGTGGACGGAATGATGTACGTGAACCCAGCAAACTGGATGTTTGCTAACTCCTCCCAAGTTGCCGCATGGCGGTGCTCAGCGCGTGCAGTTCTGCTGCGGGGCTCAAAGTTCCATCAAAGGCCCTGTTTGCACTCTTGCGGCGGGTGCTGCATAGAATGGTGATGGAACCATTCACTATATGCCGCTCACGTGAAGGAATCACTGCACACTCGCGGGGATGTTTCAAGGTTGCTTTAATGGGCAGAGTGCTTGGATAGCTGTCAAGGACAGGGAAATTGATGAAAGTCCTGTTTCGTCTTTAGTCCTGACGCGTTTCGAGGGTGTAGTCCCTCTTCCTCAGAGGAAGACGAGTAGATTTCAGGAAGGCCGGAAACAGCTCCACATACATATATGGCACGCCCCTGATTGGGCGGTACTGGATGCAAAATGCCTTATGGAACTTGTATTCCAGCTGGGATAAATGCCGCTGATGCTCCGTTACACGTCTGCTTGTGCTGCACCTCAAAAGCATCCTCTAGGCATCCCCTCGCCAGCCAGGCGACGTCTCGGTGATAGGGCAGGGGACGGAATGATGTCCGTGAACCCAGCAAACTGGATGTTTGCTAACTCCTCCCAAGTTGCCGCATGGCGGTGCTCAGCGCGTGCAGTTCTGCTGCGGGGCTCAAAGTTCCATCAAAGGCGCTGTTTGCACTCTTGCGGCGGGTGCTGCATAGAATGGTGATGGAACCATTCACTATATGCCGCTCACGTGAAGGAATCACTGCACACTCGCGGGGATGTTTCAAGGTTGCTTTAATGGGCAGAGTGCTTGGATAGCTGTCAAGGACGGGGAAATTGATGAAAGTCCTGTTTCGTCTTTAGTCCTGACGCGTTTGGAGGGTGTAGTCCCTCTTCCTCAGAGGACGACGAGTAGATTTCAGGAAGGCCGGAAACAGCTCCACATACATATATGGCACGCCCCTGATTGGGCGGTACTGGATGCACAATGCCTTATGGAACTTGTATTCCAGCTGGGATAAATGCCGCTGATGCTCCGTTACCCGTCTGCTTGTGCTGCACCTCAAAAGCATCCTCTAGGCATCCCCTCGCCAGCCAGGCGACGTCTCGGTGATGGGGCAGGGGACGGAATGATGTCCGTGAACCCAGCAAACTGGATGTTTGATAACTCCTCCCAAGTTGCCGCATGGCGGTGCTCAGCGCGTGCAGTTCTGCTGCGGGGCTCAAAGTTCCATCAAAGGCGCTGTTTGCACTCTTGCGGCGGGTGCTGCATAGAATGGTGATGGAACCATTCACTATATGCCACTCACGTGAAGGAATCACTGCACACTCGCGGGATGTTTCAAGGTTGCTTTAATGGGCAGAGTGCTTGGATAGCTGTCAAGGACGGGGAAATTGATGAAAGTCCTGTTTCGTCTTTAGTCCTGACGCGTTTCGAGGGTGTAGTCCCTCTTCCTCAGAGGACGACGAGTAGATTTCAGGAAGGCCGGAAACAGCTCCACATACATATATGGCACGCCCCTGATTGGGCGGTACTGGATGCACAATGCCTTATGGAACTTGTATTCCAGCTGGGATAAATGCCGCTGATGCTCCGTTACCCGTCTGCTTGTGCTGCACCTCAAAAGCATCCTCTAGGCATCCCCTCACCAGCCAGGCGACGTCTCGGTGATGGGGCAGGGGATGGAATGATGTCCGTGAACCCAGCAAACTGGATGTTTGCTAACCCCTCCCAAGTTGCCGCATGGCGGTGCTCAGCGCGTGCAGTTCTGTTGCGGGGCTCAAAGTTCCATCAAAGGCGCTGTTTGCACTCTTGCGGCGGGTGCTGCATAGAATGGTGATGGAACCATTCACTATATGCCGCTCACGTGAAGGAATCACTGCACACTCGCGGGGATGTTTCAAGGTTGCTTTAATGGGCAGAGTGCTTGGATAGCTGTCAAGGACGGAGAAATTGATGAAAGTCCTGTTTCGTCTTTAGTCCTGACGCGTTTCGAGGGTGTAGTCCCTCTTCCTCAGAGGACGACGAGTAGATTTCAGGAAGGCCGGAAACAGCTCCACATACATATATGGCACGCCCCTGATTGGGTGGTACTGGATGCACAATGCCTTATGGAACTTGTATTCCAGCTGGGATAAATGCCGCTGATGCTCCGTTACCCGTCTGCTTGTGCTGCACCTCAAAAGCATCCTCTATATATATATATATATATATATACATATATATATATATACATATATATATTACCTACTGGCGGTCGCCAGTAGGCAGTTACAGTTAAGACCTAGTTTCCATAGGTTGACGAATCTTCGCGAAATTCTCCAAGACGATGGGGTGCTCCTGAAAGTTTCGAGGTGATTCGTCAAGCGGGGGACGAGAAAAAGGGCGGTCCCAAAACGTGTTTTCCCCATGCAATTTTTCATAGGGACTTTTAGCCGCAGCTACAGCCCGAACTGCTGAATGAATTACACCAAATTTGGCAAAAAGGTAGAGTTTGGTTCACAGTTCACGCTTTTTGTTAAATGGTGTAAATCCGTGCAGTAGTTCCTGAGAAAATCAAAAGTAAAATCATAGATATATCTATGGGCGCGTAGGGTACGCGTATGCTCCGAGGATCATGTGCGCACGAGCTGCATGCTAATTGCCTGTCAACTATTTGTCAACACTCCAAACCAGGAAGTGTTGGCAGCCATCTTTTGTTTCTGTAGCACGAGGCAAAAGAAAACGGAAAACCAAGTGAGCGGAAGACGCAAAGGGGGCAGGGTAGAAACACCTTGACACTCTAGGCCTCCTCAGGGGGTCCCACAATGACCCCCAAGGCCCCAAAGAATGTTTTTTTCTTATTTTTATTCGCGGGATGCGCGTAGGATACGCTTATCCCGTAAAAAAAACAGAAGCCTGCTTTATTTGCAATTAGCTCCCGGGGGGGCCAAATCCTGGGTGCAATGTAGTTAATTATAATGGGGGCCCCCCAGCCCTAGGAACTGCCGCCCCCTGGAGCTTTAAAAGTTACATATTCGGGGGGCTAACGGCCCCCCACAGCCCCGGGGACCGCCAACCCCGGGATCCTTTATTTTTATAATAATGGGGTGCCCAGAGGGGCCCCCCAGCCTTGGGGACCGCCACCCCCGGCGCATTAACATTATGCCCCGGGACCACCACCTCCCCGGAGCACTACATTTTTTGGTTTGGGGGTCCATGATGGACCCCCCCAGCCCCGGGCACCACCACCCCTCGGGGCTTTTAAATGTTGGAAGGGGGCAGTGCGGCCCCCCTCCTGGAGCCTTGTGGTGGCCCAGGGGGACCACCACCACCCAGGACCGGCTACTGCAGTGTCCCGGGGTGCCCACCCCGGGACACTGTCGTTTGCTATGGTAGGGCAGTAGTCTCGTGGCTCCGCCCTATCATATCAAAGTGCTTTGGTTTTTGGAAGAGAGAGCAGGAAACCTGCTCTCTCTTCCAAAAACCAAAGACTATTGCTTTTCTACATGGGGAGCAGCATGTTAGCTGCTTCCCTTGTAGAAAAGCAATGCCGGCTCCCACAGGACGCGGGGAGCCAGTAGGGACCGTGGGGGGATTGGGAACCCCCTACACAGTCCCCAACAAGAGGACAGGCCTTGGGGGATGGGGTCTCCGGGGACATAGGTGGCGGGGGAGGGGGGCCCGTGGCTCCCATCCCCCATTAAGAAAAATAGAATAAAAAAATTTACAATGGCTGGCCCAGGAGGATGGGGTCCCCGGGGCCAGAAGTGGCCCAGGAGGGGGGGACACGTGGCACCCCTCCACAACAAATGTTTCTTTTAATAACGAGGCAGACCCCCGGGGGATGGGTGCCCTGGGGCTAAAAGAAGCATCAGGAGGGGGGCCACGCAGCCCCCCTCCCCATTTTTTATTAAAAAAAAATTGGGGGCAAGCCCTGGGGGATGGGGTCCCCAGGGCAAAAAAATAAAAAAAAGAAGGGGGGCTACACACCACCCGTTCCTAAAAAAAACAAACACTGGCATCGCGCCGGAAGCCACGCTCACTTCATGCAGCACTATGCAAGCATGCCCCCTGGCACGTTTGCAGAGGAGGAATGAATTCAAATTGAATACTGGGGGTCCCTGGGAGCCAACTAGCTGACCAGGAACCTCCAGCATGCGCCAGGGGGGCTGCTTTGCAGAGTGGTGTTCTGAGGCCACGCCCCTTTTTACACCTCTTCACAACACAGCTCTGTGGCACTTACTAGAGGTAGCTGGTGGGCTAGTTGCTCCCAAGGCACCCTCGTGATTTAAGGGGAGTTAATCCCCCACCTTAAAATGCACCACAAGCGTGTTTGCACCGTGGTGAAGGGAGGGGTCAGGGCCTGAGATCACATGTGTGCAAACACACCCTGTGGCGTGATTTAAGTTCGGGAATTAATTCCTTGTCAATCCTGAGGTTCCCTGGGGGCCAACTAGCCCACCAGGTTCCTCCAGTGAGCACCACAGAGCTGTATTGCAGAGTGTTGTAAAAAGAAGCGTGACCTCTGAACACCTCTGGCCTATACTGGAGCTAGTTGGCACCCAGGGCCCCTCAGGATTGAGGAAGAATTATTTCCCCAACTTAAAACGTGCCACAGGGCGTGTTTGCAGACATGTCACTTCAGGCATCGCCCCTTTTCTTCACCACTGTGCAAACGCGCCCCGTGGCGTGTTTTAAATTGGGGAATTAATTTTCTTTCAGTACTGATGATCCCTGAGTGCCAAATAGCCCAGTACTTATCCTGAAAAGTAATTCTAACTGTACTTACAGTAACTTGAATTTCCTTCCATAGGTTAACTTTGACTGGTTTCACTTGGAAATTCTTCTACGTGTGGAGTTTTGGAACTTTAAAATATTCCTATAAAATCAGCCGATCAATGAATTCCGATTTCCTCACCTGTTATCAGGAGAGACCTCAGTGCTGCATCTTTCAGCCCACTACTGATTCTGAAAAGTAATTCTAACCATACTTACAGTCCCTTGAATATCCTTCCACAGGCTAACATTGACTGGTTTCACTTGGAGTGGAGTTTTGGAACTTTAAAATATTCCTCTAAAATCAGCCGAACTACGAATTCCGATTTACTCACCTGTTATCAATATTTTTAAAAACATTTTTTTTCAATTTATATTAAAAATATGTAATGTAATTTAAAAAATAAAAAATCTAAAAATAAATAGTTTAAAACACTTTAGTAAATCGGTATAAAAAAATATAACAATTAATACTTTTACAAATGTGGCATTTAGAAAACCTATGAAATTCACACAAAACATAGGTTTTAGGCATGTTATAGTTAGGAATTAGCATGTAAAAAACCTTTGAAATTCACTGAAAAAACCATAGGTTTCACACACGTTATAGTTAGGAATTAGCATTTAAAAAACCTTAGAAATTCACTGAAAAAAACCATAGGTTTCCCACATGTTATAGTTAGCTGGACATTTCTCCGATACCAAACCATTGAAATTCCCTCGTTATAGTTAGTTCAGCTAACTATGACTCGTGCGGCCGCAATGCACTGCTGATGACGTCACATATTACATCACTCAAGTAACTCTATGGATGAGTGTTGGTGTATAACAGGATGTATAGGTGTATGAGTACATATGATGAGTGAGTAGATGTATGAGTGACTATATAGAACTGTTGGTGAATGAGTGGATGTGTATGTAGATGTTGGAATTACTGAATAGGTTTTTGTAAGTGTAACTGGTATTGGTATCCATTTTTTTGAAAATGTTAGTTTCTATTTTTGAATGTGTGTATCAAAGGTTATGTTACGTGAGAGGAGGTCTGCCACTCTTTCACAAGGATGATGTCATCAGTGATGTAATTTGAGATGTCATCAGTGATGTCATTTGATATGTCATCAGTGATGTCATGAGTGATGTCACTGACCATGTCATGAGTGATGTAATATGTGACGTCATCAGCAGTGTATTGCGGGCGCGCAAGTTATATTTAGCTGACCTAACTATAATTAGGGAATTTCAATGGCTTTGTATGAGTGAAATGTCCAATTAACTATGACGTGTGAAACCTATGGTTTTTTCAGTGACTTTCTAAGGTTTTTTAAATGCTAATTGCTAACTGTAACGTGTGAAACCTATGTTTTTTTCAGTGAATATATATTACCTACTGGAGGTCACCAGTAGGTAGTTATAGTTAGGACCTAGTTTCCATAGGAAATCCGCAACATTCTATTTGGAATAACTTTGGCGCCGTTTGACAAATCTTCGTGAAATTCTCCAAGAAGATGGCCTTCTCCGCTTTGCTCCTTCCCTGAAAGTTTGGGGGTGATTCGTGAAGCGGGGGCCGAAAAAAAAGGCGTTCCCAAAACGTGTTTTCCCTATGCAATTTTCCATGGGGACGTTTAGACACGGCAACAGCCCGAACTGCTGAACGGAATTACCCCAAATTTGGCAAAAAGGTAGAGTTTGGTTCATAGATTGTGCTTTTTGTTAAATAGTGTAAATCTGTTCAGTAGTTCCTGAGAAAATCAAAAGTAAAATCATAGATATATTTGCGAAGTTGTACCGTACGAGTACCGTCCGAGGATTATACGAGTACCATTACGAGCACCAGCTGCTTGCTAATTGGCTGTAAACTGTCTGTCAACACTCCAAACCAGGAAGTGTTGGCAGCCATCTTGTACCTCAGTAGAACCGAGGCACAAGTAATTTGAAAAACAAGTACGCAAAAGGAGCAAAGGGATGTTTAGGCCTGCTTAGGGGGTCCCACACGGACCCCCAAGGCCAAAAAATATATATTTTTTTAAAATCGCGTGATGTGCGTAGGGTACGTATATCCTGCCCATCCCAAAAAAAACACCACTCCGCAAACGCGCCCCCTGGCGCGTTTGCAGAGGGGGAAGTAATTCCCCTTGAATACCGGGGGTCCCTGGGGGTCTAGTAGCCCACCAGGAACCTCCAGTATGCGCCAGAGGGCTGCGTTGCAGAGAGGTGTCAAAAGGGGCGTGGCCTCATTACACCTCTCTGAAACGCAGCCCCCTGGTGCATACTGGAGGTTCCTAGTGGGCTACTTGGCACTCAGGGACCCCCAGTATTCAAGGGGATTTAGTTCCCACTCTGGAAACGTGCCAGGGGGCTGCGTTGCAGAGAGGTATGAGCAAAATGTCCAGCTAACTATAACATGTTTTTTTCAGTGAATTTCTAAGGTTTTTTAAATGCTAATTCCTAACTATAACGAGGCTCATACCTATGTTTTTCAGTGAATTTCTAAGGTTTTTTAAATGCTAATTCCTAACTATAACCTGGCCGAAACCTATGGTATTTTCAGTGAATGTATACATATATATATATATATATTCTGCTCCAGTGTTCCACCGTCAACGAGTCACTCTGTGAGGCGGGTGCTGCAGCGCGGCGGTGTTCCGCGCAAATATGAAAGCTCCACACCGTGTCCCCTCGATTAAATCCAAAAGGACACGCAGCACTCACGGGATCAATGGGGCTTAGAACGCCAAACTTTTTATTCACGCAAACGCGTTTCAGGAAAGACTCCCTTCGTCAGTGTCATGAACAATGCATTTTGCGGCACCATTTTAAATGCGCTTGGGTATGTGGTATTAACATTGACAAGGGAATAAACCTCATATTTTCATACGGGCGCCATCTTGGAACATGCAATTTTCACATAGTAACAAGCTTTACAGTTATTGTAAAAGACAAACAACATTGTTGGATACATGTCTTATATGTATATCTTGCCGTGGATCAGCAATTGCAACACTATATTGTGTTGCACAGTGCCCCACTCCGTCAATGTATATTACAATCGATTTGTTGAAACGACCAAAAGTTCTTATGATGGTATGGCTAAATATGCCTACATTTATATAAGTTAAAGCTAATTAATCATAGCCTAGTTAGTAATCTAGCCGTGGATTGGCTATTGCAACCTTAATGGTTGCCAGTAGGACTGATCGCTTCAGGATCAACAGTTTAATGATTTTACCAACCCAGTTCTTTCTGCATCTAAGAAAAAGAATCCCATATATCGCTCCATCCCCACCAATTCTGCATTTTTTTCCTCAATTACCATTGATTTTATAAACAAATATATTTCATGAAAACTCATTTCTACCGACAACAACACATAACAGATGTGACTTCACCTTCTTTCATAACATGAGCTATAAATTATAGAATTTTTCTATAGACGTAGATGTGCAGACAATTCTTCTCCAATGTTAAAACCACTCGGGGCCATAGTCTCCAGATCCACAATGTAGCGGGACTCCAACCTCCTAAGTTTTAATAGTCAGTTGCCCCCTCTTATATGTTCTGGGACATGATCTAGACAAAAATATTGAAGAAGATCTCTGTTACTCTGATGTTTTATGGCAAAATGGCATGCAACAGGATACGAAAAATCCTTGTTCGCAATTGCCCTCATATGCTCCAAGATTCGTAGCTTTACTGGGTTAATTGTACTGCCCACATATCTCATTTTGCATGGACAGCTCAGACAATATACAGCAAAACTTGTGTGGCAGGACATGAATTTGTTCAGTTTCCTTCCCCCCTTGACTCCTCGTACATCATAAGTTAATACGCGTTTGCTGAAGGCACACGCCTTACAGCGTCCACAGGGAAAAAATCCTTTTGCGTCTTTTAATGTACCTTTTCTGTGTATAACTGGGTCTAGATGACTATGAACCAACTGATCCCTCAATGATCTAGCCTTTTTAAAGGTGATCATAGGTTCCTTGGGGATGTCCATGCCTATTATATTGTCTGTTTTGAGAATGTGCCAGTGTTGCTTAAGGATCGCTCTCAATTCATTCGAATTGGAGGAAAATTGTGTAATATTACGAAATCTTCCTCCCTCTTGATCAGTTCTCACCCTTTTCTCAAAAAGTGATTCTCTGGGCAGACAACTTACACGTTTATGTGTTTCCTTGAGGACGTTTGGTTTATATCCTCTCTCAATGAATCTCAGAATACATGCATCAGCCGCCTTTTCATAATCACTATCAAGTGTACAGTTGCGGCGAATCCGTAGGAGTTCCCCATACGGGATGCTGTTAATCAATCTCCTAGGATGCCCGCTAGAAGCGTGTAAGACGCTGTTTCCTGCAGTTGGTTTCCTATAAAGAGAAGTGACTATCTTATCCTCTCTGATCTCTACTCTCAAGTCCAAGTAGTTCACCGTTTCTTTGCTTATTTCTCCACTAAATCTAAGATTTAAGTTATTGACATTGAGTGATGCTCTATATTTTTCTGCCTCGGATATAGGTCCATTCCAGACTAAAAACAGATCATCTATGTATCTGTACCAGACAATAACCTTTTCTGCCCAAGACTTGTTTTTTATGGCCCAGGCTACCTGCTCCTTCCACCAGCCCACGAAAAGGTTCACGTAACTGGGGGCAAAGCAGGAACCCATTGCCGTACCAGATACTTGTCGGTAGATGTCATCCTGAAATAGGAAAATATTATTTCTTAAACAGAATTCCAGCAACTCCAATAACATTTGACTATGTAATGCCAGATTTAGCGAACATTTCTTCAAGAAATATTCTACTGCCTCAATACCCTGTGTGTGCTCTATGCACGTATATACGCTTGTTATGTCTAAGGTTATGAGACAATAGGCAGAGTCCCATTTAATCTGTTCAATCTTTTCGATGAAGTCCGAAGTGTCTCTAATGTAGGATTTGAGGGAAAGTACAAATTCAAACAGATAATGATCCAGAAATTTTGACAAATTTTCCGTCAAGCTTCCTATTGAGGAGATGATTGGTCTACCAGGGGGATTGTCTCGATTTTTATGCACTTTTGGTAAGTGATAAAATGTGGGAAGGATAGTGTCCATTGTTTTTAGAAAGAGATATTCTTCAAAGTCAAGCATTAGTTTGTCTTGCCACTTTTTCAATAAGTGGTATAAGTACCACATACCCATGCGCATTTAAAATGGTGCCGCGAAATGCATTGTTCATGACACTGATGAAGGGAGTCTTTCCTGAAACGCGTTTGTCTGAATAAAAAGTTTGGCGTTCTAAGCCCCATTGATCCCGTGAGTGCTGCCTGTCCTTTTGGATTTAATTGAGGGGACACAGTGTGGAGCTTTCATATTTGCGCGGAACAGCGCCGCGCTGCAGCACCCGCCTCACAGAGTGACTCGTTGATGGTGGAACACTGGAGCGGAATATTTAACGAACGAGTACACCGCCATCTGCCGAATCGCATTGGAAAAAACCACAAGAGCACGAACGGAACGAGAATTGATAGCAGCACCTCCCGAGGGGACGTGGTAAGTCTGCAACGAACTTTCATCATTGTTTCCGTTTAAATTCTTGAACAGCATAACTGGCAATTGGCAAGGCGAGGGACACACGGGCAAAAGAACAGGCGAGAAACAAGTGTTACATTAAAACCGATGTACCACTTGGAAAGATCATAGCCAAACTATGTTTAACATCACCGAACAAAGAGAAGCAGCGGGAGGGATATTTAAAAATAGGAATCCTGATATCACCAAACCGCCCGAAGAAAAAATAAAGAGACCGACAATACACTATCTTTACGATACATGAAGCTTGAAAAACTATATGAAAGGGAACTTTGGAAATGGTGGGAAGGCACATCACTTCAAGGATATCTAGAAGTGGAAAGAGTACCTAGAGGTCTGAGGATTTTTACTATTCCTGCCTATGAAAACCCGGACCCGTTACTTCTAGAAGCCTGGGCAGCACACATAGCCCTGTCTTGCAAAGGTATGCTAGAGATCCTGGTGCAGTTTGCGTGGAGTGATCGTGAGAAAACTATGAAGGAGATAGAAGCTTTGGAGGAGGAGTTGGCCGAAAATAATGATAAAGAACAACAGGAACAACTAAGAGTGGAAATGAAGAAGAGACTCACTAAATACGATCTGAAAATCAGAACACGGAAACAAGAAAAATTTGAAAGAGACGAACGGGACTATGCCATGGGGAGGGTCTTAACCTTCGCCAAAAAATACGATCAGACAAGAAAAGACGTGGCTAAGAAAGCCCAGGTCCCTGTGACTGCAACAAAACAAACAGTGGAAACCTCAGAATCAAGTGTTACTGAGGATGAAGAACCACATGATGTGGTAGCCGGACCATCTAATATAATGGCCAAAACTCCTTTTCAACAGGAATTCAATGTCATACGACACAACTGGCTAAGGGGCGGAAAGAACAAGCCGCCCGAACAACTAAAAGACAAACAAGAAGAGGTGGCTGGAAAAGAAAAAAAGAAAACAAACTTAACGTCCAGGGTTACCAGGAGCAAAAGGG
Organism: Lissotriton vulgaris; assembly: GCF_964263255.1. Classification (NCBI taxonomy): domain Eukaryota; kingdom Metazoa; phylum Chordata; class Amphibia; order Caudata; family Salamandridae; genus Lissotriton; species Lissotriton vulgaris. The sequence continues at coordinate 1,087,504,932 of NC_141695.1, forward strand.
GAGGCAGGTGGTAAACAGACAAGATTTACTTACCATAATAAACCTCTCCACAAGAACATTAACACCAAATGAAGAAACTGCTCTGAGAATGGGTCTTACCTTTTGTCCAAATAACACCATGGAATAGACACAAACCAGGATAGATCTTTTTAAGTTCATTCGTAGGATTAAACTACACAAATACTACAAAATAAAACCAACAACTAAAGAGACAAAACTCTTGAAAATGAACTCAAAAGACATGGATCTCCTGAACATAAATGATCTAACCGCTTGTGAACTTTTGGAGGATCTTCGACAAGAAAGCGCTGCATCGACATCAGTGGTGGCCAACACCCTAAGCCAAAGAGTGACAAGATTAGATATACCACAAGATTCACCGAGTAGTGGTTTGAAACTGGCCTCTAAATTTGTCCCGGTAGGACCGACTGATGTCATTGATACCTTCTCAGAGACTGTCATCAGGGATCTGATGACTTTAAGAGATGTACAACCAAAAAAGAAGGGGACGTTTAATCTTACTAAAGAACAACGTGAAGCAGTCAAAACTTTGGCTGAAGATACATCGATCATCAGTAAACCTTCCGACAAAGGAGGTAACATTGTTATACTATCCCGAGATCAATATATAATGGAGCAACACGACAATTAGGCGACACCAACTGCTATGAGCCTTCTACAAAGAAGACATATATTGAAAGTCGGGATAACTTATACCACTTGTTGAAAAAGTGGCAAGACAAACAGATGCTTGACTTTGAAGAATATCTCTTTCTAAAAACAATGGACCCTATCCTTCCCACATTTTATCAATTACCAAAAATGCATAAAAATCGAGACAATCCCCCTGGTAGACCAATCATCTCCTCGATAGGAAGCTTGACGGAGAAATTGTCAACATTTCTGGATCATTATCTGTTTGAATTTGTACTTTCCCTCAAATCCTACATTAGAGACACTTCGGACTTCATCGAAAAGATTGAACAGATTAAATGGGACTCTGCCTATTGTCTCATAACCTTAGACATAACAAGCTTATATACGTGCATAGAGCACACACAGGGTATTGAGGCAGTAGAATATTTCTTGAAGAAACGTTTGCTAAATCTGGCATTACATAGTCAAATGTTATTGGAGTTGCTGGAATTCTGTTTAAGAAATAATATTTTCCTATTTCAGGATGACATCTACCGACAAGTATCTGGTACAGCAATGGGCTCCTGCTTCACCCCCAGTTACGCAAACCTTTTCGTGGGCTGGTGGGAGGAGCAGGTAGCCTGGGCCATAAAAAACAAGTCTTGGGCAGAAAAGGTTATTGTCTGGTACAGATACATAGACAATCTGTTTTTAGTCTGGAATGGACCTATATCCGAGGCAGAAAAATATAGAGCATCACTCAATGTCAATAACTTAAATCTTAGATTTAGTGGTGAAATAAGCAAAGAAACGGTGAACTACTTGGACTTGAGAGTAGAGATCAGAGAGGATAAGATAGTCACTTCCCTTTATAGGAAACCAACTGCAGGAAACAGCGTCTTACATGCTTCTAGCGGGCATCCTAGGAGATTGATTAACATCATCCCGTATGGGGAACTCCTACGGATTCGCCGCAACTGTACACTTGATAGTGATTATGAAAAGGCGGCTGATGCATGTATTCTGAGATTCATTGAGAGAGGATATAAACCAAACCTCCTCAAGGAAACACGTAAACGTGTAAGTCATCTGCCCAGAGAATCACTTTTTGAGAAAAGGGTGAGAACTGATCAAGAGGGAGGAAGATTTCGTATTATTACACAATTTTCCTCCAATTCGAATGAATTGAGAGCGATCCTTAAGAAACACTGGCACATTCTCAAAACAGACAATATAATAGGCATGGACATCCCCAAGGAACCTATGATCACCTTTAAAAAGGCTAGATCATTGAGGGATCAGTTGGTTCATAGTCATCTAGACCCAGTTATACACAGAAAAGGTACATTAAAAGACGCAAAAGGATTTTTTCCCTGTGGATGCTGTAAGGCGTGTGCCTACAGCAAACGCGTATTAACTTATGATGTACGAGGAGTCAAGGGGGGAAGGAAACTGAACAAATTCATGTCCTGCCACTCAAGTTTTGCTGTATATTGTCTGAGCTGTCCATGAAAAATGAGATATGTGGGCAGTACAATTAACCCAGTAAAGCTACGAATCTTGGAGCATATGAGGGCAATTGCGAACAAGAAATTTTTCGTATCCTGTTGCACGCCATTTTGCCATAAAACATCAGAGTAACAGAGATCTTCTTCAATATTTTTGTCTAGATCAAGTCCCAGAACACATAAGAGGGGGCAACCGACTATTTAGGTGTATAGAAAAATTCAATAATTTATAGCTCATGTTATGAAAGAAGGTGAAGTCACATCTGTTATGTGTTGTTGTCGGTAGAAATGAGTTTTCATGAAATGTATTTGTTTCTAGAATCAATAGTAATTGAGGAAAAGAATGCAGAATTGGTGGGGATGGAGCGATATATGGGATTCTTTTTCTTAGATGCAGAAAGAACTGGGTTGGTTAAATCATTAAACTGTTGATCCTGAAGCGATCAGTCCTACTGGCAACCATTAAGGTTGCAATAGCCGATCCACGGCTAGATTACTAACTAGGCTATGATTAATTAGCTTTAACTTATATAAATGTAGGCATATTTAGCCATACCATCATAAGAACTTTTGGTCGTTTCAACAAATCGATTGTAATATACATTGACGGAGTGGGGCACTGTGCAACACAATATAGTGTTGCAATTGCCGATCCACGGCAAGATATACATATAAGACATGTATCCAACAATGTTGTTTGTCTTTTACAATAACTGTAAAGCTTGTTACTATGTGAAAATTGCATGTTCCAAGATGGCGCCCGTATGAAAATACGAGGTTTAGTCCCTTGTCAATGTTAATACCACATACCCATGCGCATTTAAAATGGTGCCGCGAAATGGATTGTTCATGACACTGACGAAGGGAGTCTTTCCTGAAATGCGTTTGTCTGAATAAAAAGTTTGGAGTTCTAAGCCCCATTGATCCCTTGAGTGCTGCGTGTCCTTTTGGATTTAATCGAGGGGACACGGTGTGGAGCTTATATATATATATATATATATATATATATATATATATATATATATATATATATATATATATATATATATATATATATATATATATATATATATATATATATATATATATAATTCACTGAAAAAACCATAGGTTATAGACCATATATAGTTAGGAATTCGCATTTACAAAACCTTATTTTACTCACACAAAACCATTGAAATTCCATATATAGTTAGTTGCACTAACTATATATCGCGCACCCGCAATCCACTGCTGATGATGTCACATATTACATCATTCATGACATGGTCAGTGACATCACTGATGACATCACTGATGACATCTCAAATGACATCACTGATGACATCACTGATGACAACATCCAGTGACTGTATGTTTCTGTAAAGTTAAAATATGTCTTACATATTGAAGAATGAGTGGATGTATAAGTGTCTGGATGAAGGATTTAGTAGGTGCATGACTGACTGTATGAGTGAGTGATTAAATGTGTCTCACTGAGTGCATGGGTTAGTGACTAAACTGTCTTAATTTGTGCATCATTATGTCTGTTGTTCTGTAAACTGTTGCATGTGTTGATAAGTAGCTATATGAGTAACTATATGGGTTATTGATTGGTTGCCCAAGTATTTGTATGGGAGACTGAGTGTGTGTGTGGGTGGCTGGGAGGTGTATGACTCTGTGCATAGATGTGTGAGCAGTTGATTCACTAGATGTATGGTTTCAAAAGTGCATGTGGAAACAGCTGTATGGGCGGTTGACTGTGTGCATGAGTGTATTGGTGAGTGAATGGATATCTCAGTGCTACATGTCAAAGTAAGTACATATGTAAAACACAGTACATGTGAGAGTTGACATATATAAATAACTGTGCATAAGAGCCAGTGAATGTGTGAGTGGCTGTATGGATCATTGTGAACTTGTATCAGGGATTGTATAAGAGAGTAAATATGTGTTAGTATATGTTTGAATAAGTAAAGTTTGTATAACTGTATAGTTGAGGAAATGGAGGTGTGATTGATTCTTTGCATGACTGACTAGGTGTGTGAGTAACTCCATGGATGAGTGACAGTCTGTGAGTGTCTGTTTACACTGATTGTATCTAAGGTTATATTAGAGTCTGAAGAGGTTCATCGTATTATCACATGAATGATATCATCAGTGATGTGATCAGTAATGTCAAATGAGATGTCATCAGTGATGTCATCAGTGATGTCATTTGAGATGTCATCAGTGATGTCATTTGAGATGTCATCAGTGATGTCATCAGTGATGTCACTGACCATGTCATGAATGATGTAATATGTGACATCATCAGCAATGGATTGCGGGTGCGCGATATATAGTTAGTGCAACTAACTATATATGGAATTTCAATGGTTTTGTGTGAGTAAAATAAGGTTTTGTAAATGCGAATTCCTAACTATATATGGTCTATAACCTATGGTTTTTTCAGTGAATTTTCAAGGTTTTGTAAATGCTAATTCCTAACTATATATGGTCTATAACCTATGGTTTTTTCAGTGAATTTTCAAGGTTTTGTAAATGCTAATTCCTAACTATATATGGTCTATAACCTATGGTTTTTTCAGTGAATATATATATATACATACATATATAAACATATATCATCTGTATATCTATATAAATACAAACATAAATGCATGCATACATATACTTATATGCATACAGATGCATGTTATTTACATGAAAGTTGAAAAAACACTAATAAAAGCAAAGCTAAAAAGCCACCTCATTACAAACAGAATGGCTTTAACTTAAACGAGGGCGAGATCTATTGCATTTTCAATGCTTGTTTACTTTGGTTCCATCAAGAAGGCATTCAGATGTGTCACACATTTGCCATGAATTCTGAATGTTAGCACTCTAGTTGCACATTAGATCACTGTAGTAAAGCTACTGCTCACCAGGGACGTCTGCTGCTGGTATTCAAAGTGCATGTTTCAGTCTGCATGTCAGAATTTTTTTAATGAAATAGAAGAGGATTTGAGAAGTCACTCAAAATGATCCCTAATTTTTCTTTCTGAAGCACTAATCATACTTTCTATGGCAAAATTAACCCCCTCATGTTGTTCCTTTTTAAATTGAGTGTTTTCAGACTTACCACTTCATTCCAATCAAGATGGCTTCTGGTGTGCCATACTTTTGTCATAAGTAAGACTGTTAGCGCTCTAGTTGTTCTTTAGAACACTCTGGGACATTCTGTCATTGGGCTATACTTGGGGTACATCTGGGTGATATTTGGGCTACATTTAGGCTCTTTTGTCTCTGGTGGCCATCTTGGGAGACTGTATGTCAGAATTTTTTAATGAAATTGAAGAGGGTTTGAGAAGTCACTCAAAATGTGCCCTAATTTTTCTTTCTGCAGCACTAATCATAATTCATATGGCAAAATATACCCCCTCATTTTGTTCCTTTTTAAATTAAATGTTTTAAGAGTTACCACTTTATTCCAATCAAGATGGCTTCAGGTGTGCCATACCTTTGTAATAAGTAGGACTGTTAGCGCTCTAGTTGTTCTTTAGAACACTCTGGGACATTCTGTCATTGGGCTATACTTGGGCTACATCTGGGTGATATTTGGGCTACATTTGGGCTCTTTTGTCTCTGGTGGCCATTTTGGGAGACTGCATGTCAGAATTTTTTAATGAAATAGAAGAGGATTTGAAAAGTCACTCAAAATGTGCCCTAATTTTTCTTTCTGCAGCACTAATAATACCTTCTATTGCATAATATACCCCCTCATTTTGTTCCTTTTTAAATTAAATGTTTTAAGAGTTACCACTTTATTCCCATCACGATGGCTCCAGGTGTGCTATACCTTTGTAATAAGTAGGACTGTTAGCGCTCTAGTTGTTCTTTAGAACACTCTGGGACATTCTGTCATTGGGCTATACTTGGGCTACATCTGGGTGATATTTGGGCTACATTTGGGCTCTTTTGTCTCTGGTGGCCATTTTGGGAGACTGCATGTCAGAATGTTTTAATGAAATAGAAAAGGATTTGAGAAGTCACTCAAAATGTGCCCTAATTTTTCATTCTGCGGCACTAATCATACTTTCTATGGCAAAATATACCCCCTCATGTTGTTTCTTTTTAAATTAAATGTTTTAAGAGTTACCACTTTATTCCAATCAAGATGGCTTCAGGTGTGCCATACCTTTGTAATAAGTAGGACTGTTAGCGCTCTAGTTGTTCTTTAGAACACTCTGGGACATTGTGTCATTGGGCTATACTTGGGCTACATCTGGGTGACATTTGGGCTACATTTGGGCTCTTTTGTCTCTGGTGGCCATTTTGGGAGACTGCATGTCAGAATGTTTTAATGAAATAGAAAAGGATTTGAGAAGTCACTCAAAATGTGCCCTAATTTTTCATTCTGCAGCACTAATCATACTTTCTATGGCAAAATATACCCCCTCATGTTGTTTCTTTTTAAATTAAATGTTTTAAGAGTTACCACTTTATTCCAATCAAGATGGCTTCAGGTGTGCCATACCTTTGTAATTAGTAGGACTGTTAGCGCTCTAGTTGTTCTTTAGAACACTCTAGGAGGCTGCAGTAGAACACAAAGGAATCAACTGACAGTCTCTGTCCTTGTTGGATGTACATGTTTTACTGAGAATGTCAGACTTCATTTTCACATGACTGAGAAAGATAATGTGAATTTACAGAAAATATGCTTTCAGTTTAGCTTATAGATCCCCTTCCAAACCACTGTGGGAAAATCATGAGATATTAGTTTTCTTTCAAACAATATTCATGATATCACAGCAGAAGGTTTTTTCACATGGTAAAATCACCTTAGAACCCACCACAATTCCTAAAACGAGTATGGTACCATCAACAAATGATTTATAATGTAACTAAAGTCCTAAAACCCTCTATTAACTACAATGCTTTTTAATGAGGTGCTATCATGTATATTGGTCCCAAGATGGCTGCCAACACTTCTTGGATGAAGTGCTGACAGCCAATCAGATCAGATGTGTGGTTAGGCTCCGCCCAGATATATATCTTTTTTTGAACCTAAATTACTCAAAATCCACTGGAGCACATATATTGAGACCTAGCAAAGGCACATCGGGCTAACAGTCCCTAAAATTTTGCCAAGTTTCGTGCAAATCCATTCAGCCGTTCGAGCTAAAAGTGAGGCCAACCGCCCTATGGAAATTAACATGGGAAAAACGCATTTTGGGACCCCCCTTTTTTCTCGGCCCCCCCTTGATGAAACCCCCCCAAATTGTCAGGGGCTGCTCAGAAACAAAATGTTCCATTTTCCTGAAAATTTCAGCCAATTCCGTCCACAAACGCCAAAGTTATTAGACATAGAATTTTCAAAAATCCCATAGAGAAAAAATCCTAACTATATATACCTACTGGCGACCGCCAGTAGGTAATATACATATATATATATATATACATATATATATATATATATATATATATATATATATATATATATATATATATATATACCACCGGAGGGCTGTGGAAAATGCATTATGAAAATCGGCAGTGAAAATATTTTGCAATTACCTGGCCATACCTGAATGGAACAATAGGGACTTTTACTCCCGGCATTCTGCTTACTGGAAAGCGAGTGCGATACGGGGATACAATTTGGAGGTCTATTCCAGGTTTTATCAAAGCGCCGCCCTATGATTAACACCTTCGCTGCTAAGGCAATTCCCCTCCTGTGCTGGAAATTGCTATATTTCATTGTTTTATGACGAGCTGGGCTCGTCATCAGCACACGACCACTGTGCACCATGACGAGCCCAGCTCGTCATCAGCATTGAAAGGGTTAAGGTGCTTGATGCACTGAAATGTGTCAGGGAGCAAGATTGATAGGATTCACAAAGCCTTTTTCCCTGAATAAATGGTTTCGTAAACTAAATCCTTTTTTTCTTGCGAAGAAGTTCGACGCAACGAGGAAGAGGCTTGCCCAGGGGACTCTAGGCACAACAGAAACTGTAACCTCTGAATCCTCTGTGTCGGAAGATGAATCTTCAAGAAGCGAGAAAGGCAAAAAGAAAGGACCAGTTGCCCCGACTGTGGTCCCTTTTTTAGACGAATATCAGGTATTGAAAGAGACACGACAACGCACCACAACCCATACGCCACAGAAGCCTCAACAAAAAAGAGGAAAACAAGGTGGGGCAGGGGGAAACATGCAGGCGGCACAACCGATGGTGACTCGCAGCAAGGGCGGGAGAGGAAGATGGTAAAGGACGAACAAACCATAATAAACCTCTCTGAGAAAGAATTAACTGCCCACGAATAAAATGTCTTGAAAAGAGGACTAACTTTTTGTCCCACTGCGAAATTCGACCCAGTGCAAACAAGAACAGATGGTTTTAAATTTGTGAGGAAGTTAAAATTACAGAAAATATTTGCCTCGAAAACCCCATCTGGAACGACACCTCCTGAATTAACTGGTGCTACTAGTAACACTCTCAAGGACAATGACTTACCACTCCTCATGACAACACACAAACTGGTACAAACAGGGGATCTTCCTGGCTCAATGGAGATACTACAAAGAGAGGAGATTGTACAAGTCAGAGATCCAAGTAATCTAAAGCGCAAATCTAGATTCTTACCACATGCCACACACGACGCAATAGACGTCTTCAATGATGCCATCGTCCAGGATTTGGAAAAGATGACCAACAAAAATCTGGAACTGAATAAAAAGAACTCTAATATCTCTCGGCTGGAATGGGAAGCATTAAAATCATTAAAGGAGGACACGTAAATTGAGATCAAGCCCTCGGACAAGGGGGGGAATATTGTGATCTTCAGCAAGACAAAGTACAAACAAGAAGCCCTGCAACAACTTCAGGACAAGAACTGTTATACTAACATTAACAGAAAAGACTTTGCAAAGTGCACAATTGATTACCATGGCTTACTGGAGGGGTGGAGGGATGAGGGAATGCTGAATAAAAGTGAATATGAGTATTTACATTGTAAACATCCAATAATTCCCACATTCTACCACCTGCCAAAGGTGCACAAAGATACTAAGAATCCACCGGGGAGACCCATTGTCTCCTCAATAGGAAGTCTTCTGGAGAACACTTCCAGGTTTATAGACACCTACCTGGCCCCCTTTGTAAGAGACCTGCCTTCCTATGTAAGGGATACCCAAGACTTTATAAGGTTGATTAACGGCATTGAGTGGGAGTCAGACATGCTCATGATAACCCTTGATGTCGCCAATCTATACACATGTATTGACCATCAGGATGGTGTCTTTGCAATGAAATGGTTCCTTGGCACGAAGGATATCAAATATCACCGACACAACTGTATTCTCATGCAGATGGCGGAGTTTTGCCTTAATAATAACATCTTCTTATTTGCAGAAAACATGTAGAGACAGACTAGGGGGACCGCCATGGGCACGTGCTTCGCCCCCAGTTACGCGAACTTGTTCGTGGGCTGGTGGGAGAAGCACTTGGCCTGGGGGGGAAACAACGAAAAATGGCTGGATCACATTATGATCTTGGCAAGATGCATAGATGATTTGTCTGTCATCTGGCGAGGCGACAGATCCTCATCTGAGGAGTACGTCGCGGCGCTGAATGACAATCATCTTAACTTGAAATTTACCAGCACTATCAGCGAGACATCTGTATATTATCTTGACCTAGAAGTCTTCGTAAGAGGAAGCTCTTTACACACAAAATTATATCGAAAACCCACAGCGGGCAACACCGTATTACATGTGGAAGCCATCATCCGAGGAGATCTAGTGAGTTGGTAACAATATTCAACAAGAACTCGCACATCTTGAAAACGGATCCGGTGATGAGGAAGATACTACCCCCAGACCTTCTGTGACCTATAGACGATGTAGGACTCTAAGTGAACAACTGAACAATAGTCACTATGTAGACTCCCCCAAAACCTCAAACAAAAAATCTGTATGTGTCTTCTATCCTTGCATGCATTGTAAGGTGTGCAAGTATAGTAAAAAACGGACAAAGTACGATGGAAGACCCAATGATCCACGCCCCGAAAGAACGATCACAAAATTACTCAACTGTAACTCAGAGTATGTGATCTATTGCCTGGAATGCCTCTGCTCCAAGAGATACATCGGGAGAACAATCAACCCAGCAAAAAGGCGTATCCTGGAGCACATGCGTGCCATAACCAACAGGGACAAAAATTACCCTGTGGCACGCCACTTTGAAACGCACCACAATAGCAATAGGGACCTATTGTCATTCTTTCTTATTGACCAACTAGATAGAAAGGAACGTGGAGGCGACAGAGTACGATCTTTAAGAGCATTGGAATCCAGGTATATTGTCGACCTCCAAAGCATGCAACCGAGAGGTTTAAACAACGATGAGGAACTATGGGTGCACTTGGATTAAGTCTACCCATAATGGGCAGAGTAAAAGATAGTGCTTGGCCAGTAAGAATGATCGATACCACGAAATACCTCCAATAATGTAGAACAAAGGAACCCGGAGGATAAGGAGGAAATGAGGGAAATATGGAGTCACACAGGGTCAACATCGATTTATAGTTTCTCTCTTCTCTAAAGACATGTAAATTGTAAATAATGAGACTATAGGAAAAACATATGCCCATACAGGGCGAAACAGCGAAACAGGGAGCAGTGTAAAAAATATACTAATGCCCATACAGGGCAAGAGAACACAATCGCATAACCATATGCACATACTAAGGGACAAAACAACGGGGACGGTGTATAACACCGATAAACAAAAGGCTTGACATCTTGTCTTACATATATATTGTTAAAATGTGGAAACATGAAAATATACACATGATTTAAACTCCAGAAGGGGATGGACATGGCAATTATATACATCTTCACCCTCCCATTGTCCCCATGAGAAAATGTATATATGCGATTAATTGAATTGTTGAATTGCTGTTTTAGTTATTCTAATGTTTTTAATTTCACGAGCACTTTAAACACATCATTTTCCCCGCCCTGTGAAATTTTTATCAATAATATGCAATGTATTGTCATTTATTGTAAGATGGCCGCTGCCTAAGGCTAAATAACCTTTTAGTCCACTTTCTATGGTAAAGGGAAGGTGGGGATAAAATGGTGCTTCTCACGTTAATCAGGTTGACACTGACGAAGCCCGAGTGGTGAAACGCGTTTGTCAAGGAGGCAGGGGGTGTGCCAAATAAAATTTGCACTTGGACGAGAGACTTTTGAGTGCCGTCATTTTTCGTTAAAATTAACGATGTGTAAGGATTATATATATATATATATATATATATATATATATATATATATATATATATATATATATATATAATGTTAGTGCGCTAGTTGATCTTTAGAACATTTCGGGAAGCTGCAGTTGAACACAAGGAAATATACTGGCAAGCATATATATATATATGTACGTATATATATATATATATATATATATATATATATATATATATATATATATATATATATGAGAGCACAAAGTTCCCCCTCTGTCAGATTTGCTCTCGTAGCCACAGCCTCCACGCCAACAACAAAAGGGATACAGACCACCAAGTCAGCAATGATCTTGTTTATTTTAACTCCACAGAACCAAATCAGCGACGTGTTTCGAGCACAAGTGCCCTTGTTCACGCTGCAGTTAAATGAAACAATCACAAGCCTTTTTAATAGTATGCTAACACTCTGTTACCACCCCCTGGCGGTAACCTCCCGTGTCACGTGGGTAACAACAGTGAAAAAAGACTTTTACTGCATAGATCAAATGTAAACAGCACATTTAAAACAACAGTCTCAGGTTAAATCCACAAGAGAAAAGTAATGATATTAGAGCACAAAGAAATGCAATTGACTGGTTAAATCCAGAATCCAAGGTGAATTCTTAACCGCATGCGTGCTTGCGGGTTTTCCCGCTGTGCGCTGAAATGTGAAAATCGCGGCTTTTGTGACAAAGCCAGCTCGTCATGCGCGCAGCGCAGGTAACGCCCATGACGAGCTGGCTTTGTCATCCGCATCGAAGGGGTTAAAGTGCAAATATTTCGTACATCATAAAAAATGATCTTTTACTCATTACCTTAATTGTCCATCAAAATTAAAGAGATGGTATACATAGTTTAACTTTCCAGGCAAAAAGCTAATATTTAGGAAAATGTAAACAATTGACTGTCGTGTGCAAAGTAGCAAGATTAAATAGCAGCAAAAAGGGGATAAAGTGCATAAATAGATAAAGTGCAAACAAAGTGATTGTGACGAAAAAGGTGCCAAAGTGCAACATGAGCCGCATTATCATAGGACAACAGATGCTATATGAGATGTAATTGAACATAAAAATTCAGATCCCTGAATAAAAATGATCAATAAATATAATAAATAATAGCACTCAAAATCACATATGGTAAAAGCTGGTATCAAAAATGTATATCAAAAATTTAAAAATGGGTATATATATATAAAAAAAAACACTATATCCCATATATTTACAAGATAAATAGACAAAGCCCAGTATCAAATCCAAATTTCATAGAAAACAAGCACATATGTGGAATATTAAATGAATAAAGTGCAGTAAAGTACAAGACCATTTGAATCTCTCTACATGGCACAGGATGATCCATAAAGCACCAAATATTTGTAGCAACATAGGCATACATGATATGTATCACAAATAGGGAACCTAACTTGTGAAACAAATACCCCTGTTGAAAATAGGGCCATAGAAATGGAAAACAGAGAACGGAAATGCATGTAATCAATGAGATAGTAAATCATTCTAGAAAGTGATGCATTTCTTCGATATTGTTGAGCCCATTGGGCCAACGACTATCGAGCTCTAGAATAAATCGAGCTTCAAGCTTTCTCAATAAAAGTTCTCTGTTACCTCCCTTCCTCGGCAAAGGAACAGACCCGATCACAAAGTAAGTGAGGCAAGATAGGTCCCTATTGTGGACCTGGTTGAAATGCCTAGCGACCGGATAGGCGGGGTCGTTGTGTAGTATGGCTCTTAAATGCTGTAATATCCGCACATGCACCTGGAGCTTAGTACTGCCAACGTACCTAAGCCCACAGGTGCACGTTAGGACATAGACAGCATGATCCGTTTTACAGGAGTAATTGCCTAGAATGGATTTTGCTACAGTGCTGAAGGGGGTCATATAATGTGAAGTGGTAATGCCAAATTTGCATGCCCGGCAGCTAGAGCATTTAAAGAAACCCTTGGTAGGTCGTAACCAGGGTGCTTTGGTTTTAAGTTCAGGAGCTGCAGTGTCCAAATAGTTACCCATAGTTTTCGCTCTTCTAAAAGTGACAAGAGGAGCAGAGGGTAATCTAGTGTTGAGAACATGATCACTGAGTACTATCGGCCAGTTTTTATTAAGGATGGCCTTGATTTTCCTTTCTTCCTTACTGAAAGTGGTGATCATGCGAGGACAAGATATGGGGGGCTCACTAGCTGCAGGAGTCACTGTTTCTGAGGTGTTAATAGGAAACAGGGTCTCTCTCATCCGAGATAGAGACTTATTGTAGGCGGTTTTCAGCACTGAATCAGAGTACCCCCTGGCTTTAAGGCGTGTTGTCAGGTCATTAAGACATACCTCATAATCTGATGGTGAACTACAGATTCTCTTAAGTCTTAACATTTCGCCATAGGGGATACCAGTTATTGTGTGCCTAGGGTGCATGCTAGTGGCATGCAGTGTGGCATTTCCAGCAGTCGTTTTCCTATGTAAAGTAGTGTTGATCTTATTGTCTTTAATGTACACTTCCACATCGAGGAATTGGATTCTTTCTTTCTCGACGTGAGCAGTGAAGTTGAGGTTGAGGTTATTATTATTGATTTCATCAATAAATTCAAGTGCCTCTACCCTAGTGCCTCTCCAGGCAATAAAAATGTCATCGATGTATCGCAAAAAACAAGAGACATGATTGTCCGTCCATACCTTATGAGGACCTGCTCCTCCCACCAGCCTACGTGCAAGCACTCATAGCTGGGAGAGAAGCAGGCCCCCATCGCCACACCCCGGAGCTGTCGAAAGATATCTTTACCAAATGAAAAGAAATTGTTGTGGAGACACCATTCCATAAGGCTGATGATGACCTTATTATGTTCATAATATATGATGGAGCGTTTAGACAGTAAATGCTTGACTGCAGAGAGCCCTTGTTCATGATCTATGCTAGTATAAAGCGCTTCGACATCAAGGGAAATAAGCCACATATCAGTATCCCATGCAATGTTTTCAATCTTACTGATAAAATCGCTGGTGTCTCTCACAAAACTGGGCAACTCCTTTACAAAATCCTGGAGAAAGAAATCAATATATTCTCCTACTTTTTCGCCCACACTCCCAATGGCAGACACAATGGGCCTGCCAGGTATGGGTACAACAGCTTTGTGTATCTTAGGTATCAGATATAGGGAAGGTAACACAGGGAGATTGATGCACATAAATTTAAATTCTTCAAATGAAATAAGGCCCTCCCGCTTCCATTGGCCTAACATTTTGTGCAGTTTGTTCTTGGCAATTTCATATTCTTTATATGAGCTTTTCATATAACAACTGGGATCGTAAGTTGTCGCTTGGCCTCAGTAATATAATCCACTTTAGGCCAAATTACCAAGTTTCCACCTTTGTCCGATTTTTTGATGACAATTTCATGATTATTGGCCAACTTCTTCATTAGTTCATCATATGTTCGTTTTTTGTGTATTTCTTTTTTTCAAAATTTGTTATTAGATCTTGAATAAAGTTTTTTTTATATCATTGATAACGCAATCATGGAACACATCCACTGCATCCCTAGGCATTGAAGGAATATATTTAGATTTGCTGCAAAATGGGCTCAGACCAGCTCCAGTTTGATGAATGGATATTCTACGCAGCCGATTTTGGGTAGCTTCATCAGGATCTAATTCTGTCACATTAGTACCATCTAGTAATTCATTAGCGTCCAAAAATGTGTGTGTGTCTGCTGCACTCAAAAGGGCTATATCACTAGTAGTGGTTTCAAAATTTAACATGTTGGAGTCGCGTGTTTCCTTGGTGGATTTAGAAGCTTTAGTTTTCTGATGAAACAAAATAAATCCACCCTGGTCATAGCGTAGTTGAAACTTTGTACGGGTGAATAGTTTAAGCCAAGGGATAGTAGTTGTTCTTCCGCCTTATTAAGTGTTACATTGGACAAGTTGATGATAGTATTGTCCATTATCTGCGTTTCACCCATGGTTTCTTTTTCTTTTTCTGTTGTTGCCCTCCGGCGTTGTTTCCATTTGAGCCTCCTTGCTTTCCGGCGCTGGTTCCGCTTTTGTCTGCTTGCGAATTTGGCTGCCATGATCGCAGAGTCTGCAACCTCTCCTCCACCACAAAATCCATTTCTTGCTGTAGATTTAGTTTGGCAAGTCCTATTGTGTTTAAATCCGACGTGGAAGAGCAGGAGGATAAAGAGTCACTGCTGTATTCGCTCTGCAACGATGTAGAATTGCTACTATTGTCTTCCATTGCAGAGACTGTGGTATTGGTAGAGCCTGTGTGTAGGTTGGGAACAGGCAAGGCGTTACTGTTCGGGTTTTCCATTGTATTTTAATTCGTGTATGCCTGCCGTTTGGCATTATTATACTTCCGGGAAAACGTGAATATTTGGTCTTGGCTGTAATCCTCTGCATCACGTGCAAATTTAGAGGCCTTGCGTTCTTTTATTTTTTCTTCATGTTTACGCAGGTGCTCGGTCATGTTGTCTGTAAGTTTCTTTACTTCTTGTTGATCTGGGCAAGCATTGATCTCTGATTCCAACACTTTTATCTGGTCTAAAAGTTTGAGGCGGTCGCTGGCGGCGTATTTAATTAGAATACATACAAGGTTCATAGAAGCCACTAGGTTGCTCTCGCCCCATTCAAGTAACATTGCTGGGTCAGGCTTATCAAAGCTGGGCGCTAGTAAAATGCGCAGCCCACGGGGGACACGACCCACTTCCTCATATTTGCTTAGGGATTTGTGTTCCCACCATTTGGTACACTCAGATTTACGTAACTTCTCCAATTCTTTAAACAGCTGTTTTATATTCCTCATTTGGGTAGTGTTAGTGCCACTTTGCGATGGTGCTTTGTCTAAACGGCTATTAGTCCCATCAAACATAGTTAATGCGGCTTCTTCCCGCAATTTGTCGATTTCGTCGTCATTCATTTTTGGTTCTGTATGAATGTGGATAAGGGCAGACTAATTCTTCGCAGTGTCTGCCACTATTTCGCTGCTTAATAACTTCGCTGCCGTGAATGCAATGCTTAATTGACTCACCGCTTGTGTGCGGCGGAAGCCGCTCCCTGTTCCGCGTCCTCCGACCCGATCCAGCGAGGCTACTCCCACCGCCAACACTCGCCAGTGAAGTAACAGCAATCACAGGAACAGCCGCTATAGTTCCCAAACGAGATCCGAGCAAAGTGATTTGTTAGCGGCTGTCGACTGAAGGCGAAGGGGTCCGTTACGGAAGCAAATCCTCTTCCGGTCACATAAGAGAGCACAAAGTTCTCCCTCTGTCAGATTTGCGCTCGTAGCCACAGCCTCCACGCCAACAACAAAAGGGATACGGACCACCAAGTCAGCAATTATCTTGTTTATTTTAACTCCACAGAACCAAATCAGTGACGCGTTTCGAGCACAAGTGCCCTTGTTCACGCTGCAGTTAAATGAAACAATCACAAGCCTTTTTAATAGTATGCTAACACTCTGTTACCACCCCCTGGCGGTAACCTCCCGTGTCACGTGGGTACCAACAGTGAAAAAAGACTTTTACTGCATAGATCAAATGTAAACAGCACATTTAAAACAACAGTCTCAGGTTAAATCCACAAGAGAAAAGTAATGATATTAGAGCACAAAGAAATGCAATATATATGTCAAAGCTCGAAGGTGTCCACCTTTGAGTAGCACGTGAACAGCAGCTTGCAGAGAAGAGAAGCAAATGGAGCTTCGAAACGCGTTGGGCAGATCCCGTACGGAGCGGCATCTACGAGTGGATCCCCGCCCTCACCTATACATAAACCAAGCTGCTATTCACGTGCTACTCAAAGGTGGACACCTTCGAGCATTGATTTATACGCGGCCGTCCAGCCGCGGAGTATGCACCACCCCGGTACCCTGGGGGTCACTACGGTGAAGCAGCAGTCGTACTTGGAATCGAGGACGGGCCCACTTGTGGAGTCCATACAGGACTTGATTGTGTGCTTCCCGGACCACACTTCCCAGATGCACAGTCTCATTTGAGCCTCCCATTGGTGTGTGTGTTATATATTAAATGGGGAAGTGGGTCGGCGGTTGCGCACACCGCTTCCGTTAAAGCCCCTGAAGAGAAGCAAATGGAGCTTCGAAACGCGTCGGGCAGATCCCGTACGGAGCGGCGTCTACGAGTGGATCCCCGCCCTCACCTATACATAAACCAAGCTGCTGTTCGCGTGCTACTCAAAGGTGGACACCTTCGAGCATTGATATATATATATGTATGCAGGTATGTATGTATGTAAGTAAGTACTCATGATGAACTACACCGCAGAAATGTCTGAAAATATGGCACATTATAGTCGCTATATCGACGACATTTTTGCCATATGGAGAGGCAGTGAGGAGAGTGCAAGAGAATTTGCTGAACATCTGAATGAAAACAGCTTGAATTTAAAATTCAGATGCTCCACCAGTAGAAGCAGGATCAATTTCTTAGATTTAGAACTATTTGTGTTGGATGGCAAGATTCAATCTAAGACATACCGCAAACCAACATCAGGTAAAACGATCCTCCATGCCTCCAGTTTTCACCCTGTAAGCTTGATTAACAGTATCCCATATGCAGAGTGCTTGAGAATGCGATGTAACTGCAGCACCGAAGAAACATATGTCTAAGGCTAACCTATTTAGCAGATTGACCAGCAGAGGGTATACCAAGGAAACGCTGGAAACAGCAAGAGCAAGAGCAAGAGTGACACTAGAAATAGGAAACATCTACTGTTCAAACATGCACCCAATGCACCAATGTCCAAACAAAGTACAAACACCCCACGCTTGATCACAGGGTACAATGCCTATCATAAACAAGTAAGAAAGATCATTTATAGGCACTGGCCAATAGTACGAAATGACCCAGTGATAGGCAGTAAGTGTAACAAAGTCCCTCAAATTGCTTTCAGAAAGGCAAAAAGCATGAAAGAGGAAATTTTTGTAAATACTCCATCCTTGAAGAAGAAAAAACCACCATGGCTAAAAAGTAGCAATGGTTTTTTTAAGTGCATAAAGTGCAAAGCGTGCCAATATGGCCTCAACATGAACAAACTAGATGTGCCTCACAGGAAACAGCCACTGTAAATTCGTGAGAATTACTCATGTAAGACGGACTATGCAGTCTACGTCTTGCAATGTAGCTGTAAAAAACAATACGTGGGCAGTACCATCCACCCTGCCCATGTGCGGGTGCTACAACATCTTAGAGCAATTATTACCGATGACCCCACGTATCCGGTTGCTAGGCACATAAACAAAGTCCATGGAGGTGATGCCGACAATATAAGATACTTTGTCGTGGATCATGTGAAGAGGAGCATAAGAGGGGGGAATAGATTACTTGCCCTACGGAGACTGGAATCCCGCTACATCATCCTCTTAAACACAAAGGCCCCCCATGGCCTTAACACGGATGAAGCACTTAGTGTACATTTGTAAGAAGAAAAAATATCATTGTCAGTCAGTTGCCCATACGGACCCGAGCCCACATCCTTCGAAACAGTTGGATACATTAGCCTAAACACTGAGTTGCAAACATAGGCTTTTAAATCAATTTACACATATAATACACACAATGAGCAACTAGGTGGTAGTCGCACTTACAATTTAGTTTATGAAGTATATATGGTGGACTCTGTTATCTATGTTAAAAGCAATGATGTATGACAACAATCGGATACTTACGCAGTGATGTTGTGTCACAAGTTAACCTCATCACACAATGTTGTTTTCGGTTCCCCAATTGCCCACTTGGGCTGTATTTCTTTTGAACTGATATAAGTAAGGCATTATGCCAGCATGCAATTGTTCGATTAGACATTCAACATCTACAGACTTAAAAAATCATACATGTGTCAAAGTATTAACTTAATTTGTAATTTTGCATGTAATGTACAGGAGCCACCAGGTACATGCATGAGCCTCAATAACCAGGAGGAAACGAGAATTGTGAAAATAGCAATGGGAATTAATTGTTATCCATGCCATGCATTAGAAAGAATCTATTTATTTATGTAGTTATTTACACATTGGTGAAACACAAACAGCGATGTGCAGAAACGTTATAACATCTTGTTGGCCATGAATGTAATGGTTACCATGGTTTCTGAGATGCGACCGCCCTGACCAATCAGCAATGTGTTTGTATAAATGTAAATGTAAATGTACATGAATTTATATAGCGCAAATCACTGAGCGGTTTCTAAGCGCTTGCTTAGGGAACCCGTCCTGGTATTCCCCTGTGAGATAACCCCGGCAGGGTATCCGCAAGGTGAAAGCCAGGCATCCCGCCGCGAGGGGCCGTTGTGGAGATTAAGCAAGCTATTGCCCAGAGTCGCAGAGTGTGAACCCGTGAATCGAGTAGGCACCGGGGCGAGAATTGTCGAGTCCATGGCCTTTTTTTTTTAGGATTCAAGACCCCGCCGAGCCGGGAATTGAACCCTGGTCCCGGGCTGACCTCTGCTTCCAGGTCTGCCTCCTCTAACCAGTGAGACACACTTCTCCATATAAAAGGTCTTACCTTACCAGCATTCACTGTTGTGAGCAAGGCGGTATAGCCGTCGAAACGCGTCATATCTTTTCTTTTGTAAAATAAACTTTTTCCTGAAATAGATCCCACGGAGTCAGCACCTGCTAAAAGAAACCACAGATTACAGCCCTGAAGCCCACTGGAGGGCTTGGAACATTGCAAACAGATTGGGAGTTTAAAACATTTGGGTAAAAATCACGGAACCTACTGGAAGGTTTAATTATGGACTTCATTTCCCGGCATACATGTCACTGGAGAATGTATGCTAATTAGGTGAATGGCGTGATGTTTCCAATCCGGATTTTACCTGTTTCCCTGTCCCATGATTAAGGTGCAGTGGCATCGAAACGCGTCGGGACTAACATCAGCTGGGCTGTGCTTTGTGGCGCTGAAATAAAAGATTGTGTCAATCATCCCTCGTGGAGTGGCGTTTTCCATGATCTGGGGCATCTTGGAGGATGAATAGACGCGGCAAGCTCCAAGCCGCGGGAAAACGCACTGCTGTAAACTGGAAACAGACCTGCGAGGCTGTGCACCGTCGCAGCCTGCCAGCACAAGGGATTTCTAAAAGAAACCACAGATTACAGCCCTGAAGCCCACTGGAGGGCTTGGAACATTGCAAACAGATTGGGAGTTTAAAACATTTGGGTAAAAATCACGGAACCTACTGGAAGGTTTAATTATGGACTTCATTTCCCGGCATACATGTCACTGGAGAATGTATGCTAATTAGGTGAATGGCGTGATGTTTCCAATCCGGATTTTACCTGTTTCCCTGTCCCATGATTAAGGTGCAGTGGCATCAAAACGCGTCGGGACTAACATCAGCTGGGCTGTGCTTTGTGGCGCTGAAATAAAAGATTGTGTCAATCATCCCTCGTGGAGTGGCGTTTTCCATGATCTGGGGCATCTTGGAGGATGAATAGACGCGGCAAGCTCCAAGCCGCGGGAAAACGCACCGCTGTAAACTGGAAACAGACCTGCGAGGCTGTGCACCGTCGCAGCCTGCCAGCACAAGGGATTGCTAAAAGAAACCACAGATTACAGCCCTGAAGCCCACTGGAGGGCTTGGAACATTGCAAACAGATTGGGAGTTTAAAACATTTGGGTAAAAATCACGGAACCTACTGGAAGGTTTAATTATGGACTTCATTTCCCGGCATACATGTCACTGGAGAATGTATGCTAATTAGGTGAATGGCGTGATGTTTCCAATCCGGATTTTACCTGTTTCCCTGTCCCATGATTAAGGTGCAGTGGCATCGAAACGCGTCGGGACTAACATCAGCTGGGCTGTGCTTTGTGGCGCTGAAATAAAAGATTGTGTCAATCATCCCTCGTGGAGTGGCGTTTTCCATGATCTGGGGCATCTTGGAGGATATATATATATATATATATATATATATATATATATATATATATATATATATATATATATATATATATATATATATATATATATATATATATATATATATATATATATATATATATATATATATATATATATATATATATATATATATATATATATATATATATATATATATATATATTACCTACTGGTCACCAGTAGGTAGTTATAGTTAGGACCTATTATCTATAGGAAATCCGCAACATTCTATTTGGAATAACTTTGGAGCCGGTTGACGAATCTTCGTGAAATTTTCAAAACTGGTGGGGCGCTCCAGTCCGCTCCTATCCAGAAAGTCTCGGGGTGATTCGTGAAGCGGGGGGCCAAGAAAAAAGGGGGTACCAAAACGTGTTTTCCCCATGCAACTTTCCATCGCGGCTACATCCCGAAATGCTGAACGGAATTTCACCAAATTTTGCAAAGAGGTAGCCCTTGGGTCAGAGTTTTGCTTAAATGGTGTAAATACGTTCAGTAGTTGGTAAGAAAATCAAAAGTAAAATCACATATATATCTATGGCTGCAGTGGATCCACGCATCTTGAGCACACCCTAAGTGCACCGTCCCGATCACGTGCTGAATGCTAATTGGCTGTCATGTGGTTGTCAACATCCAAAACCAGGAAGTGCTGTCAGCCATTTTTTGCCTTGGTAGAAGCGAGTCTGAAGAAGTCAGTGGATCAAGTGTGCAAAACATATAATAGTGGCAGGGTAGAAATACCCTGACCCTCTAGACCTGCTTAGGGGGTCCCACAAAGACCCCCAGGGCCCCCCTCTTTTTTTTTTAAACTGCAAAATGCATGCAGGGTGCGCGGATCCTGCAATAAAAAAATAAATGAATTAAATGTAGCACTGGTTAGTAAATAGCCCTGGGGGGGCCAAATCATGAGGGGAAAATATTAAAGCATTTGGAGGCTCAAAGGGGCCTCCCAGCCCAGGGACCGCCACCCCCGGGGGTACAAAATAAATGGTTGGGGGTTCAAAGGCCCCCAAAGCAAAATACATGGTTTGGGGGCTCAGCGGACCCCTTAGCCCCGGGAAACTCTACCCCCCGGGGCTTTAAAAAAAATGGGGGTACTCAAAGGCCTCCCCCAAGCCCCGGGGACCACCACCCCCTGGGGCTTTGTATATTGTGGGAAGGGGGCCACTTGGCCCCTCTCCTGGAGCCATCGAGGACCATGGGGACTGCCACCCCCCAGGGCCAGCTCCTGCAGTGTCCTGGGTGCCCACCCCCGGGACACTGTTGTTTGCTATGGCAGGGCAGGAGCCGAGGCTCCCGCCCTGTCATAGCAAACTTGGTTTGTATTTTGAAAGAGAGAGCAGGGAAACATGCTCTCTCTTTCAAAATGCAAACCATATTGTTTTTCCAAACGGGAAGCTGCATGTTAGCAGCTCCTCATGTGGAAAAGCAATGCCGGCTCCCGAAGGACGCGGGGAGCCGGTTGGGACTGCGGGGGTATTGGGGCTCCCCCCACGGTCCCCAACGTTATATATAAGCCCCAGGGGATAGGGTCCCCGGGGAGAATTGAGATTAGTGATAGGTGATATTTTTTCTTTACGGTAAAATTAGGAGTCGAGCACCCAGCACGGCCCCCTGGTGTGCACGCGCTGAGTGCATAATTCCTAACGTGTAGGGTGCGCGATTCCAGCACTTTGGATGCACGATCTTGTCGCGTTGGGTGCAGGATTCTAAAGTGTCGGGTGCTCTACTCCAAGAAAAAAAGTAATATTTTTCAGATATACATCAAGCGTGTGCGTATTGATCTTGGGTGGCTCTAAAACGAGCCGTTGTAATTATTGAGAGATTTTGGTACCTACAAGTAAGTACCTATGCAGAGTCTAAAGTTCATGAGGAAGACTCTGTTACCCTCATCTGTAAAATGTACACCATCTCTTCTATAGATGCCATCCATATTGAAACACAGATTGTTGTGGTAAATGGACCCCATCTTATAATCTTGGAGAAAAGCAGAAACAGTTGTATTGACAAGTTTCCTAGCTTTCTCAATCTGTGGACAAAATTGATTGGACCAGTTCCATTTCTGCCTTTGGCATATGTTGGGGTAGAAAAAGGCACTTTTGGGGAAAAGTGACATCAATTCTCCAAAGGTGTCCTTCATAAGCATTTCCAGACCTACCCCAGTCAAAGTGCCTAGGTCATTGCCACCACAGTGCACAATTATGAGGTGTTGGAGATGCAAAAAAGGTTTTAACCAATGGCATCAATTGGTGCCACTTTAATCCTCTCTGTCCAATCCTTTTAATGACTACATTTGGCAAAGCTAGGTCTTTGTCAATGCCACTGTTTTCTGCATGCCTTTGGCTCCAGAAAATATAGCTGTGTTCCACACTCTAAGCATCTTGAAAGGAGGTCTAAACGCACTCAGAAGGTGTCTGTATGTGAAATGGCAGTTTGACAACTAGGTTTTTCTAAAATGGTGGATAAGATGCAGTTTAGAAAAAATGATTGGTTTTATAGACTGAAAAGTAGGGTGCACGTTTCTGTGTTTTAAAAACATGTTTCTTATTGGTTAATGAAAACTGTTTGAAAGGAACATTACATAGGATAAGCTGATATTTTGAATAGTCAAGCACACTTGCTGTTTGAATTAGCAACATTGTGTGCTGAACTTGTGACCTGTGAGCTCAGTTGAGTGTTCCATGAACTGTTACTATGGTAACAGGCAGTAAGCAGATTGGGGGTAGGGTTCAAAGGTATGTCAATTGAAAAGAGCTGAAATGTGTAACCAATAGAAATGTGTGTTAGATTTTGAATTAATGTGGGAAGCAATGTGATTTGATATTTACATGTATATGTGTGCAGAATGAGCAATGGAGTTAATGGATTAATTGGCAAAGTTGTGGATATTGTTAATTATCAGGAAAAAGATGGAATTTCATTTTTAAAAATGTAATTTGATCAGATTGAAGAAGTAAAACAAATTGGTCGTAGTGCAGTTAGGTTTTTGCTTGTTAAAGATTTATATGTCCGTAGAAAACAATTTCCACTTTCTCTGGCATATGCAGTGACTATTCATAAATCTCAAGGTTTAAGTGTAGACAGTGCTTTGGTGAACATTGGAAGTACCGTGTTTAAAGAGGGTATGGCATATGTTGCTTTGTCGCGAGTCAGAACTTTATCTGGTTTGTTTTTGATTGGTTTTGATGACACAAAGGTTACTGCAGATGTAAACTGTGTAAAAGAGTTTAATAGGTTAAGAAGAGCGTATGCTCCCCCATTTAGGGCAATAGCCTGTATTTGAAAAGCATGTAGTAGGTCAAAAAAGGAAGGCATGACAATATCTGTAGTGAAGGTATAGAGAAGGAAAAAAAAACAAGATATTGTTGTCATTGTAAGGAAAAAGAAAAAGGACACTGTTGAAGAGATTGTTGGTTATCAGTTTGAAAATAGTTCAGGTGTCAACTGCTATGCTAATGTAGTGGACAATGTTGTTATTTTTTTTCTAAAAGGTTTGCAACAGCAAATTATGGAGAATCGGGAAAAAATATTTTGTTCCTTGTTGCATTGTGATTATGAAAAATTGAGAACTGATAAAAGTAAAATACAAAGCTTTTGTGATATTCGTAATCTTTTGGATGTATGTTCTGGTTCTACACAATTAACGCAGAATATCCAACAAGATGCTCAGGAATTTCTAATGTATATGCTTACCATATTGGAAAATTAAGGCATAGAATTTAAAAATCTTTTAGGCCTTTGTTATAAATGGGAACATCAATGTGAAAATTGTATATTTACATGTAGCACTAACATAGACACTGGAAGATTTATATATTTGACAATACCAGACTGCAAATCAGTGTCTTTCAATAAACTAGTTGAAGCAGCAAATCAAAGCATGGAGTGTAGCCAAAGCAAATCAGAAATGTTATCAACATTATTTATACAAAGATATGGACAATATATAATTTTAATGATGCAACGTGTTACAGCTGATGGTAGAAAATCGGACACTTTAATAAAAGATTTTGTAGCAAGTCAACTATCAATATCAGGAAGGACTTTTGTAACAGTAGCAATAGTTTTCCATGATGGTGCTTCCACAACATCTGAACATTACACTGCCTATTTAAAATGTGATAAAGGCTGGACATATTTTAATGATGCTCAGTTGGTTTTTAAACATCGTTTGCCAAGCAAATTACCATATTCCAACCTAATATTTTTAAAACCAAAGTTTTAGGAACATAATTCGGCCTCTGAGAAATGTATTAATGTGTATTAATGTGATTACTATTGGACAATTTCAATATAAAAGATTTCAAGAATACTATTTGGCCTAGAGGAAAAGTATATATTTGAATTGAGGACTTTTTCTTGCACATTCTCTAAGTATATATTTTTAAACAACAACATTTACAGTGTATATATTTTCTTAGGAGTAAGCATTTTATATATGTGTGATTTGCATTATATACTATGTTATTACAGATGTAGTCTTGTTTTTTTTAAACAATTTTATTGATGGTTTTTTTTTGCCCGCTGTTATGTGATGAGTACGATTGAAATCACTGTTTCTAGTGAAATTCAATATATCCTGAGAACAGCAAAAAGGCAAAGAAAATAATTTGTAAGATGTTAAAATTATGGTGTATTGCAAAAAATATAATATTATATATTATAACTGTATTTTTTCTTCTCTTTCACAGATCCTAATGCTAAAATATCAAATGTTCACAAATTTAGATTATAAAAAACAAAACAAAAAAGTGTAGCATTTTTTATTTCTATTACTCTGAAGGTAAGTTTAACTAAGTATTAAAATGCACAATGGCCTGTGTTTGCACACAGGTGAAGAAAGGGGAGATGGACAGAATAGATATGTGTGGAAAGATGCTCTTTTTGTAACATAGTGATAGTGCAAAACACTTTCATATTTACAAGGAGAGGAAAAGGCACTCTGTGTACCTTTTCTTCTTCATGTAAATACGATCTCATCATACACCCCACTTTGCGTTGAAAGGGCATTTTATACGTGTTGCTGTGCATGATTGCACAGAACACTGATAGAACAAGACACATCACCAGATTTATTAGAAACAATAATTCTTGACATGTGTGTGAATGCTGCACCATTCTCTAATTGATGTAGAAAGGCAAAACAAGGAGAATTTTTTTCATTTCTCCTCATTTTTTCTCTTTCAATATATGCTACAATGAACAACATACATTGAAAGAGAAAAATGCCTTCACTGATTCTTTTTGTGCAGGAAGGTGTGTCTTTTTGCACAAAAACAAACTCCACATGACTCAGATATCCTTGCACCATGGTGCAAGGGTACCTGTGTCACCACATGGCTGCATATTAAGCAGCACTGCAGAGGGAAGCATAGACTTGCAACATATTTATGGACATATGTTGCATCCCTGTGCTTTGGAAGTACCACAGCACGCTGTAGCTAAAGAGCTTACAGTGTCATGCTGCAGCAGGTCCTTATAGTTCTGCACTTATACATTCACCATACTCCACAAATGCATTATTTCAGTCAATTATGCACTACACATACATTCATCTAAACTTTCACACACTAGCACACAAATGTAGCTCTTTTTTTAACCAGTGAACTTTATTTTTTATTTTTGTAGTTTTATAAAAAAAAAAATGTTCAACTTTTTTTTTTTAAAGGATCAAAAAGCCAACAGGGCGAACAAAACCACAAACTTTGGGTAAAAAAAAGAATCTAGCATTGATGGTTATTGAGTGCCCTGCAAGCTAAATCATCAGACTGCTCACCATAGAAAAGCAATATGTTGCATTTCACGCAGTGACTTTTTGCGTCAACCAGCTGGGGACATATGTCCAAATTGGAGCTTGAAGTGGACGCCCCGAAGTGATTGGAACTTGCGGAGGTGGTGGTAGACTCTCCTGCAGTCTTCGGCGTTCTTCTTTGCCTAGATTTACTGGATGCAAACATTGCAGGTGTTTGAGCATGCTTGCTGTGCCACAAGAATATTTTTTGTTGGGTTCTCCACGAGATAACACCGCTTTGCAAATTTTGCAAGTTACCTTTGTGGCGTTGACTTTTTAAGTCTCTCTGGATAGGTAAAAAAATTCCAGACATATTTCCGGGGACGTGGTGGCTCTGGAACAAATCCCTCTTCATTGGAGTGTTCAGATTCTGAATATTGTTCTTGTTGTGAAGCAATTTTTTAAGATTAGATCAAAACCAGGTCTGCAATCCCAAAAAAATGAAGTTCTTCTCAGCACAGGTCTTCTCTCAAGGACGGTCTAGGAAGAGTGATTGAAATAGGTGGGGTTCTTCAATACTAAGAATAGGAAGTGTTATGAACCAATTAAATCTCTTTTTTTCTGGTCACATGGGGTCCTCGTAGGGGGCGCACAGGTAGGACGCACGCAGCTCGACTTTGCGAAATTGCATTTAAAATTAATATAAGTTTATTAAAACTAAAAGAATATAATTTTTATGATTAGCTCACATAATGTCTTGCCCTATTATTTATATTAAATACATATATACATCTTTTAAGACATTAAACATTTTTGCAGGAGTCGCGCACCTACCATGTTGAACAAGCATATAACTTCACGCGGGACTGCGTGAGCGTCGCGTAGCATAATACGTACATGTCACGTATGAGCTTGAAGTAGCGTACGGGCCGCATAGTGATTGGGGAGGGAAATACACACCCATTGCACACCCTACGCGGTTCCTATACAGCAATCCTAAAATGGCGGCTATGTTCCACGCAGTAATCGAGGAAGGTGCACTTTGGATTCGTGAGTGACTCCCCAAAAAATGTTGAGGAGAAAAACAATTAAGAACATATTATAAATATATTTTATTAAAAAAAAAGAGAGAGAATTTCAATATTTAAAAAAACATTTTTTTTCAATTTATGTAAAAAATATGTAATGTTATTATTTTTTTAAATATCTAAAAATAAGTAGATTACAAAATTGTAGTAAATCAGTATCAAAAAATAAATATATCAATTAATACATTTAAACATTTTCATTGAAAAAACTTTTGAAATTCACTGAAAAAAAGGAGAGGAAGCTGTAGCGTCTTCACTCTCCATATCTGACATGAGGGCAAAGCAAAGTGGTAATATAGACGACAGAAAAGCTTATCTTCCCTTTTCCCACTTTTTTTTAATTTTTTTTATATATTTTTACGAATATAGGACTCCAAGGTAAGAGTAAAGCCGATTATGCCTCCGTTTGCCACTAAATAGTGTTTAGCGTCGAGGGACAGCTGATCAGGAAGACAAACAGCTGATCCCTGCGTTTTGGAAAGCGCAACAGGGTAACCGACGCGCTCGAGCTACACAAGGCTCGAAGGAAAGAGGAATGACCCTTAGGAGGCGGGGCGCGCTGCGCTGCCGCTGCCGAGGGTCATTCCTCAGCGTGAAGGAACTATGCGCTCGTCGCTTCAGAGCGAGTGCCTGAGCGCGAGCGAGTCAGCATAATGGCATTTTTCAGGAAAGGAGGCCAAAATCAGATTAAATTTAGCGCGAAAATGGCATTGAATAGCTCGCGTATATGCGAGGACACAGGGAGATGAAAGCGTGATGAAAGGAAGAAAGTCTAAAGTCGGACATGTTGTTAAACAAGAGGTGAGGGGAGACAACCATAGATTGGAAGTCTTTAAGGGAGGGGGTTACGGCGAAGGTAACCGAGAGGCATGAAAACCAAGAAGAATTAGAAGCGTTAGCACAATCTCTAAAATAACTGTGTATTACACAACTTAACATCTACATATGCAACATTAACTTCTTTACATCTATAATGTAGCTTAGCTTATCGATATAAAGTCTAAACAACAGTAGTTAAAAACAAGTCAAAAGTAAGACAACTTATCTGTTTGAGAGCCGAATTTAAACGAGGCTGATCTCCCTTGACACCTGGCCTTTATGGATACTGTGATGTCACCTAATTCTTATTCTTACCTTTGTGACGTAAGCGGCTGTGTTTGTGAGCTGCATTAAAAGATTAATGCATAATGTAGCCTCCTGTCTTGTAATGAAATTAGCATTTAAAAAACATTAGAAATTCATTGAAAAAAACATAGGTTTTAGGGGTGTTATAGTTCGCTGGACATTTCACTTGGACAAAATCATTGAAATTCCTCTGTTATATTTAGTTGTACTAACTATAATTCGCGCGCCCGCAATCCACTGCTGATGATGTCACATATAACATCATCCATGGCCTGGTCAGTGACATCACTGATGACATCACTGATGACATCTCAAATGACATCACTGATGACATCACTGATGGCGCACCTGAAGCCATTTTGATTGAATCAAAGTGGGAAAACTTAAAACTTTAATTTTGAAAGGAGCAAAATGACTGGTTTCTTTTTGTCATAGAAATTATGACTAGTGTTCTGGAAAGAAAAATTAGGATGCGTGTTTAGTGAGTTCTTAAATATCTTCCTCTTCTATTTCATTAAATCATTCTGACAAGTAGACTAAAATATGCAATTTTCAGCAGCAGCAGCAGACTACCAGTTAAATCCCTGGTGGTCAGCAGTTTACCAGTGGCGTCACTAGGGGGGTGCTGGGGGTGCGGACTGCACCGGGTGACACCAGCATGTGGGGTGACACCGTCAATTCTATGTCTCTGACTCTGCTATGATTATTGTCCAATTAAATTTTAGCTATATTATGACGTTGGCGTCCGGACGTCGATGACGTTTGAAACGTCACTCACGTGACGTGGCTGCTCCCAGACCCGCCGTTTTCATCATCCCGCACTGCCCTTGCCCACCACTACACAGGCTTAAAATGTAAGCACTGCCACTGCTGTTTCTTCGTCTAGGCTGTCCATCATCATCTCATCACCACCACCAGCAGCAGGTAAGGAAGCGCCTCGGTGTGGGGTGGGGGCAGGGCGGAGCGCGACTCCTCTCAAGTGCAGAGGCCTGGACCGTGTGCAGCCGAAGCCGCCCGTCACTGCACCAAAGCAAGCAATGCACAGGTGTGAAAAGTGCACCTGGGCTCCCTCGTGCATGAGAAGCCCTTCCTCAGATAACAGTGCAAGCAACCTCTCACAAAGCGCCTCGGCACCGTGGAGAGTACGCGTTATATACACATGCCCGCTTAGCATGGATCATGCATGCAGCATTTGACCAGGACTAGGGTGGTCGAAGAGGTGAGGGGTGGGGGTTACTTATCTTGGTTAGTTAATGTGTGAAGACCATGAATAAGTCCAGCGGCATATTTTCAAATGTTTGTTCTGGATGAAAACATTTCTGTTATTTATGTCATATTTGTATAAAAGCAGTTATATACATAGAAAGTTGTTCTCCCAAAACAACCAGTCCTTCCTTCCTTCCACGACCCCCCCAGGCAAAAGAAGGTACAACTACAAGAAGACACTCTTCTGCCACACAGCGGCTACTGCTGGCTTAAACGCCTCTGGGCGCTAGGGCTTTAGTGTCTCCTCGTAGACTCTCTGTAAGATATTCTTTGTGTCTTTGTGGACCTGGGTTAGGTGCTCAGGGTTTGGTGATGGCCTACATGAATTTCACGAGTGACAGTAAAGTGTTTTTCCCAATATAATCGGGGCGAGAGATGCCAGAAAATTGAAAGAGTCATTTAACCATAAAATGGACCTTTGTGATACAGTGCACGCATTTTGCACTCTCTATAATGCTCTAAAATGTATTGTATTGTCTGCGGTATGTAAATAATATTTCCTTTCGGTCACTGATTGCAGGCTATCCTTTTCCTCCAGGAGCCGTTTCATTGTAAAACATGAGGCCTTCTTCCGGTGCGTGGTTGATTTGTAAGATATCTCTGCGGGTTGGGCAAATGCTGCGGCGATTGGTGTGCAACCTCTGCAGAGTAGTGTGTGTTCTTTCAACGGTGGCTCAGCATATCCTTTGCAGGTGCTGATAAAAGGAGTACCTGCGTAATAGGCGATCCTAGCACCTTGCGCTTAAAATACATATGTCTGTTTGTGTCCTTTATAGATTGGCAGTGACGCCACGCGAGTTGGGCCAGTAAAGAAACATATCACTCTGGGTTTAAATCCCTTAGTTCCAGACGCCGGTCAGCTCAGGCACGCAGTCGCT
Organism: Lissotriton vulgaris; assembly: GCF_964263255.1. NCBI lineage: Eukaryota > Metazoa > Chordata > Amphibia > Caudata > Salamandridae > Lissotriton > Lissotriton vulgaris. The sequence goes on from NC_141695.1 coordinate 1,087,536,336, forward strand.
GCTTTCAAACGAACTGCGTGCAGACTACAGAGGTGTGCCTGGTAACGTAAAATACAGAAACACCCCCGATGTTGCAAAAAAAAAAAAACAGGGCCCCCGGGGGGGGGCACGCGCCATTTTCCTCCATTGCTCCTTGCACCCAAGAGGCAATTGATCCACTCGGGATGGTGATCAGACATACTGACCATGCAGTGGACCGACCACCTTCCCCCCTTCCCACCCCCCCGCCCCCGCAGCTTCCACATGCATTAATGTGTGTTTAGTGTTTTTCCCCCTTTATACCTCAACTTACTGCCCCCCCCGATTGCCCCCCCGCACCCCACCGTGCTTGAGGGTCTTCTTGTTTAGGTCGTTTACCAGGGCCCCTGAGAGGAAACTGGGGAATCAGGTGGCAATTGGGGCCCCAAACCTTGAACTGATTTTTTTTTTAAAACAGGGTTCATTCTGCCTAGTGCACACTGGTGTCCCAAAGGATCGTGCATTGTCCGAAGTAATATGTGTGCGATTTTAAATATATGTAAATTAAATGTGCGCCCCCCCTACTTTACAGCCTGCTGAGGAGAACTGTGTCAAGTACATGTTCTCTTTAATTTGGTTTTAACTGCACGACCCTCCCTGCGCCACACACCACACCATTGAGCTAGTCTTACTTTGCAGCAAAATGTACCCCCAAAATAACTCCAGTCTGATCGGTGTCATAATAAAAATGGGGGTATTTTATGCAGTGACACCACATTTGCCCGCATGAGATTCACGAGTGCGCGTTGTTAATACGCAACTGAATGTTGTTTGTTATTCAAGCACTGGGAGGGTGGCCGGCTCAGTCGGTGCCTTGGGGGGCAGACAGTAGATCTGTGCAGCAAGCGCACAACCCACCATGCTATCTGTGCGGCGAGTACTCTAATAGGGAACCCCAGCCTGCAGGACATCATTTAAAAGGGACAAATTGCTATGTTTTCTTATGGTAGCGCTTCGCCTAATGGTGTGACAATCTAAGCACTTCTACAAATGATCTTTGATTATTAATGTTTACAATCAGTATAACAGTATAACAAATTTGCAGGGGCCAAAGTACAGCAACTCCGGAACCGAAATGTACCTTTATTTTGGGGTTAATTTTACTCCCAAGGTGGGATTTCTTTTAATTTAGGTTTATTTAGGGGGGAGTTCTGTGGAGCAGGTGGGCGCACATACAGACCACAGAGTGCAGACGGGGTGCGGAGGGCACAGGGGAGCGCACTTCATATTGCAGTGCAGAGATGGGTAGGGTGCATAGATGGGGGAAACGAGACTGCTGAGAGCGGGTGGGCAGAAGGCGATAGTGGGACTGCTGAAAGGGGATTTGTGGGCTGAAACAGAGGACAAACTGTGTGTGCAGAGGACAAAGTGGGACTGCTGGAGAGGTGTGGGGGCTGGAGGTAAGAGGAGGGGCACACAGGGACTGCTCAGAGAGTCTGGCCATGGGAACTGAGAATGGGGTGCGGGTAATATGGGAAGACGGGTGTGCAGAGAAAGGAAGTGACATGGGGTAAGTCGTGAGGGGGTGACACCATGAGTTACCCGCACTGGGTGACACCAACCCTAGTGACGCCACTGCAGTTTACTACAGTATTCTGATGAGCAACTAGAGTGCTAACATGCTGAATTTATGGCATAAGTGTGGCACATCTAACCGTCATCTTGATGGAATCAAAGTGGAACACTAAAAGCATTTTCTACCGTAGATACTGCCGCAAATGTTGAAATTCAGGATCTTTGTAACAAACAAGTTTCACAAGATGGCCACCAGAAAGAAAAGAGTCAAAATGTAGCACAGATATCTCCTAAATGTAGCCCAATCATAGTCCACTGTCAGACGTGCTCAAAGTACCCACACATATTGGCTTCTTTTTAATACTGCATGAAAGGGTTAAACATACTGCCATTCAGGAATGGAGTGACAAAATAAAAAAAAGAAAGATATGCTTTTATTTGCTGTCTTCCGCACTATCAGGGTACAAAGTTGAAAATGCTGCCAATAATGGCTGCTTTGTGTGAGAGTGATGTGCCATTCTTATCCTTAGTTTTTACATTTTCTGATAGTATTGTAGCTATCTGATAAGACCAAAAAAATAATATGGTATATGTGTCTGCGAGAATGTTATAAGGGAGTATCAATATTTTTGGGAAAATATTGGAACTATATGAAGTTCCAATGAGTGGTTTTGTGAGTGGCTTTTCTATATTTAATAACAGGTGAGATGTTCTTTTCAGTTCACTAATATACTTGTGCACTTGCATGACCCTATGCCAAAAACTTCGAATCTTCATGAAGACGGGAGCACGGAGGAGCAGGGAGGCTGCATTTTTATCTACAGATTTCTTCCACAATTGAGAAAGAGCAGATTTGGATGAGGAAAAATCAACATTTTATTCAAATTAACAAGACCTACCTGACACTGCAGCAGGTCTAAAGAATCCAAGCAGCAAATCCTCCTATTGACGGTGGCCCCTCTGTGTATACAGAGTCTTATACCATTGACAGTTAAGCCTGAGAAATATCAAGCGCTCAAGAAGTTTATATCCAGGGGAAAGAAATTGAAATACTCTTCCCATTAATAACACAGATACCGAGTCAAATGTTGCAAATGTCCTGAAGAAGGTGTCAAGATCAATAAAGCACCGAAACGCCGCGTCGACTGTTTTTCACTTTTGACTGCATATATATTCACTGCTTCACCACTGTAGGTGGTTTTTAAAAAAAAAAATGTATTATGTTTTAGAATGTAACCCAGTTTGGGAGGTGATAAATAAATTTTATTATTATTTTTAATCGACAAAAATTGCTTTACTTAGTATATTTTCGTGTTAAAATGATTTGGTGTTAATGTCCACTCTGCCTTGCTTACGTTATTGATTTGTTAAAAGGATAGGGATAATTATTCTTCCACCTATCTCTGACCCCGTTTAAGATTAATGGTTCAGCAATTCTAGCCTGCCACGGTTTAGACAGGGACTCTAACCCTTTTGCCTATGCCAAGTACTACATAGAGTATGCCATCCCTAAAGCAACTGACATACATGTTCACAAAAAATAAAGCCTCCGTTTCAGCTATTGAACAGATACAGAAGTATGTATACATTCAGTCACTCACCAGAAACTAATAATATGTGCAGCAGTCTTAAAGGTGGTTGCAGTCGCACCTACATAGCTCTGCCTAAGACAGGTACTGAAGTATTTTTGCAGCCACTTACATACACATTTAGACAGCCATAGAAGCAGGCAGATACATGCCAGCACATATACTTAAACTTCCCATGGCACTGATTGAGGTGCACTCCTACACTCCCTCAGATACATAGGCAAGTACTGACACAATCTTCTCAGCAATGCAGAGAAATAGTATTTCAAAATGTGTGATGGTTACTAGTGCAGACCCTGGCTGTGCACTTTAACTGCAAGCTTTACTTGGCATGTTATAGGTGTTTCTGACCCATGTTTTATTGCACATAACACACTTATCAGATATGCTGTACATATGGATAAAGAATGCTGATTTGTGCTTAAGAGATTGGCAGATGTCCTTTTGAGATGAATAAGCTACTTGAGAACTTGTAGGCCCCTATGCGAAGTATTACATAGAGTATGCATCCATAAAGCAACTGATATACATGTTTACAAAAGCATAGACCCTCTCTGCAGCCTAATCAGACAGCTACAGAAGCACATATACATTCAGTCACTTACTAGAACTACTTATGCCTGCAGCAGACTTAAAGGTAGTTGCAGTCAAATATTCATAGCACTACAGAGGCACTGTAGTATTTGTTCAGCCACTTACTTACATACACAGTTAGACAGCCATAGAGCTACTAAAATACAGTCATATACCAGCATATTTACTCAAACATCTTATGGCACTCATATAGGTGTACTGCTGCACTCACTTACATACATAGGAAAATGCTGATAAATCCGTGTAAACCATGCAGTGAAATCATCTGTGAATCAAGGGCGATGACTATTCGTGCAGACCCTGTCTCTGTACTCTTACTCCAAGCTTCACTGGCATGTTATAGGTCTTTCTCAAGTATCAAACCCATGTTTTAGTGCACTAATAAGCTTCTAAGATATGCTGTAGGTATGCAATAAAGGATGATGTTTTGTGCTTAAAAGATTGAGTGATATCTTTTTGAGTTGAATATGTTACTTTTGCACTTGGAGGCTTCTACAAGCCTTCAAATGCATATGCCATCCCTATAACAATAGACATACATGTTCCTAAGCATAGGGCATGTCTTTCAGTTACGGAGACAACTAAAGAAGCACTTATATATTCAGTCACTCACCAGAAACTATTTATGCATGCAGTGTACTCATACACTCTCTAAGATATGTAGGCAAGTACTGACACAATCTTGTCATTCATGTACTGAAAAAGTCTATCAAACATGGAAGATGGCTACTAGTGCAGACCCTGTGTGTGCTCTCTCACTGCAAGATTCACTTGGCATGTGTTAGGTCTCTTTCAAGTGCCAAATCTACCCCAAACCGTAAGCACCCAGTCAATGACCCGCACAGACACTCATGCACCTACTTAAACATCTACTCAAACAGTCAGAGAATCACTCAGACAGTGATAAACCTACTCACACATCCAGGGAGACACTCAGGGCCCCATTAGGATAGCGGGCGGAAAATCACCCCAACCGCTATGGAGGTGGGAAACAACCGCCCCCAGGACCGCGGATAAACCGGCAATCAAATTAGCCACCAAAAAAGACTAACCGCGGCGGTAGCGGGCAAACCAAAACCGCCCGACGTGGGCGTTGACGTCCAAAAACCGCCTGCGGTGGTCGGAAACGCTGTGGAAAAGCTACAACCCGCCACAAGCAAAGAGGAGACACCGCACGGGAACTTAAGATATCCCCAAAGTTCCCGCGGTATGATCCGCTGTTTCCGACCGCCGCGGTCACACAAAGGAGTGAATGGGAGAGGCAGCGGAAGAGCTGCAGCAAAGCCACCGCAGAGGATGGTACATGAAAAACATGGCGGACGATGCCAAAATACTGCAACAATGCCAAACTTTGCACAAATCAAAGTAGCCATGCCCTGCAAATACACAAAACACATACTAATGAAAAAACAAAAGCCAAAAAACAAATACATGCAATTCCCAGGACAACACCCACAACACACCTGATAGCAAAATCCCATTTGGACACACCCACACAGCTGAGTATAAAACCAGCCCCTGTAACTCACCACAATACTTTGCAACACTCCAGAAGAGAAGGGCACTCACCAGAAGAACACAGCACACACGCCACCACCATCACTACCACCATCACACCAGCACCAACAATCCCCCACCACACAACACACCTCACACATCAACACCACACCCACCACACACACCCCTTCACCCACAAACACTTCAAACACCACGCACCATGGCAGCACAGAAAACACCCAAATTCACAGAGAGTGAGTTGACAGTCATGGTAAATGAGATAGTGAGAGTGGAAACACAACTATTTGGTAGCCTGGTCCAACAGACACCATTAGCCACAAGGACACAAATGTGGGAAAGGATAGTTCAAAAGGTCCATGCAGTAGGGACCACCCAGCGATCCAAGAAGGAGATCATGAAGCAGTGGCATGATCTCAAGAGGGTTGTCAAAGAGAGGAGGAGCAAGAACTGGGAGCTGGCTAACCGGACTGGCAGTGGCCCTCCCATCCCACAGAAAACATTTACACCATGGGAGGAGAAGGTGATTGCCATACTGCATCCTGAGATTCTCACAGGAGTATCCGGGGGGAATCGAGGCTGGTAAGTACAAACAATTGGCAACCAACACACTGATAAGTACTTCCTTGCACAACCCAAACACCATTGCATTGTTCACCCTCACCAAACAGGTAGCTAGCCATCTTGCTTGGGAGGCTTGTTTGAGGGTGTGAGGCCTGCACTCCTACTCCCACCATGCTCCCTGTCCCACACCCCAGCAGGGTAGAGGACTCCCCCACCAAGAAGCATGTGTCAGCCATTGCACTGTTCATCCTCACCTAACAGGCAGGTAGCCATCTTGCTTGGGAGGCTTGTCTGTGGTTGGGAGGCCTGTTCCACGACTCCCACCATGCTCCCTGTCCCACACCCAAGCAGGATAGAGGCCTCCCCCACCCAGAAGCATGTGCCATCCATTGCATTATTCACCCTCACCTAACAGGTAGCTAGCCATATTGCTTGGGAGGATTGTTTGGGTGTGGGAGGCCTGTACCACGACTCCCACCATGCTCCCTGTCCCACACCCCACAAGGGTAGAGGCCTCCCCCACCAAGAAGCATGTATCAGCCATTGCACTGTTCACCCTCACCTAACAGGCAGGTAGCCATCTTGCTTGGGAGGCTTGTTGGTGGGCTGGAGGCCTGCTATGACTCCCACCATGCCCCCTGTCCCACACCCCAGCAGGATAGAGGCCTTCCCCACCCAGGAACATGTGTCAGCCATTGCATTGTTTACCCCCACCTAACAGGAAGCTAGCCACCTTGCTTGGGAGGCTTGTTTGGGGGTGGGAGGTCTGTACCACGACTCCCACCATGCTCTCTGTCCACCCCAGCAGAATAGAGGCCTCCCCCACCCAGAAGCATGTGTCATCCATTGCACTGTTCACCCTCACCCAACAGGTAGGTAGCCATCTTGCTTAGGAGGCTTGTTTGTGTGTGGGAGGCATGTGCTACGACTCCCACCATGCTCCCTGTCCCACACCCCAGCAGGATAGAGGCCTCCCCACCCAGGAGTATGTGTCAACCATTGCACTGTTCACCCTTAACTAACAGGTAGGTAACCATCTTGCTTGGGAGGCTTGTTTGTGGGTGGGAGGCCTGTACCACAACTCCAACCATGCTCCCTGTCCCACACCCTAGCAGGATAGAGGCCTCCCCCAACCAGAAGCATGTGTCAGCCATTGCACTGTTCACCCTCACCTAACAGGTACGTAGCCATCTTGCTTTGGAGGCTTGTTTGTGGGTGAGAGGCCTATACCACGACTCCCACCGTGCCCCCTGCCCCATACCCCAGCAGGATAGAGGCCTCCCCCACCCAGGAGCATGTGTCAGCCATTGCACTGTTCACCCTCACCTAACAGGTACGTAGCCATCTTGCTTGGGTGGCTTGTTTGTGGGTGAGAGGCCTGTACCACGACTCCCGCAATGCCCCCTGCCCCATACCCCAGCAGGATAGAGGCCTCCCCCACCCAGGAGCATGTGTCAGCCATTGCACTGGTCACCCTCACCTAACAGGTAGACAGCCATCTTTCTTGGGAGGCTTGTATGTGGGTGGGAGGCATGTACCACGACTCCCACCATGCTCCCTGTCCCACACCCCAGCAGGGTAGAGGCCTCCCCACCCAGGAACATGTGTCAGCCATTGCATTGTTTACCCCCACCTAACAGGTAGCTAGCCACCTTGCTTGGGAGGCTTGTTTGGGGGTGGGAGGTCTGTGCCACGACTCCCACCATGCTCTCTGTCCCACACCCCAGCAGAATAGAGGCCTCCCCCACCCAGAAGCATGTGTCATCCATTGCACTGTTCACCCTCACCTAACAGGTAGGTAGCCATCTTGCTTGGGAGGCTTGTTTGTGGGTGAGAGGCCTGTACCATGACTCCCACCATGCTCCCTGTCCCACACCCCAGCAGGATAGAGGCCTCCCCACCCAGGAGTATGTGTCCGCCATTGCACTGTTCACCCTTAACTAACAGGTAGGTAACCATCTTGCTTGGGAGGCTTGTTTGTGGGTGGGAGGCCTGTACCTCGACTCCCACCATGCTCCCTGTCCCACACCCTAGCAGGATAGAGGCCTCCCCCAACCAGAAGCATGTGACAGCCATTGCACTGTTCACCCTCACCTAACAGGTACGTAGCCATCTTGCTTGGGAGGCTTGTTTGTGGGTGAGAGGCCTGTACCATGACTCCCACCATGCTCCCTGTCCCACACCCCAGCAGGATAGAGGCCTCCCCACCCAGGAGTATGTGTCCGCCATTGCACTGTTCACCCTTAACTAACAGGTAGGTAACCATCTTGCTTGGGAGGCTTGTTTGTGGGTGGGAGGCCTGTACCTCGACTCCCACCATGCTCCCTGTCCCACACCCTAGCAGGATAGAGGCCTCCCCCAACCAGAAGCATGTGACAGCCATTGCACTGTTCACCCTCACCTAACAGGTACGTAGCCATCTTGCTTGGGAGGCTTGTTTGTGGGTGAGAGGCCTGTACCATGACTCCCACCATGCCCCCTGCCCCATACCCCAGCAGGATAGAGGCCTCCCCCACCCAGGAGCATGTGTCAGCCATTGCATTGTTCACCCTCACCTAACAGGTACGTAGCCATCTTGCTTGGGTGGCTTTTTTGTGGGTGAGAGGCCTGTACCACGACTCCCGCAATGCCCCCTGCCCCATACCACAGCAGGATACAGGCCTCCCCCACCCAGGAGCATGTGTCAGCCATTGCACTGGTCACCCTCACCTAACAGATAGATAGATATCTTGCTTCGGAGGCTTGTTTGTGGGTGGGAGGCATGTACCACGACTCCCACCATGCCCCCTGTCCCAAACACCAGCAGGATAGAGGCCTTGTCCACCCAGGAGCATGTGTCAGCCATTGCACTGTTCACCCTCACCAAACAGGTAGATAGCCATCTTGCTTGGGAGGCTTGTTTGTGGGTGGGAGGCATGTACCACGACTCCCACCATGCCCCCTGTCCCAAACACCAGCAGGATAGAGGCCTCGCCCACCCAGAAGCATGTGTCAGCCATTGCACTGTTCACCAAACGAACTTACAGGTAGGTAGCCGTCTTGCTTGGGAGGCTTGTTTGGGGTGGGAGGCCTGTACCATGACTCTGACCATGCTCCCTGTCCCACACCCCAGCAGGATATAGGCCTCCTCCACCCAGAAGCATGTGTCAATCATTGCACTGTTCACCCTCACCTAACAGGTAGGTAGCCATCTTTCTTGGGAGGCCTGTTTGTGGGTGGGAGGCCTGTACCACGACTCCCACCATGTACCATGCCCCACACCCCAGCAGGATAGAGGCCTCCCCCACCTGGGAGCATGTGTCAGCCATTGCACTGTTCACCAAACAAACTTGCAGGTAGGTAGCCATCTTGCTTGAAAGGTTTGTTTGGGGGTGGGGGGCCTGCACTCCTACTCTCACTCCCACCATGCCCCTGTCCCATACCCCAGCAGCATGGAGCCCTCCCCCACCTAGGAGCATGTGTCAGCCATTGCATTGTTTGCCCTCACCCAACAGGTAGGTAGCTATCTTGCTTTGGAGGCTTGTTTGGGGGTGGGAGGCCTGTACCATGACTCCCACCATGCCCCCTGTCCCATACCCCAGCAGCATAGAGCCCTCCCCCACCCAGGAGTATGTGTCAGCCATTGCACTGTTCACCAAACAAACTTACAGGTAGGTAGCCATCTTCACTGGTCTGGCTGCTTGGGGGTGGGATACCTGCATCACTACACACAGCAACAATTGCATGCAATGCATCGATACCTGACATGTACGAGTAATTGATGTTCCTCTGCACCAGGTGTTTACGCCCAGTATTGCACTTAATAATAATAGTGAAGATCTCTCAATTGTGTAGTGTACAGACCATCGATGACACGCAGCTAACAGAATACTTGCACAGTGCCCAACACTGAACATTTCCCATCTTATCCACAGGTGATGAAGAACTCGCTGCTGAGGACAACACCGACCAGCAGAGCCAGTCTCCACCCCCGGTACATGGACTCTCGGATGTTGACTCCCAAGATAGTTTGGACGATGAGCTCCAGGCCGGCCCATCTGGTGTGCCAGGGACCAACAGGTCCCAGGCCCCCATCCTCCCCACCACCACGTGTGCTGCAACAACAACAGCACAGCAGACCCTCAACTGTGGAGGGCAGGGAGAGTGTGCGTGGACCCACAGTGGCGAGGCAACAGGTCTGTGGCATCAGGGCATGTAGGAGGGCCAGGGTCACCCCTAGACCTCAGGAGGTTGGCACACCATCCATGGACCACTTCACCAGAGTCATCGGGGCATATGAACAGGTCCAGGGACAAAGTGGCCGGTCTGACGAACTATTACGTGAGCTCATCCTGCTGATGAGGTCCATCAACACACGCATTGGACAAATGGTGGACCTCATGGTCCAGAAAGTGACGTTACTGAGGGACAGGCCTGCTTCCCAAACAACACCTCCGCCCCCCTCTGTTGTGCTGCAGGATGACAGTGTACCATCCTCCTGTGCGGTCACAGAGAGGGGTGAGTCCTCAGATGCCGCTGGCCATGCAGCACGCCCCCCGCCAAAGCGATCAAGGAGGCGTCCAAAGAAGAGCCTAGGAGTCTCTGGAGGCAAAGCACCTACCACACGCCAGTCACGGAGCCAGCCCTGATGGCAACCCTCTTCCCCACTGCATTGACTGTTTGGACTGTCCTTCCCCACACTGCCTTGTGAATGGCACCTGTCTGTTGGACTGGGTCACCATATCGATGTGGTGTCTACTATTGCATCTCTTTTACCATGACTGTCAACTCACTACTCCATCACCACCTTCATGTAAATATGCCCGCACCCCTCACATGTCAACTTTTTTATTAAAATACCTTACGCACTTGAATTTGTGCAGTTTTGTTTTTAGTGCAATATGTACAGTGTTGAAAATGTCCATGATGTATCCAAAAGATGAACAGTATGAAGGCCTGGACAATATTGCGGCACCTAGGGAGACACAACAGAACAACAGTCACTGGCGTTAGTGTGGCATCACAGATCTAACACTACACCAAACATCCACGTAAGTCTACAGGCAGACAACACAATGTGCAGCAAGTGTCAACAGAGTTCTGTATACGCTCACATGTGAAATGTCGCAGCCTCATTTCCACACACACCGGACTCAACATGTGCCTGTCTGTACCATCCGCGCATAGCCCTTCACAACAACACCAATCACACCAGACAATGTACAAGTCGTACCTCGTCACCCACCTTCAGGTGAAGTAGCGGGTGATGAGCTGTTGATGCATGTCAACTCCTTCCTCCTCTCCCCTGTCCTCATCACTGGACTCAGGGCCATGGTGATGTCACCATCATTCAGGAGCAGGGGAATCCCCTTGTGAATGGCCATGTTGTGCAGCATACAGCAAGCCACAATAATCTTGCAGACCTTCCCAGGGGAGTATGACAGTGCAACTGAACAAACTACATAGGATAGGGTTCGAGGGCTAGTTTAATGACTCCATACTAGATACATGCCCCCAACAATAACCTAATAAATACAGAAATACCGTGTCACTAGGGGATTTCTATCAGACTGAATCTGTCAGTATATTATTGTGAGGTGCTCAAGTATGGCAGCACTTCGGAACGGAGCTATGCGTTTTGGCTTGTTTGATGAGCCGAAGTACAGAGGCTGCGTGCTTTAGATTTATCGCACCAAATAATTGTCTGTGCTGACAGATTCAGTCTGATAGAAATCCCCTAGTGACACGCCATCGACATTAGATATTTAACATCGTAGTACCATTTGGAGATAAGATACTGAGATGGCACACAAGACATCTAATATCCGAGTACTTTCTTGAGATAAGACATTAATAATGTATCTGGGCAACAAATACAGTATTTCTAATGGTGCGAAGGATCGTGAGGTACAACCAGACACTTCTTTTTAATTTGAACTTTGTCTAAAGATTAGACTCTTTCCCTTGATGGGAGAAACGGTGTAATGCTTATGTTTATATGTGTTTTTTACAAACAGAGCGGTGCTCCTCATTTACCTGAGCTGCAGCCAGGTGAGGTGAGGCGCGATCCCCACACGAGTAGGGTGAGTGAATACGTGTCTAATAGATAAGAATTGACATAATCACAAAAATAACACTACTTATGAGTGTATTTTCAAAAAATGTGCTTGTCTCTTGTCACCTTCATGTTCTGTTGATGTAATTATTCTTTTATAGATTGGGGTGGAGCATCTGTACCTGACAATCAGGTGATATTATTCCTTTTTACTTTTTCTCACTCATTTTACAGCAGTAGCAACAACTAGGTCCCGATGAATGCATAGGTAATGTTCCTTATATGCAGAAACATGTCGACCACTTGCTGAACAGATATTCTGTTTAATCTGTTATTTCACTTTTTAACATTGGGGAGCTGAGAGAAAACATTAAAGTCTTTACTTCTACTCAGTCTCACCTAATTTTATCTTCTCACCACTCACTTACTCACTTGCACTGCTTTTTTTAGTTGTCATATTTCATCCATACCGTTCACTTGTAAAACAACAAGGGTCTTCTTACTCTTACGACTTGTGTGAATGTGTTCGCACCAATAACTCCTGGGTAAGGAGAACCCACATGATGTAAAAGTGGCGGTACAGATAGACAACTGATGGGAAAATTCTCACCCTGAGTATGTGCCTCATGTGAATATGTTGATATAGTATCATGTGTAGTCACTGGTTAATCCTGCTCACACCCTTCTTTTGTGTCACGTCAGTAGTTGTTTGTGATGAGAGCCTTCTTGTTCTGACTCCTAGGTATTTCTGTACTTATTAGAGTATGACAGTGCACCTCCAATCCTGTCAAGGCAGCGGAATCTTGACTTGAGCAGGCCAAAAGTCCTCTCAATGACATGTCGGGTCCTGCCATGGGCCTCATTATACCTGACGTCAGCCGGGGTCCTGGGATTCCATAGAGGGCTCCGCAGCCATGGACGGCTGGGACATGGTGAGTCACCTGTGAATGACAAACACACATTGCAATGTTGCACAGGCAGAGGGCAGCAGGTCACACACACAGCACGCCATATCACTAGGCATACTCACCCACAATCCAAGCACGCTCGGTAAGCAGATTTGCCATCATCCGGGGCACCATGCTGTTCCTCAGGATGTACGAATCATGGGCTGAGCTGGGTAATCTTGCACACACACACCTGCACATTGATTGAATGATAATGTTTACGATTTCTGAAAATGTGATCACTCGCTTGTGATGGCACCAGACCTACATGGGTGCAATCAATGGCACCAACAACATGGGGGATGTGCCCAAGGGGATAGAATTCACCCTTCACACTGGCCAATTCTTCTCCCCTGGGTAAATGTATGTATCGATCCTTATATATCATCATGGCTGCAAGAACATCCCTCGTCACCAGGCTGAGCATGAGTTGCGACATCCCTGCAGTGCTGGCCACGGTCTCCTGGAAGGAACCAGTTGCAAAAAAGTGGAGGGTTGCCATCACTTTGTATGTGGGTGTGAATGCTGTTGGGTAGTGGCGACGAGGCTGCAGGTAGGGCTCCAACAGAACACAAAGGGTCTTCAGTGTCGGTCTATCGAGGCGGAATTTGCGAATGTTGCTATATCATCCATGTCCTCCAGCACTGTCAGGTGACGTATGGCCTCCTCCTAGTTGAGATGTAAATTGACAAATGTCACTGACAACTATCATGAGATGGCCACAGCACATACCCTTAAGGATGTCACGGAAAACCAAAGACTGCCATGAGAGATGCGTGGCACACCAGGTTATATGTGTGGACATTTGAGACACACAGAGAGCACACCTCTCCATTTACAATACACAAGTGCCGCAAACAACACATAGGTCAATGTGGATGCACACATACTGAACCCCACATTTCACATGTGCATGCCTCATACCGTACCATCCACCAATGTGTGTAAAATGACCATGACTGTCTCATACCCATCTGCTGTACCTGTCACACCTAAATCAATCATGTGAACTTGGCATACATCCACAACCCAATTCTCACAGTAGCTGGAAAACTGTCACTTGTGTGCATGAGCTGATATGAAAGCACAAGTAAGTAACAACACCATACAGTGAGACAAGCCTTGCCAAGGTCAGCACTGACCCACAACACATTGATTTGTTACACAATATTGACACCAGCCTAACACTGTGAAGCATCATCAACCATCAAATGCATAAGTGACATGGCAGGGACCACAGACCAATGTGTTTCACACATAACGTAAATCCACCTGTTGATTATATGGAATAATGGCATTGTGCGCCCAATGATGTGCCCTTAACCATGTTCCTGCTGTGTACTGATGCAGTGTTCACGACAGACATTGTCATTGCATGTGCCACAAATCGTGGTAGCTACCGCCTGGCCGCGGTGGTGTGACACCAGCACCACCCCCTTCACAAGTGCGGTAGCCATTGGCATGGAGACATGGGTAGATGGCGGTGGGCATGCTCCACCACCCAAATCGCGGTAGCTACCGCCTGGCCACAGCGGTGTGACACCAGCACCACCCCTTCACGATTGCAGTAGCCATTGGCATAGAGACACGGGTAGATGGAGGTGGGCATGCTCTGCCACCCAAATCACGGTAGCTACCGCATGGCCACGGCGGTGCGACACCGCCATTGGGAATTGCCTACTGCCAATGGGAGCAATGATTGCGGTGGCATGATGCAGTTTTGAAAATCTCGGAAGGCGTGCTCCGCCACCGCGGTGACGGTCATTGGATGGGTTTGAAAGATACACCATCGCGGTAGCGCACCCCGGGCGCCTGCGGTGCATCACCGCCATGGAGCATTGCCTACAGCCAATGGGAGTGACGATTGCGGTGGCATGATGCAGTTTTGAAAATCACGGAAGGCATGTTCCTCCACCGCGGTGATGGCCATCGGATGGGTTTGAAAGATGCACCATCGCTGTAGCGCACCTCGGGCCCCTGCGGTGCATCACCTCCATGGAGCAATGCCTACAGCCAATGGGAGCGATGATTGCGGTGGTATTATGCAGTTTTGGAAATCGCGGAAGGCGTGCTCCGCCACCATGGTGGCGGTCATTGGATGGGTTTGAAAGATGCACCATCGCTGTAGCGCACCCCGGGCCTCTGCGGTGCATCACCGCCATGGAGCATTGCCTGCAGCCAATGGGAGCGATGATTGCGGTGGCATGATGCAGTTTTGAAAATCGCGGAAGGTGTGCTCCGCCACCGCGGAGGCGGTCATTGGATGCATTTGAATGAGGCAGACCTGGACAACCAATTGTTGCAGTTTTGCACCTTACAAACGACCCCAGGGGGCTATAAATCTGTGGGAGTGAGCCTCTCATTTCCACTGCTCACAGAGCCTGCTGCCTGGGACCCTCTCCTGCTGCTGCCTCAAGTGCCTGCTGCCTGGGACCCTCTCCTGCTGCTGCCGCAAGTGCCTGCTGCCTGGGACCCTCTCCTGCTGCTGCCTCAAGTGCCTGCTGCCTGGGACCCCTCACCACTCACTTCCACCACAGGTGTTCCATGTCCTCAGGGATGGCAAGGACAGAGAAGATCCGTGCCAGTACATTCACAAGCGAGGAGCTGGAGGTCCTAGTGGACAAGGTGCTGGCACAGTACCCAAGGCTGTATGGTGGCCCCAATGTAGTGGTAAGTGATCATTAAGGGAGCTGGAGGGCAGGGGGTGTCAGACATGTAGTTGTGCTGCTGCAGTATATGCCTGAGGGTGTGGGGTTGTGTCATACACTGACAAACAAGCTGTCTCCAGGGCGAGGCAGTGTGTGTGTCCTAATGTCACTGTTTTCCCTGCTTGCAGTTGTATGTGGGAGTGGAGTGTGTTACATTGTCAGCCATACAGAGTCACAGGATGTTGAACATGTAGGTGCCAGGACAGTAATTGCTCGGGTGAATGTTTCTGTGTGCCCCTGTTGTCCGACTCAGTGTGAACCGAGAGACTAGGCCCAGTGTCTGCCCACCCAAATGACAACACACCACCGAATGTACATAGTCCTTGCTCCTGTTCATTCACACTGAATAGAAGAAATGCACCATCTCAGCCCTGTATAATTGCACACTAACACACTTCTGTAGATGCCTATTATGTTGTTGAGTCCATGTTCCCCGAGGCCATACACATTACAAACACATATTTTTCACAGGACATGCTCATTGAATGCTGCCCAGTCATGCACACAGTGCTTCTACACACAAACACAGGTAGATATGTGAGGTATGTAGTGGGCAGACATGCATGGGACTGGTGATGTCTGCAAGCCACTGAGGGGGTACAGTGCAGACATCCAGCATGTGTGTGAGATTATCAGGGACCCTCTACGCCCTCATGTATTCATGCAATCACATCTGTTTGGCCCATGCAGAGTGCCCTTGTGAGGTGTCCCCCAGTTTGGGATGGATGGAGATTACGATAGGTCCTGAGTCTGTGTCTTGCTACTGTACTGATAGATGTTGGTACATGACACTGTGTAACTGGTCATTTACCCTTTTTTTTATCCCATACCTGCAGCTCACGGTACACCAATGTAAGGCCGTGTGGAGGGCCATTGCAGCAAAAGGTGCGAGCCTGGGGGTATCCAACCAACGACGCACCCACTGCTCCAAGATGTGGGAAAACATCAGCCAGCTGGCAAAGAACGTGGCAGAGATGACATTGGGGCTGCTACCACGCACTGGGCGTTTGGCATGGCGCAACATAACACCACTGATGGTCCACATATTGGCAGTGACTAATCCGGAGCTGGATGCATGTCTGAAGGAGCATCGCCAACAAGGCAGGGGTGAGTATTTGTGTAGGGTGACTTTGGCTGGGAGGGGATGCATTTGTACAGGGTCTGTGGCAGCGGTGGCCCATGTGATGTTCGTGTGGTGGTGCTGTGATGTGTCATGTGAGTGGCTGCTGGTATGTGTGCCAGTGTCAGGCATTGGGCCAAACTGGCCTTACAAAGCTGATCCTCCCTGCTGTGCTTTCTCATATCCAGATGTGTTAGGATCTACATGGTCATTCAGCATTGGGATAGGGGGTGAACAGCAGGGTCCACTATCTGAGTGTGTCTTCATGTATGCCTACTTTGCATGCACCATGATCAGAGAGGCCCACACATCTGACAACAAGGTGCCCCAGAGTACCACATGGTGCTTGGTATGGCCTACTTGGCATTGTGGACTGTCATGTCCGAATAGGTGTGTGTGTTGTCCCCTCCTGTTCCCTGAAGGTCTGTCAGTGGCAATGAGTGTTGTCCCCACATCATGTCCTTAGGTGTGGGCAGGGCAAGTTGTGTGTCTGGTACACTTCATCCACGGGCAGGGTGTTGTGCTGTGTGGCCTCGAACTTGGCTCAGTCATGGCAGATATTCAGGGTTACAGGCACTGTTGTGGTCGATGTAGTGTGTTGCTACAATGTGATTGCAGGGTGTGGTGGTCACCATGTTGATTTGGGCATCTCCTATACTGAATTGAATGAATTGCTTTGCCTGGTGATGACACTAACACAACCCTGCATCTTTCTCTCATGCAGAATCGCCAGTGGACACGGAGGAATGGGAGCCGGAAACCAGTGGTGGCCACTGCACCACACAGCTGCACCGGAGGCCAGTGACACAGAGCTCACCAGCGCATCTGAGGGGGACTGTAGTATGCAGGAGGAATCCGTGGCTGAGACACAGAGTAATACATCATCTGATGCCAGCAGTGATGCATCCATGTTGGCAGGCACAGGGGATGGTGAGTCTGCAACATCATATACCACACAGCGGCCAGTGCCAAGCCTCCCATCCACTTCGTCTGGTGCTGCCCGTGTCCGTAGGAGGAGACGAGTTACATTCATACCTGGCACCGCTGAGCCTGCACCTGTCCCCCCTGCTGCCCTTAGTGCAGAGTCTGTAGAGCTCCTGCGCCAGCTTTGTGTGGACCAGACCGCCCTGCTCAATGCCTTCAGTGACCATGACAAGAAATTAGGCCAGGTGGTTGCCTACATGGAGGGCATGCACTCTGACGTGGGTGGGCTACACCGTACAATCCAGGCTTTGTCATCCGCAGTGACGCCTGCCGTTCAACAGGCACATGCTCCCATTCCTGCTCAGGTGCCTTTGTCCACCCCCCAGTCAGTGGCCCCATCAGATGACAGTGACCACGGTTCGCATGCGTCACTGACACAATACAGCACAGGGAGCACACAGCAGACACAACTCAAGCGGTCCCGCCCACAGACACCATCCCCACAGAAGAGCAGAGCCAGCCCAGAATGCAAAAACAAGAGCCCGTCAGGGAAGAGCAAGGCCAAAAAAGCTATGGGGCTGATATCAAGCTCACATGCCTCAGAGGCATCACCAGCAAAGGACTCCACTGTGCCTAAAACTACATGCAGAGCTAGGCGTGCAGTGTCTGTGACCACTGAGGAGGTGTTGTATGGCAAGGGTACACCTAGGAAGGGCACAGGCCCACATCCCCCCACCACATCAACTCCAATTCCAAGCCCATTGAAGCAGGTGGAAGAGGCCACTGTCGGGGCCACCCCTTGAAAGAGGCAAAGGAGAGCACTGTCAGTGGGACACCTGGCAAGCACAGGAAGGTGGTCCAGAGGCGTAGCCAGACAAAGCGTTCCGCAGGATCCATCATGTCACCAGAGGGAGTGCCAGTGTCACCTGATGCAGGACAGTTGATGTGTGTGCCTGTTGTGTCATCACCAGTTCCCATTAACCCAGAGACAGGGAAACCATTTTGTATTCCCAAGAAGTGGAAGGGCACCCCTCCAACCTCTCCCACCCACACTGTGTCACAGGTCTGCATGACTCCACCTCCACGTGCCACTATACCACCTGGTCCAAACAGCCCTCCAGCTTGCCAAACCACTGATAGCCCTACCTCACCTGGGCCTCTGTCTTCCCAGTCAAGTGTTCCCGCTGTCCCCGACACACAGCCAGCTCCAAGTCTGCCTGACAGCCAAATGTGAGTGGTAGTCCCCCTTTTACACCTGTCTCTCATACAGGTGTGCTAGTCCTGCCCATTGTTTGGCACCTGGGTGTGTTGCTGTTCAGGGACGGGTACAGTCAAACACACTCACTATGCAGTTTCTCATGTTCTGACTCCGCATTTCTCCCTAGCAACTTAAATTGTCATTCACTGCTGTGTTGTACTCCCACCGGTGCTATGGCCACTGGCCCTTTTGCTCAGCTGTGTTGGAGTGTCCCCTGTGCAGCCTCTAATGTACTTGCTGTGCCACCTGCCATAGACACTGGCCCTGTTGCTCTGCTGTGTTTGAGTCTCAGCTGTACCATGGACACTGGCCCTGTTGCTCTGCTGTGTTGGAGTGTCCCCTGTGCAGCCTCTCATGTACTTGCTGTGCCACCTGCCATGGACACTAGCCCTGTTGCTATGCTGTGTTGTACTCTCCCCTGTGCCGTGTACACTGGCCCTGTTGCTCTGCTGTGTTGTAGTCTCCCCTGTGCGATGGACACTG
Source organism: Lissotriton vulgaris (assembly GCF_964263255.1). NCBI lineage: Eukaryota > Metazoa > Chordata > Amphibia > Caudata > Salamandridae > Lissotriton > Lissotriton vulgaris. The sequence continues at coordinate 1,087,555,605 of NC_141695.1, forward strand.
GCCCTGCTGCTCTGCTGTGTTGGAGTCTCCCCTGTGCAGCCTCTCATGTACTTGCTGTGCCACCTGCCATGGACACTAGCCCTGCTGCTCTGCTGTGTTGTACTCTCCCCTGTGCCATGTACACTGGCCCTGTTGCTCTGCTGTGTTGTACTCTCCCCTGTGCCATGGACACTGGCCCTGTTGTTCTGCTGTGTTGGAGTCTCCCCTTTGCAGCCTCTCATGTACTTGCTGTGCCACCTGCCATGGACATTGGCCTTTCTGTTTGGAGTTTGCCTGTGCAGAGTATCTTGCATATGATCAAAATGTTGTGCCTTGCTCTTGTCTACTGTTGTTCTACTGTCACAGTCACATCTGTGCAATATGTTAATAAAGACAGTTACTCCTGTTGTGTGTTTTGTCAGTGTCAGGGTTGCTGATTAACGTTATTTTTGTGTGTGCATTTGATTGCCTGTGCCTCATGCTCTATGTGTTACTTCAACATTGCTAAGCTCTTTGCACGCATCACATTTTTAAACAGGGGTGACAGGGTCTTCAGTCCATTCAGACACCGATACTTGTGTTATCTGTGTTGGCTCTTTTGCCTGTCACGCAGTTCTCTTTTTAGTGGTTTGCTATTGTTGGCTACGTTGCTGCCAAGTCTGCTTGGGGTACACTGCCAGCACAGGGTGTGATACTGTGCACAGGTTTGCCTGCAGGTTGGGCAATGTCATGATGTATGTGTGTTATTCCTGTATATGTGCCGAGCTGTGTATGTGTATGGTCATTTCGTGTTGGCCCTTAGTCCTGGTCCCCTGCCCTACATGAGATGTGTGCTATTGGGTGGTGAAGAGGTGTGCAGTTTGAAGGGTGTGACTTTGTAGAGGTTGTGGATGTGTGTGTGCCCCTGGCTTGTGATAGACACACATGTGTCACCCAGGACTTGTGTGCCTGTTGTTTGGTTTGTCCTGCCCTGTGTAAATGATTGTATGTACTTGTGTGAGTTGTCTGTTGTGCACTGTGCAGTGTGTGCCCATGCAGTTCTGTGTGACTCATCCTTGTTGTTTTGGTCAGTTATGAGTGTGCAATGTGTGTGACTTGCACATTAGTGTTGTGTTTGTTTGATCATCAATGTGTCTTGAGTGTGTTTGTGTCGACTGTGTGGCCCTGCTGCTCCTCACTGGCATTGTGTTTGTGTTTGTCATGCATTGCAGGCACATGGTGCCTTTTTTCCTCCTGTATGGCATGGTGTGTGTGGTGTAATGCCATCACCTATGTGTGCCACTTGTGCCTAGCCATTGTGGGTCTGCACTCCCTCTATTTGTGTATGGTACACCCCTTACATGTCTACTACTGACATGCTAGTCAGTTGACTTGGGTGTCAGCTTTCCCCTTGGTTTACATGTGTGTGTGCCTCCCCATCACTTCATTTGTGACACTGTGCCTTGTGGTTCAGTTCTTGGGCCAAGAGTGATGGTCCACTCTGGACATTGCCACAATGGTTTATGTGTGGTCTTCTTGAGCTATTTATCAGTGAGGATTGCTCATGTGCACTTAAGCTGTGTGTGCTGCCCAGTGCTCTGGTGAAGATGGTTCTGCTCTTGTATCCCAGAGTGGTGCTTCCTGTTGTTGTTGTGTTGGATGTATGTGTGTTGGCTGTGATATTGCTTCACTTCCTCTGTGTGCTGTTGTATTTGTGCTGTGCTGATTTGTGGTGTGTGTGTTGAGGTTGCATCAGTCATGTATGTGTGTAGCTGTTGTGCTTGGTGTGCACAGACTGCTTGTTGTGCATACAGTGCTGTGTGTATGTGGGCTTGGCATTGCCTGATGTGCATCCCCTGATGTCCTGTGGTGTTTGTTGATTTTTGCTTTCATGTGCATGTGTGTTTGGTTTGTTGTGGCAGTGTAGTTCTGTGCAGGTGCACTTCTTGTGTGATTTGTGGTATGTTGTGTATGTTTTGTTCTTGGGTTCTGTGTTTGTTCCTGTGTGTTTGTTTTTGGGCAGGCATCTGTTCAGGCTTCACTGTGTGTGTATTCTGTTCATAGCTACACCCAGGGTGTGTGTTTGTTTGCATGTATATGTGCTGGGAAGTATTGGCAGACTTCAGTGTGTGAGGCACTGGTGTAGTGTGTTCCTTGTCAGCCACTCCTGCAGTGGCTGTCTCCCTGCTTGTCTGTTGTGTGGTGCAGGGTGTGTATTGTGCTTGCTTGTTGCTGTGCTTGTTGCTGTGCATGGGGGTGCACAGGATGGGCACCTGGCCTGTGACTTGATGGGATGTGTTGATGTGTGGTTGTGGGTGGTGTGTCCCTGTGGTCTTTGTGCCCTGCCCATGCCTTGGAGTGGCCCTACCTTCTGCATTGTGCGCATGTGTTGCCCGCGGCGGTGACGTGACAGCGAACGGCACGTTGCTGCTAGTTCATGGTCGATGTGTATCCCGGATGCAGAGGGGTGACTTGGTGCAAAAACAAAAGTTGATGGACAGAATTCGGAACAATGTCATACATTCACCCCAGTACAGAGATCTGGGCCTAAAGCCATCGTTTGTTTGCACTCCACACCACCCCAGTTCAGACAGGATAGCTTGACTCCAGTAGTGTGGAGAGCATGGGACTCACGTCTGAAAACGTGAGTCCCTTGTGGTGTGAGTGTTTGATTCGTTCAGATGCTCCGTCCATCACCACCCCCTTTTGTACCACTTTGTTAGCCATAAGTTGGCAGGGTATGCTCAGACGTGAGTCCCTTGCTCACTTTGCCACTAGATTCAAGCAAGCCGGGCTGAAGACGGCTGAAATGCCATAAACCGGTCCTCAGAAGCTTGTTTCCGGTCTCGGGAAGGCATGGCTTGGCAGTTCGGGCTGGACTGTTCCCATGAGGCACAAGGTCAGACTGATTTTCATATGACCCTGTCTGAACTGGGGTGGCAGAGTGGGCTAAAGAACGGTGATGGATTAAACCAAGATCTGTTGACTGGGTAAGAGTGTTTGATTGGTTCAGATGCTCCGTCCATCACTACTCCCTTTTGTACCACTTTTTTAGCCATAAGTTATCAGGGTATGCTCAGATGTGAGTCCCTTGCTCACTTTGCCACTGGATTCAAGCAAGCCGGGCTGAAGACGGCTGAAATGCCATAAACCGGTCCTCAGAAGCTTGTTTCCGGTCCAGGGAAGGCATGGCTTGGCAGTCCGGGCTGGACTGTTCCCATGAGGCACAGGGTCAGACTGATTTGCATATGGCCTTGTCTGATCTGGGGAGGCAGAGTGGGCTAAAGAACGGAGATGGATTAAACCCAGATCTGATGACTGGGTGTGAGTGTTTGATTGGTTCAGATGCTCCGTCCATCACCACCCCCTTTTGTACCACTTTGAAGGGTGACTTGGTGGCAGGTGGGTCATGTGTGGGTGCCCTTGTGGATGTGTTTTGACCCCCTGCAGGGTGTCTGTTATGGTTTTGGACGCTGTGTCAGCCCATGTTTTGTGTGTTGTATTTGTGTATTTGCGTACCTGCGGCGTCGTCCCGGAGACCCATTTCATGGTAGTGCTGTAACAGGTACATCACCGAATGCATATATAGGGCTGGGTCCATGGCATTCATGACCGGGTGGAGAGGACCGGGTCTGTGCTATCGTGCTCCGCTGTTGAGTTTCCGCCGTCTCTGGTTGGGTGGTGTCTCCGCTGCGGTGCGTCTGCCTGTTTGGGCCACCCTAATTTGTGAAGCGGGGTGGACGTCATTCCGCATGGCGGTGAGTCTCCATTGACTCCAACCGCCGCGGTGACGGGCGCACTTTGATGGCGGTGCCTGGTGCTCCGCGGCGGGAGGGAAATGACCTATCTTTTGAGATATTAATATGGTGGGCGTAAGTACCACTGTTCGGGGGCAGTAAAAGCCATTTTTCTGCCCCACCAGCACCGCGGTGGTGCCAACTCCCGACATCCTAATGGTTCTCTTAGTCTGGTCATTCCAGACCCACTCAGACACACACCAGTCACATATCCATTGAGACACTCACACACTTAGTCACACACCCACTGAGGCACTCTTGCACTCACTCACACACTCATTTTTAATGGGTATGGGTAGGAAATTGAATTTAAAAAATCCTTAGAAAATTACTGAAAAAACCCTAAATTTAATAGGGACGTTATAGTTCGGAAATAGAATTTAAAAAAACCTTAGAAATCCACTGGAAAAAAACAAAGGTTACAGGGCTGTTATATTTAGGCTCAAAACCAATGAAATTCAGCAGTTATAATTACCTGAGCTAACTATATTCACTGCTTATCACCTCACACACTACATCACTCATTTTTTATATTTTTTAAATGTCTGCATGTCTTGGCAGTTCGGGCTGAACTGTTCCCATGAGGCAGAAGGTCAGACTGATTTGCATATGGCCATGTCTGAACTGGGGTGGCAGAGTGGGCTAAAGAACGGTGATGGATTAAACCAAGATCTGTTGACTGGGTGAGAGTGTTTGATTGGTTCAGATGCTCCGTCCATCACCACTTCCTTTTGTACCACTTTTTTAGCCATAAGTTGGCAGGGTATGCTCAGGCGTGAGTCCCTTGCTCACTTTGCCACTGGATTCAAGCAAGCCGGGCTGAAGACGGCTGAAATGTCATAAACCGGTCCTCGGAAGCTTGTTTCCGGTCCAGGGAAGGCATGGCTTGGCAGTTCGGGCTGGACTGTTCCCATGAGGCACAGGGTCAGACTGATTGGCATATGGCCTTGTCTGATCTGGGGTGGCAGAGTGGGCTAAAGAACGGAGATGGATTAAACCCAGATCTGATGACTGGGTGTGAGTGTTTGATTGGTTCAGATGCTCCGTCCATCACCACCCCCTTTTGTACCACTTTGAAGGGTAACTTAATGGCAGGTGGGTCATGTGTGGGTGCCCTTGTGGATGTGTTTTGACCCCCTGCAGGGTGTCTGTTATGGTTTTGGACGCTGTGTCAGCCCATGTTTTGTGTGTTGTATTTGTGTATTTGCGTACCTGCGGCTTCATCCCGGAGACCCATTTCATGGTAGTGCTGTAACAGGTACATCACCGAATGCATATATAGGGCTGGGTCCACGGCATTCATTACCGGGTGAAGAGGACCGGGTCTGTGCTATTGTGCTCCGCTGTTGAGTTTCCGCCGTCTCTGGTTGGGTGGTGTCTCCGCTGCGGTGCGTCTGCCTGTTTGGGCCATCCTAATTTGTGGAGCGGGGTGGACGTCATTCCGCATGGCGGTGAGTCTCCATTGACTCCCACCGCCGCGGTGACGGGCGCACTTTGATGGCGGTGCGTGGCGCTCCGCGGCGGGAGGGAAATGACCTATCTTTTGAGATATTAATATGGTGGACCTAAGTACCACTGTTCGGGGGTGGTAAAAGGCATTTTTCTGCCCCGCCAGCTCCGCGGTGGTGCCAACTCCCGACATCCTAATGGACCTCTTAGTCTGGGCGTTCCAGACCCACTCAGACACACACCAGTCACATATCCATTGAGACACTCACACACTCAGTCACACACCCACTGAGGCACTCTTGCACTCACTCACACACTCATTTTTAATGGGTATGGGTAGGAAATTGAATTTAAAAAATCCTTAGAAAATTACTGAAAAAAACCTAAATTTAATAGGGACGTTATAGTTCGGAAATAGAATTTAAAAAAACGTTAGAAATCCACTGGAAAAAAGCAAAGGTTACAGGGCTGTTATATTTAGGCTCAAAACCAATGAAATTCAGCAGTTATAATTACCTGAGCTAACTATATTCACTGCTTATCACCTCACACACTACATAACTCATTTTTTATATTTTTTAAATATATTTTTTATTAAGAGTTCAAATCATGATACAATATAGACACTTTTTAATAAAAACAGGGTAAATTGCAATGTTCATACGTGCTCAATCTAGATTACATTTAGCAACCTACCGAGAATACCTGGGCAAATCATTCTATAAACAATGGACTTAAGATACTCAAAAACACTTTATATAACCACAGATATTGCACAGTTCCTCATTCCACAGAAGACAATTATGAAGTAACATGTATATATACACAATGTATGATAGAATTAAAGAGACATAGATATATATATCAGTCTACTTAAACAGAATGGAATATGTTATCCTATATTAGTTTCTTTTGGGCCCCCAACGTTTCTCAAATTTCCTAAGCAATCCTGCTCTTAGTGAATAGCGCCTCTCCAGTTCTTTAACTTTACAAAGTTTAGCTCTCCATGCCTGAAATGATGGGTACAGTTTTGCTTCGCCAATTTTGCAGAATTAAAGATCTTGCCACTAAGGCGGATATATGCAAACATTCTTCTTGCATATTGTTTAATGTAAAATTTGGAGAACAACCCAAAACTGCAATATAATTATCGATAGATATAGACTGGCCTATGGTAATTTTGAGGTATTTTTTAATTTCTTCCCATAGATTCTCAATTTTGGGGAATTCCCAAATAATTTGAGACCATGTGCCTCCTTCTTCCTTAGCACAAAGAAAACATCTGTGAACAATCTGGGGATATATACTATGCAGAAATGAAGGCGTCCTATAGAGTAACCAATTTGAAGAAAATTGCATTTGTTTAAAATTAGCCCCTCTAATTGCTGTGGCGTTGAGTCTATTGATTCTACTCCAAATTGTTCTTGGAATCTGCAGACCTTCTTTTTTACGCCATTTATCCTGCATTCTCTCATAGGAAGTAACAGATGTGTTATCATTAAATATTTTCATCCAAGCACTTACTGACTGCTTTTCAGGGGTTTCTAATGCTTCAATTATTCCTGAATTTGCTGTTAAAGTTCCAGCATCTATACTTTCCAGGAAAGTGCTTTATTTTTATCTATCACCATTTAAGCATGTCCTTAGAATGATGGAGCTCGATTTCTATCTCGGGCCACTTTTTCCAGGAGTCTAGGTTAAGAAAGTCTTTTACTTGTATATATCCATTTTCCTCCCACTTTCTTATAATACCGGGCTGTAGTAATTTAACCTCCCCAGTATTAAGATAAGACAGGCTTGTTGTACCATTTATTCTAGGAATCCCATAAAAAGCTAATAATTGAGTTCTTTATTTAAGAATCCATTGAAGTACTTTGTACTGCACTTTCTTAGGATCCTTAACTATTCTTGTTGGGTCCTTGATTTTATACTCTATTAAGATTTTGTCCATAAAAAAATTATCTTTTTCCGAGATATCAGATTGGGTAAAAAATCTGTATTTGTTGTGCAGAATTTAAAAGTGCCTAGAGCCAGTCATGGTGTCTTATTAGACCACAAAAAGGATGAAAACAAACTATCTCTTTAAAAGATGACATTTGTAAAGCGCACGGGGATGCTGCAAATAAAAAGTTACAAAGTGGTAGAATTGACATTTGTATGTGTCAGGGTAATATAATTCAAGTGGAACAGCTCTTCTACTCTTTCTGTCACATATATCCCTAGATATCTCTTTGGGCAAGAGTTGTACATTAGCCTGAAATTTGTCAATACAGTCTCCATGGAGGAGTTGAATAATATAATCTCTGTCTTGGCCTTATTTATCTTGTACCTACCTATTGCTTGGAATTCTGAAAAGATCACTAGGATCTCTTCTTGAGTAAGTTGCCTGGAGTTTAAAAAAAAGAACAATATCATCCGCGTAAAGTTTTATATTGGTCATACCTTGCAACGGTGTGGTAAATGGCATTTGTTGTCTGATACCTATTGCCAATAGTTCGATAAAAAGGGAGAATAAAATAGGGGAAAGGGGGCAACCTTGCCTTTTACCACGATTTATTTGACATGAGCCTACATTTATAGAATAAATTAATATATGCACCTGAGAGCCTGTATAAAGTCTTCTTATTAATTGTATGAAGCCTTCTGGGAAAACAAACTTTTCAAGGATCCAAAAAGGACAGTCCAGGTTACTAAATCAAAGGCTTTCTCAGCATCTCAAAACCACACCTGAGCCTCGATACTATTCTTGTGAAAATAATCTAGGGCTTCTATTAAAAATTTCGTATTTGTCAATAGCTGTCTCCCAGCCACAAAACTGCATTGATATGCATGAATAAGTGGACCTACAATTCTATTAAGCCTATTTGTAAGACATTTTTGTAAAGATCTTATAGTCAATGTTATGAAGACTAATAGGTCTGTAAGAGTTGTTGTGTTCCCTATTTTTGCATTTCTTCAAGACTCTGACTACCACAGCTGAATGGAAAGAGGCCAGAGGTTTCCCCTCCTTTAAGTAAGTGGTTAGCCAATTTTAGGATTGGTACCTTAAGAATTTGGGCTAATCTTTTATATAATTCTGCTGGCAATCTGTTCTCCCCGGTTGCTTTACAGTTTGCTAATGAACCAGTCACCAATTCAACTTCTTCAATGGTAAATTTTAGAGTAATGATTCTCTAATATCATCATTCAATAAAGGGATTGGCAGATTATCAAGGAAGCCTGTTATAAGGTCTGGAGACGTTTGCCGATTTGACTGATAGACAGACCCTCCAGGATATCGCGATTTCGCGATTTCGCGATTTGCCGCGAAATCGGCACTTTTGTAAAAATGCTGCGATTTTTGCAAGAGTGCCCGCGAAATCAGCACTTTTGTAGAAATCGCGGCATTTTGACAAAAGCCGCTATATCCTGGGGGGTCTGGCTTTTTGTTCCTAAACCATATAGTAAGCAATAAATCGCCCCAGGAGGTTTTCATAAATCAGAGGTAGCTCTGGCTACTAAAGAGGTCGGTCTACACTTGCCACTTGCCCTGTACACCCGCATTCCCTCCCGCACACACTCACAGACAAACACATCATGTATGGGTCAATAGTTCGACGCTCAAACCCTGCGGAGATACATTTCCAGGCAGCAGTTTCCATCCAATGACATTTCGCCAATATTCCCCGACTTTGATCCGGAGGCCTACATGGAATAAGCTGGTGTTTCTTCTCACCACGCCTGCCAGAGGATGGCTGTGTGTGTCACAGAAATGAAACCCACAACCGTCTCCGAGGGAGTGTGTCAGCAGAAGGGCTGCGATGTTCAGGGAATGAAACAATAAAGGACATCTTTGTAGAAAAAATCCCGGTGCAATAGTGGCATAAACAACCCGTTTACAACAACCTTTCAGAAATATCGATTATAGCTACAGAAGGACAACACACGCCACGCTCTCACTGTCCCTAGCAATGTTGCTGATAAACATCCTTTGAGCTTGTGGCAAGGAGGGCGGCGGCAACAGCTGTTGTAACCAGTGGCGGAAGTGAACCACATAAATGTGTGGCATCCATTTATTTCATTTACAATTTGTTGCTCTAATTTGGAGCCCGCTTAACCCGGCTTAGTAGTTAACTGCCTGGTTACCCTGTGGTTACAGACAGACAGAGAAAGAAACGTCACGTTGTAACATAAAAAAAAACTCTTTCCACGTACACAGAAGACACATACCGTATGCTCCTGTGATCAATAACCCCCACCCCCAGCCAGCCGATCGGAGTGAGGGGGGCAGGAGAAGCTGCAGGCAGACGCTGGGCAGAATTAGAATAACATAACAATTAGCAAGTCAAAGGCTGACACTCAATTATCACCCGCCCCACTTCTCCCCTCGCCCAGCTCGGCCCGGCCTGATCTATATCGGCCCCCGGGCGATCCTCTCTCACTGATATGCTAATACTGGCATTAGAGCACCGCTCCGGCCCATCATAGGGCGCCGGGCTCCAGGCCTCGGCCTGGCGCATTTCAAAGCACCCCGCCCCCATCGAATGATTGTCAGACATTGTGCATCAACCTGGAAACGCTCAGGTGGGCCATCCGTCTCAGTCCTGTCCATCGCCCCGTGCCAGGCTTCCTTTACATGTAAGCGTTTTCAAAAGAAAATTGCCCCAGACTGACTTCACAGACTGCTGAAAGGCCACAAGAACAGCTTTTTCCAGCCTTTCTGTCACAGGAGCACTGAGTCCCCCAAACCGTGCTGCAACAATTTGTGCAGTCCTCCTAGGAACAAAACAGCTGCTAAGTCGCCTCATCATGACACGATTGAGCTCCATCAGCGTTTTGCATGTCGGGATTCTGAGCTCATCCTTTTATTTAAAAAAAACTACAAGTCCCAGAATTCCTTTTCTTGAATTCTTAAGAGTCAGGGCTGACTGAACATGTAAAAAAATATAATTTCTTGAAAAAAACGCATCTTGTGCAGTTAATTCTGTCATTTTTCGTCTTCCAAAAATTCCCAATATATGCAAGTAGGAGTTCAGGAGGTTTTAACAAAAAGTAACCCCTAAACCAGAGCTTTACCACTACATTGTGGATATTCATTTCGTGTAACTGTCAAGCTGTAAGAAAAGGGAATTACTTAAACCCACAATCAAGAGTGTTTCTATGGAGGAATGCTTACATTAGTATACATACACAGCTTCATGTTGTTAAATAACTAAAAAAACGAAGATATCTGTGTTTGTTGTAGGAAAAATGGACAAATAAAATGCTGCAAAATTGCCGCTAAATTTCCATATTTGTGCCGCTAAATTTCCATTTTTGTGCCGCTAAATTTGCTAATCCATGCCGCTATATCCTGGGGGGTCTGGATAGATTTCCCTGTAATGTAATGTAATGAAAGGCATCTACATTTTCTTTAGTATTAATTAGTTGTATATTGGATTCCTTGTCCTTAATACTTTCAATTCTATTTTTTGCCTGCTTTTCCTTTGTCTGCCACGCAAGTAGTTTCCCTGTGTAATCACTCTCTTCATATACCTTTTGAAGATAAGTCCTACTTACTGATTCCCCCAGTTGGTAATAATAATCCTGCATCTGTATTTTCAGCTGGAGTAGTTCCTGTTTTGTAATAAAATGTCTATGCTTCATGTACTCATCATTTGCCTGCACGAATCGTGCCTCAATCTTTAATCTTTCCTCTTTTTTAGCGTTTTGTTGTGGGATTTCTTTTGATGAAATTATCCCTCGTAAAGTGGCCTTAAATGCATCCCACACTATGTTTTTTGGTGCTGAATCTGTATTGTTGGGAAAGAAAGTGCTAATCTCATTGGCTATTTCCAAGCAGCAGCTCTCAATTTTTAAATTCAGTTTATTAAAATGCCACCTCATGGGCATTTTCGCCCTTGACCTTACTCCCACTATCTTTACCTTAATTTAAAGCAATGTCTGAAAAGGCGTTGAGGATGTGATCATATGTATTGTTCTTGAGGCTGTATGAGGTCAAAGTGGAATCTATCCTGAAAGCAGTGTCATGCTTTGCCGAAAAGCATAAAAAGTCCTGTTTTCCCCGGTTTTGGAAGCGCCATTGATGTATCAAATCTCAGGACTTTTTACAGCTAGCCAAGGCAAAGGCCACCTGGGGCTTGTTTTGTTTTTGAGGCTTCTTAGAGGAATCAACTGAGGGATCCTGGAGAAAGCTAAAATCACCCACCCCGATATATTAGGGCCGGGAACACAGGAAAGTGCCTGCTTCAGCTGTAGCAGGGGTAGAGAATTATCTAAAACTGGGGCCTTGATTGTGGGCATGGCGATATTAGATTGATTAAAATTTCCATGTATGAGAGCCCACCTACCTCATGTTTCCCTATATATAACCCTACCCCCTTCTGTGCACATCCTGCATTTGCTGAACAGTAAAAGCCTATTTTGTAACAACAAGGGAACCCAACCAAGTCGACCAGGGACCTTGGGAGTCAATTATTTTCAACAACAGTGGCCACCAGAAAGTAAAATGGAGACTAAAACATGAATATAGACTCAATCGTAGCTATATTTAGTGGACTTGTCCAGCTGGACAGAGGTCTGATATTTACTCGAAGGCTTAGAAACAGTAATAAACAAAAACACATAAAATGGGTCACAATCCTGTGTCCTACTTTGCCAGTAGAGTACAAAACAAGGGGAAAACGAACAACAGGGTGCTCAGGCAAAGCTTTTCGGTTTGTTACACAAAGGAATATACAGTGTCAATAGAACAAATCAATACAAACACCTTTACAGCAGAATGAACAAAAGTTTTTGTGCGTATAAGGGGTATTAAGGTGTCGAAGGCATTTTGATCCATTTGAGAAATGAGCGGATCATCATCAGGACATTAATACCATGCCTGATAAATAGAGCCTCATTAGCATGGGTGAGGAAGGGAAAGGAAGATACATAAGCGAAAAGGTTAGGACAATAACAGAATTACTAGGAGGTGACAACGCAGTACCCGCAGCATGCGTTTCAGACTAGGGAGTGCTGGTTTGCATACATTTAAGAAGTGAGAACAGCCTGGTCCAGGGTGAGGCACGTGGTGTGGGGTGTGAATGAGGTGTGTTCAGGTTGTGTATGGACGTGGCGACATAGCAGCACATATTCATTCCAACTCGCATGATTAGTCAAGCCTCTAAAAGATTGTTATCGGAGCTACTCAATGTGGGTCAGAGAATCTCATTTGACATATACCCACGGTGAGTATATGTCAAATGAGGTCCTCTGACCCTGCAAGTTACTATGTTTATGCTCCTCGTCTTGAAAAATTACTGCATTAAGTAGCTTCAACAATGCACTAATTATGTTTGAAACTGTTAGAACTGAATTGGATTAATGGCAACCGTCATACCTAATAATTGCCGCATTGAGGTGCTCCGATAACCGTCCAACTTAATAAACGGCCGCACTGAGTAGCTTTGATAAGCACGATTTAGGGATAATGTTTGCAACTATCAGTGCTGTACTGTGGTAATAGCAATATTCTTACTGGCCTTGTTCACTGACTAGATGCACCTTGCTGATTAACTCACCCTGCCACACACCTTGAATTTACCATCACTATATGCCGCTTTTAGAGGCTTGACTAATCATGCGCGCTGGAATGAATATGTGCTTCTATGCCGCCGCGTGTGACCAGATTTTCCCTTGTTTTGTACTCTACTGGCTAAGTAGGACACAGGATTGTGTCCCATTTTATGTATTTTTGTGTATTACTGTTTCGAAGCCTACAAGTAAATATCAGACATGTGTCCAGCTGGACAAGTCCACTAAATATAGCTACGATTGAGTCTATATAAATTTTTTGTTTTCCATTTCACCTTCTGGGGGCGACTGTTGTTGAAAAGAACAGTAAAAGCCAGCCCTTTCCTAGAAGATTTTACTCGCATCCTATGCGCTCCGGAAATGGGTTTCCTGTAACAGAATCGTGTCCGGATTGTGTCTTCAGAGCCAGCTATCAATTGCCTGCACCTTGCACTTGTTATTCATGCCATTAGCATTAAATGAAAGGATCGTAATGTTTTCCTTACTCATAACTAGTTTATCAAAAGTTGGCTAGTGAATTTGTGCGCCGCCTCCGCAGATGCTACCCTTAACCCTGCGTGTCTCAGAGGCATATAACTTTGTGATTGGCACAGCTGTACTAAAGTGCATATATACATCTGCAGGAGACACAAGTCTAAAGTGGAAAAAATTGCAAATAAATAGCAGTAACATTTACAGTATCTAGAATATATAAAGTGACTGGTTCTAGCATATGTCAAAAACCACAGGCGCGAGCTAAAGATGTATAGCATACCTCTAGCTATCAAATCTCTGTAAAATGCACAAAGCATCCAAATGGATTTCATAGCAGTTAAACTTCTTGTAAAGCCTATACAGTACGAATGATAAAAAAGTGACAAGTGCTAACATGGGTCAGATCTACCTCATCACTATATAAAGTGCCTTGTGCTATAGCTGTTATAGCTGTGCTATAGCATCCCTTTTTTGGTTTAGTTAAAAGTTTTAGGGTGATCCGTCAAGCAAGGCCGATAAAAAAGGCAGGCCCCAAAATGTGTTTTGCCCATGTTCTGTCTGAGGGGATTTTTTATTTTTTGAACATGATTATAGCCCAAACCCGAAAGTCCCCCGGGACCACCACCTCCCTGGATAACAGATTTGTCTAAAAAATAATGCAGGGGGCTACACAGTCCCCCCCCTACATACCGAGAGTACCACCACTCCCTGGAACAAAATCTGAAAATTGAAGGAGGTCTGTCAACAGGGTTAAAATCAATGGTGTAGGGGGGCCACATGCCCACCGCAACCATACAGGGCTGCCTCTGCTATGTCACAGGATACCACCCAGGGCATAGCTTGTTTGCTGTGGTTTGGCAGTCAGAGCAAACACTAAAAATGCTCTTGATTGTTGAAAGCCTAGCAGAATTGGTTTCACAGAAAGGGAGCTGTTCATTTAGCAGCTCTCTCTCTGTGAAATAAATGCCACCTCCAGCAGGACACGGAGAGCTGGCAGGGACCGCAGGGGCCTTAATGCTGCCCCATAGTCCCTTACATATGTCAATAGGTTTCCGGGTTGGGACCAGGGCACCCAAAATGGTGGGCAGGTTCCAGGGCCCAGGAGGGGGGCAGCACTGCCTCTTCCCCTTAATTTTTAATTAAAAAAATGAAAAGGCAGTGGGCCCAGGGACGAAATCGGCCATGTGGCCCCCGTCACCTATTGAAAAAAGGCCTGGTGCGGGGGGCAGCACAGCTCCCCTGCCTTAAAAAAGGAAAGAAAGAAAAAGAAAAACCCTCCAACAAGTCACCAGAGGCCACGCCCCTGTCACCACTACTGTGCAAATACACCTCCTGACGCACTACCGGTTGGGGGATAAAGTCCTCTTTGGTCCAATGAGTCCTTGGGTGCCTACAAGCTCCCTTGTTACATCCAGTAAGTTCCACTCAGTGAGATTGCTGAGAGGTCTTTGGAGGCCATGCCTCCTTTCTCCATCACTCAGCTAACACACTACTTGGCACACTGCTGGTTGTGGAATGAATTCCACTTTACTTGTATGGTCCTCAGGTCTAAAGTGGACTTCTTTCCTCAACCAGTAGTGCACCAGCAGACGTGTTTTGAAGAGTGGAGGAGAAAGGGGGCATGGCCTCTGACACCTCTAAGCAATCCATCTGTGTGGGTCTTACTGGTGGTAAAATGAGAGGTAGTTGGCCCCCAAGGACCCTCAAGAGCCAAGAGGGCTTCATCCCCCAACTAGTAGTAGACCCGTACGTATGTTTGCAGATTGGTGGAAAAAGAGGGTGTGGCCACCAAAAACCTCTCAGCAATCCTGCTGTGTAAAAATTACTGAAGGCAATGTGAGGGGTAGTTGGTCTACAAGGACCCTTAGGAGCCAAGGGGACTTCATCCCCCAAGCAGTGGTGCACCAGGAGGCATGTTTGCAAATTGGTGGAGAAAGAGGACGTGGCCTCCAACAACCTCTCAGCAATCCTGCTCTCTGAGACTTACTGAAAGAAACAGGTGGGGTAGTTGGACCCCCCCAAAAAATCCTTGGGGGCCAACTACACCTCCTGTTACCTCCAGCAAGTCCCACACTGCAGGATTGCTAAGAGGGCTTCGGAGGCTACTCCCCCTTTCTCCACAACTCTGCAAACACAGTTCTCCTAGTGCACTACTGGTGAGGGGATGAAGTCCACTTTACTGCTGAGGTACCTTGGGGGCCAAGAAGTCCTCCTGGTACCACCTGTAAGTCCTACACAGTGGGAGTCCTTAAAGCTGGTCAGAGGCCCATCCCCTTTCTGCACCACTATGCAAGCACAATTACTACTCAAAAACAATAGAAATTCAAAGAAAAAAGAAGATTATAGGGATGTTATAGTTAGGACTTAGCATTTAAAAAACCTTGGTAATTCACTGGAAAAAAACAAATGTTACAGGGATGTTATAGTTAGGCTCAGATTCCACTCATACAAAACCAGTGATATTTGGCAGTTATAATTAACTGAGCTGACAATAACTTATGCCTCTGCAATGCACTACTTATGACCTCACATATTATATCACTCATGACATGGTCAGTGACATCACTGATGACATCTCAAATGACATCACTCATGACATTACCAATGACATCATCCACAGAACCACTCACACACAAACTCATACTTCCACACAACCTCTTGTACGCCCACTCATACACCCGCACAACTACTCACATACCCATTAACACACCTCTACCAGTACTCACATATCCACACACTCCTCCATAAAGCCACTCACACACCCACTCATTCATTCACACAACCATTCACTCACCCATACAGCCACTTATATAACCAGCCATTCACCCATACAGCCAATTGCATAACCCCACACTCACCTATACAGCTACTCACGCACCCACATATTTACCTACAAAGTCACACAGGCATCCACTCACTCACCCAATCAGCCTCTCAATACAGCCACTCACTCACCCATATAAGCCCTCACACACTCACTCATCTTCATATGCTACAGGATGGGGGTTTTTCCGTTATCCTGGTGCTTTTAGATTTGTCAGCGGCGTTTGACATGGTGTCACATGACATCATGACCTCCAGACTAATTGACATCGGTCTGGAAGGCAGGGTGCTGGCCTGGCTAAGGAGTTTTCTCACTAAGCGTACCCAAAGTGTCATCATGGGGACGTATCGGTCGGAGGAGGTGGAGATCTCTAAGGGGTGCCACAGGGCTCATGTCTGAGCCCTACTTTATTTAACATCTATGTGGCCCCCCTGTCGAACATCATGAGATCCCACGGTTTCATCCCGGTATCGTATGCGGACGATACACAACTCCTCTTTCCGTTCAAAACTTTGACATCTGAAGTGCGAAACTCCTTTGCCCGGGCTACGAAAGAAGTGGCCCAGTGGATGGCATCGAACTTTTTACAGTGCAACGTTTCCAAAACGGAGGTGATGCTCTTTGGGAAAGCTAAACGCCTGTTGACTCCTGACTGGTGGCCGCAAGACCTGGGCCCAGTCCCTGAACCTAAACAGTGCGTGAAAAATCTTGGAGTAAAACTGGATCAGGAGCTTTCCTTGAAACAACATGGAAACCAAGTGGTTGGCTCCTGTTTCCATATCATTGGGCTTCTCCGAAGAGTGTTCCCCCTGCTCCCTGATACTACTAGAAAAACCTTGGTACAGGCGCTCGTGTTGAGCAGGCTTGATTACTGTAATGGATTGCTGTTAGCTGCCAACGAGGGGGTCATCTCCAGGTTGCAGGTTGTGCAAAACACTGCTGCACGCCTTGTCCTCAATGCCCCTGCACGTACTCCATCTAAACCCCTGTTGATTAAGCTTCACTGGCTTTAAGTGAAACAGAGGGTATTGTTTAAGACATGTTGTGTCATCCATAAGTGCCTCACAGGGAAAGGCCCCGAATATCTGACAAGAAAATGTAATGCATATGCTCCCTCCCGACCTCTTAGATCGGGAGATCAAGAGCTCCTATGTGTTCCTAGGATTAAGAAGGCAAGGCAAGGGGGTAGGGCCCGGTCTGTGGCTGGCCCAAAGCTGTGGAACAATCTCCCCAGAGAGATCAGACAATGTAGGGAACATCTTCCTTTTAGGAAGAAACTAAAAACTTTCCTTTTCCAATACTAGTTTATCCGACAAAGGGAAATATGCTACATTGTAGGACCTGCTCTGTTCAAAGATGACGCCAGGGGCGCGGAGATACTCCTTCGGGAGTCGATTCCTAGCGCGGTCCAAGTTTGTAATAATAATAATAATAATAATAATAATAATAATAATAATAATAACTCACACACCTATACAACCACTTACATACCCATTCACACATCCATACAGGCACTCACACATCCACATACTCACCCATACAGCCATTCACACAGACTGTCACTCACATACCAATTCACTTAACCAAAAACCCACTCAAACAGCCACTCACTCACCCATACAGCCACTTATACACCCACTCACTCACTCATCCATCCAGACACCCACTCACTCGCCTATACAGTTGCTAAACACCCATTTACCCACTAATAGAGACACTTACACCTCCACTCACCCACCTATACAGTCACTGACACACTCACTTACTCACGATACAGCCAAATACACAGCAGCTCACTTAACCACACAGCTACTCGCACGCCCACTTATACACCCATACAGCCACTGACACACGCATATGCCCAAGAATACATACAGTCACATATCCACTCAAATAATATATATTAGAAGTAGTATCACTCATTAGTAGTACACCTATTATACTTCTTTAACTTTTTTAGTACCTTAGTGTATATGTTTAACAATCATAAACTATTACAAAATACTTACGCTCACTGGATGATGTCAGCAGTGATGTTCTCAATAATGTAATTTGAGATGTCATGAGTGATGTCATTAGTGATGTCATCAGTGATGTCACTGACCATGTTATGAGTGATATCTGAAGTCATAAGCAGTGCTTTAATGGGGCATAAGTTATAGGTAGCTCAGCTAACTATAACGGCTGAATTTCACTGGTTATGTGTGAGTGAAATCCGAGCATAACTATTACATACCTGTAACCTTTGTTTTTTTCAGCGAATATAGCTAGCTATCTAGATAGATAGATGTTTTTAAACTTTCTGATGTAAAGCAAATAGTTCCCGGGAGTTGGCTTCGACCACTTACGTGTTCACATCTTTGCATTCATTATTCGTGATGAAGTAATCCAGCACTGCCCTAAAAAGTCTTTTTACAACCAGTCACATAAATGTGTTAAAATAAATGTTTTATCTTTTTGTGAACATTTGCAAAAGCTAGGACAGAGACCTGCTAGAGAGAGCAAACATTGTTCAGTACGTTTACTTTCATAATGTACTTGTATTGCCGTGCCAAAAAGGCAAATTGTGAAAGGGGCTGCAGTTTGCTCCTACCTTGTGATGCCGGCAACTATACCTCGAGCAGTCAATGCTGGAAACCACCCCGTAATCATTCACTGCTTTTCGAATGCATGATCAGCACTAAGCACTGGCAGGTATCCTTGTGAGTCTCTGAGAGGTGGGAAATGCCACTTTCCCGTCCCTATGCTATCATACTCACAGTGTTTTCAAATTCATGTTCAAGCCTCAGTGTGATTTTAGTACATTGTATTTCGGGATTTTGTGTGCTCAAAGACAGACACGTTGAGCAGCAAAAGCAAATGTTCCTTTTAATCGTTCTGCCACTGTCCAACATTAGGTTGACTTGAAGCAGTTTCAAGCGCTTTGTATTACCAGCAAAGCTTTATTTACCATGTATAAACCGATTGGAATGCATGTGCTTAATGTACAATGGAATAAATATCTCTTTTCTTTTTGCAATGTGCGTCTGAAATAGGCCATTCCTTATGCACAAAAGTATATTGATTCCCTGAAGAAATTACAATTGCATTGAGAGTAAACACATGCAGAGGTTCTTGCAGCAAAGAAAAACTGTCAATTATTTTTACTTTATCGAACAACACACTCCTCGATCGAAAACACAATAAAATTATATAAACCTGCTTCCTTGAACAAGAAAGGAACAATATATGGATAAAGTGTCTGGTTTAGTTTAAGCAGCAGAAAAATACTTGACACATCGGCCAGCTTGCAAGTCTATAAAGTCTAGTGCAAGTGAAAAGGTAGAACTAGCTCACCATTAAATTGATACCTCACCCCACTGATCAGAGAAGTGATAAGATTCGCTGGTCCCTTTGGAATTGTTAAAAATTGGACAAAAAATACATAAACTGAACTTCTCCCAATCATTGACTCTACAATCAGAGAGGCGTTACATTTTCACATCTGGTCAGATGACTCAGTTAAATACTTAGGTTTACACTTACACCAAGATCTTAAGAATATGACCCACATAAATTATGGTCCAGCGGTTCACTGACTCTCCCATTGGATGAAAATATGGCAGCGGCTGCCTCTGTCCATTGTGGCTCAGGTTGCACTCATTATATTGATAACAGTGCCTACATTTTAATATCTGTTTACCAATCCTCTTCAATGAATCACTTTTCCTGCATACAAATCCTGCAGATCCCGCTCAATTGGGAAAATAATTTGCCCAAAGTACAAAGGGATAACCTATAATTGCCATACAACAGAGGGGGATTTGAAGGTACTTTCTTGCTCTGTTATTACCTGGTAGCTCAGACACAATATGGCTGGTACCGGTACGATCTGGATAGGCGAATGCTATAGATAACCCTGGAAAGAGACTTAACTGATGGGGTTCAGTTAGGATCCCTCGTACTCAAAGGACGCCCAAGACCTAGGGATGAGGTGATCACTGTATCCTTTGCTTCTATAACTTGAAAGACATTGAATATCCATTTAGGATATACCAGTTTGTATTTACTGGCAATCCTATCCTCCCTCTTAAAAGAGAACCTGGGATTATCATGATGCAAGCGAAGGCTGGGATTACTACTCTGGTGTATCTGTGGAAAAAGGTAGGGCCGATGACCTTTTTCAGAGTTGCCCGGCGTTAACCGCCTCTATACCCACTCAAGTTACCAAATAAAGAGGCAGGCGCTGGAGACTGGAAGGCAGGAAACAGAAGTTTTATTCCGACGGAGCAGAACACATCAAATCAGACAACAGGGTATCTTCTCGAGGTGCTCTCTCTGCATCTCTGAGGCCTGGCCTCTTATACACAAGTTTATTGCTTTATTGTGTGAAACACATCTCTGTCAATACTTTGATGTACGGAAAGACATCCTCGGAATCCCCCCTTCAGGCCCGTTCCCACACACATTTACAGTTGGAGTCCCCACGCCGGTCACAACAGGTGATGATTATCACGCAGCTGGACATTCCGCCGATTCACGGAATGTATGAGGTTGATCGGATCTCATAGGGTGGGGGCTTTGATCAACTCGAGGATCCTTTGATGGGGGAAGCTTCCTACTGTACAGGGGGGCAATAAACAGTATCCGCAGGGCCAGGTGGTGGCCTGGGAACGAGTAAGACAAACGGGCACACAGGAAAGGGGGTTTTATCAAAGGACCCGGGACCATGAAAGGAATGAAGGGAGGTGTCGCGCTGGGAACAGGATGGGGTTCCGAGGCAGAGCTGCGCTGAAGAGGGGTTTATGACCCAAGGCATGTGAGAGCGGGGGCTGTCAGCGTGCGGGGGATGCTTGCGAGGTCAGGAGAGAGAGAGAGACGCGCTGGCTATCAGCGATGGGCAGAGAGGCCATGGTACTCAAAATGGCTGCCGCTTACGCGCACGAATGGGCTCGAAAAGGGGGCAAGATGGCGCCGATAATGTTGACGCTGCAGCCTAAGTTTTAACAGTCCTCCCTTTTCAACATATCTAGCCAGCTTGTCTACTCAATGTCGATCTTCATTAAATTCCTAACCTCTGCATCATATAATGCTCCCATGCGTTCATTTCCAAAGTCCACAGTCTTAGGGCAAATACAATTCGTACATAATGAACACAGAGGCGGCAGGCATTGAATTCCTAGGCATAATCCACATATTACAACTACAGGAATCAGGATAATGGTAAACAGTCTCCAGCCCCAGTTCTTAACAGTACTCCAGAACCATCCACCAAGCGACCATTCTTCCTGCTCCTGGTGGACTTCTGAAGAGAGTCTGTGGAGGTGTTCGATGGCCTTGTACACTGAGGGTGAATTGTCCGGTATATATATACAGCAGCTGGACCCAATAATGCGGCATGCTCCACCACGGTCCGCAAGAACCACATCTAGAACAAGGCGGTTCTGGAGAGCCACCAGGCGGACCGCTTGAAGCTCGACTGTGTTGTTAGCAAGGATACCAGCTGTGATGTTCATTGTTGTCTCGACTGCCTGAGTCAGATGGCGGATGGCACGGCTGTTTGCCATCGGGCCCCAGAGTGGAACAAGTCCCTTCATAGCGTCGAGGAACTGTGCTCCTGTTGAGTCGGCTTGTTCAATGTCCTTGGCTCGCTTTTGTCTATGGTGATTTGCTGGGGCCACATAGGTCGGAGGAAGGATGAAGGAGATGAAACACGTGCCCCCCCAGCCTTTGGGGAGCCAGGTGTAAGCCTTTGTACCGCAAACGAAGTACATGTTTGGAGAGGATACAAAGGAAGGTGGATCGGTAGATTCCAAAGTTCTGGTGAAACGGCAAGCACTGCGGCCTACCAGCTGTGTCCCAAGCCCTTCTATGCACATGTGGCCTGTGACGTTGATGACAGATAGAGCCACAGTCAGAGTGGCAGCCGTTCATTTCCGTAGGTAGGAGAAGGTGGGTCTGGTTGGATTGTTGAACACCTGCATCTCAATTCATTCTTTAGCAGGGATGTCCATGTGGATAGAGTCGTTGGAGGTCTGCGGGCAGAAATGTGTCTTTGTTTTGTTTCGCCAGACCTCATGAAAGAAATGCGTCATGGTTTTGCTGGAGGTGGCATTGTCCTTATAGCTTTCTTGCAGGAGGATTAGCCAAGCAAGGCAGGAGCCGTGAATTGAGAAGGGTGAAGGGATGAAAGGTATCAAATGTCCAGTGGCGTGGGGTAGCAACCCACAGATCCAGCAGTTGGTGGCATTGGTGGCGAGATTGTGCTGGTGCAGTAGCTGCACAAAGGAGTTGCTCCAGAACTCCTTTCGCCTTTCTCTGAGTTGAGGAGAGAGCGAGATCAAATAATGTTCCTTCATGGTAGTAGGCTGCGCAGTGGTTAGCAATATCTGCTGAGCAGGTGTGCTTTCCTACAAGATCCAGAAGGAAGTCATGAGGAGGAGGCAAAAGAGGAAGACAATGAAGAAGGCGATTGTCTTTGATTTGTGCATATTGTCAGTCTTTGGGTTCCTGTAGTGGGTATTTCCAGTTGCTTCCATCATCTTCTTATTTGGCGCTTCCATCATCTTCTTATCTGGCGCTTCCATCATCTTCAAGGTGCTCGGTAGCGGGCAGAACCACAGACTTCGTTTAGCTTCTCTCCGGGTAACCCTTGGTGGTGTTTAGGTCACCGTTCTGAGATTTAACTTAGTCCGTGGTCTACTTAGCCGAAACTCCCTCCTTTCGACGCAGGAAATACCCTTCTCTGGATGGCACAGTGGGATCAGAGAATTTGCAAGTTCAAGTGCCTCGGTATCAGGATAGCAGTTCAGTGATGGTCGATCCTTGTTCAGGAGCTCTTCCTGGTTGTCGATGTTGTCTGTTGTGGCCAGGGTCGAGGAGACCTTCTTGCAGTGGTGCGCGTGCAGCCAGTGCCGTTTCCCCTCCACTCGAAGCGCCGTCCGGGTGGTGATCAGTACTTGCCAGGGGTCCGTCCACCGGGGTTCCAAACCCGGTTGGATGTCGTGGCCCGGACCCCTGGAAGCATCGGGGATGGCCTGCTGCACCTGCTGATGAATGACAGACAGAGTTTCAGTCAACTTATACAAATAATCAGACATTAGGACGTCCGGGACGTCATGAATGGAGGTCGGTTTTGGTGCAGACCAGACGCTCATGGGTCGGCCGAAAATGACCTCGTAAGGTGTCAAGTGGTGTTTGGTGGGGGTGGAACGCATCGATAGCAATGCCAGTGGGAGAGCGTCTGGCCATTTCAGTCCTGTGGTAGCCACTATCTTGGCTAGTTTTAGCTTTAGTGTGGCATTGTGTCGCTCGACAAGTCCAGCAGACTGGGGGTGGAAGACTGCGTGGAACTTTTGCTTGATACCCAGCCCCTTTAAGATGAGCTGGATGACTTCGGCTATGAAGTGGGGGCCATTGTCGCTCCATAAAATTCGACAAAGGCCGTAGCGAGGGAAGAATTCTTTTAACAGTACTTTTGCAGTGGCCATAGCAGTGTTATCACGGGTTGGGTATGCTTCCACCCACTTGCTAAATGCACACACCACTACAAGCACATATTTCAGGCCTTGGCATCTGTCTAGTTGGATGTAGTCCATCTGTAGGACTTCAAATGGGTGATTGGGAACCCCACACCCTCCCCGGGGGACCACAGTTCCTTTCCCAGGGTTATGTTGCAGGCATATCAGGCATTGTTGGATCAGACGTTTGGCGGAGTCCGTGATTTTATCGTTGTGCCAAACTCTGGAGACAAGTCCAATCATGGGGGCTGATCCTATGTGAGCAGGGGAGTGTGCCATAGTCAGTATGGGAATCAGGTATGAGTCAGGTAGCAACCATTTGTTTGTGTCTTTTGTCCGCCAGCAGCCTTCATCGTCTTTTAATCCCACCCGTGCCCATTCAGTCAATTCGCGTTGTGTGCTAGCCATTTGAATGTCCCTAATAGTGTCCCTAGCGTCGGTCCATTTCTCTGCTTGTGACCTGGTCATGTACATGCGTGTTGTCCTATTTTCAGCTGTCGTTCGAGCAGTGAGGTCGGCTAGTGCATTTCCCTGCCAATAATGTCTGTCACTTTCTTGTGTGCCTGGCATTTGATGACCGCAAGTCTTTTGGGGAGAAGGACAGCTTCGATCAAGGCAGAGACTAAATCTCCATGTAAGATAGGGGTGCCGTGCGAGGTCAAGAATCACCTTTCCTTCCAAAGGAGCCCAAAATGGTGAACCACCCCGAAGGCATACTGGCTGTCGGTGTAAATGTTCGCTGTGGTTCTTGCTGCTAGGATGCATGCTCGTGTCAGGGCAATGAGTTCCGCTGCCTGAGCAGATCGTTGTGTGATGCGGGCTGTCTCGACTACAGTTCGAGCCGTGGTGACTGCATAGGCAGCTGAAGTGGTGCCATCGGGGAGTTTGATGCAAGAGCCATCCACCCACAGCTCTCCGTCAGGGTCAGGAAAAGCCGTGTCTCTGAGGTCAACCCTACTTCTAGTCTGTTCGTCCGTGAGGGTCACACAGTCGTGTACAGGGGGCACATTGGGATCGTTCTCTGGTAGGGGTAACAAAGTTGCCGGGTTCAGTGTGGTGCATCTTTTCAGGGTGATATGGGGTGCAAGCAGAGTCAGTTCGTATCCAGTCAGTCGTGCACTCGTCAGGTGTTGCGTCTTGGTTTGGTTCAGGAGGGTGTCAACTGCATGGGGTACTAGTACCGTGAGGGAATTCGAGAGCACGATCCCCTCACTCTGTCGGATAGAGATAGCAGCGGCAGCTACAGCTCGAAGGCAGGCAGGCAAGGCTCTGGCTACGGGGTCAAGAGTGGCAGAGAAGTAAGCGCACGGTCTTTGCTTTGGGCCAATGGACTGGGTCAGGACAGATAAAGCGCACCCCTCCCTTTCGTGAGTGTAGAGGGAGAAGGGCTTTGTGTAATCGGGGGTACCTAGGACAGGGGCCAAACAAAGGGCATCTCGTAGTTCCGTGAAGGAGGATTGGCATTCAGTGGTCCAAGGGAGGGGGAAAGGGACATCTTTAGCTAGCAGAGAAAGCAGCGGTTTCACAATGAGGCTGAAGTTTGGTAACCACTGTCGGCAGAAGGAGGTGAGGCCTAGTAGGGAGCGGACCTGTTTCTGAGTCTTAGGGACAGGGGTGTCAAGAATGGTTTGGATCCGGTCGGGAGTAAGTTTCCTTCCGTCTTTGGACAGGAGGTGGCCTAAGTAAGTGACCTGGGGTTGGCCGAATTGCAACTTCTTTTTGGAGACCTTGTGGCCATTTTCCGCAAGGAAGTACAGGAGACGAATGGTGGCTGTGACTGCTAGTGGAGTGGTGTCGGCCGCCAAAAGGATGTCATCGACGTATTGTACTAACACCGCTCCATCGGGTAACTGGACCTGATCCAGCTGTCTCTTGAGGGCCTGACTGTAGATACTGGGGCTTTCTGTGTAGCCTTGGGGTGCTCGGCAGAACCTATATGAGCGGGCCTTTAGAGTGAAGCCAAAGAGATATCGGCTGTCTGGGTGGATGGGGATAGAGAAAAATGCGTTTTTGAGGTCAATGACAGTGAAGGTGGTGGCAGTAGAAGGAATCAAAGTCAGGATAGTGGTGATGTCTGAGACCATGGGGTACTGGGGTACAACCACTTTGTTGATCTCTCGAAGGTCAATGATGAAGCGGTATGCTTTCTCATCCCCCTCTCCTTGTTTCTTGATGATGGGCAAGATAGGACTGTTGCAAACGTTGCTAACCACTTCCTCTACCACTCCTGCGTCTATCAGTGACTGAATAATCTTTACCAATGCCTTCTCGCCCTCGGGCGATATCCGATATTGTGGAAGTTTTGGGAGTATTGCGTCCGGTCGGACAGTAATGTGTACTGGGTCAATCATCATGCGCCCTACATCCGAATCTGTCTTGGCCCACAGATACGGAGGCAGAGTGTCAAGCAGGGACGTGTCAGCGTCATTGATAGAAAACATGCGTCGGGAAGGGCAATGTCTAAGCAGAATGGGGTTGTCGTACAGGAAAACTCGAACTCCGTCTTGGGAACATCTAATGGTCGCTCGGAAGTGCTTCAGTAAGTCAAGTCCCATGATGGCGTCAGGAGTATTGGAGGAAAGCAAAAACGTCGTGTCAGTGGTATTGTTTTCTAAGTCGAAGGGGATCGGAGTGGACAAAGGGTTAGTGGAGTGCGTTCCATCGAAACCTATCGATGTCACAAGTGTGCCAGACAAGGGTGCCCTTGGAATCAGTCGTTTAGATAACGCACTACGTGTTGCGCCAGTCTCTACCAGAAATGGAGACTTTGTACCCAGGACCTTAGCAGTGACATAAGGGCCTTGCTGGTCCACATAGAGCTCGACTGGATCCCTCCCTTGCCCTTGGCAGTCCTATGCGAAGTTGTGGGCATCGTCACAGTCAGACTGTTGGTACTGATTCTGTCTGGGTCGGTCAAATGTATTCGGTCTGTTTGATCTATCGTTAGTCATGTCATTTGTGGGCCCCCGTTGCTGTCCTCTATTTCTTGGTCCACCCGCTACGTCCTTGGGGTCCCTATTTCTGTTCATCTCCAAAAGAGCCGGGCACTGGGATTTCCAATGGCCGAATCCTTTACAGAAGGCGCACTGATCCTCTCTAATGTCTGTATGTCCAATGTGGGGTGTCGAGGTGCGGTCTTTAGGAGGTGCGTTCTTAGGGACATTCGTCTGATAGTTTCCTTTGTATTGCTCTCGTCCTAAAGTCACCCCTTGCAATTGTGCAATCATCACCCTTTCTTTTAAGTCTTTCTTCTTTTTCTCTGTTGCCCTGTCATTTTCATTTTTCTGGTGTTCGTAATATTGGGCCATCTGAAGATAGCCGCAGGTTTGGAGGCCGCCCAACTACTCTCGCTGGCCTGTAGTTTCTGGGAGACCTCCGGTGACAAACCCTTAACATAGTTCTGGACAAACAGATGTTGTCCGGTTGCAGTGGTCATGTCCTGGCCGCTGTAATCGGAGAACACCGTTTCAAACCGGGAGAAGTAGTCTGATACGTCCTCCTGGGGTTTCTGACGGCAAGCCGTTACTATCGACCAGTCCACTTTCTTTTCTGGAATCAGGGTTTTCAGTTTCTGTACAATTTTATCTAGGAGGTCTAAAATGGATTTCAAAGGCTTCTGTCCAGGTTCTCGTTGCCTATCTATGCCATCGAGTTGTGACCAGGTATGTCCAAACAGCTCAAGGTGGTCGACTTTCCGGATTTGCTTCCACACATCAGCTGGCAGACATACCCCGAAAAACAAGTCGATGTCGGCCAGGGTCATAATCGTTGAACCTAGGGCTGTACCTAATTCAGTATAGAAGGCAGTGGGGTTTTTACGTAAATCAGGCAGAGATTTCCGGAACGTCAGAATATCTTGCCGATCCCATGGCTGATAGACCCAGTTGTACACTACCCTCCCTCTTGCATCTTTGTGGTTGACGTCATCGTGAGTTCCTAGACCTCGTGGAGGAACCCAGTAAGGGGCAGCCTCTCTTATTGGCATCATGGCGCTAGCTTGCTCAGTTTGGGGTTCGGTTGCTACAGGTGTCGTGGGTTTAGCCTCCGATTCCTGTTCAGTGAGGTGGCGGAAAACCTCAAGCGTACGCGTAAGGAGGTCCGTCACATCACACTCGCCCTCATCCCCGATATCGACCTTCCTGTACAGAGTCGTTAGGCTCTCGGGACCTTTGTCTCGATATCGGTCCTCGTACGCATTCAAGACGTGGTAACACAGTCGTACGGCAAAATGTCGTCTGTGGCTCCCTGTATACGTGTTGAACATGTCCGTGACGTGCTCTTCACTTTCCTTTCTTTCTACCAATGTTCTCACTACCTTGTCAATCCCTGCTCGCTCATCCTTGCTTAATCTGTTCGTTCTTATGGAATCTGCCTTCCGGGTCTCTGGGTCATCTAACACTGTTGCTTGTGCTGTATCTAATGCAAGGGGTTGGCCGGCACAGAGGCCACGGGGGCCGAAGCTCTGGTACTACTCTCGTCTGTGCTTGGGGGTGGTGGGTGCTGTGCTAAGGGTTGGGAAGGGGCATATGGAGGGGGCATGTAGATGATCGGAGGACCTAACAACAGATCATCGTTGGCTCGCTGTTTCAAGGGCAATTCAGGATAGAGCGTAGAGGGCGTTCTAACAGGACACTGGCTTGATGTTTCTACCTCTAGTTTCTGTTTGGCTTCCTCTCTTTCCTTAATCTCTTCTTCTAGTTTCTTAGCAGCTAGGTGGGCTGCCTTTCGCAGCTCTTTTCCCAACCTACTCTCATTTCTCTTTTTACGCTGTTCGGTTTCTTTGCGCCACATGCCGAGACTATCAAGCATAGTGGGCGTTGTCTTGTGTTTACCAAGGGCTGTTTCTAGCGCGCTTATTTTATCCTCATCGAAGGACCCTATCAGTGGCCACTGACTTTCTCGATCCTTTTTCGTATATTTATGCCACAGCTTGCTATAAGCTATAGCGATCAATCCATGCTTCATGAACATGTCCTTATTAGGGGTGCCTTCCAGTGGAGCCGGATGGTTCATCTCTAATAAGCGGTCCGGGCTAAACAGGCTACCAATCAGTGGGGAGAAGACAGGCATGACGGATTACAACGGGGACAAAAGTCTGCACTACCTATCTTATCACTGCGTGCAAAGACTAGACAGAATATTTCTATTCTTCGTTGTTTGAAGGCGGTGAATACCTCAAAAGAACCAATATTGAACAGTCAATGTTCGGTCAATCAAACAATCAATGGGGAGAATAAGTAGGCACGACGGGTTACAACGGAGACAAAAGTCTGCGTTACCTACCCTTTTACTACCTGCAAAGAGAGAACCTGTTCTTCCCTGTTTGCAGACAGAGAATCTCCAGAGAACAATCCGCGAACGACAGTTCGGGCCAAACAATCAATCAGTGGGGGAGGAAGATAGGCACAACGGATTACAACGGGGACAAAAGTCTGCGTTACCTATCCTTCACTGCTTGCAAAGAGAGAGCCTGTTGTTTTTCCGTTTGCAGACAGTGAATCTCCAAACAAATCAACAAAAGAGTAATACTAGTATTTTCCAAACAATCAAACAATCATTTCGCAATTCGTAGTGTTTACACGACCTTACCCGGACCGCATGGACAGTTTCTTGTCTTCCGAATCCAGCGCCCGATCGTCCTCTATTCTTCGTGATCCTTGCGGCACTCCTGATGGTTCCCAGTCAGGACCGTAGATCACTCGAGAGAGGTCTGTTCAGAACCAGTGAAGTTCGGATGATCGGCTGTCAGACGAGGGTCTATCGGACAGGAGCTCTCCCGATCGTTGCAGTCGTTCACTCTGTCGTCGGGACCTCTCCCACTGGATCCACGAGTCGCTGATGGGCCCCACGTTTGGGACGCCAATTGTGGAAAAAGGTAGGGCCGATGACCTTTTTCAGAGTTGCCCGGCGTTAACTGCCTCCATACCCACTCAAGTTACCAAATAAAGAGGCAGGCGCTGGAGACTGGAAGGCAGGAAACAGAAGTTTTATTCCGACGGAGCAGAACACATCAAATCAGACAACAGGGTATCTTCTCGAGGTGCTCTCTCTGCATCTCTGAGGCCTGGCCTCTTATACACAAGTTTATTGCTTTATTGTGTGAAACACATCTCTGTCAATACTTTGATGTACGGAAAGACATCCTCGGAATCCCCCCTTCAGGCCCGTTCCCACACACATTTACAGTTGGAGTCCCCACCCCGGTCACAACAGGTGATGATTATCGCGCAGCTGGACATTCCGCCGATTCACGGAATGTATGAGGTTGATCGGATCTCATAGGGTGGGGGCTTTGATCAACTCGAGGATCCTTTGATGGGGGAAGCTTCCTACTGTACAGGGGGGCAATAAACAGTATCCGCAGGGCCAGGTGGTGGCCTGGGAATGAGTAAGACAAACGGGCACACAGGAAAGAGGGTTTTATCAAAGGACCCGGGACCATGAAAGGAATGAAGGGAGGTGTCGCGCTGGGAACAGGATGGGGTTCCGAGGCAGAGCTGCGCTGAAGAGGGGTTTATGACCCAAGGCATGTGAGAGCAGGGGCTGTCAGCATGCGGGGGATGCTTGCGAGGTCAGGAGAGTGAGAGAGACGTGCTGGCTATCAGCGATGGGCAGAGAGGCCATGGTGCTCAAAATGGCTGCCGCTTACGCGCACGAATGGGCTCGAAAAGGGGGCAAGATGGCGCCGATAATGTTGACGCTGCAGCCTAAGTTTTAACATATCTATATCGTGAGGGAAAGTTCCTCATGCTGGAGAGTTCTCCAAAATGGCCTTGACATCTCTCCGTTGGCTCTATTCACTCACACATGGAAAGAGGAAAAAGTGAGGAGAAATAACGTTATTTCTCCTCATGGCAACTCCTCTTCGCTTTCCCTGGAGAGGCGTAGGCTTTTGACACATTCACAGGTTTATAGAACGTTGTAAAACTGGGAATATGTGAAATGCCATTAGTGTTTTGGGAACACCCACAGTAACACCCCTGGCACAACTCCCCATTGCAGTGTGAGGCAATGCAGCAACTTGTGCTGCATTGCTACACATAATATCTACAAGGCAATGTTGCACTGGGGCTTGTTAATGAGACCCAAAGTTTTTAATTTCAAGTACCTGCATATAGTTACACATCACATCTGAGAGACAACATAAGACTGACCTTCCCAAGGCTATGGTGGTCCCCTATGGGGTAAACTTCATGTGGATTTCCTGCACCTTGCCGGAAACTACCCACCAATCAATGACTTCTGGGGGAGAATGACTACTACTCTCGCCCAAATGATGGAACCAATGAGCTTCCGGAGCCATTGACTGTATTATTGGTATATTAAACCATTCCCCACCCCGACAGTAGGCGCTTTGTTGCCATGGCATTGCTACTCGCCAAATGGAGGGTAGCCATGCACTGGTGTGGGTCCATAGTCCTTGGAAAGTGACTGGCTAAAGGACACAGGTTTCTATAACAATACAATAGACGCATATGCTTTGACACAGCCACAGATGTCAAGGCCTAAAGATATATGGAGTCGATCGCAGATGCAGCTCCTTCAAGAAGGGACCATGGAGGAATCAGACCAGGGTACCCGCTGCTCCATCGAGGGATTCGGTATGTACCAAATGGATCGCACGATTGCCCTGTGGGTCCCACATGAGATCCTAGAGATTCAGCTCTGGAACTTTTGAAAGGAGCCCACACTAACATATTAGATAGAGTCCCAGTGGATTCAGAGTATCAAGGGCAATGCATATCTGATAGCCATGGTAGACAACGAGTCTCCACCCCGGGTTTTGACCGCTGGTCATAGGCTATACACAAACGTACCATATTGCTATAATGAACAGGTGGTATATTGATTTTATTGTGTGACTTGAGTGTTTGGTTGATACTTAGTAATACAACAATTGATATTCCAAAACAAAAAAGCAATAGCAGTTGAAAATTAATACAAGATCGTATTAACCTGGTCATCTCTTGAGTTCAAAATATAAAATATAATGCACATCTACCTATAAAACACTTTAGCCTTGATTCAGAGAGTTATTTCTGTGTGTACAGTTGGTCCACATAGCTTCTTTTACCGTGCTAAAAGTCTGTTGCATTTCTCAGAAGTAATTGTCATGCTTGTAAAAAGATATACTTATTCGTATGTTTCAGGCGGAGTAAATATCTTCCAGTGGCAGAGGAGTGGATGTTCCAAGACAGTAATACCCTGCACATTCTACTCCTTATTTGAAGATTACGTAAGAAATCGCAAGATTTGCTGTTCCATTCCAAAATTGTATGTATTCACTACAAAGTCCCAGTTAAATGGAAATAGCTGCGCAGGAATTAGTGATTCTAGTTGATTCTCTGAGTTAACTGGAATCACAAATTAAACTCCTATAGATGTGGAACATCTGCCAGCACAGAATTATTGAATTATTTTGTGTAGGAGTATCCTGAATAAGGGGAGTTTATGGGGAGTTTACAGCAGATATTTACCACCTGTTGCAAGCAGGTGGTAAATATATGTGGGGTTGCTTGTGCAGGTCAGTGAGTGTTGGGGCAGGGGGTGTGGATGATGGCAGGGGCCTGAGGAGGCTGAGGTTTCTATGAGGGAGCATAGTCTGCACCCCGTAGTGCTGGAGGGGGTAGGACAAGGACTGGCTGTTGACGAGCTCAGTGTTTTCTGGTTTGGATCTGCACCAAGTGAAACTGGGTCTGTTATTTCCATACATAGCCATTTCAGGGCATAAAACACAAGACCACTCTGAGTTGCCTGGATTAATGTCCTCCACAGGCAAACACATCCAGTTAACTCGTAACAGGGGCCTTAATAAAGACATCAGTCTTTAGTAGGAGTAAATTACATTTTCTGGACAGAATAGAAATCGAGCATCCCAAACTTAATGGGATTGTGAAGCAAGGGTTGTTTTCTCCATGATGCAACCTATGGGGGCAGATGCATGACTTTTACTCAGAATCCGGTTCTTTATGTTTTTCCTTTTCGGCTACAGCATCATCCTCATTGGACAGTGGAGTAACATAAGCCCATGCAGCCCCTGGAGTGCGGGCGTGGTCCCCGAGCTCCAGGACGCCCACTCAGCAAAAGTGCTACGTGGTGGGCCAGGGAGGGGGGCCCTTCGTGTAATTTGCAGGGGGCCCCTCAAGCTTCATTGTACCACTGTCAGGGGAGATTGCTCAAGTGAATGTTTCAAAGGCAACAGAGATCTAAGTGAACCACCTTAGACATCTAGGCTCAGTCTGACTAACATTTTTTGCAGGGCTGACTAACGTTTTGTGCCGGGTTGGCATCACAAAAGTGACAGAAAACCAGCACAAAGTGTTAGGGTGGGATTTACTATCCAACAGAAACAGGGATCTGAATTTTTAAAGTACCATCCCAAAGTTGTGCTATGCGCTACTTAGCGTCAAAGGGCATTCCATGGGTGGTACATAGGCATTTCTTTGCATCTACCCATGGGCGTTGAAGCAAATCTCTAACTAATAACATTTTCAGATACACATTTGTGCCACAACCATACACCCCCTTGAAGAAGGTGTAATGAGGAGAAATGGTTTCATTACTCCTTGTTATTCCAAATTTACATATGTGATGCATTTTAAAAGCCTCAAAGGATATTCTCTGTAATAGAAGAGTGAGAATGCACACACCCTTTGTAGGAAATATGCAATTTCTGCGCTGTCATCCCAAATGTTTTGCCTTTTTCTGCTGTCTTTAAGCCTCTATGCACTTTACCTCCACTAACTAGGAGTAAATTGCCTGGATTCCCCTGTATTCATGGTACAATTTGCTTATGCATGACTGGCACATTTAACTTGCATGTAATCCCCTAGCATATGGTGTAGAAAGTGCACCGAGGGCCTGGAAGTTAAATACCTCCAGTGTCATCCACTATAGTGGCAGTGTAAACATGGCTTCAGGACTACTCTGCGTAGCCTGTCTGCTTCAGTGTAAAACCTGCAGTGAAGCCTGACAAAATAACCCTTTTCACAAGACGTACACAACTATCTTTGGTATATTTCTGAGTTACCCTTATGCAAGCCTTGTAGCCAACAAGGTAAAGTGTATGATACTTAAAACTGGGACTGTTAGAAAATTATTATTGCCATGTCCCTACAGTGACAAGGCTCAAAATCAATTTTCTGTTGAAGACCTAGCTGTCCTTGTCAGAAAGCCACAGTGCAGATTAAAACACTATAATGGATCATTTGGGAAAGGGTCGAGCTAGAAAAATTATAAAAAACACTATTAAAAATCCAATCCAATGGTACAGTAAGAGTTTTAATAACATAAAATATTAAGGGCAAGTAACTTTTTTGAAAAAGTTTATCTTTTTTCGTGCCTGGAGTTCCAAAAGGCTAATTTGCATTAACTTTGCACCAATTCCAAGCCTGAGCTCAGCCAGGGAAGAGGTGTGATATTCCTTCAGGAGCATACAATCAGGGGATCTGAATTGGGTAGAGGTGGCATTCTGTTGACACCACAGTGCCACCACAGTGCCAAATCCTACCTGATAGATCTGTTGAGTGACATGTAACACCCTCGCACAATTAAAAGGGAGAGAACAGGATGTCGGGAGAATTATTGTAAGAAACTTGCTAGATTGCTAAAGAACCCTGCTTTCATCCTACAAGACGTCTGTGTCAGTACAGAACCTGCTTCAAGTTAGATTTTAGTGTTAGATTGGGTGGACACTAGTGTGAGGACCGTAGTGCACTCGCCTACACACCAACAAAGTCCAAGTTTAGTGTTGCAGAAGACTTTTGTCATCTTGAAACTACCATGAAACCACATTTTGGGCCTGTTAGCACTAAGGCAAACAGAAGCTACTGAAAAAGTGGGTAAGGTTGCCTCCGATAACTTTAACATGATTGGTTCGGGAGTACCCAAGAGTCACCCTCACCCACTAGTTCATGCCATGCATGAATATGGCATCCCAAGGCACTTGGACAGAACACTTTCTGAACCTGTGGAAGAACAGAGGAGGACTGGCCCTGCTGTCTGTTACCTGGGAGGAATTCTGAACGACAGGACCTGCTCTCCCCATACTATGTTTAAGGAGTAGGCTCTAAGGGGCAGTTGGCTGACCTACTGAGTAGCTACATGAACACAAAAGCTACAAGAGGCCAGTTTCATGGAGTGCCCAGCTAACCAGTAGCAACTGAACCTGGGTTGGACCTTGCTGGTGGTCTCTGCTGGAGTGAGTGCAGACCTGTAAGTGATGCCCCTCAGGTCGTGGGAGTCTGTGAAGTGACAGGGAAGAGCTTTTCCAGAAATACCCTGAAAAGTTGGGACTTAAAAGACTTAAGGCCTGATTTCAAGTTTGGCTGACAGGATACTCCGTCACAAACGTGATGGATATGTCATCCAGCATATTATACGGGTATTATACCTGTGGCACTTCTAATATGGCAGATAGGATATCCGTCACTTTAATAACACATTACCCTAAATTAAGCCTATCTTATCTGTGCCATAGATAGCAGAAAGCTGAACTCACATTTATTTAGCAACTTCGAGGTATCTTCCTGAGAAGAATTGAGATTATTCCTTGAGGTGGGCTACCGCCTAAAATAATCTAATTTCTTACACCCTTGAACTATAGACCGAGAATGTGTGTTAGCACATGACAGCCAAAAGTGTGCTGGTATTTGGGAAGGTAAAAAAATTGTCTAATGTCAGTAGATATGGTGCTGTCTTGCACTCTACATTTGATGCAATAACGTGCAGCAGCTTTGGTTGCTGCTCAACATTTCTTTAAACATTAGTAAATCTGGGACCCAGTTACAGCAACAAATAATTGAAATGTTGCATGTAGTGCATCCCTTTAAAAAAATCTCAAGGGTGTCCAAGGGTGATCTTGCCAGATACAGCAAAAGGGTAGTGAGATGGAAGTGTACTGTAAGCTGACAGTAAAAACAACACATCTACATACTGCTTGTTTGGATATCATTTTAATAGTGACAGAATGAGAGAGTGAGTGAGTCAGTCAGTCAATGATTTATGTAGCAAAGCTGCTGAGTGACTCATTTGCTTGCCATTGTCGAGGGAGGATCGGTAAGAAAGCTTGGACAGAAGTTCCTAGAACTTGCAAAAGCCCCTTTTGAGAGCAAAGGTTCCCGCTGTGAGATACACCACGTTTAAAACATAGGAGTGAGAAAATAGATGTATTAATAATGGAGATTTACGATTGTAGGTGAGTTTGTAGGATTCCAGTATTATAGATACCAGTCTTTGGTGGTGTAGCAATTGATGGGATCCACACGCCACAACTTCCAATATTTTGTTGCACTTCAATCAAAACCATTCTACACAGCATTCTATCAAATGTCTTATCGACAGTCTGGGTTGCAACAATTGGTAGTATACACACACGTCACACCTACCTGTGTTCTATTGAGTCTTTATCAAATAATTATGATGTTTGGCTTTCTAGGGCGCCCTCTCCCCTTGGCTCATATACCAGAGCTATCTAGAACGACAATTTGCTAAGAGATGTCCATGAGCTAAAAACGCTTTTTTCTTTAGGCATATTCTTGCCACATGTGGTTTGCTCACATGTTCGTTGTTGTTTTTAACAGGGGAATGTTTAATGCGGTAGAGGAAGAACGTATGCCGTTTATTTCCCATCATCAAAACACTTTAGGCTAAGATTGTTTCTAACACATTAACTGATAATTGTAATTTATAGTGCAAAGTAGAATAAAGTATTGAATCACTATGTGACTTTCTTGGAAGCGTGTAATCTTTTGGGAATGTCCTCAATTCAAATTAAAACGGAACAAATGTTCATTGTGAAATGTTAGTAAAATATGATTGATTACGAATGCACCAAGCCTTAGGGAGAGATAAGTCGTTCTGTAATATCCGAACCAAAACATTGTATTTGAGACAAATTATATTCATAATGATAATAGAGAGTATGACTACAGGGTGTGTTAAAATATGTTATGGCATGCACAAAGCTGCGTTCAGAAACAACAAGTAGAGCAGAAACATAAGCACACAACAAAAAAATGGAAATAATCCCAAGGCACGTCTTTTATAGACAAGCTCCATGCCCAGCAGGGCTTGCTCTTTGTCCTCCTACATGTGTCAAGGTCGTCCATATACTACCAGTGGGTTCTAGAGTGAATTTCTCTGAGAAAGGGGCTTCGGGCCTGTACGAAATGTGGCTATTGGTTGAGGTGGGTGATAACCCTTCTCAAGCAACAACCATAATCCTTGTCAGCGTGAATCACAAAAGTCACTAAATTAATCAATTCTTAACCACTTCCATGCTAATGACAAGGTCAACTCGTCATGGGTTTTACCTGCCCTGTGCTTATGACGAGTTGACCTTGTCATGAACAATGGGAAATTTGGAGTAACAGCACCCAGCGGGAAAACCCTTAGCAGCCAAGGTGTTAAGCATTCTGCAGTTTGCCATAAAAGCAGTCAGGCCTAATTTAGAGGCAATGTGTAAAGTATTTGTGCAGCACACAAGGTAATAAAGTGAAAACACAACATAAGAAAAATCCCAAATCAGAGAATATTTTAATGTATGATACCAAAACAAAATAAATCCAATCAGTAGAACTGGAGTTATGAATTTTTAAAGTGTAAAGTGAAAATTAGCAGCTAAAAGATCACAGCGCCAACCATGGGTATCTGGTAACACGAGACTGGGGCAAAGTCAATAGTTAAGGCCAACCCCGAGTGAGCATGGATTGGGCCAGGTCTTAGCTTACCTTCAGGCTTAGAAGAAAGTTTGAAGAAAAGTTCACAAGAAGGTAAAGTTCAGTGGGGCAATGCGGCTGGCGGTGTCTGAGGAAGAGGGGTCATCTTCGGGGGGCTGCTGGGTGGAGTTGTGGTTAGGATATCTACCATGGGACTTTCTCACTTTTTTTGGAAGTCAAAAATTTCCAGCAGGATGAAGCTGCAGGCTGTAGCCAATGAGGGCTCCGTGCAACCAGATACCTTTGCCTAGAGGTCCTACTGAACAGGATTTGCTGTTGCAGTGAAGAATAATGTAGTGGGAGCTACCATGGAGTCAGGCCAGCTGGCGACGCACCTTGAGCAGATCGGCAAACAGCTTGGTCCCAATCTTTAGTCTATTCTCAGACCATTTTTTGGTGCAAATCCCAACTTTTGAGGTTAGGTAGGAGCAGCGCTTTTAACACCACAACCAAGAGTCCAATACTTAGGGACCAACACTTGGGGGTTAGGACTCATTCCAACAGAGGCCAGATACAGGGTACAAGGTCTCTGGAGCTTAATACAAGAGTCCAGCCAACTGGCCCTTGGAGTCACTCTGGTAATTCTGGTTTCAAGCACTGAGGCAGGCCTCAAGCAGCAGTGCAGTTCCCTGGGGGGAAAAGACAAGCTTCAAACAGCAGGACAGTCCTCTGAGGTATAAAGCAGCCCTCAAGCAGCATGGCAGTTTTCTGGGTGTCCAAGGCAGTCCTTCAGAAGTCTGCCACAGGTCCAGGAGTGTACTGAAGAGTTTATATTTGATGCCAGCCTTTGAAGTGGGAGCATCTCGTAGGCTACCCCCACATCTGGTTCTGGAAAGTTTACCATTTCCCTTGTCAAGGCTGCAAGAAGTCTGACTGGTGTCATGTTACTTTGTGTGTGTGCTGTGTGCACTTTTAAGTGGTAAATTACACAGAGTCCTTATGGGCAACAAAAACTGGTTCAAAAGACAGGAGCGGTGAAGCCAATACATTTGGGTGTGACCCTGCAGACGGCCAAGCCTGACACTGTTTAATAATTCTTGCACATAATAAAATATGACACCTACGTGTTTGTATTTTATTGTTTGTGTTAATTGTCATTCATTTTAAGTTCTGCCCCAAAAGGAAGGGATTGAATCCGGATTTTGGTTCTTACTGCGCAAAAATCTGCATGTCTCTGTATTTTACGGGCATATTTTCCCTGGCATATTTTGGAAGAATTTACGTGCTGAAGTTATCGAGGGGATATGTTTTTCTCAAACATGATATTTACCAGGTGTGATAAAATAACCACAACTCCTAAATCCTTTATGTATGGTAAGAGAAGTTGCAGAACATATCTGAATTTTACATTGCACTCATAATGAAGCCTTTAATCATTGAAATACTGTAACAGTGGCTGTATTGTTACTGCTCACAAATTATGATGCTCTCATCTGATTTAATATTTCTTTATTTAAGCAAAGTTATCTTACATGTGGCATGGCGATATATGTCAAAATTACACTGTGTCAAGTTTGAGGTATGTATAAATAACCTTTACTGACTCACCGGAAGTTACTCTTATGAGTTAAGAAATAAAAAACATATTCCTTTCACTCTTCCAAAGATGTAGACAGACTGAGGTTCACAAAAAAACTATCACACTTTTATCTGTTGAAACAATGACTGTTACATTACTGGTATTATGCACTTACTTTCATGTTGAGTAAAAATCATTAGACAGTCTTATTTCTTATAGCCGTACCCCAGTGGCGGTTGGTGACCATTAAAATTGGTGGGGCCTAGCCTTGGGCTCAAATTCTAGTGATCAAGTCTCACTTTTTGGTGGATTTCAGGGGACTCACTCAGACCCACTCTCACTCTGGCTCATTCTTACTCTGACTCACTCACTTAGTGTCACTCAGTCTAACTAAATTTCACTCTGACTCACTGATCACTCAAGCTCACTGACTCACCTCTTCTCAATCAGTCTCACGTGTTTCCACTTAGTCCCACTCATTCTGACTCACTCTGTCTCACTCATTCTCTGACTCACTCAATTCCACTCAGATTCACTCAGTCTCACTCATTATCTGACTCACTCAGACTGTGACTGACTCAGTCTCAGTCATTCACAGTCTCACTTAACCCCAATCATGTTCTCCCATTCTCAGTCAATCATTCGTATTCTGATTCATTCAATCTCACTGACTATCATTGCCTCAATCATTCTCTCATGCCTACTCACTCTGACAAAATCAGTCTAGCTGATTCTCACTCTGTCTCACTCATTCTGACTCACTCTGACTCACTCAGTCTTAAACACAGTAACACTCACTGTCATTCTCCCTCACAGTTACACTGACTGACATTCTCCCTCACAGTGAGACTCACTGACATTCTCCCTCACTCAGTCATTCATTCACACTCATACTCACTCTTCCTATCACTCATTGTCACTCAAAGACTCCATCTACTGATTCTCTCACTTTTACTCATACACACTCACAGACCTCACAGAACAACATGCTGTCTCTCACAGACATGCTCTTTCCCACACACACACACACACCCATATACACAGTGTTGGAACCTGGGATGTCAGGTCACCTAGGGTAGCCTGGCCTAGGGTAAGACACATTCACTAGAGGCACATGTGTGAAGGTTGCAAACCACCCAGCAGTAAATTAACGCAATAACACCCAAAAATGACACTACACCAATGTATGGAAAAATACGAGCTTGTTTATAAAAATAGTATTTGCTCTCTTGTCTTCAGAAATCACAGTTTAGTACATTACAGTTTGTCTTGAAAATTAATAATTATACTTTCAGTAACGCTAACTTATCATTAGACAGTATCAACAGTTCATTACATTAGACTCCCAAAATTTACTGGCTTTAACCTCTCTGAAGAGCTTATACCTTTACCCCCCTTGTACCTTAGAAACCACCAGGAGGGTGCACAACCAAGGAGAAATGTAGGAAATACACAAGTTCTATATACTCATCAACAACCTCTATAAGGATCTTATGATTTTCCTTAGATAGTAGGAACTTTCAGCGCTTTCCTGACCGTTGACACTGTCCCCCCAGTTTCTGGCTCAATAGTTACCTTTCCCCAGACCTGTATCAATGGGGTTGGTATCATTAGGCTATTCCCCACCTTCTAGGACACAGCGTAGGGGGAAAAACGATCAGGGTGTCTGGGCACCTTCCATATGCACTTGTACTAATTCTCCTCTGTCTCATGAGGTAAATAATCCCTGAGAGGGCTCAGTTTTTTCCCTTCACCCACTCTCTCCTTACTGTCTCTTGGAGACTGTACTGCCCAAGTCTCCAGGTATCAGGGCTGACAGACGGCTCTGCTGACGTCCCAACCGGCAGCTGTTGCGTCCGTTTCCTCCCGCCCAGCCAGCTTCCTGACCTCGGTGCTGGTGCGGGGAGGATCGGGGACGACTCGCCTTCGATCTAAGATTGCCGGAGGGCCCTCCGCTTCTGGCCACACGATCCAAGGGCTGGCGCAGGCAAGGCTGCTTCTGGCACTGCCGAGCGCCGCTTCCGCTTCTCTTCCCAGGCCGGCTCCGCCTCACAGAGCCAGACGGCTCGACTGTGCATGCGCGAAGGGGAAGTGTCTCCCCGCTGGAG
The DNA here is from genome assembly GCF_964263255.1 of Lissotriton vulgaris. Classification (NCBI taxonomy): domain Eukaryota; kingdom Metazoa; phylum Chordata; class Amphibia; order Caudata; family Salamandridae; genus Lissotriton; species Lissotriton vulgaris. The sequence goes on from NC_141695.1 coordinate 1,087,596,505, forward strand.
CCCGCGCTCTCCTGCTGGTGCTCCTTCTGCTACTCCGCCCACTCCAGAACTGACGAAGGCATAACCAGGACTGCTCCTCACAATATAAACAACTCCTTCGCCGCGTCTCTCCCCATGCTGACCCAGGAGCAGACCAGTTCGTTTTCGCTCCGCTTCCACTCCCTCAGTGCTCGCCACTCTCCTCAACCAGCAATCGGCGATGACAGGTAGGAGGAGGGACACTGTGGGGTTTTGTCACTAGGGGGAAATCCTGGCAGCCGGAGGCAGAATTAAGTTGAAGAGCTGAACAAGGGGTAGGCCACAAGGATTAACCCCTCTCTGTCTGGGCAACTCTCAGCAATAGTCTCTCTAAAGTCTCTCCACTGGGCAGAGGACTGCGCTCCACAGTGCTGCAGTCTCCTTCTCCTTTTCACATCCCCATTCTTCTAGACTAGGGGTTGGTCAGGCGCCCAGGGTCTCCAGCCATCCAAAGCAGCAGGGTCAGGACAAATAACCCAAGGGAGGAAGGGTGGTGAATCAATAGGTCAACCCTCTGACTGTCCTACCCCCACCTTCAGCTACAGCCTGTACTCCAGCTGACCCTCTCCAGTAAGACAAAATGGCTGACCAGCATTCCGCCTTTTATAGGCTGACCCTCAGAGGTCCAGAAGGGCCCAGAAGGTTCTGGAATGCCCTGTTCTTCTCTATGGGACAGGTTCTAGGTTTGTCAGTTGTGACAGTTGGTAGCCACCATTTTGTGACTCCAACTATATTCCTGTCAGAAAAGGCCTCTAGGCCTGAGGTGAAAAACTATGAGGGGGGGAAGAACACCTATCCCCTTGACCAACACCTAAAAAAAGCTAGTGGACACAAAAATTAATGAAGGTATGAGGGGCAAAAAGGGGACAAAATAAATAATAAATTGGAGGGACTACACAAAAAAAAAACAGACAGGTCTAACACGCGTCCCCCCCAGCTGAAAGTGGGGAGATCTACCCAACCCCTTGGGAGTCCTCATCACTAAGGCGGAAATACCTGGAGAGACCGTCTGCATTGGCGTGGTCCACTCCAGGCCAATGTTCCACCCGGAAGTCCATTCCCTGAAGGGAGATGGACCACCTCAACAGCTTGGGATTCTCCCCCTTCATTTGCATCAGCCAACGAAGGGGTCGGTGGTCAGTCTGAACCAGGAAGTGCGAGCCAAAAAGGTATGGCCGCAGCTTCTTCAGAGCCCACACCACCGCAAAAGCTTCCCTCTCAATTGCACTCCACTTCTGTTCCCGGGGAAGCAGTCTCCTGGATAAGAAGACTACAGGCTGATCCAGGCCCTCTTCATTTAGTTGCGATAGCACTGCCCCAATGCCATGTTCTGATGCATCTGTCTGGACAATGTACTCCTTGGAGAAGTCTGGGGCCCTCAGGACCGGTGCTGCACACATTGCCTGCTTCAGTTTCTCAAAAGCTTGCTGACAAGCTTTCGTCCAAACTACCCGTCAAGGTTGTTTCTTTGAGGTGAGCTCTGTGAGGGGCGCTACAATAGTGCCATATCCCTTCACAAAGCGACGGTAGTAGCCTGTGAGGCCCAGGAAAGCTCGGACCTCAGTCTGTGTCTTGGGGGGTTCCCAGGCCATGATTGCCTCAATCTTTGCCTGCAGGGGCTGCACTGACACCCTACCCACCAAGTGTCCAAGGTACACAACCGACCCCTGCCCAATCTGGCATTTGCTGGCTTTGATGGTCAATCCAGCTTGCTTCAGGGCCTGGAGAACTGCTTGCAAATGTTGCAAATGGTCCTCCCAACTGCTACTGAAGACAGCAATGTCATCCAGGTAAGCAGCAGAGAAACTCTCCATTCCAGAGAGGACCTGGTTCACCAGTCGCTGAAATGTGGCAGGGGCATTTTTGAGCCCAAAGGGCATCACACAAAATTGGAAGTGTCCCTCAGGCGTGGAGAAGGCTGACCTTTCCTTTGCTCCATCTGTCAAGGAGATCTGCCAGTACCCCGAAGTGAGGTCAAAGGTACTTAGGTATTGGGCAGCTCCTAGCCGGTCAATTAATTCATCCGCCCTAGGGATCGGATGAGCATCAGTCTTTGTAACTGAGTTCAGTCCCCGGTAATCCACACAGAACCTCAGTTCTGGTGTGGTGCCTGGTGGAGCGGCTTTTGGCACTAGCACCACCGGACTGGACCAAGGGCTGTTGGAAGGTTCTATGACTCCCAGCTCTAGCATCTTGGCAACCTCTCCATGGATGCTAGTCTTCACCTTGTCGGACAGCCGGTAGGTCTTTGACTTCACTGGTGGGCTGTCCCCTGTGTCCACATCATGGGTACACAGGTGAGTCCTTCCCGGACAAGGGAGAACAACGTAGAGTACTGCTCCAGTATCTGGCGGCAGTCCTCCTGCTGCTCAGGAGTTAGAGTGGGAAAGAGATTCACTCCCTCCACTGACCCATCCTTCTCTTGAGACGAGAACAAGTCTGGGAGAGGTTCGCTTTCCGCTTCCTCTTCCCCATCAGTCACCATCATCAACATGACCTCGGGCCTCTCATGGTGGGGTTTGAGTCGGTTGGCATGCAGCACCCGTAGGGGCTGTCGAGGGGTCTTAAGGTCCACCAGGTATGTGGCCTTACCCTTCTTCTCCAACACTTCAAAGGGGCCTGTCCAGCGATCCTGAAGGGCACTAAGCTCTCCAGGCTCCATCACCCACACTTTCTGGCCAGGCTCCAATTCCACCTGGTGAGCATTGTGGTCATACCACTCTTTCATGACTGCCTGGCTGGCCTCCAAGTTGTCAGAAGCCTGCTTCCACAACTTCGCCATTTGGCTCCGGAAGGCCAGCATGTAGCTCACCACATCCTGGGGGAGTTTCCTGGGAGACTTCTCCCATCCATCCTTCACCAGGCTGAGAGGACCGCGTACAGGGTGCCCATACAGAAGTTCAAAGGGGCTGAAGCCCACTCCCTTCTGTGGCACTTCCCTGTAAGAGAATAGCAAACAGGGTAGGAGGACGTCCCATTTCCTCCGCAGGCTTTCGGGCAGACTTCTGATCATGCCCTTCAAGGTCTTGTTGAACCTCTCAACCAGTCCATTCGACTGGGGGTGATAAGGAGTGGTGAACCGGTAGGTCACTCCACACTCCTTCCACATCGCCCGCATGTAAGCTGACATGAAGTTGGTCCCCCTGTCAGACACAACTTCCTTGGGGAATCCCACTCGGGTAAAGATCCCCATTAGGGCTCTAGCCACCACAGGTGCAGTGACTGTCCTCAGAGGAATTGCCTCTGGGTACCGTGTGGCATGATCCACCAGAACCAGGATGAACCTGTGACCAGCTGTTGTTGGTGGATCTAAAGGCCCTACAATGTCGATGCCCTCCCTTTCAAAGGGGGTGCTAACGACTGGAAGTGGTTCCAGGGGAGCCTTCAGCTTCACCCCTGTTTTCCCACTGGCCTGGCAGGATACACATGTCCGACAGTAAGTGTTGGACGCCACTTTCATCTGAGGCCAGTAAAAGTGGAAGACAAGCCGAGCAAAGGTCTTGTCCTGGCCTAAGTGTCCTGCCAAGGGTATAGCATGAGCCAATTCCAGCAGAAAGGCTCGGTATTGTTGCGGGACTACCAAGGCCCTTGATGAACCAGGTAAGGGTACCTTGGGTTCACTGTAGAGGAGTCCATCCTCCCAGTAAATATGGTAGTGTCCCGTAACATCACCTGCTGCCTGGGCTTCAGCCTGTCGCCTCAGTCCCTCAAGGGTAGGGCACTCCCTCTGCCCCTTACAGAATTCCTCTCTGGTAGGACCTCCCTCCACATGCCACTCAGCAGGGATGGGTAAATCCTCCAGAGAGTCTACTTCCCCCTCCACGGACTCCTGGTCCACCACCGCAGGTGGCCGATCTGTCACATGGGGTGTGGAAGCCGAAGCAGGCTCTTCCTGTCTCCGGGTCTGTCCCTTTTTGGCAGCGGGTTGGGCCATTGTTCCAGGCTCCAACACAGGCGAACTCCCTCTCCGGGCAGTCGCAGACCGTGTGCTCACACAGGCCCAGTCAGGTGTACCCAGCATCGCAGAGTGCGTCCGGTATTCCACCTCTCTCCAAGTGTTGTGCTCCATGTCATTCCCCAGCAGACAATCAACTGGCACAGCAGGGCTTACGGCAACTCAAAGTGAACCTGCAACCCCCTCCCACTCAAAGGGAACCTCAGCCACTGGATAGTGGCCCATTCTGCCGTCAGCCATCGCGGCGGGGTGGAGTACATGGGGAACCACCTGCTCTGGAGACACCAGTTGACTTCTCACCATAGTCATACTGGCTCCTGTATCTCTCAGAGCCTCCCCTCTCTGGCCATTGATGGTGACCCATTGCCCATACTTTGCAGTATTTGGGGGCACCTGGATCTTAGGAACCATCTCCCGTTCTCCCAGGGACACTAAGGTGACACCCGCCCGCTCACCCCCCTTATCTAAGGGCAACTCCTCCCCGAGCGCTACACTAGCTACTCCCGGTGGTTTTCCTCCGGTGGGAGGGGGTGGTCTCTTTGGGCATCTGACATCTCCCTTATAATGTCCAACACCACCACACTCAAAACAGTGGAGAACGCTTGGCTGCTGGCTTTGGCCAGGATTAGGGTTTCTGGGCGGGTTTGCCTTAGGGGTGAAACCTGTTCCCTTTCCTTGGAAATTGTTTTGGGGACCTTTAGAGAACTCCCTCTTTTCCTCTCCCCCCTCCTTCTTCTGGGGGGCGCCCTGTCCGGCCTTTTGGGAATCCCCTCCAGTCCCCTTTGAGGACACCCGGGTACTTGCCCAGATGTCCGCCTCCTCTGCAAGCTTCCGGGGATTGGTCAGCTTGCTGTCCACCAGGTGTTGGCGCAGCTCGGGAAAACATTTCTCGAGGAGGTGCTCTTTCAAAAATAGATCATACAGCACCTCATAATCCTTCACCTCACTGCCCTTGACCCAGCCGTCCAATGCCTTACGTGCGTAGTCAAGGAAGTCCACCCAGTTCTGGGTACCCAACTTGTGGCTCCCCCTGAACTTCTGACGGTACCTTTCTGGGGTAAGCCCGAACTTCCTTACTAATGCTAGCTTCATGGTGGGGTAGTTGGTTTGCTCCTCTGGTTCCAGGGCCAGCAAGGTGTCCTGACCAGCAGGAGGCATGTATTTATACAAACCACCCCCCCAGTGCTTCTCCTGCACCCCATGGGCTCTTAGGGAGACCTCATAGGCAGCCAACCACTTGGCTATGTCGTCCCCCTGACTAAAGCTAGCTATAAGATCTTTTGGTAAATAGGTGAAGGACTGGGCTATTCTAAGGCCCAGCGGTGCCAGGGGACAACACCTGAAACCTTCGTGGGTTACCTGTTCCGGCGTACAGGTTACAGAAACACGGGACACTTCCTTCGGCGTCAAAGATCAGCGTTTATTTACTGCAGGGAACACAGAAGTCACAAGAAGTACAGCGCGTGTATGTTCTAGGAGACTGCTTCAAATTGCACTAAGTGGGTCGCTCCTTTTATACAGTTCTTGGTCATAGCACAACATGTGAACAAAAGGTTACAATTCAGTTCCCACAGTAAATGACAAAAGGTCGCTTTCATGTTTCAGAAGCCCGGAACATAATTACAGTAACATCGCTGGTTCCCAACTGTAAAAGCACATCATCTTTACCATTAGTACATTCCATTCAGGCTGTAAACGGGCGGAGAGAAAAGACAGAGACAGGTGCAAGGAAGGCAGCAAACAGATTAAGAAAGGGTGTGGGGGAGACATCGGAAACGTGATTGCAGGTTCAAAGGATCCATGCCTAATGTATGTACGGCTGAAACAATAGACCGGCACGGCAAGACGATCCCCGAGCGGAGCCATCTGCCTTTGCAGTGTCATCCCCCTCGCCATAAAGACACCCTCAAAGGAACACGTGTCTTCCGCAAGAGTTTGGGATTCCCAGGGTTACAAAGCGGACAGTGTCCATTCGCTGGCTACTTGAGGGCAAGAAACAAAATGGATGCCGTATCTAAAATGGAACCCGTGGGTTCAGATGAAGAAACCCACGAATAAGACGAACGGTACATAGTAGTGCAGCGAAAACGCGTACACCCGCTAAACTCGTCATTTGCGGTTCATAGATACCAAACTCGTCCATATTCGAACGAGTCAAAAACACCACTTATAATTGTCACGGAACCTCATAGGGTCTGGACTCCCTGGCTGCCTCTTTTGATTCGCTGCCACCATTCATTTCAGGAGAGGACCCCTGTCGCAGGCTTTGGAGTTCTAATTCCTTCAACCTAAACTCATGGGCCATCCTCCGCTCCTCCTTCTCCTGCTCCAGTTTAGCCAACTCCCATCTCAATTGCCTTTTTTCCCTCCTATCAGTGAGCTCGGCTTCAGTTAAGCTTCCCCCAGAGGCGCTACTGCCCCTCCTGGAGTAGGACACTGGTCCTGGGAGTAAGTTTTCCCCCTCAGAGTGGAATAACCCATCTATCTCCACCACCGTGTCCCGGTCTGCCCCTTCATCCTCCTCCTTCCCTTCTCGGTGTGCCTCCACCCAAGCCCTTAGACTGGTCTGGAGCTCCCCCTTCCTGGCACCATGCTTGAAAAATACCCCCATTTGCTGGCAGAACTCTTTCAGCTGAGCCACAGAATAGGTATCTAGGTTTTCTAATGCAAACTCCATTTTGAAATAGGCAAAACCAGATTATACACACCAGGAAATTAGAGTTGCAAGGGCAACCTAAAGCTACCTCCACCCACCACCAGGAACAAATTTGGAAAAGCAAAAGGGCAAATTAGGAGGGCCGCTAGGAGAAAACTCCTGGTGTAGGCTAGTGTATTACGTTTAATTACTACCGAGTAGCTGCAACCACAGTCAGCATCCCACCGCTGCCACCAATTTGTTGGAACCTGGGATGTCAGGTCACCTAGGGTAGCCTGGCCTAAGGTAAGACACATTCACTAGAGGCACATGTGTGAAGGTTGCAAATCACCCAGCAGTAAATTAATGCAATAACACCCAAAAATGACACTACACCAATGTATGGAAAAATACGAGCTTGTTTATAAAAATAGTATTTGCTCTCTTGTCTTTAGAAATCACAGTTTAGTACATTACAGTTTGTCTTGAAAATTATTAATTATACTTTCAGTAACGCTAACTTATCATTAGACAGTATCAACAGTTCATTACATTAGACTCCCAAAATTTACTGGCTTTAACCTCTCTCCCCTTGTACCTTAAACCACCAGGAGGGTGCACAACCAAGGAGAAATGTAGGAAATACACAAGTTCTATATACTCATCAACAACCTCTATAAGGATCTTATGATTTTCCTTAGATAGTAGGAACTTTCAGCGCTTTCCTGACCGTTGACACTGTCCCCCCAGTTTCTGGCTCAATAGTTGCCTTTCCCCAGACCTGTATCAAAGGGGTTGGTATCATTAGGCTATTCCCCACCTTCTAGGACACAGCGTAGGGGGAAAAACGATCAGGGTGTCTGGGCACCTTCCATATGCACTTGTACTAATTCTCCTCTGTCTCATGAGGTAAATAATCCCTGAGAGGGCTCAGTTTTTTCCCTTCACCCACTCTCTCCTTACTGTCTCTTGGAGACTGTACTGCCCAAGTCTCCAGGTATCAGGGCTGACAGACGGCTCTGCTGACGTCCCAACCGGCAGCTGTTGCGTCCGTTTCCTCCCGCCCAGCCAGCTTCCTGACCTCGGTGCTGGCGCGGGGAGGATCGGGGACGACTCGCCTTCGATCTAAGATTGCCGGAGGGCCCTCCACTTCTGGCCACACGATCCAAGGGCTGGCGCAGGCAAGGCTGCTTCTGGCACTGCCGAGCGCCGCTTCCGCTTCTCTTCCCAGGCTGGCTCCGCCTCACAGAGCCAGACGGCTCGACTGGGCATGCCCGAAGGGGAAGTGTCTCCCCGCTGGAGCCCGCGCTCTCCTGCCGGTGCTCCTTCTGCTACTCCGCCCACTCCAGAACTGACGAAGGCATAACCAGGACTGCTCCTCACAATATAAACAACTCCTTCGCCGCGTCTCTCCCCACGCTGACCCGGGAGCAGACCAGTTCGTTTTCGCTCCGCTTCCACTCCCTCAGTGCTCGCCACTCTCCTCAACCAGCAATCGGCGACGACAGGTAGGAGGAGGGACACTGTGGGGTTTTGTCACTAGGGGGAAATCCTGGCAGCCGGAGGCAGAATTAAGTTGAAGAGCTGAACAAGGGGTAGGCCACAAGTATTAACCCCTCTCTGTCTGGGCAACTCTCAGCAATAGTCTCTCTAAAGTCTCTCCACTGGGCAGAGGACTGCGCTCCACAGTGCTGCAGTCTCCTTCTCCTTTTCACATCCTCATTCTTCTAGACTAGGGGTTGGTCAGGTGCCCAGGGTCTCCAGCCATCCAAAGCAGCAGGGTCAGGACAAATAACCCAAGGGAGGAAGGGTGGTGAATCAATAGGTCAACCCTCTGACTATCCTACCCCCACCTTCAGCTACAGCCTGTCCTCCAGCTGACTCTCTCCAGTAAGACAAAATGGCTGACCAGCATTCCGCCTTTTATAGGCTGACCCTCAGAGGTCCAGAAGGGACCAGAAGGTTCTGGAATGCCCTATTCTACTCTATGGGACAGGTTCTAGGTTTGTCAGTTGTGACAGTTGGTAGCCACCATTTTGTGACTCCAACTATATTCCTGTCAGAAAAGGCCTCTAGGCCTGAGGTGAAAAACTATGAGGGGGGGAAGAACACCTATCCCCTTGACCAACACCTAGGAAAAGCTAGTGGACACAAAAATTAATGAAGGTATGAGGGGCAAAAAGGGGACAAAATAAATAATAAATTGGAGGGACTACGTAAAAAAAACCAGACAGGTCTAACACACAGCATACAATATTTAAAAACCTTAAAGCCTTTTTTTTAAATACCTTGCTGCAGGTCCTATTGGACTGTTGCTTCGCTGGGGCATGTAACTAAAACCTCGAACCTGATAAGTTGCAGATTTGATCTTTTAGTCTCTGCTCTTCCCCCCATCCTTTCCCAATTATGACAAGTTGGGAAAGGGTGGAGTCTGATAGGTCTGTGGCCACTGGTACTGCAGGGTTAAGCCTGCAATACCCATGTCTACTTTAAGTTGTGACACTTAGCATGCCACAAATGAGGGAGGCACAGAGCTGTGCCACGGCCTCAGGGCCAGTGACGAAATTCTTCCAGCCTGGTAATCTGTCTCTGAAGGCTGACACCTGCCATCAGATGAAGACTGTTGACAGACTGAAAGAGGTCTGCATTTTAATTATACCAAGAGTGAATAAAAGAGTCTTATTTACTCTTGGTCTTAGTTGTCTTAAATGGAAATTCATGCTGGCCTTTCTTTAAAGTATATTTTGTACTAGCTGTACCCGGCCACGCATTGCTGTGGCTCCGTCTGGTTAAATGGAAGATAAAGAAAAGAGTAAGCGCACGTTTCTAATATGTTTAATTTCACAATGCTTGTGGGCATACAATATGTTTTTGTGACTATTGTCTCTATGCGTCCCTTGTAGTTGTTGCGTAGACAGCAATTCGATAGGGTCTGTTTGGCCTTTTGATTAAAAACATGCGTGTATTATACACACACATATTTGAATCCAACGTTGTGTATCTATAAACACACGCTAATGTTGCAAAGTGAGCCAACTCCTTCCCCCTCCCTCCACCCACTTCCCGGTCTGCCATCCTGACACCAACTCTCCATCCTACTATATGTTGACTATTGTCTCTATGAGTCCTTTCTTAATGTTGCAAATTGAATCAACTCCTACCCCCTCCCTCCAACCACTTCCCGGTCTGCCATCCTGACACCAACTGTCCATCCTAATATATGTAGACTATTGTCTCTATGCTTCCCATGTAGTTGTTGCGCAGCAACCAAATCTATAGGGCCTCTTCGTCCTTTCAATTAAAAACACGCGCGTATTGGACACACGCATATTCGAATCCAACGTTGTGTATTATAAATACGCGCAAATGTTGCAAAGTGAACCAACTCCTCCCCCCTCCCTCCACCCACTTCTCGGTCTGCCATCCTGACACCAACTGTCCATCCTAATATATGTAGACTATTGTCTCTATGCGTCCCTTGTAGTTGTTGCGCAGCAACCAAAATGATAGGGCCTGTTCGGCCTTTCGATCAAAAACACGCATATTGGACACGCGCGTATTAGAATCCAATGTTATGTATATATAAACACGCGCTTAATCAAATCCAATGTTGTGTCAAAATTTCAAAGCAATCTGTGAAGAACTTTCGGGGATTTAAGATTTTGAACAAATGAACATTGACATTTTATTGTGTCTGTTCGGGCTTTCGATTAAAAACACGCGCGTATTCGAATCCAACGTTGTGTCAAAATTTCAAAGCAATCGGTGAAGTACTTTCGGAGATTTGCGATTTTGAACAAACAAACATTTACATTTTTATTTATGTAGATAGTGGTTCACCCTGAATTCATTAACTTCCAAATCTCTTTGCAGGAGAAAATTAATCCTGTCTCCATTTAATGTAAGGAATGACAGTGGATGTAATCAATGGTTAACACAGATATGAACTACGCACAAAATGAACAGTACAAATAGTACACAATATGATACAATATTAAACATGATATTACCTATGTCCGACTAGCTATACATTTAATCTGTAGACTTTTCAAAATATTTATTACAGGCCTAGTTCGATGGGTAAGTCAGATTTGTAATAAATATGTTGAAACAATGGCTTTTAGAAACATATATGTGCCCTTCCTGAAGTCCATTGAAGCTAAATCTACCTTGTGCTGTTGCCCTTCTGCCACCCAGTGTTTAGCATTGCATTGGGAGTGAATGAGGTCTGATCTTGTTCCCAGGACAAGGACCAAAGGAATGGGGAGTGAGGATGTGCTGTTGTGCCCTTGATAGGATGGCTTGTGGGCTGCGCCAAAGTACTTGTTTAACTTCAATGAAACCTACCCTGTCAGAAGCAGATGCAGTTAACACCCAGGACCATACCCTTCTTTATCACTCGTGCTTGACAGGCCTCCATCACAGCGTCCCTCTTGTTGACATCACAGCATCAGATCCTGCTAGAGTGTCAAGATCTGCTTGACAGGCCTGCTGGGCTTTTTGTCCCAAGACAACTCAATTTAAAAAGATTATAATACAGAACTGGCATCCTACTAAAAATGTGGATAAATCCTTTGTGTTACCCTTATTCGCCTTAAAGAAAGATCAACCTATTGGGAGCCAAATTGTACGAGTGGAATTTACAGAAAAAAAGAAAAAATCAGATTTGCAGCAATTATGGAATATGAATCCTGTAGAAGGACATTTCAACTGTGGACTTTACACATGTTACAGTCAAACAATATAGGGAACAGAATTTAAATATAAAGGCATAAAATGGTCCCATAAAACATTCACAAATTGTAAAGTGAAAAATGTGGTGTATTTGGTCAAATGTCCATTCAAGTTGGTATACAACGGAAAAAACAATCAGGAAATTCACCAACGGATAACGGAACACAAATCACGAATATGAAAAAAGTCATGACTGCACCATTGGTCCAACATTGGACTGAAAATAGACATTCTGAGGTTAATTTAAGTTAAAAGACACAAAAAAGCCATGCATGGTGGCTTTCCGTGTCCTTGTAAATATTGGGCAGCAAATTGCGCTTTCAGTGCATCACAAAAAGTAATGCACTGGTGGAGCAAGGGGCTTGTAAATATTCCCCATAGTGGCTATTCTCTTGGTTGATCCACAATGTGAATGACACCTAAGCAACCTTAGAAAGCGACGGCTGAAGGGGGTTGACTCATTGCCCCTCAAATAGCTGCTACATGTAGGTGATCCAAAGTGTGAATAATACTTCAACCAATCAATAAATGTGGGGGGCTGCCCCCAAAACCCATTTGCATATAATTGCTTTCAAGAACTCTGACAGGCAGGCAAAGCTAGCTCAAATCCGGACCTAAAAATCACTATTCGAAATATGTAAATAATGTTGGTGGTACCTGTGTGACCAGAGTATAAGCTCTGTTCTTCTAGCACAGCCCTGGTCCAACACAATAATGGCCAGTGGCCCTTACATCCCTGCTTCATTGATGCTGCTAGATCCTGATATGATACTCAATTGGACTCAGTAGATCGAGCCATGTGGTTGTTTACACAAAGTTGGTTTTAAAGTTGGATTCGAGTTCTTGCTCAATTCTGCACATTTGGGACCAAGGACTCCTGGTCAATGTGGCGTGATAGAGCAGGATATCAGTCCGCCCCTGTGCTCCTGCTCTTTGTCAATAAGAAGAAAGTTATAAGTGAGTATCTTCCAGAGTTTATCCTAGCCAGTGTCAGACTGTTAGTAAAACAGCCAATCTACAACTGCAAAAATCCAAAACTTGGAACGTAACATAGGATCAGAGAAAGAATTCTAGAACTCAAACTACTAAGCATCAGAACAGCTCCAATGCCCTTTAATAAATAAATACAACATGAATGATTCCCCCAGGCCCATCAACGCCGAAAACTATGTTCGTCACGTTGGTGCTGGAGATATTAACCCCTCGCTGGAATCCCATCTTCTTTAAACACCGTCAGTCAATCAACTTCCACCTCTAGTGAGATATTAATCCAATCTATGTAATTTGAATAATTTGCGTTTATTAATTCATTATGTTTTATACATTGCTGGAACGTCGCTTTTAAAATGCATCTACAGTGTACACCACCTCTAAAATAAAACGTCGCCTTTTTCAATAAACATGCACATTCTAAAATAACTCTGGAACGCGTCGCATGTGTGGTTTCAAACGAAGGGATTCAAGCGCGCTGTCAATCCCGTGACAGAAAGTCATACCAGGCTGCCCTGCGTAAACACGAATCTGTGATACTGCATATTTTCTCCATTGTGTGGCACTAGAAAACCATGAAATGCTTGCATTAGCTTCAGTAGAAACCTGCAATCTCTTCGGCTATCTGAGATGGTGGGATTTATCAGCGCTCTTAATTCAGGCTTGGATGTTCAAAGTCCCGCAGCTGTTTTGTTGACACATGCAGAACATTTTCTTATGGGAACTTCTGTACACTGGAAGTTTATTTTCAAAAATGATAAACTGGCTGGGGAGAGCATTGCAAACAAAGCACGCAATTTGCAGGTCGAGTCTTGAAATTAGATTTCTAGAAAGTTGGCACCCGTGTTTGTTACACTGCTGACGGCAGAATAACAGCTTTAGATCGCCTGAGCTTTCCATTGCATTGATCAACTATAGTACTTGTACTCTTCTGTCGTGGAGCAGCACTCCGCCAAAAAAACAGCTAATAATCCTGACTTTTAGTTATTTATTCCTTTTAGTGCAGCCATCTTGAGTTTCAAAAGAAAAAATACGTACATAGTATCTTTCCGTGTGGGGATGCTCTGATGAAATGCATACTACAATGACACTCCCGCAACTAATGCAAAGGCGGGAAATTAGTCACTATAAAAAATACACGCATCGTGACATAACGAACAAGTTAACATGGCTTAACAATACCACGTGTAATACATGTTTGCTTGCTGGAATGTACACGTCCACGTCATTACATAAAGCCTGGAGGTGAGTATATGTCTGTCTGTAGTTAGAAACACAGTAACGGTGCACCACAAATAATAACAATTTAAACCAAATTTCCAAATAAAGTTTCAAGATGTACGAAATTCTTCTTATTAAAAATATATGTCACCAATGTTTACAGCAGAAACTGCAAACACGTTTAGTCCATACCAATGAAATTCTTCAGAGCAAAGTGGTATACAAAGCTCATAGATGTCAGACAAAGTGCACTCTACCCCCAATGCATTAACAGGCCCCCTTCAACAATTAAACTCGAGAGCCTTGTATGATTTTCCGCAGTGTGCATATTTATTAAAAGTTCACAGGTCAATTACTTCATTGACCTCCAGTTCTTTATTTTTAAAGTCAAAATTATTTTACACATCACAGTATTAAGAAACTCACACTTATATACATATACTCTTTTACCTCCCATTCTCCAATGGGCATTTGTTTTAAGTTCGGGTTGCGCCAGCAGGCCACAACCAAGATAGCCTGCTCTCCTTAAGTCAACCCCCTTCCGGTCAACAGAGCCGCAGGTGAATAATCTGCCACCACTTGTGGCAACCAGCGGCTTCCGGGGTAGGGCTAGAGAAGCCAGGGCCACCAGCAGGTCACCCCCAACTCTCCCGCCAGCCCGGAGCCCATGATGATTTAGAAACCTGTTCAGAGGTAAAACTGGCACTGCCCAAAGAAGTTCCCGTGATATTCTTGTCCGGGACCCCGCCACAGGGCGAGGCGCTTACTGGCGGACTCGTCCCCCCCCCCCCGCACTCCAGAGCTTCAGAAATGGCTCCTAGAACCGTTTGTATAAATATCTCGGTGCCCGCCTCTGATCGGTGCACTCCATCCTTCGCATATAGTTCCGGCCTGGACGTTTGTATTAGCTTGTGACGAATAGTTCTAATGCTAGATTTCTGCAGGATTTCTGCCACTGACTGGTTTAACCTTTTTACCGATCTATTCACTGCCTTCGGGGGTGCGCCCCGCGACCATACCTGTCTCTGGATGACTTCAGACCATATTAAAATAGCCTTAGGCAAAATATTCTTGACTGCTGCTAGAGTGGTAAACAAGAACTCTTTCACTCCTCTCCTCCCGGCCGGGATCATATCGTTGCCTCCGCAGTGCAACACGAGTACATCGGGGTAAGGCATGCCTCTGGCCAAGGCCGTCCTCAAATCATTCGGGACGTCGACTAAGAGCTGCCCGCCTATCCCCACCCAGTGATGATCCCATCCTTGTGCCATGTGCACCCTTTTTCCGAGAGTCTCCTTGAAGAGCACCCCCGCCCTGCGAATGAAGGAGTGGCCGCACCAACATATTTGAGTTCTCTGAGGGCTAGTACCTAGGGTAAATATTGAAAGAAATGGTAAGAACGGTCTTTTGACCTAAGAAGGGGGGAAAGTAGTAAAAAAGACTGTTAGACTAATTGCGGGCGTACATAACGTTCATAGCATGTTGATTTCCAACGTCCTAATCTCTTAATGGTCTGTTCAGGCAGCCCCAGGCCAGCGGCTGTGGTCGCTGCACCGATACGAAAAGAATGGGATGTGAAGTCGGTCGGATCAACACCGACCTTTGCTAAGGTCATTTTTACTACCCTTGTAAACTGGAACCCGGTGAGGGGTAAACCATTCTTGTGAACCAACACCCTATCGTCGGCCATTCGAGGCCTGGCTTGCATGAACTCTCTCATCAACCTAACTGGGCAGTAAGACTCCCCCTCCACTCTGCCAAGTTGTAGCCAAGCCCCTTTTCCTAAAGGATCTGTTTTCGACCTTCGAACTCTGAGTCTCAGGACATCGACAGACTCTATTATGTCTGTGAGCCTTAAACCTCCCTCCCTATCTGTCTTAGAGGCCGGGAGTAATTCCGAGATCCGTAGCGCTCCACAAAAGGCTAACACGTAGGCCACCCTAAATAATTGAGTCTCGTACGGGGAAAAACAAACGAGCGGCAGCGTCTCTAAGATCTTTACCAACTTCCCCACGTCTATGGGCATCCTGGAGTCCTTCGCACCTGGCGTTAAACGCTCCCACCCCTTAACGGCTCTTCTCACCCTCTGGTCCTTCGTTGGGTCTGTAACCCCTTTTAACCCTGCATAGAATGCCAATGCTGAATATTGTCTTTTCATAAAAGCCACTGATTTCCCCAACTGCTTCTGCTGTACTATAAATCCTAACACACTCTGAGGTATAAAAGCATCTACTAGGCCCGCACCCCTTAAGTATATCTTATAACATTCCCAAGACTTCTGATACATACACTTAGTCTTGGGGGCCAAGGATGCCGCTATCAACTCGGAGGCTGTGGGGCACCAAACTTCCATAGCTCCGCTGGGAAAGTTGTCATTGTCTTCTCTGCTTGCGGCCAGTGCGCACGGAACTCTGTCAACTTAAAACGAGATAACGCATCAGCCGCCTGGTTCTCAACCCCAGGGACATGCCTTGCAGTGAAATGGACATTGTAACTTAAACATTGCAATATTAGCTCTTTTAGAAGATGGAGCACCCATGTGCAGGTTGCTCTCTGGTTATTGATCACCATCACTACCGACATGCTATCTGACCAGAATACAATGTGTCTGTTTGCGAGCATATCCCCCCACAAATGCAACGCCACTACTATGGGGAACAGCTCTAGGAAAGCGACGTTACGGGTCAAACCTTGTTGTATCCATTCTTCCGGCCAATGCTGCATGCACCACTTAGGCCCCAGAATTGCTCCAAAACCAATACTCCCTGCTGCATCAGTGAACAGCTGGAGGTTGGTATTTGAGGTGCTGGCTGCCCGCCACAACACCGTGCCATTGAATTCCTGCAAGAAACACTTCCAAATCAACAAGTCCTTCCTCACATCAGCTGAGAGTCTGACTCTGTGGTGCTTTGCACGAAGTCCAGACATAGCCCTTGCTATACCCCTGGAGAAAGCCCTGCCCATTGGTATGACCCTCAAAGCGAAGTTCAGTTGCCCTAACAGGACTTGTAACTGATGTAAAGTAACTTTCTTTGCTTCTAAGCAGCTATCAATTGCGGCCTTGAAGGCATCTACTTTTGTTCTTGGCAACCTGCACACACCTGCTCTGGTATCGATTTCAATGCCCAAAAATGTCAAACATGTAGTAGGACCGTCTGTTTTTCACAGTGCCAATGGTACCCCCAGCGCTGCAGCCAGGTGCTGGAAGCCCAGCAGGGCCTTCCTGCATGACTGAGAACGCTTAGGGCCCATGAATAGAAAGTCATCTAAGTAGTGTGCCACAGCATGGGATCTGTCTGAGGTCAGGAATTGCTCCACCGCCCATTCTAAGAACCTGGCAAAAGTCTCGAAAACTGCACAAGCAATAGAGCATCCCATGGGCATGCACAGATCTATGAAATAATTGTCATTGAAAGTGAAGCCCAAGAACTTGGTGTCATCTGGGTGGACAGGAAGTAGCCTAAACGCTGACTCAATATCGGCCTTGGCCATCAAGGCTCCTTCACCCAAAGCCTGTAGTTTTTCAATTGCTGTGTCGAACGTTGTATAGCGCACCGTGCACAGTTCTGGATCCAGCTTATCATTGACCGATAACCCAGGGGGGCTTGATAGATTATGTATAAGCCGGAATTTACCCTCCTCTTTTTTAGGAACTAAACCCAGGGGTGAGCAGACCAGATCAGGATTAGGGAGATTTTTGAAAGGACCCGCGACCCGCCCCAAAGCAACTTCTTTCATGATCTTGTTTTGCGCTGCCTCCATATTCTGGAGCACTGAACTTTGATTGCGAGGCGGGACATTAGTGGGGGAAGCTGTGGACGGGATGCGGAAACCAAATGTAAAACCATTAAGCAGGAACTGAGCCTCCTCCAGTTTGTCATACTTACTAAGGAGGTGTGTCAAAACATGACGTTTAATGGGAGTTGGGAGCCTTGTCGGATGTTTTAGGTGGTTTCCCTTTTGGAGTGGTATGGGCGGACTGCTCATTTGTGTTTCCTGTTTTCTTGAAACATCTGATTTCTGGGTGAGAAGTTCCCCCACAGTACGAACAACAGTGCTTGAACCTACACGAGATCCCCCTGGTACACTCATTTTTGTTAAACTGCCAGCAGGCCTGTTTTTTATCACCGACCCCTTTGTCACTCCGAAAGGACTGACTCTGAGCAGGGGAACTAGTCTTAGACGTTGAAGGGGAAGAATAAAACACTGTGTGCCATAGATTGATTTCTCGTTGATCCCATGCTATCCCTGGGTGGACTGCTTTAATTTGTCTGAACATGTTATCGTATTTTAACCATCCCAGGCCTGGGAACTCAGCTGCCGCACCATGTATCAAGGATATGTAACTCATCATTTGAGGACCCAGCCCGGGGTATTTTTCCAGCATAACTGCGGCATAAATGGCAAATCCCGTGATCCAATTCTTCATGGACCAATCTACCCATGCCTTTTTTTGATTGTATTCGCCTTCTTTCCCTCCTCTGGCTTTCCCTGAGGCCACCCCTGCATTAATGAGATCGAACACATCCACGTGTTCACCCCTAAGTATCTTTTCTTTTATATCCACGGGTACGTGCCAGGTGATCCCCGTAGATGGCGATAAGGTCATTGAGGTTGAACCGAACATTAACGGGCTATATGCCAACATTGGGTGACCTGCCGACTGCACCCCAGCCCCCCCTTGTATCTGGATATTAGGTGACACAGACAAATCAACGGCGGTGTTAGCTGTTGGGGCCTGTGGTGGACACCCTAAATTCGGGTAGGCGCTCAACATTATAGGCCCCCCACTTGCCGGGTATGTCGTGGTGGGGATCATCGCGTTTACTGGGCCATTACCGATTGCCTGACCATGTGAACCATAAAACGGCATCCCCGGTAATTGTGCCACTCCTCCGGATTGTACCCAAACTTGCGACACTCCGCTACCCGGTTGCACCACTACTGGCGGTAAAGTAATCTGAGAGCAGGGCGCCTCCGCATTAGCGACGAGAGCCCCCCCTACTTGTGCTGTCTTAGCAGTAACATGCTGTCCCTCAAGGGCGACCTTGTCCTTATCTGTAACCGAGCTCAAATCAATTGTCTCTAGCATCTCCTTCTCACCTGGTGATGCTGGTTGGGGCTCGGCCACCCTGGGCCGCTTGTCCTTCACCGCCTCTTTAAGCTTTTCCAGCGTACGCCGCGTTCTCTTGCCTCTCCCTCTTTCCTCTTGTGAATTCACGTCGGCTCTAGCCCCTTCTCGCATAGTCTTTAGCGCCCAATCCACACCTTTTTCTTTTGTGAACTCCAGAAGCTCTGTAAGAGCGAGGTAATCATCTCTCTTGGCTGGGGGCTCTTTGCCCTTCTGTGCCCTTTTCGGTGGCATTCTGCACTTAAAGATAAAAGGCGTTAGTACCACTTAATTGCCACATGCATTCAGATTATCCACCCATCCCCTATGCTAAAATTCAATCCTTCCCGGGAGCTCACTGCCCTGCGCGCTCCGTAATTACCGCTGTACCCCGAGGCCTCAAATAACATAATGAACTGGGTATTCCTCGCTTAAACAGGGATATTGATGCTCCATCACCAAACAACCCTTGCCCCACATGCTTGCACTACAGGAAAACAACTCGCACGCCATATCGCATGCCTAACCCTACTACCATAACGACGCATCACACTGCGAGGCCCGCTAACCGTATTCCAGAGTCGGATTGACCCTCGCTAAACCACGGTCCACGCGACGGTTCTACGATGACTTCTTCCAGCTACGTCCGACTCCTGGGCGGTCAGCAGACAAAGAGGGGGTCCCCAAGATGGTCGCTGGCTTTTAAGCCTCGCGCCCTATGACTGCTTCCGGGGCGTTACTATGACGCGCTTCCTTTGGTCCCCCCTTACTTTCACTTCCGGGTCGGATGTCCCGGAAGCGACTCCTTGATGGTCGGCCCTTTGGATGCCATTAACGGCGCCACGCCCTTAAGGGGGGTGGAGCCTTGCATTTCCTCATTTGAGTTTCATAAGGGCTACAACTCTCATTCTCTTCATGAACTTCATCAAATCCGGTACATGAAGACCGGAGGTATGGACCTTTGTGGTCTACAGCACCGATTCTAGAGCCTTAGTGGGGTGGATGCCCCCCCACTTCTTTGATATTTAACAACATATTTCAGTTGGATGAAAAGGTTTCTCTGAATGATGTTACTTTTGTGCCTGAAGACTCTTCCACCTGCCCCGTCGACTCTTATCATTGGGGGTTGACGGTTTATTGATCCACACTGACATGCGTGTAGGAGGATGACCGTTGTTACACTTATGAAACTAATGAGAGGAAATGAGTTTTGCATACCACTTTGCCCTGAAGAAGTCTATTGCTATGGATGAAACGCATTGGCTGATTCTGTTGTAAACATTGGCGACATATATTTTTACAAGAACAAAAAAGAATCAATATAAGAATAAATCTTGAAACTTTATTTAGAAATCTGTTTATATTGTTATTATTTGTGGTGCACTGTTACTGTGTTTCCAAGTTGAAAAGTGGCAGCTCCTCCTCAAAGGCGCAGGAATTTCGCCCCACTGCTTTTAGAGCCGACCACTGTATGCACCTGAACCAAGCAACATCAAAACAGAGAATGATCCCCTTGCGCACCTGTCCCAATGGAAGCAAGCAGAGCCACATTTTGTGCCCCAATACCAACAAAAACCACCCATTCTCATTCACTAGGGAGGGAGGGAGGAGTCAAATTCTGGGACCTGACTAGGAACCACCCACCGGGTTACCATGACAAAATGGTGGCTGGTAACCTAACATGGAGGCTATATATACCATTCGGCTACAAAGCAACCCAAAATCCAGGTGCAGTCGCTGGACTGCACCACCTTCCCCAAAGACCATGGGGGTAGACCTCCCGGTGGACGGCTGACACCTACGTCCCCATTGCGTCAAATAGCACTGGCAGAAGTGTCTTGTTAAAAAAGTTATTGTTATTATCAGTGCCTCTGTATCATGCAGCAAAGAATATAAGTGGGTGCCACATGGGGGAACTGGATTTGGAATGGTTGCTCTAAGTTTATAACTGTGAGCCATCAGTAAGAGGGAGCAACATTGGAACCACATATATGAATTTTAATTTGGCAATTATAAATAGTGAAAGTGTGATGGAAATTTGAATAAACTTGTTGGTAATTGTATGAACAATATTATAAATAATAGCGCATTCAAGAGCAAGGAACCCTCAAGCTCTTGTTAGATCCAGAAGGCGTACACCTTTTGGTCTTAAAATTAAGCATGGGCGAATTTTGCGAATCTCGCGTTCGCGAATTTTGCGGATTTGCGAACTCGCAATCCGCAAAATCCGCGAATTCTCGCGGATTTTTTTTTTTTGTGTTTGCGCGGGTTTCTGCCAGTTCGCGAGGGTTTTGTACAATTTCGCAAATTGCGAACTTACCTGTCGGGTCGCAAGTTTCGCGAACTTGTTGTTTCTACGTGTCCAGCCTGTTTGGGACACTCTTCTTCATCACTGCCACTCTCTGTCACCACTGCCACTCTCTGACTACTCATGCCACCCTCTGGCCCACCCATGCCACCCTCTGTTTCATCACAGCACCCTCTGGTTGTCCAGTCAGTGTACATTATTGTGGCAACGCAAGCACACCTTCCCTGCCTCAAGTGACCTGAATTAATTTGGGGCTGATTAATGTGTCACAGAATATTTTTTTAGCTGGCACCTGCTTCCTTAGTGCTTCCTGATTAGTGATCTTTTGCACTTGCTAAGTGCTTTCATTGTTGCAAAATTAGTTACAACACCTGCCCTGCCCCAACTGACAATAATGAATTAGGGGCTGATTAATGGATTTGAACTTCCAACCTGGCTCCTGCTTGTCTCCCTTAGCTGTAATTCAGGACCTTTGTGGCATATGTGTAACTATTCTGAGGTTCAGAGCAGGGTCACATAATAGTTGCAACTGGCAACTGAACTCTGGAGGGGCCCCTCAGGAAGCACTACAGGAAATGGCTACTAATGATGAGCCTGAACTTTTGAACCTGGTAAGTAGTTTCAGTTTTGCTAAGATCGTATTTCTGCAATTTTGCACTTATTCGCGGGGCGCGAAGTTGTACTGGGAAGCCGCGAACTCACGCGAACAGTGCGAGCAGTGCGAGCAAAATCCGCTGCTCGCGGATTTGCGGATTTTGCGGGAGATTCGCGAATCTCGCGGATTGCGAATTTACCGAAAATCCGCAAAATCCGCGAGCGAAAGGGATTTTCCGCCCATGCTTACTTAAAATCATATTGAACAAGAAGCTTCTTTTTGGCTTCAGTTGCCCAGGTATGAAAGTTTCTATTAAGCATGGGAACAACCAGAAAAATAAAATACCCCCTTCCGTGAACTGAACTGAACAACATTATTAGTACTCAGCAAGAAAGTGATGCATCCAAGTAAGCCAATCATTCGGGGGGGGTGGGGGTCCATCTTTCTTTTCTCCTTTTGCTACATCTCTCATTTCTTCTTTCAGTTTTTTTCAATCTGTTTATTTCTCAATCCATTATTTTTTCTATTTTCTTCCTTCTTTCAGTCCACCCATTCATTCAGCAATTATCCATAATGTATTCCATCTCTCCATCCATCTATCCATTCATCCACCATCTCTCCATCTTTCCTTCCCTCCTTTCATCCAACCTACTCTTTATCCCTTTCCAAATCCTTCATTCACTTCATCATGCATCTTTCATCCTCTCTATCATTTTCTCCATTTATCCATCTGTTATCCTATCCATCCAGTAATCCTTTCCTCCAACCCTTCATAGTTTTCTCCATCCATTATACATTCATCTTTCCATACATCCACACTTCCTTTCTGCTAACCATCCATTCATCCATCTCTCATATCATATGTGAGAAAATTTCCCCTTTTGCATGGTTACCTCAATTTGTTGCTGAATCTTATAGGTATTTTTAAACTCTGCCAACTGGTGCACTGCCTTTCAGTGTATGTTTAGTCTACCTAAAACATGAAGAAATTGGCCAATTTCTTTTTCGCATATTTAACTCTTCTATGAGACCATAGTGTATGGTGAAGAAACTCCACCCTTGGCATGGAAAATTAAATGTTAACTGTGGACTGCACACTTATTGTGCCAGCCACTAGACTAGTGTGTCACAGGAAAACATGGCTTCTGGTTCACCATTGTAGCCTGACTGCTGGAGTTTAAACCAACAGCCCGGCATGCCCAAAAAGCCTTTTTCAAAGGGGAAAAAGCCTTCCTTTTAAATATTAATAGGCCCTCACTCTGGAGGTCTTGTTATCCAAAAGGTAGGGTGTATAGCTGTAAAAGTGGGCCAAGAAGGAAATGTAATGTTACCATTTCCCTGCCATGACAAGCATAGGCTATTTTCACAGTGGAAGGCTCTGGCTGTTATACAAGAAAGCTAAAGTACAGCTTAAAATATTGGTTCTGCTATCTTGGGTTTTGGGATTCAACTTCTATTTTTAATATTTCTTAAAATCCCAGTTAAATTGCTTTTCAATATTGTAAAAAACCATGCCAATCACTAATCCACACCACAGATGTAATGGAAAACTATAGGATAATCTCTTCTTTCTTTCATGATGAAATAATAAAGATTGCCCTGATCATCTTTCCTGACCAATCTATAATATCAATAACACTACGCAAACACGTACACAACTGGCCATCATTCCAGGAGGTCTCAATTGCAGACATTATGAAGATAACTGCTGATCATAATCCTTCCTCTCATTTCCCTGATCCAATACCAGCGAAACTAACAAAATAAAACAGCCCATACCCCTTCCAATTCCTGACCCTAGCAGTGTATTATCCTCTGAGTCAGGATGCATTCCAATATGTTTCCCAAACCAGTTAAGTCATTCCCCTATACAAAGAAACAGTGAGCTGATTCAGAATATCATAATAATTTCTAGACTGTCAGCAGTCTCCCCTTTCTTTAAAAAATATTGGAGAGCTACATCACTAAAGATCTATCAATCGTTAGCAAAGACAACAAGCTCCTGGATGACTTCCAATCAGGTTTAGGAGCCGGCTGCAGCACTGATTCTGGCGTGCATCGCTTACTGGATGATGCCCTATGCGTCCAAGAAAACAGAGAATCCTGACTTCACATTCTCCTTGACTTATCAGTGGCATTTGATATAGTAAATCACGCCACCCTCTTAAAAATCCTTGAACTACAGATGGGAATAAACAGCACTGTTGTGAAGTTTTTTCAATTTTTCCTAACCAATCACTCACAACAAATAAAATTGGCAAACTTTCTTTCAGTTCCTCCCTTTCATAGAAAGAGTCCCTTCAGGATCTCTGCTTTTCCCAATTATCGTAAATCTTTACATGGAACCTCTCCTGTTATTCCTGAGGCACTTGAACACATCTTTATGCTGATTACCCAGAACAGTACCTTAAAGTGGCATTTTCAGAAGACATTGTCACCCCAAAAAATTTCCTCTGACCCTGGATGTCTCTGCAAAGCCTGAAACTCTGAGCTGAGCTCTGGTAGATAAGCATCACATAGTGATACTGTGATAACTTAATCAGTAATGTGATGATTATTAACAAAGATGCATTCTTTGTATATTGAACATTATTAAGAAACAGTTAAGTTCTAAAATATAATTGTCTGGCTATCACACTAAAAACAAAACATCTTACTCCTCTTCCTATTCAACCTCTTTCTTTCTCCTCATCCTTCTCTAAATCCTTGCATTACCGTTTAAGCTTGTGTGACTGCAGTGGAATCTGCGATGACTTCCCCTTTTCCTTAAACTCAACCTTAAAAAGATGGACATCGTTTTTTATTCTGCTTTATGTTCTATACTGGTATGGTATACTGGTATCTAGAGATTGCCTTCACATCTTTTTAAGAAGGGAATGTTAGTGTGGGTATGTTCCACAAGTATTATGATTCTTGTTGTACAATGTTATGATGGCAGTTAAAGATTAGTGCGGATGGAGGTGGAGCTGTGGGTTGAGCACTTATATGGAATTAAAACCTATTTAAAGAAGAACTTGCCTTCCTGTGATGATTGGATTTCCTTATTTTGGTGATGAGAAAAACTGTGGTTGTTTTACTTCTGTGCTCTAACACAGCGTTCTGGACTACCTTTTATTTTAAACATTTGTGCGGCCCTAAACATTGTTGCCACATGGTGTGCCTTTGCACTCACTGTTTACAAAGCGTGCTTTCTCTCAGGTTTTTGGAGTCTTGAAGCGTTGTGGTGTTTTCCCTGGTGTCCCTGAGTGTGGCTCAAGCTCATCAGTAGCTGGCTTCCTCTCGTGAGGTGGCATTAGAAAATCTGGCTCAGGGGCTCAGCACAACGCTGCATCCAGGAAGCGTTTTATGTCAAGTGGCATCATAAGTATCTGGGAGCTGCAGTGGGCCATCTTGAATGACGTCAGATCCCTCACAGTGGCAGGAGCCATCTTGACGGAGTTCAATTTCATGGTTATCTGCACACCAGCCAATCGCGACTGTCATCTGCACGTTGTGACGTGCCGCAATTTGAGGGCCATTTTGGTGGTATTAGAGCCATCTTGAAGGAGTTTAATTTCACAGTGATTCACACACTAGCGGATCACATCTGTCATCTGTACCTTGTGACATGTCGCAACATGGGGGCCATTTTGGTGAAATGACTTGCAACAGTGATTCGCACACCAGCGGGTAATGCAGGCACAGCAAGTTGAGATGTACATGTGTGCAGTGATTATTTTGGGAGATCAGTGATTCGTACACCTGTGGACATGTGTTTTTGGTTACCACAGGCCAACTATTATTAGCCTGGTGATTTGCACATCAGCAGGTCATTTTCAGATTTTCGGTGAGTTTTCATATTCCACACCAATTTATTTTGCTCAGTTTGGTGATTCATCTCTGAGTTGCCTCATCTGCCATTTAGGAGCTTCTTTGTGGACCAACTGGAGGTACTTTGCTGTACTCTAAGAGTATATTTATTGAACCAATAATTTAGATGTGAATGTGGGGTGGTGGATTTTTTATTGTTTATCAATTGACATGCCTTTGGCGCGCCTTCGGCGCACAATCGGCGCGCCCGCTGCGCTCGTCCGCTGCGCTTCCTTGCGGCGACCTCCATAAATGACGAAGTGGGAGGGAGGAGCAGCTGGGAGGCGGGAGCGGGGTGGCCAATGGGTGGGATACAGAAAGAAAAGGGGGCGGGGCCATAAGGGAGCAGCGGCGGGGAGCGGGGAGGGGGAGAAGCGGTGGGAAAACAATCACGGGTACACGGGGACAACAAAGTAGCAGGGGTACAGCTAAGAAAACAAGAGACTGGCAAAAACAGGGGCACAAGCTAATACAGAACGAAGAAACTGGCACAAGATACTAACACAAGCAATCCAGGCGCTCAGCTGGAGCGAGGCAGCAGCGGGGGGGTCAGGGGTCCTGGCACTCACGGGGGGGGGAGCCGCGCGGTGCATGGAGCGACCGGCCCTGCAGGCAGGGACAAAGGTAACAAGTAAGCAGGGTGATTTCTAAAAGCCTGCATATCCTCAGTTTAATTCTTCATGACCTTTCCACTTGATACAAAGTCATTATTGCCCCACAACCACCCTGAAAAGTCTAAGCATTGGGCCACCCTAATGTGTGTCATTGGGATTATTAATTATGTTGGACACATTCTGTTTGGCAAACCATCCTAGTGTTGTTTAGAGTTTAGGAGCTTTTGACCCCAGTATATATTCACACCACACATGACAAAGGGTTTCTAAGGGACTGAGTTAGAGTTTGGTTGACAGGTTACTCTGTCAGAAGGTGATGGATATCTCATCCACTTTACTACAAATGCTGTTGGATATAATGCTCTTGTAATTAGATGAATGAGGTAGAGTAACCCGTCAAACAAACTCTTAATCAGGCTCTTAGACTTTTAGGCAATATTCGTTAAGCACTTATGGACAGTAAATGTCTTACCGCCTTACTAGCAACAATGTTAAAAGTCAGTGGCAAGGAATATCAGAGCACACATGGTTGCATAGCCGTGAATCCATTCTTGCCCAAATTGAAAAGTAAAATCGAAAATGTTCACCCTCACTCAAGAATATTTTCATGAGCCACTGTGATTGCTAGCTTTGACAAATGAAACTAACATTAGCTGTTTAGAGTTTATAAAAAAAATATTGGGACCATAACGTGACAACACTAAAAGACAGGCAAAAATACAATGCAGATTACATTATCAGTACATTCAGAAACAATGGCAAAGTCATTCACTATTTCGAGACAGTAAAAACTGAACCCAGGCAGCTGCCTATGTTTTAAAGCAACCAGCCTACCCAAATCACTACACACCCACATTTTTTAAAAAGCTGCTTGTTTATTAATTCATTGTGTGAGTCTATTCTAAACCAGATTGAACTGGAACAGATTAACTTAGGTTTTGTGACAGAAAGCTTGTTAAAAATTCCTTTGATACAAATTACCCATCCTCACTCTCTAAAGCTACCTCGTTTTGGGCACTATGGGCCATATGTAGGTAATCTACATTTACCGATTTTAAAATACCGAATTTTACTGATTCGGTATTTCAGAATCGGTAAATGGTATGTAGATAACTGTTCGGTAAATATTACCATATCGGTAAGATTCGGTAATTAAGAATCGGTATTTACCGATTCGGTAATTTCTATTCATTCCTATGGGCCTGGAGGCCCATAGGAATGAATGGGAAGCCATTCACTATTACCGATTCGGTAAATACCGAATCGGTAATAGGGGGGACATTATCAAGGGTGGCAGGGTGTCACATTGACACCCTGTTACAACCCTGAATAGTGCATGGGTGCACATGTGGCACACATGCATGGGCATGTATGTCTGCCAGATGGCACTTTCAAAAAAGCAAATAATTGCTTTTTGAAAGGTATTCAGTATTTACCACCAACTTGTAGTTGGTGGTAAATAACGAATCCTTAAATGAAAAATGCACTCACTTGAGTGCTCCCTACAATAAGGATTCAGTAATTTACCGAATCAGTTTTTAAATTACCGTTCGGTAAATTACTGAATCCTTACACCTGTCTCCTACATCTCAAACCCTGAATACCGGTCGGTAACAGCCAAAATCCGGTAATTTCGGCCTTACTGACCGGTATTGGGCTCCCTACATCTGGCCCTATGTGTTTTGATGAAATCAGAATCATTGATGCTAAAAGGAAACCTGGGCCAAAACTTTCAGTATACTGAATATCCATAAGGAGGTAGAATCCTAAACTGATTGTCTTGGGTAACAACAGGCTTCATGTATTTAGAGTTAAGAGCTTTGTTGAAACTGGCCACTCCTCTTTAGTTTCTTGTTAGACTAGGAAGCTTCCAATTGAGTGGAGTTTACAGACACCCATGAAGTTGAGTTTGTATATAGCATTTAACCACATCTATTATCATCTGCCTCAGTGCGATTTTACCAAGCATACTTCACTCTACAGTATTCCTTCTTTGTATCCAAAAGAACAAGCCATAATTGCACTTTACACCTATGGGTTTGGTCAAGCTCAAATATTACTAAGCTGCGATGTGTCAAGAGTTGACCAACCAGGAACAAACCCAAGCTATTGTGGGTTTTTAATGAATGAACATTACTCAGGGACGTGGCCAGGGAGCTGATGAAGATGGTCGCGTGAGGCTGTAGCTCTGCACCGACCCTTTTACTTATCCTGTTTTGGGAACTACTAATAATTGCCCGAACACCTGGGACAGTGCTAGCGGCGATCGGGAGCTCCTGACTACAATACTGGGCGAAGTTGGGTCCCCGTTGGGGATCAGGGGCTGGGTGAGGAGCTGAGCTCGGCTGAGAAATGACCAAAATGACGCTGATGGCGGCCACCTAACATCGGGAGGGGTGCTGGATGCAGGGTTCGGGGAGCTGCGGAAATATATAGGTGGATTGAAGTGACTCCCACCCTTGCGCTGGCAGACCCTGCGGTTCAAGTAGAGCCAGGCTGTGACACCGAGACCCCTGCAGTTATTAGCCTGGGCCGGGAGGTGCCTGCTGAGGCGACCACTGCAGTAGTGAGCGAAGTAAACAGCAACACAGCCTGCGACGGCACCCAGGATTGAGTAGCATAACATGCAGCGGCGGCCTGGAAAGCACTAGTGAAGGATGGGAGCTTCCACCAACGGCATAGAGAGCGGAAGCATTTTACTGATTGGCGGCTGGAAGCAGTGCGGACCCCGACCAGGGAGATGATGACGAGGGACTGAGGGCGGCCATTTAGTAATGAAAGCGGCACCAGAGGCTGAGCCCAGGAGATCGTGGGGACACTGTGGGGAGCTGCTAGGGACACCCGCCCTCATCCCATTGGGCCCCTGCGGTGTAGGCAGAGGGGGGAGGCTGTGGAATAGAACATCTCGTGGATATCGCTTGATCCCGAGAAGATTTGACGGTGCAGTGGATTCCAGCGGCAGGATGCGGGGGGGAGCAGAGCAGCAGGGGCCGTCTTGCCGAGCGGGGAGTGAGTGGTGTACACCCTTCTTGTGCCCTGTCCTACGGGACACATGGAGAGAGTGGACTCCAGCTTGCACAGCAAATTTGAGGTCCTGGATGGGCGGTGAGCCCCAATATAAGGGAAACACCGGATAGCTCCAGTGCTGGTGATTAAAGTGTGGGGGCATTAACTTGCACAAGCGATCAGGCCTACACCTACTGTATACGGGGACACTGGAGAGCACATAGTGGGAGAAGCTGCTGGGACGTGCCCATTGCGAGACTTGGCTTAGGGGCAGAGCGGCCCACTGGATCACAGAGGCTGGGGAGGAGACAGCCAATTTGTGGCGCAGTCTGCATCAGAGCTTCAGGGAGGCGATTGACTTGGGGCCCCGTGGGGGTCTCTCTTTAGGGGACCACACCGCTGCCATTGCTTGGGGGACCAAGGCTCAACTTTGCTGTCAACCAGACCCCGTGGAAGCTTGGGGACATTGTTACTGAGGGTGAGAGGCAATTGGCAGTTGAAGATCACCAGGGCAGGACTACATGGAATATCACTGCCGGAGATGCGCTGCCAGAGAGCGTGCTGCCACTGAAGAGTAAGCTTGGCAGAGGAGGGCTCTGGGCAAGGAAGCAGTGGGCGACGAAGGCTGAGAGTGAGGAAATGCAGCCCCAACCCCTGTATTATAGTCCCCTATGCGCTTGATATGAGCCAAAGGAGTGAGCTGTCGAGGGAGGTACAGCAAAACACACAAAATGATGGATGGATTGTTGCACAATGGCAAAACATTCACCCCCAGTCACAGATCTGGGGTTAATCCATCATTATTTTGCTCACCAAGCCACCCCAGTTCAGACATGGCCATATGCAAATCAGTCTTGACCATGTGCCTCATGGGAACAGTCCAGACCGAACTGCCAAGCCATGTCTTCCCTGGACCGGAATCAAGTATCCTAGGACCGGTTTCTGGCTATCAGCCTTCATCAGCCAGGATAGCTTGACTCCAGTGGCGTAGTGAGCACGGGACCCACGTCTGGGCATACACTTCCCACATAGGGTGAACAGCAAAACACACAAGATGATGGAGGAAATGTTGCACAATGGCAAAACATTCACCCCAGTCACAGATCTAGGTTTAATCCAGAGGTGGCACTCTGCTTTTGGGTTACTGGAGGGGAAGAGTAGCTGTGATGTGAGCAGCTAGACTGGGAGCGCTTGGGAGAGACAGAAGGCCACCCTGACTAGGCAGGCAGCCGTAAGGTGAGCGGATAGCAATAAATACTGGAGACGGGGTCCTCCCTAGCAGCGACCGATGATTGGTGACTGAGGTTTGCCGGTGGGGAGCAAGAGACCATTCGGAAGGCCGGGCAGGCGCGGGAGGCTTGCAGAGCCGCTTTCCATGAGGAAACAACGAGGAAAGCAGGGGGGACCACCCCAGGAATTGGAGGAAGAGGTGGTTGACCAAAGGAAGCAGGACACAACGGCCTCGCATTCAGAGGGGATGATGCAACAGCAGGTGGATCAAATCCTTAAAGCCATCACTGACACCAGAGATGCCCTCCTGCAGGATATTGTGCATTTGGCTAAGGGGCTGGGCCTCCTCCGTGTGGACCATGTTAAGCTCGCTGACCGTGTGAAGCAGACTGAAGTGACGATGAAG
Source organism: Lissotriton vulgaris (assembly GCF_964263255.1). Lineage (NCBI taxonomy): Eukaryota > Metazoa > Chordata > Amphibia > Caudata > Salamandridae > Lissotriton > Lissotriton vulgaris. Next base: position 1,087,627,176 of record NC_141695.1, read on the forward strand.
GTCCTGAAGCCTGCCCAGAAGGCGCAAGAGGTGCAGATGTGCCGCTTACAAACCATGGAGCGGAGGGCCGAAGACACCGAAGGGCGGAATAGATGGAATAACGTAAGGGTCGTTTGATAGCCGGAGGGAATGGAAGGGGCCAAAATGGCAGTTTATTTGGAGAATTGGTTGCGGAATGAGGTTGCTCCAGAGGGCCTGACCCCCTTCTACCCCCTAGAAAGGGCACACAGGGTACCGGCTCGACCACTGGCGCCTAGGAGACCACCCAGGCCGGTCATCGCACTCTTACTCCAGTATAAAGATAGAGACCTGTTGCTGCACAAGACTCGCTCCTCGGGCACCTACACAGTGGGCAATAGTAACATGACACTGTTTCCGCCGTACATCGGTCTTAGAAGTCAAGAAGGCATTGAGAGAAGAGGGTCTCTAGTATTCCTTGATGTTCCCTGCGTGCCTGCGGGTGGGCATGGATGGCAAAACATTTTTTTTACGATAGGCCTGAGGAGGTATGGACATGGTAGGAATCCTATAAAGCAGGCACATGTGAAGCTGTATTTACAACAAGGGGTGGTGAGGGACAGAGTCTCTGAATTAAGCAGAAAGCTCTCACCCCGTCAAGAGATCAGGGCTAGATCCAACACCGTTTTTTAGCTCACTGCACCATCCCAGTTTCAGAACCTGGCTGTATGCAAATTAGTCTGTTCCTGTCCCAGTGCATGATGGGAACAGGGCAAACCAAACTACAAAAGCCAATTCTTACACTGGGAAGGAAACAAGCTCCCGGGGACCGGTTTCTGGCATTACAGCCGTCTTCGGCCCGGTTTGCTTGAATCCTGATGGTGCAATGAGCAAGGGTCTCACATCTGAGAATACCCTTCCACGCTTAGGGTGGACAAAAATATTTACAACAAGGGGTGGTGAGGGACAGAGTCTCTGAATTAAGCAGAAAGCTCTCACCCCGTCAAGAGATCAGGGCTAGATCCAACACCGTTTTTTAGCTCACTGCACCATACCAGTTTCAGAACCTGGCTGTATGCAAATTAGTCTGTTCCTGTCCCAGTGCATGATGGGAACAGGGCAAACCAAACTACAAAAGCCAATTCTTACACTGGGAAGGAAACAAGCTCCCGGGGACCGGTTTCTGGCATTACAGCCGTCTTCGGCCCGGTTTGCTTGAATCCTGATGGTGCAATGAGCAAGGGTCTCACATCTGAGAATACCCTTCCACGCTTAGGGTGGACAAAAATATTTACAACAAGGGGTGGTGAGGGACAGAGTCTCTGAATTAAGCAGAAAGCTCTCACCCCGTCAAGAGATCAGGGCTAGATCCAACACCGTTTTTTAGCTCACTGCACCATCCCAGTTTCAGAACCTGGCTGTATGCAAATTAGTCTGTTCCTGTCCCAGTGCATGATGGGAACAGGGCAAACCAAACTACAAAAGCCAATTCTTACACTGGGAAGGAAACAAGCTCCCGGGGACCGGTTTCTGGCATTACAGCCGTCTTCGGCCCGGTTTGCTTGAATCCTGATGGTGCAATGAGCAAGGGTCTCACATCTGAGAATACCCTTCCACGCTTAGGGTGGACAAAAATATTTACAACAAGGGGTGGTGAGGGACAGAGTCTCTGAATTAAGCAGAAAGCTCTCACCCCGTCAAGAGATCAGGGCTAGATCCAACACCGTTTTTTAGCTCACTGCACCATCCCAGTTTCAGAACCTGGCTGTATGCAAATTAGTCTGTTCCTGTCCCAGTGCATGATGGGAACAGGGCAAACCAAACTACAAAAGCCAATTCTTACACTGGGAAGGAAACAAGCTCCCGGGGACCGGTTTCTGGCATTACAGCCGTCTTCGGCCCGGTTTGCTTGAATCCTGATGGTGCAATGAGCAAGGGTCTCACATCTGAGAATACCCTTCCACGCTTAGGGTGGACAAAAATATTTACAACAAGGGGTGGTGAGGGACAGAGTCTCTGAATTAAGCAGAAAGCTCTCACCCCGTCAAGAGATCAGGGCTAGATCCAACACCGTTTTTTAGCTCACTGCACCATCCCAGTTTCAGAACCTGGCTGTATGCAAATTAGTCTGTTCCTGTCCCAGTGTATGATGGGAACAGGGCAAACCAAACTACAAAAGCCAATTCTTACACTGGGAAGGAAACAAGCTCCCGGGGACCGGTTTCTGGCATTACAGCCGTCTTCGGCCCGGTTTGCTTGAATCCTGATGGTGCAATGAGCAAGGGTCTGACATCTGAGAATACCCTTCCACGCTTAGGGTGGACAAAAATATTTACAACAAGGGGTGGTGAGGGACAGAGTCTCTGAATTAAGCAGAAAGCTCTCACCCCGTCAAGAGATCAGGGCTAGATCCAACACCGTTTTTTAGCTCACTGCACCATCCCAGTTTCAGAACCTGGCTGTATGCAAATTAGTCTGTTCCTGTCCCAGTGCATGATGGGAACAGGGCAAACCAAACTACAAAAGCCAATTCTTACACTGGGAAGGAAACAAGCTCCCGGGGACCGGTTTCTGGCATTACAGCCGTCTTCGGCCCGGTTTGCTTGAATCCTGATGGTGCAATGAGCAAGGGTCTCACATCTGAGAATACCCTTCCACGCTTAGGGTGGACAAAAATATTTACAACAAGGGGTGGTGAGGGACAGAGTCTCTGAATTAAGCAGAAAGCTCTCACCCCGTCAAGAGATCAGGGCTAGATCCAACACCGTTTTTTAGCTCACTGCACCATCCCAGTTTCAGAACCTGGCTGTATGCAAATTAGTCTGTTCCTGTCCCAGTGCATGATGGGAACAGGGCAAACCAAACTACAAAAGCCAATTCTTACACTGGGAAGGAAACAAGCTCCCGGGGACCGGTTTCTGGCATTACAGCCGTCTTCGGCCCGGTTTGCTTGAATCCTGATGGTGCAATGAGCAAGGGTCTCACATCTGAGAATACCCTTCCACGCTTAGGGTGGACAAAAATATTTACAACAAGGGGTGGTGAGGGACAGAGTCTCTGAATTAAGCAGAAAGCTCTCACCCCGTCAAGAGATCAGGGCTAGATCCAATACCGTTTTTTAGCTCACTGCACCATCCCAGTTTCAGAACCTGGCTGTATGCAAATTAGTCTGTTCCTGTCCCAGTGCATGATGGGAACAGGGCAAACCAAACTACAAAAGCCAATTCTTACACTGGGAAGGAAACAAGCTCCCGGGGACCGGTTTCTGGCATTACAGCCGTCTTCGGCCCGGTTTGCTTGAATCCTGATGGTGCAATGAGCAAGGGTCTCACATCTGAGAATACCCTTCCACGCTTAGGGTGGACAAAAATATTTACAACAAGGGGTGGTGAGGGACAGAGTCTCTGAATTAAGCAGAAAGCTCTCACCCCGTCAAGAGATCAGGGCTAGATCCAACACCGTTTTTTAGCTCACTGCACCATCCCAGTTTCAGAACCTGGCTGTATGCAAATTAGTCTGTTCCTGTCCCAGTGCATGATGGGAACAGGGCAAACCAAACTACAAAAGCCAATTCTTACACTGGGAAGGAAACAAGCTCCCGGGGAGACCGGTTTCTGGCATTACAGCCGTCTTCGGCCCGGTTTGCTTGAATCCTGATGGTGCAATGAGCAAGGGTCTCACATCTGAGAATACCCTTCCACGCTTAGGGTGGACAAAAATATTTACAACAAGGGGTGGTGAGGGACAGAGTCTCTGAATTAAGCAGAAAGCTCTCACCCCGTCAAGAGATCAGGGCTAGATCCAACACCGTTTTTTAGCTCACTGCACCATCCCAGTTTCAGAACCTGGCTGTATGCAAATTAGTCTGTTCCTGTCCCAGTGCATGATGGGAACAGGGCAAACCAAACTACAAAAGCCAATTCTTACACTGGGAAGGAAACAAGCTCCCGGGGACCGGTTTCTGGCATTACAGCCGTCTTCGGCCCGGTTTGCTTGAATCCTGATGGTGCAATGAGCAAGGGTCTCACATCTGAGAATACCCTTCCACACTTAGGGTGGACAAAAATATTTACAACAAGGGGTGGTGAGGGACAGAGTCTCTGAATTAAGCAGAAAGCTCTCACCCCGTCAAGAGATCAGGGCTAGATCCAACACCGTTTTTTAGCTCACTGCACCATCCCAGTTTCAGAACCTGGCTGTATGCAAATTAGTCTGTTCCTGTCCCAGTGCATGATGGGAACAGGGCAAACCAAACTACAAAAGCCAATTCTTACACTGGGAAGAAAACAAGCTCCCGGGGACCGGTTTCTGGCATTACAGCCGTCTTCGGCCCGGTTTGCTTGAATCCTGATGGTGCAATGAGCAAGGGTCTCACATCTGAGAATACCCTTCCACGCTTAGGGTGGACAAAAATATTTACAACAAGGGGTGGTGAGGGACAGAGTCTCTGAATTAAGCAGAAAGCTCTCACCCCGTCAAGAGATCAGGGCTAGATCCAACACCGTTTTTTAGCTCACTGCACCATCCCAGTTTCAGAACCTGGCTGTATGCAAATTAGTCTGTTCCTGTCCCAGTGCATGATGGGAACAGGGCAAACCAAACTACAAAAGCCAATTCTTACACTGGGAAGGAAACAAGCTCCCGGGGACCGGTTTCTGGCATTACAGCCGTCTTCGGCCCGGTTTGCTTGAATCCTGATGGTGCAATGAGCAAGGGTCTCACATCTGAGAATACCCTTCCACGCTTAGGGTGGACAAAAATATTTACAACAAGGGGTGGTGAGGGACAGAGTCTCTGAATTAAGCAGAAAGCTCTCACCCCGTCAAGAGATCAGGGCTAGATCCAACACTGTTTTTTAGCTCACTGCACCATCCCAGTTTCAGAACCTGGCTGTATGCAAATTAGTCTGTTCCTGTCCCAGTGCATGATGGGAACAGGGCAAACCAAACTACAAAAGCCAATTCTTACACTGGGAAGGAAACAAGCTCCCGGGGACCGGTTTCTGGCATTACAGCCGTCTTCGGCCCGGTTTGCTTGAATCCTGATGGTGCAATGAGCAAGGGTCTCACATCTGAGAATACCCTTCCACGCTTAGGGTGGACAAAAATATTTACAACAAGGGGTGGTGGGGGACAGAGTCTCTTAATTAAGCAGAAAGCTCTCACCCCGTCAAGAGATCAGGGCTAGATCCAACACCGTTTTTTAGCTCACTGCACCATCCCAGTTTCAGAACCTGGCTGTATGCAAATTAGTCTGTTCCTGTCCCAGTGCATGATGGGAACAGGGCAAACCAAACTACAAAAGCCAATTCTTACACTTGGAAGGAAACAAGCTCCCGGGGACCGGTTTCTGGCATTACAGCCGTCTTCGGCCCGGTTTGCTTGAATCCTGATGGTGCAATGAGCAAGGGTCTCACATCTGAGAATACCCTTCCACGCTTAGGGTGGACAAAAATATTTACAACAAGGGGTGGTGAGGGACAGAGTCTCTGAATTAAGCAGAAAGCTCTCACCCCGTCAAGAGATCAGGGCTAGATCCAACACCGTTTTTTAGCTCACTGCACCATCCCAGTTTCAGAACCTGGCTGTATGCAAATTAGTCTGTTCCTGTCCCAGTGCATGATGGGAACAGGGCAAACCAAACTACAAAAGCCAATTCTTACACTGGGAAGGAAACAAGCTCCCGGGGACCGGTTTCTGGCATTACAGCCGTCTTCGGCCCGGTTTGCTTGAATCCTGATGGTGCAATGAGCAAGGGTCTCACATCTGAGAATACCCTTCCACGCTTAGGGTGGACAAAAATATTTACAACAAGGGGTGGTGAGGGACAGAGTCTCTGAATTAAGCAGAAAGCTCTCACCCCGTCAAGAGATCAGGGCTAGATCCAACACCGTTTTTTAGCTCACTGCACCATCCCAGTTTCAGAACCTGGCTGTATGCAAATTAGTCTGTTCCTGTCCCAGTGCATGATGGGAACAGGGCAAACCAAACTACAAAAGCCAATTCTTACACTGGGAAGGAAACAAGCTCCCGGGGACCGGTTTCTGGCATTACAGCCGTCTTCGGCCCGGTTTGCTTGAATCCTGATGGTGCAATGAGCAAGGTTCTCACATCTGAGAATACCCTTCCACGCTTAGGGTGGACAAAAATATTTACAACAAGGGGTGGTGAGGGACAGAGTCTCTGAATTAAGCAGAAAGCTCTCACCCCGTCAAGAGATCAGGGCTAGATCCAACACCGTTTTTTAGCTCACTGCACCATCCCAGTTTCAGAACCTGGCTGTATGCAAATTAGTCTGTTCCTGTCCCAGTGCATGATGGGAACAGGGCAAACCAAACTACAAAAGCCAATTCTTACACTGGGAAGGAAACAAGCTCCCGGGGACCGGTTTCTGGCATTACAGCCGTCTTCGGCCCGGTTTGCTTGAATCCTGATGGTGCAATGAGCAAGGGTCTCACATCTGAGAATACCCTTCCACGCTTAGGGTGGACAAAAATATTTACAACAAGGGGTGGTGAGGGACAGAGTCTCTGAATTAAGCCGAAAGCTCTCACCCCGTCAAGAGATCAGGGCTAGATCCAACACCGTTTTTTAGCTCACTGCACCATCCCAGTTTCAGAACCTGGCTGTATGCAAATTAGTCTGTTCCTGTCCCAGTGCATGATGGGAACAGGGAAAACCAAACTACAAAAGCCAATTCTTACACTGGGAAGGAAACAAGCTCCCGGGGACCGGTTTCTGGCATTACAGCCGTCTTCGGCCCGGTTTGCTTGAATCCTGATGGTGCAATGAGCAAGGGTCTCACATCTGAGAATACCCTTCCACGCTTAGGGTGGACAAAAATATTTACAACAAGGGGTGGTGAGGGACAGAGTCTCTGAATTAAGCAGAAAGCTCTCACCCCGTCAAGAGATCAGGGCTAGATCCAACACCGTTTTTTAGCTCACTGCACCATCCCAGTTTCAGAACCTGGCTGTATGCAAATTAGTCTGTTCCTGTCCCAGTGCATGATGGGAACAGGGCAAACCAAACTACAAAAGCCAATTCTTACACTGGGAAGGAAACAAGCTCCCGGGGACCGGTTTCTGGCATTACAGCCGTCTTCGGCCCGGTTTGCTTGAATCCTGATGGTGCAATGAGCAAGGGTCTCACATCTGAGAATACCCTTCCACGCTTAGGGTGGACAAAAATATTTACAACAAGGGGTGGTGAGGGACAGAGTCTCTGAATTAAGCAGAAAGCTCTCACCCCGTCAAGAGATCAGGGCTAGATCCAACACCGTTTTTTAGCTCACTGCACCATCCCAGTTTCAGAACCTGGCTGTATGCAAATTAGTCTGTTCCTGTCCCAGTGCATGATGGGAACAGGGCAAACCAAACTACAAAAGCCAATTCTTACACTGGGAAGGAAACAAGCTCCCGGGGACCGGTTTCTGGCATTACAGCCGTCTTCGGCCCGGTTTGCTTGAATCCTGATGGTGCAATGAGCAAGGGTCTCACATCTGAGAATACCCTTCCACGCTTAGGGTGGACAAAAATATTTACAACAAGGGGTGGTGAGGGACAGAGTCTCTGAATTAAGCAGAAAGCTCTCACCCCGTCAAGAGATCAGGGCTAGATCCAACACCGTTTTTTAGCTCACTGCACCATCCCAGTTTCAGAACCTGGCTGTATGCAAATTAGTCTGTTCCTGTCCCAGTGCATGATGGGAACAGGGCAAACCAAACTACAAAAGCCAATTCTTACACTGGGAAGGAAACAAGCTCCCGGGGACCGGTTTCTGGCATTACAGCCGTCTTCGGCCCGGTTTGCTTGAATCCTGATGGTGCAATGAGCAAGGGTCTCACATCTGAGAATACCCTTCCACGCTTAGGGTGGACAAAAATATTTACAACAAGGGGTGGTGAGGGACAGAGTCTCTGAATTAAGCAGAAAGCTCTCACCCCGTCAAGAGATCAGGGCTAGATCCAACACCGTTTTTTAGCTCACTGCACCATCCCAGTTTCAGAACCTGGCTGTATGCAAATTAGTCTGTTCCTGTCCCAGTGCATGATGGGAACAGGGCAAACCAAACTACAAAAGCCAATTCTTACACTGGGAAGGAAACAAGCTCCCGGGGACCGGTTTCTGGCATTACAGCCGTCTTCGGCCCGGTTTGCTTGAATCCTGATGGTGCAATGAGCAAGGGTCTCACATCTGAGAATACCCTTCCACGCTTAGGGTGGACAAAAATATTTACAACAAGGGGTGGTGAGGGACAGAGTCTCTGAATTAAGCAGAAAGCTCTCACCCGTTCAAGAGATCAGGGCTAGATCCAACACCGTTTTTTAGCTCACTGCACCATCCCAGTTTCAGAACCTGGCTGTATGCAAATTAGTCTGTTCCTGTCCCAGTGCATGATGGGAACAGGGCAAACCAAACTACAAAAGCCAATTCTTACACTGGGAAGGAAACAAGCTCCCGGGGACCGGTTTCTGGCATTACAGCCGTCTTCGGCCCGGTTTGCTTGAATCCTGATGGTGCAATGAGCAAGGGTCTCACATCTGAGAATACCCTTCCACGCTTAGGGTGGACAAAAATATTTACAACAAGGGGTGGTGAGGGACAGAGTCTCTGAATTAAGCAGAAAGCTCTCACCCCGTCAAGAGATCAGGGCTAGATCCAACACCGTTTTTTAGCTCACTGCACCATCCCAGTTTCAGAACCTGGCTGTATGCAAATTAGTCTGTTCCTGTCCCAGTGCATGATGGGAACAGGGCAAACCAAACTACAAAAGCCAATTCTTACACTGGGAAGGAAACAAGCTCCCAGGGACCGGTTTCTGGCATTACAGCCGTCTTCGGCCCGGTTTGCTTGAATCCTGATTGCAATGAGCAAGGGTCTCAAATCTGAGAATACCCTTCCACGCTTAGGGTGGACAAAAATATTTACAACAAGGGGTGGTGAGGGACAGAGTCTCTGAATTAAGCAGAAAGCTCTCACCCCGTCAAGAGATCAGGGCTAGATCCAACACCGTTTTTTAGCTCACTGCACCATCCCAGTTTCAGAACCTGGCTGTATGCAAATTAGTCTGTTCCTGTCCCAGTGCATGATGGGAACAGGGCAAACCAAACTACAAAAGCCAATTCTTACACTGGGAAGGAAACAAGCTCCCGGGGACCGGTTTCTGGCATTACAGCCGTCTTCGGCCCGGTTTGCTTGAATCCTGATGGTGCAATGAGCAAGGGTCTCACATCTGAGAATACCCTTCCACGCTTAGGGTGGACAAAAATATTTACAACAAGGGGTGGTGAGGGACAGAGTCTCTGAATTAAGCAGAAAGCTCTCACCCCGTCAAGAGATCAGGGCTAGATCCAACACTGTTTTTTAGCTCACTGCACCATCCCAGTTTCAGAACCTGGCTGTATGCAAATTAGTCTGTTCCTGTCCCAGTGCATGATGGGAACAGGGCAAACCAAACTACAAAAGCCAATTCTTACACTGGGAAGGAAACAAGCTCCCGGGGACCGGTTTCTGGCATTACAGCCGTCTTCGGCCCGGTTTGCTTGAATCCTGATGGTGCAATGAGCAAGGGTCTCACATCTGAGAATACCCTTCCACGCTTAGGGTGGACAAAAATATTTACAACAAGGGGTGGTGGGGGACAGAGTCTCTTAATTAAGCAGAAAGCTCTCACCCCGTCAAGAGATCAGGGCTAGATCCAACACCGTTTTTTAGCTCACTGCACCATCCCAGTTTCAGAACCTGGCTGTATGCAAATTAGTCTGTTCCTGTCCCAGTGCATGATGGGAACAGGGCAAACCAAACTACAAAAGCCAATTCTTACACTTGGAAGGAAACAAGCTCCCGGGGACCGGTTTCTGGCATTACAGCCGTCTTCGGCCCGGTTTGCTTGAATCCTGATGGTGCAATGAGCAAGGGTCTCACATCTGAGAATACCCTTCCACGCTTAGGGTGGACAAAAATATTTACAACAAGGGGTGGTGAGGGACAGAGTCTCTGAATTAAGCAGAAAGCTCTCACCCCGTCAAGAGATCAGGGCTAGATCCAACACCGTTTTTTAGCTCACTGCACCATCCCAGTTTCAGAACCTGGCTGTATGCAAATTAGTCTGTTCCTGTCCCAGTGCATGATGGGAACAGGGCAAACCAAACTACAAAAGCCAATTCTTACACTGGGAAGGAAACAAGCTCCCGGGGACCGGTTTCTGGCATTACAGCCGTCTTCGGCCCGGTTTGCTTGAATCCTGATGGTGCAATGAGCAAGGGTCTCACATCTGAGAATACCCTTCCACACTTAGGGTGGACAAAAATATTTACAACAAGGGGTGGTGAGGGACAGAGTCTCTGAATTAAGCAGAAAGCTCTCACCCCGTCAAGAGATCAGGGCTAGATCCAACACCGTTTTTTAGCTCACTGCACCATCCCAGTTTCAGAACCTGGCTGTATGCAAATTAGTCTGTTCCTGTCCCAGTGCATGATGGGAACAGGGCAAACCAAACTACAAAAGCCAATTCTTACACTGGGAAGGAAACAAGCTCCCGGGGACCGGTTTCTGGCATTACAGCCGTCTTCGGCCCGGTTTGCTTGAATCCTGATGGTGCAATGAGCAAGGGTCTCACATCTGAGAATACCCTTCCACGCTTAGGGTGGACAAAAATATTTACAACAAGGGGTGGTGAGGGACAGAGTCTCTGAATTAAGCAGAAAGCTCTCACCCCGTCAAGAGATCAGGGCTAGATCCAACACCGTTTTTTAGCTCACTGCACCATCCCAGTTTCAGAACCTGGCTGTATGCAAATTAGTCTGTTCCTGTCCCAGTGCATGATGGGAACAGGGCAAACCAAACTACAAAAGCCAATTCTTACACTGGGAAGGAAACAAGCTCCCGGGGACCGGTTTCTGGCATTACAGCCGTCTTCGGCCCGGTTTGCTTGAATCCTGATGGTGCAATGAGCAAGGGTCTCACATCTGAGAATACCCTTCCACGCTTAGGGTGGACAAAAATATTTACAACAAGGGGTGGTGAGGGACAGAGTCTCTGAATTAAGCAGAAAGCTCTCACCCCGTCAAGAGATCAGGGCTAGATCCAACACCGTTTTTTAGCTCACTGCACCATCCCAGTTTCAGAACCTGGCTGTATGCAAATTAGTCTGTTCCTGTCCCATTGTATGATGGGAACAGGGCAAACCAAACTACAAAAGCCAATTCTTACACTGGGAAGGAAACAAGCTCCCGGGGACCGGTTTCTGGCATTACAGCCGTCTTCGGCCCGGTTTGCTTGAATCCTGATGGTGCAATGAGCAAGGGTCTCACATCTGAGAATACCCTTCCACGCTTAGGGTGGACAAAAATATTTACAACAAGGGGTGGTGAGGGACAGAGTCTCTGAATTAAGCAGAAAGCTCTCACCCCGTCAAGAGATCAGGGCTAGATCCAACACCGTTTTTTAGCTCACTGCACCATCCCAGTTTCAGAACCTGGCTGTATGCAAATTAGTCTGTTCCTGTCCCAGTGCATGATGGGAACAGGGCAAACCAAACTACAAAAGCCAATTCTTACACTGGGAAGGAAACAAGCTCCCGGGGACCGGTTTCTGGCATTACAGCCGTCTTCGGCCCGGTTTGCTTGAATCCTGATGGTGCAATGAGCAAGGGTCTCACATCTGAGAATACCCTTCCACGCTTAGGGTGGACAAAAATATTTACAACAAGGGGTGGTGAGGGACAGAGTCTCTGAATTAAGCAGAAAGCTCTCACCCCGTCAAGAGATCAGGGCTAGATCCAACACCGTTTTTTAGCTCACTGCACCATCCCAGTTTCAGAACCTGGCTGTATGCAAATTAGTCTGTTCCTGTCCCAGTGCATGATGGGAACAGGGCAAACCAAACTACAAAAGCCAATTCTTACACTGGGAAGGAAACAAGCTCCCGGAGACCGGTTTCTGGCATTACAGCCGTCTTCGGCCCGGTTTGCTTGAATCCTGATGGTGCAATGAGCAAGGGTCTCACATCTGAGAATACCCTTCCACGCTTAGGGTGGACAAAAATATTTACAACAAGGGGTGGTGAGGGACAGAGTCTCTGAATTAAGCAGAAAGCTCTCACCCCGTCAAGAGATCAGGGCTAGATCCAACACCGTTTTTTAGCTCACTGCACCATCCCAGTTTCAGAACCTGGCTGTATGCAAATTAGTCTGTTCCTGTCCCAGTGCATGATGGGAACAGGGCAAACCAAACTACAAAAGCCAATTCTTACACTGGGAAGGAAACAAGCTCCCAGGGACCGGTTTCTGGCATTACAGCCGTCTTCGGCCCGGTTTGCTTGAATCCTGATTGCAATGAGCAAGGGTCTCAAATCTGAGAATACCCTTCCACGCTTAGGGTGGACAAAAATATTTACAACAAGGGGTGGTGAGGGACAGAGTCTCTGAATTAAGCAGAAAGCTCTCACCCCGTCAAGAGATCAGGGCTAGATCCAACACCGTTTTTTAGCTCACTGCACCATCCCAGTTTCAGAACCTGGCTGTATGCAAATTAGTCTGTTCCTGTCCCAGTGCATGATGGGAACAGGGCAAACCAAACTACAAAAGCCAATTCTTACACTGGGAAGGAAACAAGCTCCCGGGGACCGGTTTCTGGCATTACAGCCGTCTTCGGCCCGGTTTGCTTGAATCCTGATGGTGCAATGAGCAAGGGTCTCACATCTGAGAATACCCTTCCACGCTTAGGGTGGACAAAAATATTTACAACAAGGGGTGGTGAGGGACAGAGTCTCTGAATTAAGCAGAAAGCTCTCACCCCGTCAAGAGATCAGGGCTAGATCCAACACCGTTTTTTAGCTCACTGCACCATCCCAGTTTCAGAACCTGGCTGTATGCAAATTAGTCTGTTCCTGTCCCAGTGCATGATGGGAACAGGGCAAACCAAACTACAAAAGCCAATTCTTACACTGGGAAGGAAACAAGCTCCCGGGGACCGGTTTCTGGCATTACAGCCGTCTTCGGCCCGGTTTGCTTGAATCCTGATGGTGCAATGAGCAAGGGTCTCACATCTGAGAATACCCTTCCACGCTTAGGGTGGACAAAAATATTTACAACAAGGGGTGGTGAGGGACAGAGTCTCTGAATTAAGCAGAAAGCTCTCACCCCGTCAAGAGATCAGGGCATGAGTCCCTTTCTCACTGCTCCATCAGGATTCAAGCAAGCCGGGCCGAAGAAGGCTGAAATGCCAGAAACCGGTCCCCGGTAGCTTGTCTCCTTTCTGGTGAAGAATTGGCTTGGTAGTTTAGTCTGCCCTGTTCCCATGATGCACTGGGCCAGGGACAGCCTGATTTGCATATAGCCAGGTTCTGAGCTGGGATGGGGCAGTGAGATAAATAATGGTGATGGATCAAGCCCTGATCTTTGGACTGGGTAAGAGTGGTCTGTTTAACTCAGACACTCTGTTCATCACCACCCCCTTTTTGTAAATCGTTTTTGGCCACTATAGGTGTGGCAGGGTATACTCAGACATGAGTCCCTTTCTCACTGCTCCATCAGGATTCAAGCAAGCCGGGCCGAAGAAGGCTGAAATGCCAGAAACCGGTCCCCGGTAGCTTGTCTCCTTTCTGGTGAAGAATTGGCTTGGTAGTTTAGTCTGCCCTGTTCCCATGATGCACTGGGCCAGGGACAGCCTGATTTGCATATAGCCAGGTTCTGAGCTGGGATGGGGCAGTGAGATAAATAATGGTGATGGATCAAGCCCTGATCTTTGGACTGGGTAAGAGTGGTCTGTTTAACTCAGACACTCTGTTCATCACCACCCCCTTTTTGTAAAACATGTGAAGCTGGGCATGACAATGGTGCATCTGGGTAAATGCCTCGCCCGCGCCGGTCACGGCATATCAGAAGGCGCCACCCTGACAATCGGCGGTCCACGGAGACTCAAGCATTGAGGGAACGATTGGCGGTCTTGCAGGCGGTGATGGCGATATCCCAAGACAGAGGAGCAACATCGCTGGGGGTGACTGAATCAGAAAAGGGCTCAGTGGGAACAGAATCCGACAAATCAGATGCAGGAAGTGTTCATCTGCCTCATGTGACGCCTGGATCAGCGGACGAGATTGCTGATGCTTGATATGTGGTACCTTCTCTGAGAATTATCCAAGGGGGTTTGTTCTGGTTTGTTTTTCTTTCTTCATTGGGTTTCTGTGGGATATAGATTGGAGAGGTGGGAAGGGGCGGTAGGGTCGTTGGAGAGTATGATTCCCTCAAATTGAAAGGCCTCATGTACTATTGGGGCTTGAACATCAGTCGGGGTCTGGCGCCAGGGGATGGTAGTATTGTTGGCCAGATACTTCAGGCTCTCGGTCGCCTCCCCTATTTTTGTTTGTTTGTTGCCCTTCGTAAGCTATCAGAGGAAAAGTTAGGTTACTTATTAGTTTGGATGGGTGCTAGATTTTTAGAACCTGGGGAGGGGGTGTTGGGGTGTTCTGGGGCCTGTTCTGGGGAAGGGGTGTTGGGGTAAATTGGGGCTTTTTGTTGGGGTAGTTAGGGCCACCGGTGTGTCCAGACGATGGGGAAGGTGGATTGTGAGACTTGGATTCCAGCATGGGGACATTACTTGAACTAAAATGCGTTTCCTGGAATGTGCTGGGGATGCATAGGATGGGGAGACGGCATAAAGTGCATGCGAATTTGGTGTGAAGGGCGTCTCACATAGCCTTTTAGCAGGAGACTTATATCAATCGCGCTGAAGGGATGGCATTGAAGCATTGATGGAGGGAGCAGCTATTCTATACGGCATACTCGGCTTTCGCAAAGGGAGTCCTGATATGGATTAGAGCTGGAGTTCCATTCCAACTGACAAAACACCTGATAGATCCAGAAGGGAGGTTTGTGGCAGTGGCGGGTCACCTTAATGGAGCGGATGTGACATTGTGTAATATATATGCCCCTAACGTGGATCAGATATCCTTTTTAGTCAGCTGTCAGGGAGATTAGCGCCATACCTGACTGGTTCAGTTTTGATGAGAGGGTACATCAACTCCATAGTAGATACTGAGATAGATAGGTCCCACCCCACACTGCCTGAAGCCCCTATACACAGGCTTTCTATGGCCAGACGAGAATGGCAGGATAGATGAGGGCTAGTGGATACGTGGCGTGCGCAACATGTGGAGGAGAGGATAATTCATACTTTTCCGCTTTACACAAATGTGCGATTAGATGCGATATTGTGCACATCTGACATTCACACTATAGTGAGCCACAGCGAATACCTTGCGCGAACGTTATCAGATCATAACCCATTATTAGTCGTAATGCGCTGGAACAGGGAGAGGTCTGTAGTACCAACTTGGCGGTTATGACCGGAAGCACTGGAGGACCTTGTCTTCCGCGAGGAAATTGGAACGGGTATTGTTCAGTACTTTAGCAAGAACGAGGTCACTGCATCCACATTGGGAATAGAATATACGCCTTTAAGGTGGTGGTGAGAGGCCTGTGTATCACTAAATTGACAGGAGTGAGGAGGGCGCTACTAACTGACATGGAGGCAGCGGAACAATGGATATGAGCAGCTGAGAGAGCTCGCCCAGAGAACCCGGGTGTACAAGGGGAAGTTGCAGAGGCTAAAGAGGCGGTAGCTGGGCAGGTCGAACGGCTGCACTATTTTGACCATAGAGCATGTCTTGTGAGGGCGCATGCGGAAGGGGGCAAGGCGGGTACATTAGCATGGCTGGCGAACCCGAACCCCAGGGGTACAACTATATTGGGTCTGATGGACCCGACCTGGGGGATGGTGTATACCCAACGAGGGATTAATGGACGGTTCTTGGATTGTTATTCTGAGCTCTATCAAAGCAAGATAGGGATATCAGGGAAACTAATATAGATGTCTTATCCGCATTGGCACTTCGGCAGCTGGAAAAGGAGCAAGCGGACCTGCTTGGGCAGGAGATCACAATCGGATAAATAAGGGGCGCAATCAAACACATGGCACGTAACAAGACTCCGGGGGTGGACGGGCTACCCATTGAAATCTATTTGGTGAATTCAGACAGCTTGGCGCCACGGTTGCTGACCGTCTTTCAGGAGGCACGGACATTGGGAATGTTAACGACATCTACCCGGGAGGCTTTTATTATCCCACTGTTGAAACCTGGGAGGGACTCCACTGATAGAACGGCATACAGACCACTATCAATGTTAACCACTGACTATAAAATTTTGAGCAGGATCTTGAGACTCGACTCCTCCCGTACATGGTGCAGCTGGTCCACCGTGACCAGGCGGGGTTCATCCCCACCCGGAACAAATCTACTAACGTGCGCCACTTGCTTCGTATCCTGGGGGAAGATCACAGTCATGTACCTTCAGCGACAGTCCTTTCGGGGGATATTGAGAAGGCGTTCGATAGCTTGGAATGGCCGTATTTGTTTTAGGTTATGCGAGTGCTGTGTCTGGGGGAGGTATTTGTGAAATGGACAGAGATCCTTTATAGATCCGCGACTGCTTGAGTGAGGACAGGAGAGACAATCTCCTCTTCCTGTGTGGTTGGGCAAGGTACACGACCAGGGTGCCCCCTCTCTCCGTTATTATTTGAAGTTGCCATCAAGCCGCTAGCGGCACATGCCCGGTCGGGGAGGCACTACCTTGGACAAGATCTTCGCGGAGACATGCAATATATATCTCTTTATGCAGACGATTTATTTATGTTCTTGGCTAACACAGGTGAGGCCCTGAATGGGGCAACAACTCTATTGTGCACATTTGGCGAGACATCCAACATCCAAACAAAAACATAGAATGGACCACCAATCAGGAGTAAAGTTTCAACACTCTAAAAAGAGAGCTATGTCAAGCGTCTGTGTTAATGTGTCCCGATTTTCATAAACCCTTTGTCCTGCAAACGGACGCCTCTGATCAAGGTTTAGATGCTGTTTTATTACAACCTGACCAGAATGGGGATCTCAAACCCATACTATACCTTTGCCGAAAGTTATTCCCTCGTGAAACCCATTATGCCACCATGGAGAAGGAGTGCCTGGCTTTCAAATGGGCCATGGAGGCCCTACAGTACTATTTGCTAAGAAGAACCTTTTTTCAGTTATGAACCATGCCCCCCTCACCTGGTTAGCCACACATAAAGACACAAACCCCAAAATTCTCCGTTGGTTTCTGTCATTACAACCTTTTTCTTTCCAGGCCCTCCATGCACCAGGCAGAACTGAAGGGAATGTGGACTTCTTATCGTGATATCCTGCCACTGTATGGCCCGATCGTCCACACAGGGACGGAAGGCAATGTAATCCCGCACTATCCACTAGTAGGGATTCCAAGATGGCACCCGCTGAAATCACCCGGCACAGTGAGGTGAACGTTCTGAAAGCTGCGACGCTGCACCCTCGTCTTGAGGAGCAGGAAGAGGCTGAAAAGGACGCCGAGGAGAGAGGAAAGTCTCTTGTCGCCCTGAAGGAGGAACCAGAGACTGAAGCACCTCAACAAAACCCCAGGTAGACCGAAGAAGCCCCGGAGAGAAGAGAAGACCCCAAGTACCCGCCGGAAACGCCCAGAGGCACCGCGCATAAGTCTAACCGACCTGGAGAAGAGGAGGGTGGTGAGACTCCTTCTGCCACGACCCGGGAGGGCCGTGGCCCAAGGCAAGTGCCTTTTCTGTCTACCTCATAACGGGGTGGTGGAAGTTGGGTGTGTAATCACACTACTGCCACTACTGCTAGAGTGCACTGGGACTCTCACTGTTAGACCCCACACTACCACTTCCCTGGGGACGGGTGACGGTATACTCCCCTCTTTAGCTAGAAGAACTGACTATTGTTTTCTTTCTCTTCCGAGGGCCATACAACCCCCCCTAGTTCTCTATCTCCAGTGAACTTGGCTGAGACCACCAGGAAACCACTACATTAACGCCCATGCCCCCTAACAGATGACTAGGACTCTTCGGACAGTGAATGGACTGAACCAAAAGGAAGCCTCCTATTCTTTTGTTTTGTTGATTCCCCCTTTTTTTTTATTGTTGTGGCGCCTTCAGACATATTCATCTCTGTGTGTGTATTAAATAAATGTGGATGACCACACCGTCCTTATCCGAATGTTTTTATTTTTGATGAACCCTGAAAGGAACGAAAGGAACATGTATCAGTGTTCTGATCCCTGTCAGGTTTCCTAATGTTATCACGATTTCTAAGGTTAGAGCTCTTTTCAGAGGACTCCCGTGGGGAAACCCACCCCTTGATCGGAATTCTTTTCTGTATTATTGTTTTTAGACTGTTTGTTCTCCCATTTTTTTTTAGAAGAAGCGGGTGCTTGCTTTAAGTTGTCATTGTAGGGACTACCCGCCATTTGTTGTTTCCCTGCTTTGGTTCCTAAATTATCTCTTGCTAATGCAGCATAGGTTTCTTTGACAATTTTTGGTAATTCTTGCTCCTTATTTATATGTGCTATTTCCCATACACGGATGTGTATGACCACTGCTGCTGCTTTCCCCTTTATGTTACTCAGCATGACTGCATAGACTTGGGCAAAATTACCCATCAGTTTCATTCCCAAGTCCAGGGCAGATCCTGCCCCGTACTCATTCTGTATTTGTTTCAATACTTCCAGGTTGACTGCTATGGAAGGGGTACTGTGTATTCTGAATAAGGGTGGGCGTAGTGGGCGTAGTGGGGCTTTGTGAAGCTACGCAAAGTGGGCAAAACACTACGCCCACCCACGCACTTCGTGTAGCCCCACTACGCGCCACTCGCCTCCCTCCCGCCCTCCCTAAATGCTTACAATAATTTATAAAATAATTATAAAACCACTTACCTTGTCCTGCCGCGTCCCCGGGGCTTCCGCTCATCATTGCGCCGCCGGCGCGCGCGTCCTGGATGCTAATGCGCATGCGGGTGGCGGGCAACTTTGCTACGCCCACGAAGTGGGTGTAGTGTTGCCTGCTTCGCCTACTTTGCAAAGGGCGAAGTAGGCAACACTACGCCCACTTCGTGGGCGTAGCGAAGTTGCCCGCCCACCCTTAATTCTGATGTATACAGCAGCAAAGATTGTTCCCCAAGTGGTACAATCCTCAATCAAAGGAACCATCCCCATTCGCAAGCAAATGGTTAGCATTCTGTTTTTTTCCTGCCGACCCGTATGGGGAAATACTGCATCCAGCTGTGCTATTGTTTGTGCAATCCAGAACATAATTTGCTCCCATTTGGAGGAAATTGTCCCTATTACTGATTTCCATGTCTTTGGGTAAATTGTAGGTGTGGTCTGATGTGGACCAACTGGAGCATTTCTCGCAGGTTGGACTATCAATGTTTGAATGACCAACTGGACAATGTGTCTGTATAGCCTGACTGTGTCTTTGTATATTGTACAGACTTCATCCACAGGTAGTGTATCTATCTCAGGATGTGAAGTGTGTGTCTCTAAGATTGGCCAGGTTACTCTTTCTATGCTGATCAGACCAAGTCTCACAACAGATGTGTGTGGGAGGGTCCCTTTGAACCAGTTTCTGTGTTGCAGGTTAGCTAACAGGACTTTAATGTCTTCTTTTGGAATGTATTCATCTGGTTGTTCAACTACAATGTATGTGTGGAATAATTTAGTCTGTGGATCTGCAGGTGAGAACTGAGCCCAAGAATAGAATACCTCTGATCCAAACACCTCATGTGTCTCAATCACGAAGGTAATGCAGCCACCTGTTGTGGGTAAGCTGTGTTCTCTCAATTTAATAGTGACTGTATTTCAACAGTTTTCTGTAATGTTGAGAGCCTTACCAAACTCTTCTTCCCCATTCTCTCAATCACTGCTCGTGGACAAATCTTTTTAGAAATTTTTGAGTTTTCACACAATGTGGGAACCTTTTTCCCTTACAAGCTTGTTAAATCTTCAGCCAATACACAGAGTATATCTACTCAGCTGAGGTGGGTTTCCCTTCCCACTTCAGAGGACTCTGAAAAAATGTGAGTAGGGCTTTCTTTAAATGCACGACTGAACTACTCAGATTTTCACTGTTAATATTAGAACCAAACCAACGTTGGCGGCACCATGTCGTTAATTCCTAGGAATCCCCAGGACATGCGCATTTTGGATGACTTAAACTGAAGGCTTGGTGTCCGGACCGCTTCCGGACACCCCCACAGGATATGTCAGCCGTTAGACCAGCTGGCTTTACAGTGCCAATAGCACCCCCCTGTATCTTACAGTGATGTTGGTAGTCTTGTAGGATCGTGGAAAACAGTATAGTATTGTTTCCCCCCCTCGCCGCACCCCCCGTACCTGTGTGGCTTTACCTCCTGGGACTCTTGTGGCCTTAGGGAGCCGATTTGGGGCTCCTGCTGATCACCGGCTTTAATTCCTCTTGGCGCAGACATCGGGCGCCATCTTGGGGGAGGACGAGGACAGCGCTCTAGTGTTTGTGGCCGATTTTGGGCCTATACACTATAAAATAAACACCACCTCCGGTCCGCGCAGCGGGCGGGAGCAGCGGGTGCGCCGATGGCGTGCCGGAGGCACGCCAGAGGCAAGCCCGTCTGTGCCCGTCCGTGCCAGACTGGGCCGTGTGCCAGAAACGCTGGCCGTTTCCCCGGGACAGCGCATTATCTATACACAGGAAAAACTTCTGCAGATTAAAACCTACGATTAACCCCCTGGAATATTTGAAATTCAGCCCGGATGACCCTTGGCCGAGAGTCTATGATTCGGCGGGGTCCATGCAGGAGAAGAAAAACGCCGGAAAATAGCCCGGCTCTCCTCAACATGGCACTTTTTAAACTGTAGGTCCCTTTCAAAACATGCCGTCGAAATCAATCTACTGATTCAAGATTTGAAACTGGATTTATTGTTTCTAACGGAGACATGGCTGTCACCGAATTCAGGAGCAGATATTGTCACGGCACTCCCGGGTGGCTTCAGTATGCAATGTCAACATAGGCCTCACAGGAAAGGGGGTGGACTAGCGATAATACATAGAGATAAATTTGTCTCAGAGGGTGGTGTCAATGACTGCGAAAGCACTCACTTTAATTTGCAAATTACGCCGAATAAATCACTATCAGGCCTACTAATATATCGCCCTCTGGGCAGTCCTGGTCAATTTAAAGGATCACTCTTAGAGAACACCATTGCATTAGCCTCGGTTGCGCCCAATTTTATCTTACTGGAGGATTTAAATTTTCATTTTGATGACCCATGTGATAAGGGGGCTATGGATCTTATGCTCGAGTTAAAATCCATGGAGCTGGAGCAAAAAAATGAAGATGCCACCCATAATCAAGGGCATCTTCTTGACCCCATATTTACGAATGTTTCACGTTTGGTATCAAGGCCCCCCTCCCTCTACCTTGGTCTGACCATTTTTTGGTCCCATTTGAGTGGCAAATTAATACTGACCTTCCACAGATACAGGCACCATGCACTTTAGAGAGAGTGTGGTCCAAACTCCCTTTGGAAAGCCGGACTCACAGATAGGAGCAGACAATTCCCCCTTCGGATCCTGACCCCGTAGAGGCGGATAAAAACCTCTCAAACTGGCTCAATAGCTCCCTTAACTCCGTCCTTCCTAAAAAAACAATGGAAAAGAAGAGCAGGGTTTATAAAACTCCTTGGTACACCCCTGAACTTCGAGAATTAAGGAAAATATACAAGAAAGCCGAACGCACTTGGAGAAAAGATTGGGCCCCCCACAATAAATTCGAGTATAGAGCAGCCATGAGGACCTACAAATTATCCCGGAAATTGGCTCAAGCTGCTTACTATGTGGAGAAAATCAGAACTTCTTCTAATTCATCTAGACAGACATTTAAGATTGTTAAAGATCTCCTTAAAGCACCAAGCCCCCCGACGGTGCAAGTGGCATCGGAAGCTAAGTGCAATCAATTTGCCGCTTTCTTTGAAAGCAAAATTCAAAATATACTAAAAACTCTGCCGCAGAACGGCCAATCCTTTGACCTAGCTCACTCTTTGGCCCCTCCTTCCGGCCCTCGCTTTGACTCATTTGCCCCGATTTCAAAGGACGACCTCCTAAAAATTCTGCATACCGTGAAGAGTGGTTCTCCCAATGACCCTGCTCCTATGCATATTATGAATCGGGTTGCTGCCACCATTGCCCCAATAATCACAGACCTTCTTAATGCCTCCTTGACTCAGGGAATTTTCCCGCCCAGCTGGAAGCGGGCCATGGTCAAAGCGCTCCTTAAAAAACCAGAGCTCAATCCCGCTGAGTTGGCTAACTTCCAACCAATCTCGCTGCTGCCGGGTATCAGCAAGATGGCGGAGAAAATAGCCAATCAGCAGCTTTCATCTTTCTTAGAAAGTAATAAGCTGCTTCGCAACTCCCAGACAGGTTTCCGCCCAGGGCAGGGAACAGAGTCTGCCCTATTAGCAGTCGTGGAGGAGGCAAGGTGCATCTTGGATTCAGGGGGCTCAACGTTGGTGGTCCCCCTGGATCTAAGCGCAGCCTTCGACACGGTGGACCATAAGATCTTAATCCATCGTCTGAGCAACATGGGAGTGTTAGGTACAGCGCGGCGATGGCTCACATCTTTTTTGTAGAATCAGACCTTCCAGGTTTGGGAAGGTGCAGCACGCTCCAAATTAACCCCCCTCGAGTGTGGGGTTCCACAGGGCTCATCACTGAGCCCTACCTTATTCAATGCTTATATGACCCCCCTGGAGGATGTGGTGAATCCATTTGGGATCAAAGTAGTCACCTACGCTGACGACACCCAACTGGTTGTCTTGTTGTCCCAAGAAAACCACTGCGCGGAAAATCTTCACTCTTGTCTCTCAGAAATCCACTCCTGGATGAATGGCTCACGTCTTAAATTGAATGGAGCCAAAACAGAGCTTATGCTGCTAGGCCACCATATAACATCCTTACCTAATTCCATCTGGCCTGCCTGTCTGGGACCTGCACCCACCCCAAAGAATGAATTAAAAAGTCTGGGGGTATGGTTGGAGCAGGATCTTACATTTAGGACCCAAGCAAAAAAAACAGCGGGCATCTGTATATGGCTACTTCGTTCTGCTCGTAAGATTATTCCCCTATTGCCAGAACACTCTAGAAGACTACTTATTCAGGGACTGATCCTATCAAGACTGGATTACAGTATTGCCCTTTTCTTGGCTGCCCCCGAATCTACAATTAATATTCTCCAACGAGTCCAGAACTCGGCAGCGGGACTGCTTACTGGCACTTCCCGCAGATCGTCAGCCAGACCTGCACTCAAAGCCCTCCACTGGTTACCAATTTGTGAAAGGGTCAAATTCAAGTCCTTATGTATTGCTCACAAGTCCCTGCAGGGGAACGGACCCCCCATTTTAGGGCGTCTTGTCCGCCCATACAAAGCGACTAGATCGCTTCGTTCTGATCATGGCAATTTGGCCATTGTTCAGAGAGTAAGGCGGACTTGAACTGGGGGTCGCCGCTTTTCAGTGAACTCAGCGACCCTGTGGAATGCTCTTCCACCTCGGGATTCAGATGGAGCCGAGCTATCCGAAGTTCCGAAAGCTCTTCTAAACCTTTCTGTTCCCCCAGGACTCCTAGACGCTGGTACTGTCCTTGGCATTCCTTGTTCTATAGTGCTGGGACGCTCTCGGGCAGCCATGCGCTCTACAAATCCATTTTCATTTCATTTCATTTCATTTCATTATAGTACTTTTTGCTCAGTCACTCGTGCTCACTGATTCTCAGAAAATACACAGTATGGCGATTAAGACATTTCAATAAGTATTTATTAATCTAGCGTGAGTCTTGTGTAAAACATATTAGCAGCGACAATCAGGACACAGAAACATACAAAAGAGATTGCAAGTACCAATATAGTAAATAGTAGATACATTTCTACCTTAGTGCTAATAAGATGAACATAAGCAGTTCAGATAGAAAGAGTAGCACATGCAGATTCCTAAAATGCACTCCATAAGTAATTTTCCTAAATGTACCAAGCCTAGTTCTGTAGGTTTAACATGCATAAGCGTATCTGTATGTATGTAGCCAAGAAACCCCTAGGGAAGAACAAGCCCCCTCATGTGATGGTTGAGAATGAAGGACCCCATCTCTGCATCAAGGATGACACCCCGCAAGGGATGTGAAATCAATAAGAACTAGCCTATTTGTGAATTTGCATCGACTAAAGACTGTAAGACAGGGTACAAACCCTTTTGTTTGTTCATGAATCCCTCACCCACCAACCTGGTTGGTGGCATGCTTCATCATCAGGCCCACCCAGTGACACCGAGTGTGTCCCGGGTATGCTTCGATGCCTAAACACAGCGGAGCAAGTAGGTTTCTGAGTGTGCAGTGTAGTGACGTGAAGGTGAAAGTTTAAAAGCTATACAGGGATCCCAGTACCCGAGGGTAAATTATATTTTAATAACTGGGTCACTGTTAGCATTAAAAAAGGCTGATGGATGTTATAGGAGTGTTAATTAGGGTCTCCTACATCCAGGTGTGGTCTACATGTTTCAGCCAGGCCTTTATGATTAAACCTGGCTTTCCTCAGGACCAAAGTGTGTAGGTGCAGATTACTTAATTTTAAGTGATTGTGTAATTTTGGAAATGTGTAGTACTCACTAAGGTGCTTTACATATGTGAGGGGATTCCCTCTTAGACCATTAGTTGGCTTGTTGCCAAATTAGCCCAATGGAGTAGTCCGGCAGAGGAGTGGACCAAAACTTTCGGTCAATGTCTGCATTGAACCTCTTGTTGTCTCTGCAGCCTCCGTGAGGGATTTCAGACTGCTGCATGTAAAAGATTCAGCATGCTGCACCCCATGTCAGATTGAAAGGAATTCTCCTCTAATTTACAGGGGGAAATAAGGGCCTCATATACTATAGTGGTCACTCCAGGCTTTCTTCTGGAATCGATATGTTTAGAAAACATACTGTTTTGGAAACAATCATGAATGTTTTTTCAAACAAATGCAATCATGCACAGCTGGCTGTTGGCCAAGGATAAAAAAAAGTGGTGACCCTTATACAATATAATTATACTGTGCTTGAGGACATGTTTATGTATGTCACGTACAGGGATTATGATAGAATACCAATAGCCTGGTGTTGAAGAGACAGGAGCAGGCTACTCAGTAAAAGGTTCTTTGTGGCTGTAGGGTACGCGCCAGGATTTGCATACTGCAAATTAAGCTAAAATGTATCTTCGGTACAGTACTGCACATGGGGAGCTCAAACCTAAGACCAGAAAAAGAAATATATCATCTGTTAACATAATGCAATATATATTCAATTGACTGCAATGTATCCTTTCTGAGTGAGTGTCTAACCGTAGCAGGGTGACTTGGATTAGATCCTGTTGTCAGCGCCACGTGGTTTTTAAATAGAAACTGCTAATGAGATTTGTACTGAGAGGAAGGGGTCCCAGTGTCTGTGTAAATTAATGTTGTACAATCAAAACAAATAACTAGCAACACATTAACTAGGTCCACATTGTTTTAATCACAACGAGACCGGGTATATTAAATACACACAAGAATAAATCAATGGGTACAATTGGTTGAACAGTGCCCTAGGGAGGAAGTGGAGGGTGGTGGTAAGTGATCAGGTGAGGATAAGGTAGTGAGGTAACGTAAGTGACAGTAAAATCAATGAATCGAGAAAACTGTATTTGTGAGTCATATACAGTTTGGTAGACAAATAGTTCATAACAATTGGTTTAGGAAATCATACTTCACATTGAACAATGAATGACATGATTGATGGCGTGAAGTTGATAGACCAATGGGCGGTTGTCGACGGTTCGACCCTCTAAATAATGCAGGGTTGGTTGTGCCCTTGCTGGGGGGTCTTCATCAGGACAGGAAAGAGGGGCAGGCAACCTATTCAGGTATATAAAATGCAAAATTATTCTTCAAAGTAGTGGGATTGGTCTCATGATGACTGATTGACGCACACATATAAGGGCAAGGCGATTAATCTAAAATTAGTCCTCAAATGCTTAATAAATGGATTTTGCTATTAGAGAATTGGGAATTACCTCGTGGTAACTAATTACCGTACAGTTATTGGGAATATTTGGACGGAATGGATCGGAAAATATCATTAAATTGGTTGAAAAGAATCATAAAAATGTTTTGAAGGACAAAAAGGGATCACAGTGGTGTACACGAGCGTGTAGAGCTGAAAGCAAGCCTGGGGTTAACATCATCTGAAACGCTATTACATTAATGCCAGAAGGGTACCTTAATATGTCATATTATATGTCGAGGTCTCAGGTCATCAGACACTTGGATCCTATCAAGAGGATGGTATCTAAGGATAGAACATGTGAATCGAAGCTTTAGTGGGTCACAGTTAACCATGTGTGGGCATTGAGAACCAACACGGTAGGAGTAATTGCACCTGGACTTACCCTGTGGTAATTGTCAAAATCTTCACTTGGTGGCAGCGAAGGGTTAATAAGGTGGCTGTGGAGACTGTGGGCACAAGGGTGGAAAAGACGCAATCACTGCATGTGCAGTTACATATGGTTAAGACATGGTGCTCGTCAGGAAAAATGATTGCTAGCTTACCCGGTGTTTCGAAAACGCGTTGGGGACCGGCCATTAATCAGAGGTCCAGGAGTTCTGAAAGGAAGAGTGGGAGGACATTACTATGTCAGAAATCGAGTGTGTGAAAAACACCAAGAAGATCGGGGAACTCCCGCGGATTGTAAACTTACTTGGGAAGTGCCGAATCAATCATACAACGGACGCCGCTCGAGGTCGAAATGGCGAACCGTTGTTCCTGTTTCTACTATATCACCATGGTGATCATACCACGTGATGGCTGCACCACTTGCGGACATAGAAAAAAGACTGTGAATTGACGCGGTCAGGCAGGGAAAAACCAGGACAATTTGGAAATTGAATTGGGTCAAAGATTCTATTTGGAAAATCGTCATCCATGGGATATAATTAATTGAGAATTGTAAGGAAGTAATGGGGGACCATGAAAGTGTAACTCGCAACATGACAACCAAATGCTATTGGTATACACACGATGTAATGCATTGCTTTCAGACTGGCGCAAGTTGCTATGAAAATATAAAATAACAACATAGACTTTTGCAGATCAATACTACCATAACATACACGCTCAGAATAAGTAATCAAAGCGAACAATAAATTACTGAATATAAGGATGGTGTACCTCCAGCAGTTTGACCACCATCTTCAAAGACTAGCAACATGTGACGTGGTCTCACTATACACATGTATCCCTTAACAAGAAGCCCTCAATGTTATATCACAGTGCTTACTACAACGACCTGCCCCGGTGCAAGTACCATCAGAATTTATTGTGGCATTATTAAGAATTGCAATGACGAAGAATTTCTTCCTGTTCGAAAACAATTTTTATCTCCAAACCTCAGGAGTAGCCATGGGGGCCCCTTTTGCCCTGGATGTGGCAATACTCTACATGGCTGCCTTCGAAGAAGACACTGTTCTCAATCAAGTGAATCCATTCAGAGACCAATTGGGTCTCTGGGTGCGATACATAGATGACATTCTGCTAATCAGGAATGGCAACCAAGAGGAATTATCCACTTTCTTCACATGGCTAAATCACCAGTCCACATCCCTGAAATTCACGATTCAGTCGGACAACCACGCCATCAACTTCCTAGATATTACCATCTACGAGGAATCAGGGATACTACTCACAACACTGTACCAGAAACCGGCCGAGAGAAATTCATTACTGCAATACAACAGTCATCACCCGAGGGCGCTCCGTGACAACTTGCCCTTCGGGCAATTCTTACGGATCCGTAGGAATTGTTCCAGCAACGAAAATTACTTCACACAATCAGATGATCTCGCAAACCGATTGTACCAACGCGGTTACCCCAGACGTCTGGTGAAGAAATCACGCAAACGTGCCTGGTACTACCCCAGAGATGAACTACTCGCAGTCAAAGACAAACGTGATCAATCGAACAATAGAATTGTCTGTGTTACCACTTTCAACACAAAAAGCAATAAGATCAAGCGCGTAATCAATCAGCACTGGCAGCTTATATCGGAGGATATCAATCAGTCTCAAACTCCCTTACATGCTTTCAAGAAAGCTAAAAGTATCCAGAACTTTGTAGTACGGTCACTACTCCCAACACCAGAAGAGCCGACTATCACTTCACTCTGGGATTTACGCCCGGTGGTTGGACATACCAGATGTGGACACTGCAAAGCCTGTGACACTACCATCCAGACCAAGGAATTTCAGTATTCCCAACATAAAATCAAGCTCAAGACACACAGCAACTGTAACTCGGCGAATGTAATCTATGCCATAATCTGCCTGTGCGACAAAATCTACATTGGGCAAACACAGCAGAAAATAAAAACAAGGATTCTTCAGCATATGAGCAGGATTAGGTGCCATGTACCAGGGGCTCCCTTAGTAGACCATTTTGAGGGTGCAGGCCATTCCCCGGACAACCTCAAATGGGTGGTAATAGAGAAAGCCACTTTGGGTCCACGGGGTGGGAACATCACAGGCATCCTAAACACACGGGAATTCAAATGGATATATTTCTTTGACTCAATTGAGACAGGTCTGAATGAGCATGACAGCTCTTTTTCACAATTGGCAACGCTTACGTAATTTCAGGCCACGCTAATTCAGATTTTCATGTATCCTTTTACAAACATCATCTTGAAATGCACTGGCTTACACCCTCATGTGAGAGGTGCGCCATAGGCAATAGTACTGTTAGCTGTCAAGAAATGGTCTTTACCCCACTGCTGGAGGTACACCATCCTTATATTCAGTAATTTATTGTTCGCTTCGATTACTTATTCTGACCGTGTATGTTATGGTAGTATTGATCTGCAAAAGTGTATGTTGTTATTTTATATTTTCATAGCACTTGCGCCAGTCTGAAAGCAATGCATTACATCGTGTGTATACCAATAGCATTTGGTTGTCATGTTGCGAGTTACACATTCATGGTCCCCCATTACTTCCTTACAATTCTCAATTAATTATATCCCATGGATGACGATTTTCCAAATAGAATCTTTGACACAATGCAATTTCCAAATTGTCCTGGTTTTTCCCTGCCTGACCGTGTCAATTCACAGTCTTTTTTCTATGTCCGCAAGTGGTGCAGCCATCACGTGGTATGATCACCATGGTGATAGTAGAAACAGGAACAACGGTTCGCCATTTCGACCTCGAGCGGCGTCCGTTGTATGATTGATTCGGCACTTCCCAAGTAAGTTTACTACCGCGGGAGTTCCCCGATCTTCTTGGTGTTTTTCACACACTCGATTTCTGACATAGTAATGTCCTCCCACTCTTCCTTTCAGAACTCCCGGACCTCTGATTAATGGCCGGTCCCCGACGCGTTTTCGAAGCACCGGGTAAGCTAGCAATCATTTTTCCTGATGAGCACCATGTCTTAACCATATGTAACTGGACATGCAGTGATTGCGTCTTTTCCACCCTTGTGCCCACAGTCTCCACAGCCACCTTATTAACCGTTCGCTGCCACCAAGTGAAGATTTTGACAATTACCACAGGGTAAGTCCAGGTGCAATTACTCCTACCGTGTTGGTTCTCAATGCCCACACATGGTTAACTGTGACCCACTAAAGCTTCGATTCACATGTTCTATCCTTAGATACCATCCTCTTGATAGGATCCAAGTGTCTGATGACCTGAGACCTCGACATATTATATGACATATTAAGGTACTCTTCTGGCATTAATGTACTAGCGTTTCAGATGATGTTAACCCCGGGCTTGCTTTCAGCTCTACACGCTCGTGTACACCACTGTGATACCTTTTAGTCCTTCAAAACATTTTTATGATTCTTTTCGACCAATTTAATGATATTTTCCGATCCATTCCGTCCAAATATTCCCAATAACTGTACGGTAATTAGTTACCACAAGGTAATTCCCAATTCTCTAATAGCAAAATCCATTTATTAAGCATTTGAGGACTAATTTTAGATTAATCGCCTTGCCCTTATATGTGTGCGTCAATCAGTCATCATGAGACCAATCCCACTACTTTGAAGTATAATTTTGCATTTTATATACCTGAATAGGTTGCCTGCCCCTCTTTCCTGTCCTGATGAAGACCCCCCAGCAAGGGCACAACCAACCCTGCACTATTTAGAGGGTCGAACCGTCGACAACCGCCCATTGGTCTATCAACTTCACGCCATCAATCATGTCATTCATTGTTCAATGTGAAGTATGATTTCCTAAACCAATTGTTATGAACTATTTGTCTACCAAACTGTATATGACTCACGAATACAGTTTTCTCGATTCATTGATTTTACTGTCACTTACGTTACCTCACTACCTTATCCTCACCTGATCACTTACCACCACCCTCCCCTTCCTCCCTGGGGCACTGTACAACCAATTGTACCTATTGATTTATTCTTGTGTATATTTAATATACCCGGTCTCGTTGTGATTAAAACAATGTGGACCTAGTTAATGTGTTGCTAATTATTTGTTTTGATTGTACAACATTAATTTACACTGGGACCCCTTCCTCTCAGTACATATTGAACCCAGGTCCCAGTGACTATGTTTGGGTAAACCCCCCCGTTCATACGCTAATGAGATCTGGGCATTTGTAATCACATTGAGAGGATTCCAAAAACAAAGGGGTCAGGGTGGAGGGAGGGATTCATTACGTTGGACTCTTGTACGTCATTTCTGCATTAGGTCAACAATCATTCATAATTCAATATTCAATATAGCACCAAAGGGTTAGATTTGAATATACACTGTGATTTATGTCCTGGTAAATTAAGTTAATGATATGTCTGCAACCACTCAGTGTGTGAGGAAGACTGTTCGCAGTAGAAATGTGTTACTGAAATAAATTGAACTTTGTTGTTTATATTCCACCTGAGAGTGCGCTTTATTCGTTGCTATCGAGAATATATATTTATATATATATATTATAGATATATATAAAGACAGATACATACATACATAGCTATATATATATGTGTGTGTTTTTTAAATACCTGTTTTAACTATCTTTGATTATATTATTTTGTGGTTTTGAAAATAAATTACTTACAATTTCATATATTTCACATTATTTTGTGGTTTTAAAAATAAATTACTTACAATTGCATACATTTGTAAATATTTACCTTTTTTTATGATATTCTGTTCCACAATCTTCCTGACACAAATATCTTGAAAGATTACATCTAATGTATTCAAAATCAGTGTTTTTGTAGAGAATATTTTTAACACAATATTCTGAGAACTTGAGATTGTTGCCAATATTCTGTCATACAACATCTTTTATCCCTTATAATAGATGGTCATTCCCTTTCCCTTGCACCAAAACGCTATGCCCTTCGCCCCTTTCGTCTTCCTATGAAAGATTATGGTTGCAGATATGTAGAATAAATAAGGAATCTTTATTACTAAATTAAACACTCCAATATGCATCTGGTAAGCTATTACAAAAAAACATATTACGAGCATTTTAATACAAGTCACTTTCAAAAAACGTCTGTACTTCAAAATATGTTATTACAGGTAGAGAGTGAAATCAATCTCTTGAAAAAATAATGATTTGTAAAACGAAGTATTCGAAAATAAAAGTCTACTTTCTGCTAAAGTTTGTTCATTTCAGTAAAGCCTAAGAAAAGCTAAAAAGCTAGTGCTCATTTTGTAGTTTAAAAAGTATTTGTAACGCTGCTCTGTGGTTTTCCTTCTCTGGTTTGGCAGTAGGCATTGTGATGTCATACCATAGAAGTATTAAATTATTGGTTACTATGCATGCCATAACTGTCTTGTATTAATTAAACTAGAGACAGGTTTTAATACAGGGATTGTAGGTCTCCCTGTATATATATAACTTTATTATCAGTACACCAAGAAAAGTCAAATCCTTACGTGTTAAATATTCAGGTTTATTATTCTTGGACTTGATCTAGTATGGATAAGGAAAGATCTTATACTTAAATTTGTTTTTGAAGCTGAAGAAACACAAACATTACTACGGGTATTATTTGAGTGATTCTGTAAATCGCTCTGCATTAATGAATGCGCGTGCCTTATAATTGACTGCATGTGGTAAACTGCTATTCAACAGTGACTTCACAATGAGTGATTTCTTCCGTGGTTAAGCACCTTCTTGCTTGCAATCACACGTTCACATTAACGCGAGGTCTTTTCTTAAAGTGTGCATGCAGCAGAGTGTGCAATCAATGAGCAAGCACTGATTGATGTTCCACAGATAGCAAAGTGCCGTTCTAGTTGAGTTACAATTGGCACATATTTTATCACTTCAAACACCAAAGCTGAATGATTGCATTACATTCACCGGTGATCATCAAATTGAGCACGCACAGTGAGGACATTGTTGTAAGACAGGAAAGATGGGCCGAAGTGAAGTTAAATTACCTTTCTATAAGGTGTTTATTTTTTAGATGTATTGATTTTTTTGGGACAAGTAAACATAAACTTAGGAAAGATAGCAAAAGAATGGGGCTAACTGTGAAAGGGAGAGATTTAGTAAATAACGAATTTAGCACCGCAGGCTAAATGATGGGTCAGACTTTGGAAGTAACTGCCCAGCGCAAGAATCAAAGGATAGAAGGTGAAACGTAGGTCACCATATCTGATTACAAATATTATAAACAAACTCTGACATGGTTGTCTTGCTTTTTATGTTATTTAGAATGACTGGGGTCGTCTTTAAGTTCGGATCATGATGCGCCATGATGCTGGCTCAACTGAAATTAGCACCTGTTTTTCGTATGAAGTGTCGAAGTTCTACCATATCGGGGGATGGGGGGGAGGTTGATGCATCAACTTTAGACAGAACAAGCCAAAAACATAGACAGGCACTCTCTGCTCTCTGCTGCGGCTTGTTCTATTTAAAGTGCATGCGTTAACTGAGAAATTCAGGGGTATATTCACAAGAACGTGTGATAACTACCGCAAGAGTAGCATAACACAACTTTCAACATCGCAACCCATCGCGGGAAAACAACTCCGTGACAACGTGGAAGTCACAACATGGCGGTAGCATGCGATAGTCTGCCGACACCGTGGCCAATGCCCACGACACAACCACCTCAACAGAGATAAAAACACAAACCCCAACGAGAAAAAACCTGCGATGGGCAAAAGCGCGATAAGAAAACAGTGACAACCAGCACGAGGGCAGCAATACACATGCGCAATGCGGGATAAAGCACAAGAACAGCATACTAAAAAAGCCACGGAACAAAATCCAACAACAGCGGAACACCACGGATGCACCCTGGCCAACTGCAGAGGACTACATGTACACCACAACTACCTAGCACCGTGGAAGAACAAAACCGACAGGCACACAGCATGAAAGAGACCAGTGGCAGAAAAATCAGAGCCGCACGAGCGACATACCTACCGTTCAGCATACGCACATAGGCAGGAGTGCACCTCAACATTGACAACATCCTGGTGCACACAGCACCCCCACCACATTTGAACACAGGACACAACTGATTCCGCAAATGTGCACAACCTGGCAAATCACATCTGAAATTGCAGGGAAACATGACATTAAAATGTACAAGTACAACCTGCAAATATGTTTTATTCATAAATGCAGTGCATATGGACATTCACTACTGTCACTTGATTGCCATGGATGGCCACATTGGGACGTGCTCATTAGAAGTAAGTGTCAATGATGGTAGTCCTACGGGCCATTCCTGCCGCTGCTGCAGTGGGATGTTGCCCACCTGCCCCATCACCACCATCATCGTCCGGTACCGCTGGGACTGGGATCCATGCGGTCCTGGTGCGAACACAGATGTTGTGCAACATACAACATGCAACAATCAGCTTGCACACGATGCCTGGGCTGTACAGGAGCTTCCCACCTGTGCCATTCAGGCACCTGAAATGTGACTTCAACACACCAAATGTGCGTTCCACGATGTCCCTGGTCCATATGTGGGCCGTATTGTACTGCCTCTGGGCGGGTGTTTTCGGATCTCGGCGGGGTGTCATCATTCAAGGGCAGAGTGCATATCCTTGATCACCTGTGACAGTGCAGGGAGAAAACAGTCAATACATGGTTCTGCTGAATATGATGGCAGGTCCACCAATCCAGTGATATCTGTGCTGGCTGGTTGTGTGGGGTGAGTGTACGCCAGCCCAGAGGGAGTAGCTGGTGCTGGGAACTACACCAACAGTCATCAGTCACCCAGAAAAGCAATGTCAGAACTACAAGGGGGATGACACGATTCGCACAGGGCTAATCGCCCTGGATGCACAGTGAGCAAAACGGGCCAACAGCCACAGGACTCCAACCTGCGGGAGACTGGGGTAGGGTCACGTGGGCAGAGCAGTGCCTCAAATGTGTTATGGCTACATTTCGCAACTCCACACGCTCAACTGTTGTGTGGCTGTGGTGCCATGATATGTCTGTTTTGGGTGCAGGGGTATGCCAGGATGACCATGGAGTGGTGTGGTCATGTCTGGTAGGTGGTCATGTAGTTTCACATGTTGATTGTGGTTTGGTCATGTGTGCAACCCCACAGTTGTGCTTTGTGCGTTGGAAGCTTTGGGATGTGTGGTGTGTTGACTTGGTACTTACCAATGAGCAGTCCCGTTCCATATGCCATCCTGGAAGCGCTGGTTGATGATGGACTGTCAGAAGATGAAGAAATCATGCACAATGCCTGTGTAGTTGGCAACGACATTGGTGAAGAGTCCCCAGTGGTCCACTATTGCCTTCACATTGATGGAATGCATGTGCTTTCTGTTGCGGTTGTGGTGTGCAATATCCGCAGGGGGCACAAGTGGGACATGTGTGCAGTCGATTGCCCCCAACATGGCCGTGAATCCGGCTTTGGCGTAGAAGCCTTGCTTTGTCTCCAGCTGTTCCTGCTCAGTGTTGTGGAAGTGAAGGTACTGGGGTATGAAGCTGAGGATGGCATCCAGGACAGGTGTGATGAACTTGGATAGGGCTGGCTCTGAGACCCCTCCGACTCTGGCAGTTTTTAGTTGGAAGGTACCAGAGGACAACAGGTGCAGCACAGCCAGCAGCTTTGTCTGAGGAGGAATGTTGTTTCTCCGCTGAGTTGGGACTGTCAGCCTGTGGGTGATGTGGGTCGTGATGCGGTGAATGGTTGTCCTTTTGAGTCTGTAGTGGGCAATGACTTCCTCGGGCTACAGGTCTGTGAGAGTGGTGCTTTTCCAGAAGGTTTGCTGTCTTACTCTGTGCTGCCTCTGTGGTGGTCGGGGGGGGATTGCAAGTCCAGGTGGCAGGTGTTAAATGCCTGTGGCTACTGAGGCCTATCGTATGTTTTTGGTTCGCTTCGCGGATCTGTCACTTTGTTGTGAAAGTGGTGTTGTTGTTTTTTCGTGTGTTTCTGCACAGGAATGCCTACTCTGCATCTCATTAGCGTTAGTTGGTGGTCATGTCTGCTGTTAGCACCAATCTGTGAATGGTGGGGTAAATTTATCACGAATTTGGCTGGGCTAAAGTGCTGTTAATTCAGCAATGGCTCCTTGTGAATATGCCCCTCAGAGTTATACTGCAGTGTATGAGGCAAATTCATTTAACCCAATATTGTTCAACATTAATGCATTATTTAAAACAGCATCTCAGAAACACAAAGAGAAAATCTGCTGAAATTTTTGGAGCTGTACTATCTGAAAATATTGGTTAAATAATAGACTTTTTACGCACTGCAGATGCATAAAACCAGGTCCTGAGTTCTACGCTGAGGCAGCGGAGCCCATCATGAATTGACCCCTGAAGTCTATGGCAGACAAAGTTGAATTTGCTAATCTCTTCTTCCTCAGAGTATTTCCATTATTAGCTGGACCTGGGCTGTGTTGAAACAATAAACACATAAATTTACTGTGAAATTCATATTCATGTACCGTTCTAGGTGGTTTTATGCAGCGCGTGATAGCTGGTGTTGCCCTGGCTTGCAAGCAATTTCTCCTCTCTAAGCATTATCATCATGCAGTAAGAGACACACGCTCTTAAGCTAGGGAAAATGCAGAGCTAGAAAGATATACTAATTTGACTGGAAATATTAATATTCCATTATTGAAATAACTACATTTAAAAAAGGGGTTTGGAGATCACCAATGTACTAGTGTATTCACTCTGAGAAATAGACGAAATTGAAGATTCCATTGGAGAGTTATTTCACCATCATCCCAAGCATCCTGTAAGTCATTCATTCTGATACTCCCATTTATCACCATTTCCATTTCGTCATAGGTACCATTCCTTAAAAATCGAATATCCGACTCATTTATAGAGGTAAAATCTGGATGCTCCTAGCAAGCAGGATACCCTCTTTCTTCTCCAGTGAGTGAAAAGCTATCCCAACCATCATCACTTAACCCACAATAATGAGAAGAATTCTCCACCTTCTTTCCTCTTTTCCCTACACTTTCATAGTTCCTTTTTTTTTTTTGAGCAAGATTCAAACAAAGGATTCGATAATACATATTCATTAAATGTATAAAAGATACAACAATCATAATAAAGCATCAAAAAACAGAGAGAGAAGTGATAAACATATTCAAAATTATATCACACAGAAGAAAATAAGACAAAATAGAAAGAGAAAAGAAAACAGAATTAAATAAGTCATGTGTTAAGCAAATTAAACAACAATAAACCAATCAAATCAGATCGAGACAAGGAGAGCAGGAGGTCTCATATTGGCATACCAACCAGAGATTGGAGCCCAAATCTGGGCTCCAAGAAGCCTCGCTTTTTTGCCTCTAGTACCATAAATTGAAATCTCCTGTTTATATGTGGCCAAAAATCGACTAAGCCACATCTGAAATGTAGGCGGCTCAGGGTCCTTCCATCGAGCAGCAAGAATAATTCGGAAGATTGCGGTACCTAAGAAAATGGTCCTTCGTTCCTCAATACTATGACCGAGAGAATCATCATGACCCATCAAATAAAGGGTTACTGAGTCTCGTATGTTTCGACCAAATACCTGGGCCCAAAATCCCATAATCATTACCTTTAATGAATCCAGTTTGGGGCATTCAGCAAACATATGAATTAAATTCGCTTGAGGTTGTCTACATCTTGGGCAGTTGTCATCGGCCCGTAAACCCCAAGAGAATAATTTTGCCGGAGTATAATAAAGGTTGTATATGACCCTATAA
Source organism: Lissotriton vulgaris (assembly GCF_964263255.1). Taxonomy (NCBI): domain Eukaryota; kingdom Metazoa; phylum Chordata; class Amphibia; order Caudata; family Salamandridae; genus Lissotriton; species Lissotriton vulgaris. The sequence goes on from NC_141695.1 coordinate 1,087,664,264, forward strand.
TATTGGGCTTTAAGATTAGATGCAATGAACAATTGTGATGAGAGAGCAAGAGAAAAATCAATATCAATGTTTGGATTACCCAGCCTTGCAGCCCAAGCTTGCTCAACCCTCTCTAAGTCATCTACAGCATTTTCAATCAGTATCTGATATAGGTTGCCAATGCTAGTGGAGCATTTCCCAATGATTGGAAAAAGATGAATAGTGTCTAATTTGATTCTGGGGGTGCAGTTGTGAATACTTGTAAGCACCTGAAAATATTTGAGAAAATCAGTAACTGGAATAGAATACTTCTGCCGTAACCAGTCAAAAGAGGAAGAAGTTTCTTGGCCAAGAAAATCTGCAACTGTGTTAATGCCTAGACTTTCCCACCTACGAGAAGTATTATCATAAAGGCAGGCCGGAAGAATCGAGCTATGCCATAGGGGGTATATTTTGTAAATTTTGGGATAGCTAGTTGTTTCGATACAGATTTCCAAACCTTCCTCGCATCTGTAAATACCTTTAACTTGATTTTTTAAAGTATGATGGTTCATTCTGCCTTAAAAATAGCCCTTGGCATTTGTCCCCAAGACTCAACTCATAAATAGAAGGGATATAGAATGCCCTAGTAGTTGAAGTGGGTGCTATACAATTTAGTAGTGGGCCCATATGTTGAATGAGTGTTGCCCATAGATATAGGGTTAGATTAGGAATAGCTAACCCACCCCTATCTTGAGGTAGAGTCAGAAATGGTAAGGCTCTTCTAATCTTTCCAAAGCTCCAGATGAACTTAGACATGGAGGAGTCTAGAATCTTAATAAAACTACCTCCAGCCAATAACGGAATTGCACGAAACAAGTACAATATCTTTGGAAAGATAGTCATTTTTAAATAATTGGCCCTTGCAAGGGAGTGTAGTTAAGGTGATTGATTTCATTCACATCAGAGGACATGCAAACACCTAAATAAGTGGCCTGTTTCACTTTGTAGGGGCTTTCAAATATAGTGTTATTTGTACACAGGACCATTGTGTTATCTCTGTTAAGGGAATAGCCTGAGTAGGAGCCAAAGATATGTGTGGCTAACTCTATTTCCTGGATTGCTTCAGTTGGATTAGTAGTTAAAACAGCCAGGTCATCAGCATACGCCAAAATTTTGGTTGAAAACAGACCCACCTTAATAGGTTGAATAATAGGTGAGGAAAGCAACTTTAAAATTAGGGGATTGATATAAAGGGCAAATAATATCGGGGAGCAGGGACAACCCTGCCTCGTGCCTCTTTGTATCTCAATAAACTCCGACTCAGAACCACAGATGGAAAGTTTTGCCTTTGGTTTTACATATAAGGCTTTTATGGCTTTGACGAATTTGTGTCCAAAGTTATTAAGTTCCAAAATGCTCCACAAAAATTGCCAAGAGACACGGTCAAATGCCTTCGCGGCATCGAGAAGGATCATCGACATCTCACCCCCCGTGGCACCCATGATGTCAAATAGGGTAATGACTCTCCGGGTATGATCTGTGGTACCCTTCCCGGGAATAAAGCCATGCTGCCACGGGGAGACAAGACGCTCGACAACCCGACTCAGCCGATTAGCTAGGACCTTGGCATATAGTTTTGAGTCAGAGTTTATAAGAGATATGGGCCTATATGAAGATGGGAGCTGGGGCGGCTTGCCTTTTTTAGAGAAGATCGCTATATTTGTGTATTTCCAGGACTCAGGCGGTATTGCATGATACTGAACCCCTAGAAATAGATCCAGTAGATAAGGAAGTATTTGTTTACCCAGGACCTTATAAAGGTCTAAGGGGATTTTATCAGGTCCTGCAGCTTTACCATTTGCAAGATCAGAAAGTGCAAGTTCCAGCTCCGTCCTTGAGATTTCTCTTTCAAGATCTTCTTTAACTGATTCCTCAATCAGGGGATTGGGGTCTAGGTCTGATAACCAATTATTAAGGAAAGTTTTTATATCTATGCCGGAATATAGATCTTCACTTTGATATAGCTTTTGATAATAATTTCGGAAAGCCTCTTCAATATCCTGTGAGGAGGTGTGTTGCTGATCCTTGTACTCAATCAGCTTTATCTTATTATAAGATTGTTTTTGTCGCGTTCGGAGGGCTAGGTGCCTACCTACATTTTCTCCGGATTCACATACACTGCTCTTATTTGCTTGATATGTTTCCGCAGCTTACCGGATTAAGGAGCTATTCATTTCAGTCTTCAGTACTAATATTTTTTGAAAAGTGTCAGAGGATAAATCTCCTTGATGGATTCGGATGGCATGATGAGCTTCAAGACTAGATAATTCCTGCTTAAGCTTTAAGTTGATGTTATCCTCTGTCTTTTTACACTTGGCCACAAATGATATAGTTTCACCCCTTAATGCTGCTTTGAAACAGTCCCAGACAATCAATCTGGGTGCACTATATTGATTGCAGTCAAAGTACCACTGAGCCCAAGATGTTATGTGGGTTATATATTCCGAGTTAACAAGAAGCTTTCTATCAAAAGACCATTGAGACTTAGGTCTGAGAAAACTGGACAAATTAAAAATAAGGGTGAGTGCGTTATGATCAGAAATTGTTTTTGGAGACTTGATTATATCCAACAAATCCAAGTCCGCTAAGGATGTCATAATATAGTCAATTCGGACATATTTATTGTGTGGGTATGAAAAATACGTAAATCCAGAGTCGTTTTTTTTTCTCAAATCCCAAACGTCAAGCAGATTGTGGCTATCAATCAATTGGCGTAATGCCCTATATACCTTAGGCTTACGTCCTTTATATTTCCGAGGTAATTGGTTATCTATAAAGGTCCCTAAAGCAATGTTAAAATCTCCACAAAGGATAAGGGGACCAGGCCAGGAAGCCAACTCTATTTCTAGATCACTAAACACTAAGGGATCATCCAGATTTGATCCGTATATTGTGCAAATAGTAAGACCTGATTTTAATTGAGCTATAGCCCATCTACCATATTTGTCAGCCAGTCTGCGTATGGGATCACCAATTGCAGGTTTTGCTAAAATAGCAACCCCCCTTATTTTAGATGTTTGAGAGGTGGCTACTATCACATTGTACCCCGGGATCTTTAGTAATTCTTTATCAGATTCTGTAATATGGGTTTCCTGTAAGCATAGAATATCAACAGGATCTTGTCGTAATAATTGATATAGTTGCACCCTTTTATTTCTATCGTTAAGACCTGCAATATTCCAGCCGCAGAGTTTTATTCTTCCCATCTAGGATGGTAGACCCCAAGCCTGGCCTTCAAAAAACAGTAAAACATATAACACCAGATAGCAAGCGATAGTTTCATAATCTGATTTCTCATTATTATCATCATTTGATGCCACATACATAAAGATGCTTGAATTTTTCTCATTTGAGTGAAGTTGCTCATTTTTGTTATTTTTCCCCTCCCCCTACATACGTCCCCCCCCCCCCACACACCATCCACCAAGGCATTTAAACTCAAAAAGAGTCTGTGGGGATGGTGAGACGTTCCCTAACCAGTACCGCTAACAGTAAACTTATAAACTCAAAAAACCCATAGAACTGAGGAAGTGCCAGAGTAATAAATCAGAGATAGATTAAAGAAAAAATCGAAGAAAAATTCAGAAAAAAGAGAATATAATGCATGAGACACGAGAAAAATACCCAAGAATAAGGAGGTGCCATAAAGGTGCCAATAATAGAAGATAAATAGCAGAACAAGGTGGCTATTTTAGCATCTGTAGACCTATTATCTTAATGATCAAGATTATAGCTGTATATATAAAGATGGCGGCGGCGTTCTAGACCGCTGCGAGACGTTCCGCTGACCAGTACCTGTCTACGATGCTCTGAGAGGTGCCTGCCGTTTCTTTTTGGAGAAAACAAAAACGGAAACATGCTAAAACCGATACGGTGCTAATAGAGTGAGCAAAAGCCTGATACAAAAGCCTGATACAAGGAAATACATAATAACGAAGACGCTCAACTCATTGTATTGTCTGTTTCTGGCGGCTGCGAACTGGATGGAGGGGCTCAGACTCTGTGCTGAAGATCCAGTCGATATAGCGGCGGTTTTGACGCTGCGTTCTCGCTTGTCCTTTCTGTCTTCGATTATCGGGTTTGCGGTGCTGAGACTCGCTGGACGTGCCCGGTTTGTCGGATCCACCACTGACGGCATCGCTGGTGGTTTACAGACTGATCCTGCGGCATTGGTTGGTTTTCCCTGCTCTCCCGGGGCTAGTTCTGTGCCTCGAACCAGTGGTGTGAAGATGGATCCCAAAAATGCTGCTGCAGTGGCCGCCGCCGCCGCCTCTTAGACCCGAGCGGCGAAGCAGGCTCTCCGAGATCGAGAGCTGGTGCTGAAGCGAGGTGGTACGCTGAGCTCTGAGGAAGCTCTTGGTCCTGACACCGCTCAAGCCCCAGCCCCCGCGAAGCATACAAAATCTTCTAAACAACTCCCAACTACACCCAGACCGGGTCCCTCGGTTGTCGAGCTCCTACGGAAGACGCCTGCTCCTCCTCCCTCCCTTACTCCTTCTCACCTGCCAACAGAACAGCTACAGCTACAGCGCCGACTACGGTGGATCGGCCCATGGTGGCGGGCCCCTCCCCTGGCTTGGAGGTGGTAGGAGAGACCGGGAGAACACTTCCAGGAGGTGGTGCTCTCACTCATGACCAAGAGGGGGTACCAATTGGGAAACCTGACGCTATACTGGCAAATGAAAACCTGATCACTCTAGAGGCAAACAAGGTTAAACAATCGCAGACTATCAGAGAACAGATAACTATGGACTCTGAAGGTAGTGATTTACAGACCTCAGATTGTGTTCCTACTCCCACCCCTGTGGCTATTGTATCTGTGTCTGTACCTGCCGTGAGTTTGGACTTAGAAGATTCTAATGCATCGCTACCTCTAATAAACACACTCACAGTGCTTAATGAACCTGAACCTGAAGCTGATGCTGAAGCGATCGCACAATCTATGGTGAATAGCATGGGGCGTCCGGATCATAGGGAGAAGACATACAAGGCTCGCAAGGAACGTACCATATCTGACTCACTGGACACTGGTAGAGACCCGTCTGACTTTTACTCGATATCCGAGGGTGTTGAAGATCTTAGGTGGTCACATGATTCAGACTTAGAATCAGAGATTGATACTGGCTCTGATACCAGCGCAACGGAAAATGACCATGACCCACCCCAGGGCGAATCCAGGGGGGGCAGGAGGACTGTACGGAGGAAGAAAAGGAGTCACCATGGTGCGTCAGGACTAGTATGGGATTATTCTCCAGCGCCAGATCTCAATCCTCAGGAGCATGCTTCCATATCTCATCCTGAGCCTTCCGTCTCTATAGACCAGCAAAGTGCTACGCTGACTACGGTAATGGATACAGTTCTCCAGGCCATCGCCTCCCATCGGGAACAGACTTCGAGGGATGGTCGTAGGGCACAACTAGCGCTACACAAGGTACAGGGTGTAGTTCGAAAACTTTCAAAATCTGTTGCGGCTTCCAATCTAAGAATGACGGAGATGGAAGATCGTATAGTGACTAACGAAGCAGAAGCCACAGTCACTCAGGAGCGAGTGGAATCCCACGAGGAGGAACTAAAAGATGTCAGATGGAAGCTGGAGGGCATGGAAAATCGCCTTCGACGCAATAATCTCCGGAATTCCTGAAAAAAGTGAGGGCGAAGATATACGTACTTTCATCGTTCAGCTATTTAAGGATACGCTCCCTGAGCACGCGTCTTGGAATTGGGATTTGGAAGTCCAACGAGTTCATAGAGTCCCATTTACCTTGAAGGCTTCTTCACCACAGGGGAGGTACCCACGTGCAGTTTTGGTATATTTCGGAAACTTTCTTCTTCGCCAGGCCATTGCCGACAAAGTGAAACCCGAAGCTCGGCGTACCAGAGACTCTATTTCTTACTTTGTCAGGCCTGATTTTTGCCATACTACCGTGGAGAGGAGATGGCGCCTTCGCCAGTTGATCAAACCCTTTTTGGAAAAAAAGGCTCAGGTCTATCTTAATAACCCTGCGAAGCTGAAGGTTCTTTATAATGGTCAGGTTAAACTCTTCACTTCAGAGATAAAAGCTAAGGAATTTTTAGATAGTCTGACCTGAGCTTTGACATCATGATAACAGTTGACTAATTGAATATCTACAATATGTTGACACTGAGCAGGGATAAGCAGGGATAATGGCCACAGTAAATAAGGGATGGCTATAGGTTAATAGAGAGGTTGTCTAGAGTATATCATAAGCTAATATTCTATTTGTCTTGGCTGGCTATTTTGTAGTTATTTTTCCGGTATACGTCTTTGTATAAGAGGAGCCTTGGCCATGGAAAAAGTATGCGAGGCTTTATAACCACATTTATATACACTTCCATAGTTTCTATGTAACACAACACAACTCATATGCCAAGCCTTTCCATCACTCAAGTGCACAGCCTTTCTTAGTACATCAACAACTCTCCTGGGTTTAGACACGCTATTTTGACCTTTGGCAACGTTTACACCACGCTTCGCATGTACATATTGTCCCTTCCTAATGTCTAATCCCTTCGCCAAATAAATAGAATGTATTTTGTACTGGCAATGTCTTTATGCAACTTCTTATCTCTTTAGGATCCCAATTAATTTTCTTCTACTTTCCAACCAACTAAGATGATACTTCAAGTAAGCTGCATGTCTTTTCATTATCCCAAAAGTACTCAAAACTGTGGCCTCATGTGATGTCACTCGATAGCCCCACAACATTTTTCACAATTTGCTTTGATCACTCTGTTGAATCATTCAACAGCCCCATTCCTACTAGATTTGTGGGACGTAGTAATTCCAGAATAGTTAAAAGTTATCCCATTGTTCATGACTTTATCTGGACATTATTATCCGTTGTTAAACTTGCAGGAAAAATCTCTTTTAAGAAATCATAAGACAAAATGTATAATTCTATCCATGTCAATCTTCTGCAGAATACCATCTCCTGTCCACTTGGAAAATAAATCACTTGAGACCAATAAATACTTTTATGCAACATCATTTCACTGTTCAGTTTCCATGATAACTAGGGCTACACGCCCTCAAAGTATATGTGGGCTCTCCAATAGGCATAGTGGGAGTCTGAAGTCCTTGTAAGATTTATCTGCATTTTCACAATCTATGCAATTCTTGTCTCTTCATTCTACATATAGGGCAACTCCAAACTAACAAAAATAGTCCCTAATTCACCCCCGTTTTCGCTTCATTAATCCCATGTAACTCTCATGACATATGTGAACAATCTTAATTCTCAGTTCTCAGTTCTAATGAAGGAATTATTTTGTCTCTTCTTAATAAATAAAATCTGTCTGCACCTAGCTCATTATGAACCATCACAATTATTTAACTTCTGATATCCCAGACTAATTTTTGGCCAACATTCAACACTAATCTCTGAGCACAATCCAACTCTCCACATTCACTTCATGTACATTTGTAAAGCAGTAATCATTAAATTCATTTCTGTTACTTTCTCCCATTGGTATTGGCACATTTCCCAGAAAATCTACAATTATATCTTTCACTGCCAGGTATGTGATAAGGACCAAACACAGGGTTGAACAGTCAAATTATGGTGATCTAGATACTGATTATGAGTAAAGATATGACAAATGAGCAGCGCCACAATCTAGAGAATTAGATGAGGTTTCATCATCAGAGAATAATGTTGTGTAATCAATTGTCTATTTATGAATCTGAATGAGTGCTAGAAGTCATGTAAAACGAAATTGCTTTGAAAATGTGCTGTGTTAAATTACCGAATTAATTAATGAATTTTACGTAACAGTGTAAAATATTGACCTTAAAAGATGGCGCTCCCGTTTGGCTTTTTCTTTCTAGTAATGGCGATTGATGTGATGGAAATAAAGGAAGCAAAATTGCGGTAGCTGCTGAAACTGACAAAGGCAAACTGCTGAAAACGTGTTTTGAAGGAAAGTACGAATAAATCCGTAATGGATTGAACTCTCCCTTGAATGCTGGTCCTTTACTTGCTGCATTGATATGTATTAGGATTCTATCCTGCATGCTAGGAGTAGTCATCCCTGTAACTTCATAAACAGTATCCCATATGAGGAACTAATAAGGATAAAGAGGAACAGCTTGAAAGAGGAGGACTTCAGAAAGAAGCACATGAAAACATTCAAAGATTTAAAGTGAGGGGGTATCAAAAGAGAGTTTTGAATAGAGCGTTGGGAAGAGTACGGAGTAAGAACAGAGTAGATCTCTTGAAAGATGAGCCTAAGGCTGAGGAAAAGAATGTAAGGAATAACTTCCAATTGATCAAAAGTTTTTCAAATGCAGCAAGACGGCTCCGGTATAACTCCTGCATCAACCTTTAAAATGGGCTGAAACGAGGCACTCTGACTCAAAAGCACAAGAGACATTGTTTTAAAATGAAGTTATGCACCACCCAATGGAGGGTTTCAAAATGTCCTGCACCTAACAATCCAGCATGCCGTAATTTAAACCCGCCCACCAGAGGGACAACCCACCGAAGGTAGAAAAATTGAAATGGCAATTGCTGTAGGAATTGGAGCAGGAACCTAGTGTGCGGCATACCTTTGAGAAAGTTAGAGGACCAACCAAACGCGTCAGGACTGCCAAACAAAAGATAAATGGAAATAAAGTGCACGTGAGCAATGTGATGTGCGACTCCAAATTCTTCATTTTATGGAGAGGTGGTTACATATTTCAACGGCGTGGTTCAGCCGTGGGAGCAGCGCACAGTTAGCAAGAGCGCCACACCTTCCCGACAGGAACCAAATAAGAAGACTCGCGAAAACGGACAAGGGAAGAGGCTGCCACCGGAGACCGGCTCCGGTATAACTCCTGCATCAACCTTAAAAATGGGCTGAAACGGGGCACTCTGACTCAAAAGCGCAAGAGACATTGTTTTAAAATGAAGTTATGCACCACCCAATGGAGGGTTTCAAAATGCCCTGCACCTAACTACAAGATCCAGCATGCCGTAATTTAAACCCGCCCACCAGAGGGACAACCCACCGAAGGTAGAAAAATTGAAATGGCAATTGTTGTCGGAATCGGAGCAGGGACCTAGTGTGCGGCATACCTTTGAGAAGGTTGGAGGACCAACGAAACGCGTCAGGACTGCCAAACAAAAAATAAATGGAAATAAAGTGCACGTGAGCAATGTGATGTCCGACTCCAAATTCTTCATTTTATGGAGAGGTGGTTACATATATATATATATATATATATATATATATATACATTGAAAACCAGTCCAAACTTCTTAATCAAGAAAGGCGCTGACTCCGTGATTTCTTATCCAAAGAAGATTTTATTCTCAGTTGTTGCTTAGACGCGTTTCGGCGGTTAGCTCCCACCTTGTTCACTACATTTGCACAAACACTTATATCAGTATATATACACATACATACAAGCCAGTCGCTTGACAGGTTTCAACTCAAATTCGTTGCCATGGTGATTCTGTCATGACACTCCTGACAGACATAGAAGAGTTATTCACATTTTTTCTCTCTTTCATTGTTGTTTGCAGTGCTGCCTTATTAGGCACATCTGTTGCTAGGACATTTATATATACGAAATAATAAATAAAAAGCAAATTAAATATAATTATATACAAAACCGGCATTAAGGACTTTGAAATAATAATGAAACAATTTAATGTCATTGTGTGCAACTGAACGTTATGTCAAAACCGGGTATCGTGCAGAAGAAACTAGCACTCAGGATTCCAGTGTTAATAAAGGGCTATTGCTTGGCTATCCCACTATCTTCCTCATTTGTAGAGTATCCCACACACGCAAACCACCTTTATTATGTGGGTCACCTATCACTACCTGTTGGTGATGTCTGCGCAGTGGTTAGTTTTTTAGGGTTAGGGCTTAGTGTCCCTTGTGATTTGTTTCCTTGACTGTATCACACCTCATCTCCCAGTGGACAAATGAGCTGCGCTATTAGTGTATGGTTTATTTTAACATATGTGTTACAGCTTGTGTCGCGCGTTTCTTGCTGGTCTGACTCTGCGTGATTTCTTTAAACATAAACAGGGTTTTAAAAGTGAGTTTGTATGTAACAAGCTACAGTTTAGCCATGCTGTATTGAGATAGTGCTCATATGTACAAGTGATGTATGTTCATTTAGCTAGTAAATTGCAGATGTTTCTAGGAGTGGTACATGGGTTCGGGACAGTACAGGCTGGACTACAGGTGTACATTAAGCCCTCATCAGCGTTAAACCCATTCGGTATCTTGGAGTCAAGCAAAATTATGTATCTTGACTCTAAACGTCGCAATGCCAATTGACGGTTACCTCCCCTGATGTTCTTGGGTACGTTATCAATCACGAAATATGACAGGTCTTGAGTGTTTCCTCCTGCATGTTGATGGTTTATGTATCTGGCTACCGGGTACGTCTGATCATCATTAGTTACCGCCCGGAAGTGCTGAAGGATTCTTACGTGCACTGGGTGAATTGTGCTTCCCACGTACCGTTTACCGCAGCTACATACCAACACATATAAGCGTACTCTGTTTTACAAGCGTACATGTTCCTGATTGTGTATGGTTTCTGTCTGAAAGGTAATGTTACACTGCTAGTGTTGCTTCCATGCTTACATGCTTTGCACTTTATGAATTTTTTAAACCCCTTTTGAGTCAGTAGCCAATTGTTAGGTTTCCTAATGGCAGGGGCATTGCACACAAGCTGACTTCACATTGGTTTTGCCTTCCTCAAGGTTATCAAGGGTGTTTTACCACACAGTGGTCCTATGGTGGGATCATTACGTACCAAAGGCCAATGCCTAGTTAAGATTTTTCGATGGTTAGCATGGTACGTGTTAAAACCTGTGATCAGTCTCGGGGGTTGGCGTACCACATTTCCATTTTCGGGGACTGATTTTTTAGGGAAAATTAGATCTTTCCTCTCTCTGTTTTTGCATTTACTTTCCGCTATCTCACAGGTTTTTTGACTATACCCTCTCTTTCTAAATCTAAAGAATAAATTCTCCTTTGCTTCTGTCAAACCCTTCTTGGTGCTGCAATTGCGGGTCATCCTGAGACATTCCGCGAATGGAATAGACTCCTTGAGTGACTTGGGGTGGAAACTCTGGGCATGAAGCAATGCATTTCCTGCAGTAGGTTTGCGGTATGTACGTGTTTGTATTTTGTTTTTGTCTATGTACAGTTCAAGATCTAGAAATTGTATTGTGGTCATGCTTGTGTTGCAGGTGAACTTCAAATTCAATGCATTTTCATTAATTTCAGAAGCAAACTTTTTCGCACTCTCACAGGACCCTTGCCACAGGATGAAAATATCATCTATGAACCGTTTGTATAGGATCACTTTGGTGGTCATAGCTTCTGACTGTGTGACCTTAACACTTGCTCCTCCCACCAGCCCATATGCAAATTTGCATAGCTGGGGGAGAAGCAAGTGCCCATGGCCGAACCCTGCGTTTGCTTATAGTGGAGTCTGTCAAACATAAATGTGTAGGTCGTATTTAGTTGTATTTAGTTGTTAATTTTTCAGCAAATCTGTTAAGGGCCCAGTTGTGTCTGAATGTTGCAGAATGAACCCTCAATCATAGCCGAGAAGGCCCAGAAAAACATGCACCTATTTTATTATTTGAGGTAAGGGGGTATCTATGATGACTTTCACTTTTTTCTCCTGAGGTTTTATCAGTTTGTTCCCCAAAATGTATCCCAGATATTTAACTTTATTAAACTCGGCCTTTGATTATTTTGCATTAATATGCAAATTGGCATCTCATAATGCCTCGATGATGTTCTGACAATGAAGGAGATGTTGTTCCCCTTTTGGGCTAAAGATGACAATGTCATCAAGATAGGTCGATGAATAGGATTGATGGGTTTGTAATACCTTATTCAATAAGCTGTGAAAAGTGGCTGGGGCACTATGTCGATTTAAACGGTAGTACCGTAAACTCAAACAGGCTGTCAGGGGTGGAGGAGGCCATTTTCTCTTGATCTTCCTTCTGAAGGGGTACCTTCCAGTACCCCTTGGTGAGCTATAACATGGTTATGAACCTGGCTTCACCTATCTCACGATCAGTTCATCGATTCTTAATAAGTGGTATGCATCAAATTCAATACTCTATACAACATCTGATTTGTCCTACTGCGCTGGAAAGGTTTGAATACCCCCATTTGTAACATCGCCTTTGTTTACTTCTGAATGGCCTCCTTGCAGCTGGGATTCTGTATGGGTTTTGTTTGATCACAACCCCGTTTAGAGTTGGGATAGAATAATTGACTAAATGGGTCTGACCAGGAAAATCAGAGAACAGAGGAGAAAAGGGTTAAAGAACCACCACAAGTGTGATCCTTTTTTCCTCGGTTAGTGCTTCATTTATAACCAGTTCTTCAAGAGTACTTGAAACAGGTTTTACTTGCTGAACCAGGTGAGTTGTTTTTAGCCTAGCCATTTCTTTGAGGTATGAGGTATTTCTTATTCGGTCAACTAGGGTCCCTTCTGCTCTGACTCCATTTTTTTAGGAGACTTGGATAAGAGTTCAAGACCCAGTCATTTACTTGGTAATGACACAATTGTTTTCCTTTATCATAGAAGTTCTTCTGTCTTACTTGGCTTTTTTTCTAAGTTGGTGTGGGCCAAATCCCTGAGCTTGCCTATGCTAGACTTAAGCTGTCTTCCATAGTCCAACAGGCGCTCAGCCTTTTTCCCTCCATCCTTTTCCCATGCTTCTCTACTCATCTCAAGAAGACTATGAGGTTGCCCACCATATAACAATTTGAATGAGGAACACCGGAGACTACTTTAGACCTGCGCCCGGATAACAATGAGGGGTGAGGGGTAAATTTGGTCCCAGTATTTCCCTTCCCCGTTGAGCATATTTTTTTAGGGTGAGTTCTAGGGAGCTGTTGTACCTCTCAACTAAACCATCTCTTTGTGGCTGGTATTCAGACCTTTTAATATGCAAGGCATTTTACATACATGTTTCATGAGTTGGGAGACAAGGGGCATCTCCTGACCTGCAAGGATTTCTTTGGGGAATCCTACCCTGGCAAGCATCTCAATCAAGCTCTCAGCTATATATTTAGTGGTTGGTGTTCTTAATAGGAAAGCCTCAGGCTAACGAGTCGAATAATCTATAATAAATAACATGTATTGATTCCCCTTACTGGACCTCAGGAGTGGACCTATAACATCCTTACCAGTATGTTCGAACGGCTTCTCTATGATAAGAAGTGTTGTAGTGGCACAGAAAATGATCAATAGGGTTTATTTCAAGTCACATTATTGGCAATTTCTTTTATGGTTGCAAAAATATCAGGCCTATGAAAATGACGGAGGATTGTTTGGGTTGAGTCCCTGTATCTCCAGCCATTAAGTGGAAATGAGCAAATTACATTATCTGTTGCTGGAATTCAAGGGGTACAAGGAGTCAGGGATCGCCACCCACTTGGCTTGTCCTGTACAAAAAAATCTTTTTTGTGATGAACTTGGGGTAGGTTACTATGAGATTCTGATTATTGGCCCTGTTTGGCATGGTTTACATTGGCCAGGAACGGTGAGTCATAGGATAGGTTCTGACATTTCCATGTATGCAACTAATGCTGACTGCTTGACCACGAAGAATTTGGGAAGTGTGTACTAAGTCACCCTGCACAACAGATTGTTTACAACCAGAGTCTAGTAACGCAGTTACCCATCTTTCATTAATCTGCAGACTTACATAAAAGCAATGCCCCAGCTCTTGTGTATATGGTAAGGAATGAGGGGTGTGACAAATATCTATGGGTTCCTCCGAGGCTCTTCTTGCTGGGACAGAATCGGGCAAAGTGACCCCGCTCTCTGCAGTCTGCAAGGAAGTCTCATACTTTATCAGCCTATGTTTAGTAGTCTCAATAAGAGTCTTCCCTGATTTTCTCTCGTTACTTCCTGTTGTGGAGGAAGGAAGATTATGATGGCTTTTATCCATTTCCCATGTTATAGAAATGGCGTTGTGATCTAGAAAAGGTTGTGGTCATTTCCACTGCGTGTTCTACTGTCAGATGTGTATGTTGCCATAGCCATCTCTGTGTAGGTAAGGGGAGTGCCTAGAGATACTGTTTCATATAGAGCTGATTCATGATTTCTTTCATGCTATCCCCATGCTTCAACCACTTGTCAGCCGCCATCTTTAACTTAAAGAAAAGTGTTTGGGGTTATCCCCAGGAGCTCCTTTTCCTTTTTTGAACTTTACACAATATGTCTCAGCATCCATATCCTGATGGTCTAATATGACTTGCCTAATATTCTCATAAATGGTATTTCCATGAGTGTTTGCAATTTGATAGGTGGCCTGTGCCTCACCCTTTAGGAGGCGGGTGATAAAGAAAGGTCATTAGTCCATACGCAATGCTCAAGCTCTGGCAGCTCTTTCAAAGCTCAATAGAAAGGCGTGGGGCCTTCCCCATCAACATACTTCAATAAACACCACATTAGGACACAAGGGGGATGCAGTACGAGTCCCCGAGATGTGAGACGTCAGTTGTATCTGATCTTTGGCCACCTTGTGTATAATCTCCTCTTGCAACTTCAGCGCATCCCTGTATATTGTGTGGTCCAATTTTGCACAGGACATCTGTCTCTGTGGGGCACACTTGAGTTTCATCTGCCCTTGCACCAGCTTTTTTACTATATATTCTCCATTTTGATAGCCAACGGATGATTGCTCACATTCTCCACCACGTGGTGCACAGGCAATATGTATGACTTATGGATACTTTTTATTTTTACAGTCATCACACTAAAGTATATATTCCAGTGTCACCTTCTCTTCTTCTTGTGCAGATATGGGTAAGCTGGGTCCACCCGGATGATGTATATCTCTCAAAAGAAGGAAAATGCAACAGGCAAGTACACAATAAATGAATGAGATTGCTTTTGAGGAAGGATTTGTGAGGAACGTCACCCGATTTGCAATTGTCTTCCTATCCCCGTCACCAAGTGCAGGTATTTGCTAAAGGGGGGGTTTAATAACAACTAAGGCAGTATTATAAGCCTATTAAGCATCACTATGAAAACTCAAAGTAAATCAAAAAGTCAAAGCATGACCTCATCTAAATTCAGAGATGCGGAATCAACGCGTCCTGGAATGCATAGGGACTTAAATAAAAACCTGTCCTGACCTTTCAGCTTTAGGGAGATGGAGGCGCCTGATCGCGATTCCCTGCCACAGCCATCACCTCCCTCCTCACGTGCTTCACCAGTAAGCTAATGCGTACCTGGGTTAGAAACGCTCCTCCAGGAGCGTGGAGGGGCACTCCTGGTGTTTGTGGCCTCCAGGCGTCGTCCCATCCTTGTCCAGTCAAGGAGTTATCTCATTCTCAATCACTGCCTTTCTTTTCCAAGCACCATGAGTTTACGGCATTGCCCTTTTTTTATGGTCAGTATCAGATTTGTGCCCGTCCTCTTCCTGCTTTGTCTCCTCCTCTCAGTTGTCGCGCGCTCATTAAGTACACCTGGTTTGGGGTCATTCCTGCTCTCGCAGAGGCGGCCCGCCGTAGGTGGCTGAGGAGCCGTCGCCATAACCCGTCGGTGAGCACCTGGGACAGCTAGGTGGGGGAAGGAGACGGCACAGGAGACGCCGATTTGGCGCGAAAACGGGGTCACCCCAGCAAGCAGGGGAAACCCCGCAAGGTGTGCCCGGCTCAAACCCCCCCCTTTGTCCAGCGTGGCCAATGGGGGGGGCGGGCGACATTCAAACCCCCCTAATGAGGAGAAGCCTCGTAGCACGAATACAACCTGGGGGGGCATATAAGCGCCGCTCCCCAGGTAGGCTCCTATCTATCTACAGGAGCGGGGGGAGCATCACGGCGCACGAAGAAGTTTGTGATGTAACCTGAGGGTCAACGACGGGACGGCAACGCGACACCGTGCAGCCCCACGTGGAGGACCGGCCACAGCGAGAGAGCGACCAGAGCCCACCCGGTGCCTACAGCTCCTGGACAAACGCGCCCGGCGGTAGCCTACTCCGCGGCGCAGCAGAGGCAGGAAGTACGCGATTGGAGCCCACCCGGCGCATCCAAACATACAGGGGACAGTGGATTAAGATCGCGGCCAGCCGACGCCGCGGCACGACCGACTTGCACTTGAGAAGGCGACCGGAGCCCACTCAGTGCCTTGCTAACGGCCAAAAGCGCCCGGGCCTCAAGAATGCGACCGGAGCCCACCCGGTGCATCCTGTCCAAGAAAAGGCCGCTCGAACTGACCGGAGCGCGGACGGGCATCGGGAACGCGACCGGAGCCCACCCGGTGCTTCCTGTCTAAGGGTATCCCACCCGGACTAAGCGGAGCACGGCCAGTCATCAGGAAACGCGACCGGATCCCACCCGGTGCATCCTGTCCAAGAATAGGCAGCTCGAACTGACCGGAGCGCGGCCAGGCATCAGGAACGCGACCGGAGCCCACCCGGTGCTTCCTGTGGACGGAGAGACCCGCTCGAACCAACCGGAGTCCACCCGGTGGGGGCGGGAAGGGGCAACTCTCAAATAGCGCAGCTGGAGCCCACCGGGCATTTGCAAGAGCGGAAGGAAGCTCGGGGAAGCAATTCCGACCGGGAGCAACACCCCCGTTTCCCCGCACCTACCTCGCTCCAAGGCGACACGGAGAACGTGAGGAAGGCACCCGGCAGTACCAGCGGGCAGGAGAAGAGTGCCCCCTCAGTATCCGGGGACCACGAGTGAACAGCAGCAGCTGCCCTCTAGTGGAGGAAGAGGGCAATCACACGCGGCAATAAGACAACAAGCATTGGCAGAACTGCTGTGGCTGAGGACTTTCTACCTTGGTGCATAAAACACAGCGGCTGCACCCCGCCGCCACGCGCTACAGCGGACAAGTTTGGTGCAAGGTCAGCGGCGGCAGCACCCCACCCAACACAACCCTCCCAGAAGGGATGGCCAGGAGAGGGGGCAAACAAAGGGGCCAGGACGACCTGAGCGACCTGCTGAGAAAGATACGCGCAGCATCGGAGGTGCATGGCGACGGATGGTTGCACGAGCACATCGACCGCGACCGAGAGGAAGGGACGAGTGTGACGCGACGCAACACAAGCGCGCCCCCGTGGCCAAGAGGATCAGGAAGGTGCCAGCAAAGCTCGCAGATGCGACAAAGACCACAAAAGCACCAAGACGGACCCAGCCAACTTCAGCCTGCACGGCGGCGGCGGGACCGGACAAGGGACCCAACGACACACCAACTGGTGGTGAGCATATTAGCGCGATCATTACAGAATGTTGTAGAGCAATGGCGCCACTGTTATTACAAGAGTTAGGGGTGCAGAAAGCAGGGAGCACAGGGGCAGCAGGGGCGCAGACGAGCACGGGGCAGGGGCCAGTGCGACCAGAGGAAGCGGCAACCGCGCGGGGGGGGTGCCACAGGGGCTCCTTGGTACTTAATCAACCCAGGCACGGCACGGCAGCAACAGATAGGGGAACAGACCGCAGCCGCTCCAGAAAGGGAGAGGGGGTAACCCACAGCAGCATGGGGAAATGTCCAGCTACAGGGCGGACCCCCCGCCAGAGTAGACATAACCGGTGCCTACGCAAGACCTTCACCGGGCCCCGCATCCATGACCACCAGAGCCACAGGCCTGGCCAGCCTCATTCCCTTGTCTGTAAAAGAAATAATATGGCGCAAGGAGTTCATAGATATCTTCTCCTTATTGGAGATACAGCTAGAGGGGCTGGACTTGACAACTTGTGACAGGAAGGAGGAAGACAGGAGGGAAAGGAGAAGGGAGCGGAAGGAACGGACATTTGACAATTGGTTAGAAGCGTTCCGGATAATGGCATGCATCATAGTTGAGAAATTCCCACGCTGCGTAGCTGACTTATGGCTTTACAAGGCGAGTATACATAATGCGCAGCGGCAGTTCCAGGGTGAGGCATGGCTAGAGTACGACAAGGGTTTCAGGCTAAAAATGCAGACACACCCGGAAATGGAATGGAACGAGGAAGACGTCTCCTGTTTCATACATAAAATGATGGCAGCAAAGGACGCGAGGTCTTGGGGTGGAAAGGGTGAACACCCCTTTCGTGGGTCCTTTCAAAGAGGTTAAGGAAGGCCCTTTCAGAAGCATAAACACTTCAGCACAGGGAGGGGAACGCACACAAGTGGTCCACCAGCAATATGCTGTAAGTTTGAGGCAAACGAATGCACGTATGGGGCAGCATGTAAATTCTTACACACATGTTCAGCATGCGGGGGAGGACACCCAGTGGCGAAGTGTAGGCGCAGGGATGAGCCAAAGCGCGACAAAAAGAAGAAGTGGCAATGAGGCACGCGGGGGGGACAACATTGGGGAAGCGTGACAGGGTACCCCCTCCCTTGCATGGTCCCCCATCAACACGCAACGACTGCGCGCACTGGCCAACAGATACCACAAGAAGTCGGATGAGGAAATATTAGTACAAGGATTTGAGAGAGGGTTCACCATACCATTCAGAGGCCCCCTCCCCCCCAGTTGCGAAAAAAACTTGAAATCTGCAATGCAACACCCGGGTGTCGTAGCAAGGAAGATAGAAAAGGAGAGGCAGCTGGGCAGGATTGAGGGCCCCCTACCAGCCACAGCAGGGGGGGAGCTGGTCATCTCACCACTGGGGGTGGTGCCAAAGAAGGAGGCAGGGCAATTTAGACTAATCCACCACCTGTCCTTCCCGGAGGGATTGTCAGTTAATGATGGGATTGAGTCGGAGGTGTGCTCTGTGAGCTACTCCACGATAGACGATGCCATAGACTTGATAAAGGCCACAGGCAGCGGCATGCTCATGGCAAAGGAGGACATCGAATTGGCTTTTCGCCTCCTCCCAGTCCACCAGACAGCTTCCACCTGTTAGGTTTCCAGTGGGAGGGCCAATACTACCATGACAAAGCAATGCCAATGGGCTGTTCAGTGTCATGTGCCTACTTCGAGCTATTTAGCACATTCGTGGAATGGGCGCTGCATGACAGCCACCCAGCGGGAGGGAAGCTCCACTACTTAGACGATTTCCTGTTTACGGGCCCAGCAAAGTCCCCAGAGTGCCGAGACACATTGGAGGCATTCATCAAGCTTGCAGGAGAACTAGGGATTCCCTTGTCCAAAGACAAAACAGAAGGGCCAACAACAAAGATCACGTTCCTAGGGATAGAACTTGATTCAGTATCAGGCACATCCAGGCTCCCCCCCCGAAAAAGTGGAGGACTTCAGGCGAGAGTTAAGAGGCCTGTGCGGGCGGGAAAAGGCCACACTAAGGGAGATCCAGCAACTCATTGGGAAACTGAATTTTGCCACCAGGGTCATACCAGCAGGCAGAGTGTTCGCGAGGCGACTGACAAAACTCACGCGCGGCCTCACACACAAGCACCACTACGTCCGCCTAGGGTCGGAGGTCAAAAGGGACCTGGCGGTGTGGGACTCCTTCCTGGCAGAGTTCAACGGAGTCCTGATCTGGAGGGAAGGCTGGCTCACCTGCAAGCAGGTCGAGCTGTACACTGATGCGTGAGGGAGCACAGGATTTGTCGCGATCTTGAGGGACAAGTGGTGCGCAAGGTGGTGGCCCGACAGCTGGCACAGGCAAGGCGTAACAAGCAACATAACTTTCTTGGAGCTTTTCCCCATTGTAGTAGCTCTGGTTATCTGGAGGGAGGAACTGCAGAACATGAAATTGACCTTATGGTCCGACAACAAGGGCGTAGTTCAGGCAATTAATAGGTGATCGGCCAGGTGCCCAGACACACTGAGACTAATGCGACGTCTGGTTACCTTGCAGCTGGAAGACAACATAGACCTGCGGGCAAGGCACGTGCAAGGGGTGGAGAACGAGATAGCGGATGCCCCATCCAGAGACAAGTTGAGCAGGTTCAGGGAACTGGCGCCCAGGGCAGACGCGGAAATGACCCCCTTCCCGCACCAGCTGTGGAAACTGGCAGGGCAGTGCTCTCAGAACTGATCACACACGCGCTGACCCCCGGCGCAGCAAAAAGGTACAACAACTACGTAGCGACAGTGTTGAGAATAGGGGGGATACAATCACTGGGCAAAACAGGGTACACGCGTAAGGCAGCAGACCGATTTATTGCCTGGGCATACAGGAACGAGAGGTCCAGGTCCTGGGTGCAGGCCCACCTAGCAGCCATAGCGCACCATGCAAAGTTAGAAACAGGACACAACCCGGTTGCATCACACTACATAAAGACAGCAATGAAAGGTTGGAAGGAGAAGGAAGGAAAGAAAGCAGACACAAGGCGCCCAATAGATTTCGAAAGATTAGGGGCGCTGCTAAGAGCAATAGAGGACGTGGCAGCAGGCGATTATGAGCGGCTGCTTTTCAGGGCGGCATTCACCACAGATTTCTTTGGGGCATTCCGCATTAGTGAACTAGTGGCCCCCGCCAGGGAGGGCCAGACCGAGCGCTGCCTACAGGCCAGTGATGTAACACCAAGAGCCAGGAGCATAGAGTTGGTGCTGCGGCGATCAAAGACAGATCAGGCGGGCAGAGGGGCCACAGTAAGATTGCATTGCATCCAGGATCAGGAACTCTGCGCTGTATGCTTCCTGCTGGCCTTCATAGCCGTTCGCCCAGCAGGAGGGGGCCCCCTACTCCAACATAGAGATGGGTCCAATCTGAGCAAATTCCAGTTTAATGCGGTAATGCGCCGTGCACTTAGCAAGGTGGGGCTGCCACCAGGAGACCTTGGATCCCACTCATTCCGGATAGGGGTAGCCCCAACCGCGGCACAGCACGGGATGCCCGAGGCAGGCATACAGGCAGTGGGGAGGTGGCGCTTGCGCGCATACAAGACATATGTAAGGCCCCAGCTATTGTGACCAGGGGACACACGGGGTAAGCAGGAGAGTGACCAGTCGCTTCCCCTTTGCCTCGACAGGGAGCAGACCCAACCTAGTTTGGGTGGTCGGCCACTCATTCATCAGACGGATGGGCGCATTGTGGACAAGCAGGGGACGCACACTCGGGGCCAGACCGCGATACACGTGCATCCGCTGGTTCGGCCGGTCAGGCATGCGATGGGAGCAACTGCCAGAATTCCTCAGACACCTGAGGGAAGAGGAGGGGTGCCACCCGGACGTGCTGATCATACACTTCGGGGGGAATGACCTGACCAGTTCAGGGCGGAGGGCCTTACTCATTGGAATACAGAACGACCTGGTGGAGAAAGCCAGAGCATTCGGGCGCTGCACAATCATATGGTCCGAACTGATCAGTAGGCCTGAATGGCGAGGTGCAGAATCATATAAGGGGATGGAGAACTCGAGGAAAAAGCTGAACCTCACAGTGAGCAAATTTTGCAGGGCAAACAGCCTGGGATCAATCAGACATGGGTTGATACACACGGGGCGCCCAGAATATAACGCCGCTGACGGGGTGCACCTCTCCGAACAAGGGATGGAGATTTTCTGGAGCAACCTGTGGGGCGCCATGAGGTTAGCAGGATGCCAGTACAGAAGGGGGCGGAAGGGGGGAGCCGCAGGAAGACGGCAGCCTCCCTGACGGCGTGGCAAAGGGCTACGCTGAGAACGGTTGGTACGGAGGCACACCGGAGTGCGGTGCGCCAGAATAGGTCCACTCACCTTCAGATGCCGCACGGCTGGGTGAGGTGGCCTAAGGACAGCGGCTTTGGGTGACATGGCTACAAAGGGAAGGGGGAATATGCAGAGACGGCGCTTGTAGGAAGGTGGATATCTGACTATGGTCACCCCCAACCTTTTTGCCTGGTGTTTAGCTGGTTTTTGACATAGTTGGCCTGGGATCCTGCTATTCAGGGCCCCAGGCTGATTGCTCTCTCCTTAAAATGGGCTCCATGTACCCTAGGTGCATTACAAATTGGCACTGGTTCACCTTATTGGCCCCTGTAACAGTGTACCCTAGGTACCCAGGGCATAGGTGTTTCCAAGGCCTACCAGGGGCTGCAGCATGTATTGTGCCACCCCTGGCCTGGCCTCCATATTTTACACAACTGGCTGATCACTCAGCTGGGGTAAGTTGGTGTAATCACCTCTTGCTTAGATATAGTATCCCTATATCTAACCTTAACTGGACACATGTTAACCTATAAGCCATTCCTATGGAAGGCCCCTGCAATCCTGGGGGCAGAGTGCGTGGTTACATGTGAGATGGTGCTCTAGCATGAGCTGAGCCTGTCTGCAGCTGGTGGGAACAACTCCCTTAGCTGTTCCGGGATATTGCCATACCATATACTCTTGAGTTCATTATAATCCTTGCGGTTATATGCTAACTTTGGTTTGGCTTTATCAAAACATGTCGAGTAAGGTGTCATACGATTTGGAATACTATCCCCTTGACAGTTCTGTCGACGGGGATAGCATTCCACCCTTCTAGAGGGACATGACATGTACATAGCCTTAACCCCGGTTAAAGTTAACCAGAGCCTGAGCATCACAAAATGGATGCTGCCACCACAGACACAAGTCTGACCTCCTGCTGCTGGGAGTCCTTCCAGCGAGGGAGGCTTGGACAAAGGGTTTCCTGCCTTGGGAGGTGCGAGCACCACCCCAGACAGGATTTTGTGTATTGGGTAGGACAGGGCTGAATAGAATCAGACATGCCCGGGTTACACAAGTTGTCCCCGTGCATAAGCCAGTCCAAACCAGTCCTGGGTCTTTCCAGACCCAGGCCTGGCGAGGAGCTGGACAAAGGAAAGGGGGTGTAACCACCCCCCTTCCTGGTCCCACCCAGAGGAGGGACCTAGCAGGTGATCCACCCCTCAGATTGGGATTAAGAGTGGGAGCAGTGCCATAGCACCTCAGATCATCCTGAATCAACTTGAAACTAAGAAGACGACTGGACTTCGACATTCTGCTGCACAGAAGACTGAAGAGCAACTCCCTTGTGGCCTAGGAGTGGCCACCCTGTGAACACAGGCACCATCCAGCAACTCGACGTCTGCTTTGCCGCTGCCTCCCGCCAGAGCCCGAGCCCAGAGCCTGACAAGACCCAGACTCCCAGACTTCTCACAGCCCGTGACACAGTCCCTGCAAAGAAGGGACCTGTGTCGGCACCGAGAGACGTGGGACCGGACCTCTTGAAAGACCCCCAAGAAGCTGACTGCGCAGCATCTGAGGCATCCTCAATGTTGTGCTTTGGGGACTGAGAAGCCCCACCACGGAGCAGCCCTTGCACTGAAAATCAGCCCCCCAGCATCTCCACGATCTGCGTGGGTCTCTTTTGCATTGTGCCACTCGATGCGCCATCCCGGCCACTTGCCATGTGGTCAGCAGCCATCTTGGCGACAAAACCTACAAACTACACTGCGGGTCTGGTTGCTCCAGACGTGCCCTTGCTCCTGTAAAAGGGAGCACCCGCTCTGACCTTGCTGGTCCGAGTGATAAGCCTTTTTTTAATCCTGCGTGGCTTGCATTAGCCAAGGCCTGTTTGCTCCAATCAATTTGCCGACACCGCCAACAGCGAGAAGCCTGCGTGGGACAGCTCGTGATTGACTCCTGGACGTCTTTGACCTCTTCGTGTCCACGTGGCTGCAGAGAGAAGCTACACCTCATTGCCTGGTTGCACCCGACATCACCTGGTTCCAATCTGGTTCCACAGTAGTCACTGGCTAGTGACTTTGAACATTGTCCCCTCTGCTTTCAGGTCTTCACAACTTCAGATCCACCCTTGGATCCACCGAAACTCTTCACATCGAGCCGCCTGCAGCATCTTCAGCTCCAAGCACCATCGACCAGCATGACGAAACCCGACACTACTTCGACCCTATGCACCGCCTCCTGTGGGTGAGGTAACTCAGCAACGCTGGTGTTCCCACACTGGTGCACACGTCTACGGCCTGTGTCTTAAGTTTCAGCTTTCTAGGTCACTCGAAAGGTTCCTAACTAACTAACTTTATAACTTTATAACTTTTACGCACCATAGACTTTGCATTGGTGAGTGCGTGCACTTTAAACACTGCACCCGAGTCCCGCGGGCCTTTCCCGACTTAGTCACTGCTAGTCCCGATCAGCTCCAGCGATTCCCAAGGCCCTAGGCCTGTTTCCTTTTCGATTGGTATCTCTTATACCACTTTCTTAGTATATGGTTTAGGTGGCCCCTAGGGCTCATCTATATTGTGCAACTTTTGTGTATTTTAAACTGTGTTTTGTTTAACGCTTGTTCTTCTGTGCTCATAAAGAGTTTAGGGGATATTTGTAGCTAATAAATATATATATATTTTCAATATATATCTATGTGGTGTCCTTTCATGTGGTATTGAAGGGGGTTGTGTATGGTAATACAGCTGGCCTCACATGCCTTTCAGAGTTTAGCCTAAGACTGCTTTGTCCACGTTACCACTAGGATAACTGGTCTATAAGGTTGACTTACAACCAATCATCATAAGGGTTGCTTGGCATGGTACAAGGTGATCACTAGAATTAGTGAGCATCACATACCAGGACAACTTCTCACAGCGCTCGCAGCTCAGCCCCCGCCGGATGGCAGGGCACAACAAAGTCGGGAAAGGTAGCGAGGCGGCCTAACTCTGGGACAAAGGATATCCCCTTCCCGCGCAGAGGAAGCGCAAGCAAATCCAACCTGCACAAGAACCGCCCCCAGAAGGGGCAGAAAGACAATGGCAAGGAAATACATGATGACATAACATGCAAATGCAAGATATACCTGTTGTTTCCTTGTAACCCTAATAAACTGCGGCCAACAAATGACCACCACAGAGACATGATGTGTAGTGGCTTTCTTGGCGGGTGGGGAAGAACAAGGGAAAGGTATTGGGAATCACTGTGGGAGTGGGCGAGTGCGGGGTTATCTCAGAGGCGGGCCGCCGTAGGTGGCTGAGGAGCCGTCGCCATAACCCGACGGTGAGCCCCCGGGACAGCTAGGTGGGGAAAGGAGACGCGAAAACGGGGTCGCCCCAGCAAGCAGGGGAAACCCCGCAAGGTGTGCCCGGCTCAAACCCCCCCTTTGTCCAGTGCGGCCAATGGGGGGGGCGGGTGACATTCAAACCCCCCAATGAGGAGAAGCCTTGTAGCACGAATACAACCTGGGGGGGGGCATATAAGCGCCGCTCCCCCAGGTAGGCTCCTATCTATCTACAGGAGCGGGGGGAGCAGCACGGCGCACGAAGAAGTTTGTCCCACCCACCCACACCTAAGGAACAGCGATGTCGCAGGGCTGAGATAGGGGAAACGCGTGGCGAAGGGCTACGCTGAGAACGGTTGGTACGGAGGCACACCAGAGTGCGGAGGGCAAGAATAGGTCCACTCACCTTCAGATGTCGCACGGCTGGGTGAGGTGGCCTAAGGTCAGCGGCTCTGGGATGCCTCACGGCTGGGTGACATGGCTACGAAGGGAAGGGGGAATATGCAGAGACGGCACTCGCAGCTCAGCCCCCGCCGGATGGCAGGGCACAACAAAGTCGGGAAAGGTAGCGGGGGGGGGGCCTAACTCTGGGACAAAGGATATCCCCTTCCCGCGCAGAGGAAGCGCAAGCAAATCCAACCTGCACAAGAACCGCCCCCAGAAGGGGCAGAAAGACAATGGCAAGGAAATACATGATGACATAACATGCAAATGCAAGATATACCTGTTGTTTCCTTGTAACCCTAATAAACTGCGGCCAACAAATGACCACCACAGAGACACGATGTGTAGTGGCTTTCTTGGCGGGCGGGGAAGAACAAGGGAAAGGTATTGGGAATCACTGTGGGAGTGGGCGAGTGCGGGGGTTATTCCCCTGTCATGCAGCACTGCGCAGAAAGTTGCCTTTCTGCGTTGTGTGACAGTTTGATAACTCGATAGTTTTTATTAACTTGTATTTTCAAACATGCTCTGTGGGAAGTGCAAACGCAATCGTGAGTGACACTGTGTGGCCAGTACTTCCAGTTAGGCCTCATTGTCAGAAGAAACGTAATTTGTTGAGTTGCATTGTATTCAATTACTGGAACACTGCTGGTTTAAGGATGCAGTTTGATTCTGTAAAACAAATTGAGGACATTGACACGCTTTTAATTAATAGAAACTTGAATATTAGAAAAGGTGTGCATTAATGTTCTTACACTGACACTTCATAATTTATATCCATCTATAAATGCCTATAATTGCTTAATGCAATTCATATTTCAGCATTTCAGGATTGGGGAATTATATATTTTTGGGCCCTTCTAAAGTGACTTTTAGCAACAAAACATAACGTGTATCTGCTTACAATTGTGCCTCATCGTATTTACACCGATATCATGTCTATGTCTACAGTTTAGGTCTCTCAGACAAGCTATTGTAAAATAATTCATGGCAACACAAGGTTTATTGCCAGCTGTATATATTCTAGTTATCTAAGTGCGGCCGCTCTCCAATCACAAGGAATGACACAATTTCCAAGGACTGCTTCAAAGTGCGCCCATTATGAAGCACAATCACTTGATGACTGTTTAGGGCAATGAGAAGGCATGCTAAGACGGACGGATGTAGGCTGCTATTTCCAATCAGCTTTGATAGAAATCAGGCGAGACGTATGTGTCTGTCAGCTGCAGTTAATCGACTGCCATACAATTAAGGGGCCAGATCTGTAAATCCTTTAACCTTCAAAGCAAATGTCTGGACTGTGTAGGCAGGAAAATACATTTTCTAGCTGTATTTGACTTTAATACCAGCTTTATCTTTTTCTGTATGTAAAACAGCTTTCTGGAAACTTCAAGACACACCTGATGACTTCAACCTATTTTTTTCTCATTTGTTTGAATTTGCCATTTGAAATATTGATGGCAACTTAAAACTGGGCTGATTGAGTTCACCTCTTTCATTGAACAAAACTATGTTTAATTAACAGCGAGACAAAGGTCCTGTTGCAAGGTAATTGCTGAGAAGCCAGATGAATTGCAATGAGGGGATTTTGTTGCTCCAGGCTAACGATTATGCATGGATTAGACGCAGACTAATCATGCAACGATTAAACATAATAGAAATTAATAATAAAGGATATTCTGCTCACTTTAAAATCTATTTAGTTAGAACACCCATGCCACATGTGGCTTTCGATTTTTTACAATAAAAGTTGCATGGATTGGTAGTAGCCATACGCAGTGGCTCGTGAGCATATACAAACTTCTGTAAAAACAGCCATCGATCCTAGACCATTTCTAGGAGAAGGGCTGACTGAAGAATAGGTGGGGCCCAGACTACAGAGGGTACACTAAGATTAACAATCACAAACGTTCTAGGCCCGATCACTCCATGGAACTGCCACGGCGGCCAGACACACAGAGGATCTAGGTAACCAAAATGCTATTATTCCTGTATAATAGATTGCACTGTACAGGACAAGCTCCCTGCGCTAGGACTACACCGTGTTCAATGAAAACATTCCCCAGACGACACATACTATAACGATAATGTCAACTCTCTCCAACATGAGTCTTGCCTTCAAAAACTTACTCAACTCAATCAGTCTCTTGGTATATATTTGGAAGACACGTTGGCAGGAGTAGCTGATATTGGGAAAAGGAGGCGGGCAGGGGAGGGGCCTGGGTAGGGGGACGGGGAACAACAGCAATAGAAACATTTTTTACCAAAGCGGCAGGGAGGGGTGGTGGGACGGAGGACAACAAAGACAAAAAAATAAAAAATAAAAATGTACCTGCTAGCCTTAAGTATCGTGTCACGCCCTTCCACTCCTCTCCACAGCTGCAGGCAGGCACAGGTCCCAGCCTGCCCGCGGCCTATCCTGAAGCAGCTCTCACATGATTAGCTTCAGAGCCGATGATGTGCGCTCCGGTACAGACTTGGGGCCTCATTTATGAAAAGTGACGCATCGCTGCGTGAAAACAGCGATGCGTCACTTTTCACTGCGTACTCCTTACGACATTTCTGATACGTCATATTTAATGTATGACGCATCATGTCGCAAGGAGTTACAGATACGTCAGTATTTCTGACGTATCTGTAAGCGCAAAAGTGACGCATTGCTGGAGTGTGTCACAAAAGTGACGCAACTCCAGCAATGCGACCTTTCACATGGGGAAAGCCCCATGTGAAAGGGCTTGCGTCAGTCTTACGCCTGCTGTTAGGCAGGCGCAAGATTTTGACGCAACAGCGTCCTAAAAGTGACGCAGCGAAATCTCATAGATTTCACTGCGTCACTATTACGAGGCTTTTTGCGGGGGAACGCCCCCTCTGCATACATTATACCTGACGCAAGTATAATGTGGCGCAGGGGTTTAAAAAGTGACGCATCTACCTAGATGCGTCACTTTTTAAATATGGCGCAACAGGGCGCATTTTTTACACCGCTGGTGCGTCACAAAAAGTGACGCACCGGCGGCGCAAAACTGACGCAAGGCCTTCATAAATAAGGCCCTGGGAGTCTGTGCCTGCTCTCTCGAAAAGGAGTCACTGCCCATGTGGTTTTTGGTAGGCCTGAGACCACCGGCAAAAAACACATGTGAAGTGTAGGTAGAGCCCAGCACTCCCCCTCCAGCCAATCATAACCTTAGTCCCACCTCAAGCCCCAACGCAAACTAAATAAAATGATAATAAAACAAGTTTTTAATCTGTTTTATTATTGTTTTTGTTTTTAAATTTTTTGAAGTGCTGGCAGGGGGGATGATGCTCTTCCGCCATAGCGGAGGAGCCGCCACTGCACCTTGGACTTTTTTATTTTCTGGAACAATAGCACACTGACTGTCAGTTCTGTAATGGTGTGCATCTTCAGGAAACAAGAGAATTGTCATGGGTGACGAAACAACTGTGCAAAGAAAACTTATATTTTTCCACAGCTGTAACATCATAACAGCTAAGATCGGGATTTAGGATTTGGTATTTACACTAACGATTAGCAATGGAAGTCATACAGAGATACATTTTCCTGCCAATTAACAACATACCTGACTGTTTCTTCATTCATTTAAACATTGCTACTTTTTTGGCAGAAATATGACGACGTTTAATTGTACCAGAAATATGTCTACAAGCACAGACACTCGTGACTAGACACTAGTTAGAAAAGATGCAAAAATCTATTGAATTTCCACAATTAGTGTATCCTGCATTACTTCTGAAACTATAATATTGTTAGCCAAATTGGACACGTACTTTTGGTTTGATGCTTGTCAGATAGAACAAGTGACTGATACTTCTATAGCATTTTTGAAGCATGGATGAGAATAAAACAGGATTAGTCCTCTTTCTAGGTCTTGCACATGGTCATGTGGGGAAGAATGACCCTTTCATGACAGTGCTGACTTGGTGAAGGAAAGAAGTTTGAACCCTGAATTAGAGATATCTGTTAAGGGTGTCAGGTTTCTTCCCCATTGCCAAAGGGAGAGGGATTTACTCCTGGGTTTGACAGGATTAAATAATGAAAGGCTCTCATTTCGCTGCCGCATCGCCAAACTCGCATGAGAAACGCCAAACATATTACGACTTTTGTAGTCACTGGAAGCGATTCTTTAGTGTTCCCACAGCTGTGTCTATAAAATAATTCAGAAAAGGGGGTGGTGATGAACAGAGTGTCTGAATTAAGCAGACCACTCTTACCCAGTCCAAAGATCAGGGCTTGATCCATCACCGTTTTTTAGCTCACTGCACCATCCCAGGTTATACTCAGACATGAGTCCCTTGCTCACTGCACCATCAGAATTCAAGCAAGCCGGGCCGACGACGGCTGAAATGCCAGAAACCGGTCCCCGGAAGCTTGTGTCCTTTCTGGTGAAGAATTGGCTTGGTAGTTTAGTCTGCCCTGTTCCCATGATGCACTGGGCCAGGGACAGACTGATTTGCACATATCCAGGTTCTGAGCTGGGATGGTGCAGTGAGCTAAATAACGCTGATGGATCAAGCCCTGATCTTTGGACTGGGTAAGAGTGGTCTGCTTAATTCAGACACTCTGTTCATCACCACCCCCTTTTCTGAATCGTTTTTGGCCACTATAGGTGTGGCAGGGTATACTCAGACATGAGTCCCTTGCTCACTGCACCATCAGGATTCAAGCAAGCCGGGCCGACGACGGCTGAAATGCCAGAAACCGGTCCCCGGAAGCTTGTCTCCTTTCTGGTGAAGAATTGGCTTGGTAGTTTAGTCTGCCCTGTTCCCATGATGCACTGGGCCGGGGACAGACTGATTTGCATATAGCCAGGTTCTGAGCTGGGATGGTGCAGTGAGCTAAATAACGGTGATGGATCAAGCCCTGATCTTTGGACTGGGTAAGAGTGGTCTGCTTAATTCAGACACTCTGTTCATCACCACCCCCTTTTCTGAATCGTTTTTGGCCACTATAGGTGTGGCAGGGTATACTCAGACATGAGTCCCTTGCTCACTGCGCCATCAGGATTCAAGCAAGCCGGCCCAACGACGGCTGAAATGCCAGAAACCGGTCCCCGGAAGCTTGTCTCCTTTCTGGTGAAGAATTGGCTTGGTAGTTTAGTCTGCCCTGTTCCCATGATGCACTGGGCCAGGGACAGACTGATTTGCATATAGCCAGGTTCTGAGCTGGGATGGTGCAGTGAGCTAAATAACGGTGATGGATCAAGCCCTGATCTTTGGACTGGGTAAGAGTGGTCTGCTTAATTCAGACACTCTGTTCATCACCACCCCCTTTTCTGAATCGTGTCTATAAAATAGGCATCAAAATGGGAATGTCAAAGGAAGTTCCAGCCCGGCAAGGACTGTGAAGTCAGGGTTCAGGGATTTATTTATTTATTTATACAATTTCTAAAGCGCGCTACCACCTAACAGGCATCTTGGCGCTCGTAACTCAGAGACCATATCAACACAGGAGGGGGTTAATGCACAGGCCTAGTTCTTAGGGAGTAGCCAGGTTTTAAGGTTCTTTCTGAACACAAGAAGATCCTTGTTTTGCCGCAGTTCAACAGGTAAAGTGTTCCACAGCCTGGCTGCAGCCACCCCAAATGTTCTGCCTCCTGCTCTAACTTTGTTAAAGCGTGGTACTTTTATTGACATTCCTCTCGAAGAACGGAGCTCTCTGCCCGGAACGTACCACTCAAACATTTGTTGAGAAGAGGTTGGTCCTTTTCCATGCAAGGCCTTGAATACTAAACACAGAGATTTAAATTTAACTCTCTGTGTCACGGGCAGCCAGTGCAGCTCCGTCAGTGCTCCAGAGGCAGAGGTCCGCCTTGACCAGCCTAATACCAATTTAGCAGCGGTAGATTGTACCCGCTGTAATCTGTCTAGCAGAAATTTAGGGGACCCGAGAAGCAGAGCGTTACAATAGTCTACCCGACTAAGTATCATGCTTCGTGCTATCAGGGCGCGGGCTTGATGGGGTAAAAGAGAAAAAAAATTCTTTAGAGAGCGAATAATCCCCAGACAGCAGCTCACCACTTTTCCCACATGCACCTCCAGGGAGAGGTTACAGTCAAATGCGACCCCTAGGTTACGGACTATTTTTACCGGCTGGCCGGGGTTGGGGAACTCTGGGGGCCATAGATTCCTATGTGTTTCGAAGTGCATCAGTTCAGTTTTCGCAATGTTAAACTGTCGGGAATTCTCCTTCAGCCATTGTGACATTTCTCCTAAACATCTATTAAACCCTTCTGCTGAGATGGACTGCTCTCCCTCCAGGGAGAGAATAAGTTGCGTATCATCAGCGTAATTGATGACTTTGATGTTATGGCGCTTGATGATCATCAGCAGGGGTCTCAGATAGACATTCAAAAGAATGGGGCTGATGGCCGAGCCCTGAGGGACCCCATGTGAGACAGGAGTAAAGGCAGATTGGTAAGGAGGAAGGGATACTGCTTGCTGTCTCCCTGAGAGAAAGAAGTGAAACCATCTAAGGGCCACCGCCGTAACTCCCACCTCACGCAACCGTCTCAACAAGATGTTGTGGTTGACCGTATCGAAGGCGGCAGACAGGTCCAGCAGAATCAACACTGCTGCCTGGCCCCTGTCTGCCCGCCTCCGAAGCTCATCCATTATGGTCACCAGTGCTGTCTCCGTACCATGGGCCAGTCTAAAACCGAACTGCTCCTCCTCCAGATGTTTGGCCCGTTCCACTACCTTGGCTGGGAAGGGGAGAAGAGATATAGGTCTAAAATTCTTCAGACATTCAGGATCAAGGGAGACTTTTTTTTACCAGTGGCGTTACAGGCACCTGCTTCCACTGACTGGGAACCGCCCCTTCTGCAAGAGACTGGTTACAGATCTTACACAGCAGTGGGAAAAGTTCTGCCCCAAATTCCTTCCAGTTTTTGCAAGGCAATGGATCCAGAGGGGAGCCTGACACAATACTATCCGTTAACCTGCGGAAGTCCTCAATCTGGAGAGGGGGAAACTCAGAGAGAGCCTCCAAGGCAGCCTCCTTCGAGCTGTCATTCCCTGTCAGTTCACCCCTACCCTCAATAAGGGCCAGCTGTTCAATTGTTACCATCGGAGGCTCTGATGTCTTCCCCAGCTCCTCAATAATAGAGGCAACTTTATCGTGGAAAAAGTTGACAAGATTATCACAGAGCCTCTGAGATGGCAGAATGTCATTTATACAGCACTCAGGGTTTGTCAGAGTATTATGAATTTTAAAAATACAGCAGGAACTATTTGAGGCCCTGAGAATCGCTGAGGCGAACAAATCAGCCTTCGTTCTTTTTATGACCTTCCTGTAGTTCAATGTTTTTGCCCTCCAGGCCTTTTTGTCCTCGATTAAATATTTCTGCCTCCAGGTTCTCTCAGCCCGATTACAGTCAAGCTTCAGGATAGGCCCAGTCCTTGTCCCCAGCAGTGCAGAGATCAGCAGGCAGCAGGGCAGCACAGCAAAGCAGAAAAGCAGTTCTTCCAGAGCAGCAGTCAAGCAGAGTGACAATCCTTGTAGCAGAGCCGCATTTACTCCTTGCAAACTTTTTCACATGTCCAGTAGTCTACTGTCTTGGTAAAGTCTGAGCCCCAGTACTTACACCAAGTTGTGTCTTTGAAGTGAGGGAGACTTTAAAAAATGGCCTTTGAAGTGTACACTGGGCCTTTCTTCCCAGCCCTGGCTCCAGAATATCAGTAGTGGGTAATCAGCCCTTTGTGTTAGAAAGAGGGCACTGCCTATTAAGGTGTAAGTGTTAGCTCCCCCTCTCTTCCGTCCCATGAAGAGCTATCATAATGCAGATGAATGCAGATGAGTTCTCTGTCCCTTCCTCTTCTTGTGGCTGTCTAGAGATAATGCACAAAGTGTAGCTGTCACCCAGCCCTGATGTGTATTAGACTGCAGGCACACACAGCAAAGTTAAGAGCAGAGCAATGTCCACTTTCTAAAAGTGGCATTTCTAAAACCAATAAAGAAGATTCATCATTACCATTCCAGAGATATAAAGTATGATGCAGCTACTTATTTCTGATCCGGAATTACAGTTAAAAAGAGTATTAAGAAATTCCCAATGCTAAACTGTGAGTGAGGTAGGCCTCACAGTTGCGAAAAATGAATTTGTGTGTTTGTCACTACTGAGACATGCAGAACATACCAGTACATGTCCTCCCTTTAACTTATACAGCACCCTGCCATATGGGCTACATAAGGCCTACCTTCGGGTTGAATTAAGAATAATAAAAGGGGGGTTTTAGGATTGGCCAAGAGTTTTAAATGCCAAGGAGAAACTGCAGTACACTGCATACGCTGGCTCAGCAATAGCAGGCATGTGACAGGTTCGAAAGGCTATTTGTGTGGGTGGCAAAATTAGAGGTGCAGGCCCACCAGTAGCATCTAATTTATAGCCCTGGGTACATGGTATATAACTAAATTAAATATGCCAAACCGGTGTAACCAATTATACCATGTTTAGAGAAGAGAGCACATGCGCTTTAGCACTGGTTAGCAGTGGAAAAGTGCTCAGAGTCCTAAAGCCAACAAAAAGGTGGTCAGAAAAAGAGGAAAAGGAAGGCAAAATGTTTGGAGTGACCCTTCAGAGAGGGCCATTTTTCAACAATAAACATTAGAACTATCTTAAAAAGATGTTTCTGGGTTATGCTTTATTGCAACATTTAGAGCAGGAAAAATAAATATGTATATATATCATTTGCTTCTATTTCTTCTGTCCACATCTGCAGTAAATTGTCTGGAGATTTATTCACACTCTTGTAAGAAGGCCAAGGGCCCATCATGATCCCTTTTTCTGCACTGCGCCGGCACAGAAGGGCCCTGTGTGTTTCTTTTTCGTGTCTTCAGAGCATACATTAACTTTGTAAAGTTGGTGCAAGGGCAACTAACAGTAGAGCTCAGAAACATAGGGAAGTCATTCTTTCTTTGTGATTCCAAGCTCAGCTGTCAGAAAACTCTAACACGAAGAATATTCTGGTTAATGTATGCACTGAATATGTGAAAAAAAGCACATACCCCTTCTGCATTGAACATTATTCATAATAATAAATCAGCTGCTGTGGAGCCAGGGCTATATCAACTGCCCCTTTCCAGCTTAGTGAACCTATGAAAAGAGACCATGTGGATGTGCTCATTGCTTCACAGAATACATTCTAAATGTGTACTTAATGGACAATGACACACAAATCCAAGAATTATATTCTATTGAATTGCATGTAGTAACATTTGTGCTTCTGCCTCATGAGTGCTTCAATTGTGAAAAAGTAGCAGGGACCAACGATTTAATCAGAAGACCATAATGATGATCGGGGTGCTGAAACTACCACCAAACATGTCCTTTTTCATCCCTACTTTCTTCCTCTATCATTGTTTTTTTTATGTTTCTCTTTTTCATTATTTTCCTCCTTAGTTTTTATCTCTCTTATGCTGTGCATTAAAGTTTGTTGAGATAAAATATGTGCCAGTCCCCAACATATGAGTGGCAGTGGGCTCCACCTACAACCAGTGGTTGAAATTAAGCCCCATTACTTGGATTTTTTTTTATTCTATTCACAGATATTTGAAGGTATGGTTAAAATAATTTCTGGCTTGCTACAACCTCCTTTTTGAAATGTACTTCAACAAGACATGGAAGCCAAAACCTATACAATAAACAGAGCAGTGGAGGCCAAAGAAATGTTTTGAATGCAGGGGAGTGGAGACCAGATGCCAGGAATTCTGAGCTCCGTGAACGACATTTTAGATGAGTTTAAAAAAAAAATAATCTTTTAGTACATCTTGCTCGAGATACACACGCAATAAAGGCACTATCAAACTTTATTACATTTCCCTAATTTCATCCAATCATTTATCGACAAATAGCGACAAATATGGATGTATGTGTTTGTAATATCAGACAAACGAAGTAGTGATTTGTTGCGCAGACAGAGAATTTACTCTTTTCTCAAAACTTTGTGGTAACAAAATATGCAGTGCTGGCCAACTGATCGCTGGATGTTCTGCTAACCCATATTACATAAAAGTCAAAGAAACTAAATGAAATCAAAAACTAAATTAATTCTGTAATGAGATTGAATCCATGCATTACAATAAGGTTAAAGTTAGGTTCTGTAATGTTATAAGTTCTTCAAATACTGTTTGAACACTAGTTACACCCGGGTGTACTTGTGTTAGCATGTGCATGTGAAGAATTCCTTAGAAACAACACAGTGCAGTAATGTAAAGTGTAGCGGATATTCAGTTCTAAACTCATCATAACTCATTGCAATGGTAACGTATTAGCAAAGAATGCCTTAATAGTTCACTGAAACAGCATCCCTCTGAAAATTTCAGCTTTGCGGAAGAGACAGAAAGTGTTTTCTTAGAAGGAGTGTCCTTCGCACTGTGGGCCACATGTATGACCGTTTTGCGAGTTGCACATTAGTCACAATCCATTTTGCGAATGCTAAAATGACTATACGCGATGTAGAACAAGCATTCGCAAATGAAAAATAGCGATGTGAGCGAATTGTGACTCGCAAAAAATAATGACCAGAGTTAAGTTGCAATTAGATAATCCCTAATTGCAAGCTGCAATTGGCATATACAAGCGAGTCACCAGCAGGCTTGACTATAGCAACACATTCTACGCCGGCATCAACAAATCCCTGCTCCGCAAACTGCAAACAATACAGAACACCACAGCTAGACTCGTCCTCTGCATCTCCCGGCATGAACACATCAGCCAACACCTGCGGCGACTCCACTGGCTCCCCGTGGAGAAGAGAGTCACCTTCAAGATCCTCACTCATGCCTACAAGTGCCTGTACAACAGCAGACCCAAATACCTCAACGACAGAGTAAACATTTACGTACCCAACAGAAACCTGAGATCCTCCAACCGCGCTCTGGCTGAAACCCCACAGATCCTCAGAACCGGATCAGGAAGAAGATCATTCTCTCATATCACAGTCAAGACCTGGAACGAGCTATAGGTAGACACCAGACTTGCCCCATCCCTGGACACCTTCAGGAAGACCCTCATGACCTGGCTCTGTGGCTGAACGGAGCAGCACACCCCTCCCCCCACACCTTGAGACCCTCATGGGTGAGTAGCACACTTTACAATGCCCTGATTGATTGATTGCTTACCCATAGAGGTCTCTAGATCAGACTCAGAGGATGATGACCCTGGCCCACCAGCCCAACAGCCAATCGAGGAAAGCAGAGCAGCAGAGGATAGAAGTCTCAGGGACCACACTAGCAAACATAACTTTGCACGGTAAGAAATCTCCATCTGTACAATACTCTCCATACATGACAAAACACCTATTTGATTTTCCAAAATAAGCAATTGTTTAATGCCTGGGTGCACAATACCATTAATGGACACCCTGTCCACCAAGAGAAACGTAACTTAAATTGGTGCACATGTTGTGCATTTACTCTACCGCAAACACAAACAATAAGGTAAACACTACCATGGCAGATTGTCAGTGTGCAGTAATTTCCATGATGTACGTCCGTAATGGGGGATGCTGCCAGTCGAAGGTGCAGGATGAAGGCTGCTGCTCCTATGCGGCACACATTCATCTGTGGCACACACACTAATGAGGCTTGACACCTTACAGTCGAATTCATAACCAGTAGCCCCACCGGAAAGGCTCGCTGTCTGAAATACTTCCATGGCTGAAGTTATCTGTTGCAGGTCTCATGGAACGTCACTACTGTATGGGCCATCTCTACATGCAGGGCCAGGGTGTGTCTAGTGTGCTGAGTGGTTGCCTGCACCAGCCTCCCAATTGCCCTCGTCATTGCCTCCAATCTTGTACCTCTTCTACGCTTCCAGCACCTTTCTGGCTTCTGTCCTCAGCAAGCTCTGTGCAGAGTTGCCCAATAGCTCCTTCATGGGCGTCAAAATTAGCATCCAGGGGGGTTGGGTTGTTAGACATCTGCTGGATACTGGTAGTAAATCCCAGTGCCAGCTTATGCTTGAGTAACTTGATCTGTTTCTGCTGCAGGCGCGGAACCTGCAGCATGGAATCCTCCAAGCTGCCTTTAAAAACCTGGATCCTGGTTCCTGCCTGGGAGCTAGAGGCCTGCCTTGCGAGCTATTGCCTATGTGCCTGTTATGTTGGATGCGTTGCCAGACCCTGGTGCATCGAGGAGTAGCAGGCTGATGGAAATCTGGGACCTGTATTGCAGCTGGCTGTGGTGAGCTGGACGCAGCACTGGCCTGGCCATGTGAGGCACACAGCAGACTCAGAGGCACCCCTCTATACCCTTGCCCTGCATCCATTCTGAAACAGATTTACTCTGCCTGCACCTCGCCCCCTCTCACTCTTCTCAATAGCTCGCTATCACAGGGCACTGTTATCCCACCTCTCAAAATGGCCGTCATCCTACCCATCTTAAAAAAACCTGGAGCGGACCCCTCAGTACTTGTCAACTATCGCCCCATCTCTCTCCTACCCTTTCTGGCGAACGTTCTTGAGTGCCACGTAACCAGGACGCTCAGTACCTTCGTGGAGGAGAATATGGTACTAGCCCCATGGCAGGCGGGGTTCCGCCCCTCACATTCAACGGAGTCCGTCGTACTTTCGGTCCTTGACAACCTCAGAGAGGGTATGGACACAAACCATCCCCAGGCCCTGGTCCTCCTCGATCTCTCCGCCGCTTTTGACACGGTTGATCATTCCATCTTACTGTCCCGTGTCAGAGCAGCGGGAATCGGGGGTGTTGCCTTGGTCTGGCTGTCCTCCTTTCTGAGTGGCCGCACCCAAGCAGTGCGCTTGGTAGATTTTGCAGCGGACTTCCAGACGGTCAAATGCGGGGTCCCCCAGGGCTCATCCCTGTCCCCGTTATTATTCAACCTGTACATTGCTCCTCTTATTTTTGCCCTCCAACAGCTGGAGGTCTCCGTCTATAATTATGCGGACGACCTCCAGCTTATTTTTTCCCTATCGTCCTCCCCTGAGTCCATTTCTAATTTTCAATCTGTCATGACCTTCATCCGGGACTGGATGAACCACAACCACCTGAAGCTCAACCCCGACAAAACGGAGCTGGTGCTGACAGGTGGTTGCTCCAGTCCCTGGTCCCCCTCCTTCTGGCCCCCCTCATTGGGTTCTCCCCCAACCCCTTTTTCTTCTGTAAAAACCCTCGGATTCAAACTGGATCAAAAAACTCTCACTTCACTCCCAAGTCAGTTCTGTGGTGTCCTCATCCTTTCACTCCCTTCGTACTATCCGTAAAGTCTCTCGGTTTTTCTCTTTCCCGGCTCTCAAACTCATAGGCCTTGCAATGGTGATTTCCCGCCTGGACTACGGCAATGCCCTTTATTGTGGCATGCCCGCGTACAGCCTGCGACGCCTCCAGTTAGTCCAGAACCAGGCGGCCCGCCTGGTCTTTAATTTATCCAAGTCTCATCACGTTACTCCCCTCCTCAAGACTCTTCACTGGCTCCCCATTCGTGAACGAGCCTAGTTTAAACTAGGATGCATCATTTTCAACACCCGCTCCGGTTTAGCCCCTGCCTTTATCACTTCTGAAATTCACTCCTATGTCCCCCCCCAGGGAGCTGCGTTCCTCCACCCAACAATTGCTCCTAGTTCCCCGATTCATACGTAAAAAGTGGGGCAGTTCCAAATTTTCCACACTCGCCCCTACCTTTTGGAACTCCCTTCCGGCTCATTTGAGATCTTGTCCCCAGTATACTCTCTTTCGCAAGGCATTGAAAACTTTCCTTTTCACACAAGCTTTTTCCTCTTATACTCCCCCTTCCATCCTCCTATTCCTGACGCCTCAGGGGTTCAGCTCAATACAGCCCCATGAAACCGCTAGGTGTACGTGCGCTTAAGAAATATTTTAAACTCAAACTCAAACTCAAACTCATCCTGCCCTTCCTCCATCTGGGCCTGGTC
Organism: Lissotriton vulgaris; assembly: GCF_964263255.1. Taxonomy (NCBI): domain Eukaryota; kingdom Metazoa; phylum Chordata; class Amphibia; order Caudata; family Salamandridae; genus Lissotriton; species Lissotriton vulgaris. Next base: position 1,087,703,480 of record NC_141695.1, read on the forward strand.
TTCCATCTCATCATCAGCCTTTTCCTATTCTTCCACAGGCAATGTGGCAAATGGCGCGATGAATTAAAGAAACTTATGAAACACTATCTCATTGTCAGTACTACATTATTCAGCTTATGTCTGACAGTAACAGCACTGTTTATGTAGAAGACTGTATTTCCGATAATGCACCAGCTGTGACATTTTGATCATCTAAATGAACCATCTAGATATTTCAGAATGAGGGAGTTTTGTGGACAGCATGTTTTTTTGGCAGGAACATTGGCATAGTAGTATTATTGCACTTACCTGTTGTTGGTGGGAGTACAGACATGTCAGGGGAACCAAATCCAGCCACTGCCTCTGGCTCCAGAGTAGTATCGACCATTCCCTCTGCAGTTGAGGAAGGCAGGACATTAGAAGGACCTCCTCCAGTTCCCTGGGAGTCCTGCAGGTGTGCTGCCACCCTCTTGTTGGCCCTAGAGCACAATTCATTCCAGAACTCTTTTATCTAATCAATGGACTGGTCTGCCACACCCAGGGAATTGATGCCCTGCTGAATTTCCCTCCAGGTTTTTATTTTCTGAGTCTCTGGGAAAGTGAAAATAGCACATACAAATAGGGGCTAGTGATAGTTGCAGCATTTCCCTGTGTGGATGTCTGATTCCTTCTGAGAGAGCTTAAGTTTGCAGGGTTACTTCCCAGCTGCCTTCTCACTCTGTCTGCTGGCCAGTGCAGCACTTTGTTTGGAGCTTGGATGCACTGTAGGTCTGTGCTTCAAGGATTTCCAATGCACTCTGGCTGCTGTACAGTCTTTTCCACAGCCACCACATCCTGATTCAGGGACCTTAACCTGTTCCAGGTAGCGAACAGACATTTTGAATGCAGGGGTCTCTATTGGAAATTGCAATCGCTATTTCCGAGTGGTATTACTGTTTGCGATGGGTTATTGACCAATTGCAATGTCGGTAATTGTGCTGTGACACGTTTGCGAGTCGCATTTTTGTGGCTGGATTTCTACACATATTAGACTTGCAAATTGACATTTGCTAAATCGACAACCCGTACATGTGGCCTATGTTACAGTTTGTTTGATTGCACACACTAAATGCTATATTATGGCTCCACTATGGGAAGGTGAAGCAGTCTGAGGCCAATTTTAAGCAGACCATTAAAATATTTTACCTGAATAGAATGGTACATTGGTTTTGTTTCATTATTATTCCTGATTTATTTAAAATATCCTTTTGCCACTGGTCCACCATTCTACCTTACAGAGTCCACTTTTCTTGCTATTTCCTTAAGGGATGCCACTTAAGAAGACATTGTGTTTTGCTTCACCTGTCTTGAAAATGTATTGCAAAACTCATATCTTTTCCTATGCAGTTCTATCATCTATTTATTAGGTAGTCCAATATAAGCAGGGCCAGATGCAGGAAAGGTTTTTCATTCGCAAATTGTCTGAATTGCTATTTGTGATTGTAACAACTCCTTTCAGAATGTCTGAAAGTCAATTTGGTCAGTCCGAATCGCGATTCCTTCCTTTTGTAAATTGCTATTTTTGCAACTCCAAATAAAGAATCGAAAATAGGGATTTCCAAATTGTGATACGCAATTTGTATGTATAAAGCATTTTCTAATTTCAACTAGGTGCAAAATGTAGTTTTAGTAAAAGCATTTACCACCATTTTCAATCAGGCGCACGCAATAAAAACTGCCCCAAAATGTATCAGACCTTTTCACAATGGCAGCATGGAAGGTTCTGGCAAGGATAATGAGAATTTTGTCTGGCATGCAGAGTAGGAGACAGGAAAGGATTTTTTAGGGTTGAGGTAACCATGTTCAATCAAAGAAGGAGGAGGTATTTGAGAAACACAAGCTCAGTGGTAAGGTCATTTTAGAATTGATTGCTGATTTACAACTACACCTACAGACCCCTACAGACAGAAGAAATGCTATTCCATTGCATGTTCAGGTACTATTTTGCTTACACCTTTTAGCATCTGGAAATTACTAGGGAGTAACATTAGTAGCAGGGAAAGCAGTGGCAGCTGCCTCAGAATGGAGGTGGTGAGGCGGGGAATGGATAAAAATAATTAAATGAACTTACCTTCCCCTCGCCACAGCCGCATCTGCTGCCGCATGTCTCTCCTCCGTCCTCAGATTTATACAAAGACAAGGGAACCCATTAGGTAAAACAAGGACCTTGGGTAGTGAGTTTTTACAAAAACCTGAAAGCATGCTCTCCCAGCCAATCATGATGCTGCATGAGCAGTGCGGTGATTGGTCTGTGCGGCCTGTTTGGCAGCTCAGGCAGTGCCTGGTAGCTTGAGCATGTTATCCATCGGGCTTTGCAACAAAGCCAGATGGTGTCAGGAAATTCACAGTGGCTACACTATGCAATCAGAATTCACCTCACAACCAATAGAAAAGAACCAGAGTTCTTATCAAACCTGTCATGATTAATCACTGGTATAATATAGATTAGATTATTGGCCGTTACAAGATGGCCGCCGCTATGCCAGGGAATTCTCTACCATCTGAAACCCTTGAGCAGTCTAGTATTCAAGGGTAGTGCGCACGGCTCCTGTGGCGCACTTCAATTGAAATTCGTTCGGAGCAGCAAGTCTGAACTGTTTCTCCGTATTTGCTTAATGCGTGAGGGAACAGTTTTCTTAGTATTTTGGAGTTAGCGGAGTCGGAGTGATTCCACATTTAGTGGCGAGTATTCACGCTACTATCAGAGCAACTGCAGAATCTTTTCAGTCAGGAACAATACTTGTCTCGTGAGGAAGCGAGGTGTACGCTCATGTTGTAAAGTGACTGGAATGGAGAGGGTTTCCAATCCACCCCAAATCAACTATCCGAAGAGAACCATTTAGTTCAGGAGAATCTTCGTCAAGTGAGATTCCAGAGACTTCGAGTGAGAGGTAGTCTACCGACTACCATTGCCAAGTAAGACTATTCCAAAGAGATTTCGCAGTGTGAAAGTCTGTTGCCAAGCACGCACCAGCTACTAGTCGCGGTCCCTCCTCTTGCGCTTTCCCTACCTCTTTCCTTCCTGTCTATCCTTCCTGTATCCCTTTTTGCACGCTTCATTTGTGGACTCAGAGGCACTGGCAAGAGACTAAAGACATTAGAGACTTCAACCGTTAAGTCTATCTACAGTCAAGAGACCACTATTAATTGAGACCAGCCTATGGCATGATATCGAACACAATTGCGATGAACTTCCACTATCAAAGCTTAATTAAAGATAGAAGGTATCACAAAGATAGAGAGAACAAACATACATATATATATATACATAGATTAAAAATGACCCAGAGCGAGTTAATTCCAATGTAATCTTTATTTTACAGAAAACTCCAGCTATTCCAGCAGAACAATAGTTCAATCCCTAATACATAGAAGAGAGGCAAATACTCCTATGATTGCTGGTAGGATTGAGGTTTAAACCTTAGTACACAGCAATAATTCAAGTAAAGTACTGTTGTGGTATTTATGTTTTTTCCGTTTGTTTATCAGGCACCCCTGAGCAAAGGAACCTCAACATAGAAGTATCCTGGAAGTACATTAAGGGGTATAGCAGTTTGCGGTGTGTCTCTTCTCCTCTCTTCCAATTCCCCTTTCCCCCCTATTGGTGACGTTGCTCAGTGAGAAGAGCGGCTGTACCAGTTGGCGGGCATTGGGACCAGCGGCTGTTCTGCTTCTGCGAAGACAATTGGAACCTTGACAGATGGAGAACATGCTAAATGTACATGAATGTTTGGCCAGCCCAAGGGGGCCGGCCAAACCTTCATGCACAGTTAGGGAGTGGAAGCCATTCCTCACTTTGCTCAGCCTGCCCCGCCCTGACCTTACTGGCGCCAGTCCTGCGCAGAAAAATAAGATGATAATAACTTCCTGTTATTATAATTTTCTTTTTCTTTTTGCACAGCTCAAATAGCAGTGGGGCGACACTCCTCTGCCTTAGCGGCAGAGCCACCGCTGAGGGGGAGTGTCCCAAAGAGCATTGTTAGGTTTATTCCATAGGTTTCTTGATGTGTTTATGGTTCAAAATTAATGAGTACATTTCTTTCATGCATCTCAACAAGTCTTACATCCTGCAATTTTATCATCTTGCACATTTTCCTAATATCATAGGGTGTATAGATAGTACACATATTCCTATCTGGCCATCATCTGCTAATGAATTTATTTTTTGAAACACACAAAAATAGTCACTCTGTCCGCATACAGGTTGTGAGTGATGCATCCTGGATAATAACAGGCCTTGGAGATACAACCATGCTCACAAAACGACACGCTCTGTCATAGAGAGGACATTCGGAAATCTAAAAGGATGCTTCAGGGGTTTGCACAAGAGATGTGGATCCCTCCAGTACAGTACCCAAACATGGTGCAAAATCATAGCTACATGTGTGATGTTGCTTAATCTAGCTATTAGGAGAGGTCTACACAATTAGAAAATTGAATGAGAGTCTAACCCTGAGGGTGGAATGCCACAAATACAACACCAATAGGACACCTCTCGTATTGCTGACGTAGAGCACGTTGTGTTGAGATTACTACTAATGATTTTTAAGGTAAGAAAACAGGGATTATTGGAAAAGAAAACAATATCACATGTTTGATGATGGTTTGAAATCAAAACTGTTCTTTCATTCAGGAATCAATCCTATTTTGTATAGGCAAACATGATAAGAGGTGACATGCATATGAAAAGACAACAAACAGATTAGTACTTTCTTCTTCCTCTGCTTGTACTACTTCTCTCAGCAGTGCTTGCCAGTGACGTATCATCAATAGCTGTCCTAGATGTATGTTGCTGTGTGCCCCTAAGGTTGGATACATCTAGCACAGAGAGGCTACATAAGCTTGATGCCTCTTCTCTGTCCTCTAACCCTACTTCTGCAGGCCGTGATATTAAACTGGTTAGAATATTCTGTCTAAGGCAGATGCAACCTACACTAAGCCACTGGTGATATCACTACAGCAGTAACCATTCTGATTTTGAATGTTAACAGTGCACCCAGATAAACTGCTAGTAGCCTGTACCAGTCAGTTTATACATTGGCTTACTATATCAAACTTCACTATGTGCTGGTGATGTCTAAGCCTGGGCTGAGTTCGCGGAGTTTCGCTACGCGGAACACTGCGAAGTGCAAAAAAAACTCCACCGCGCTACGTAGAGCTCAGTGAGCAGCAGGGTGCATTAGATAAATGCTGTTCGCATTGATTTTCAGTGCCAGGTGCTTCTCCGCACTGTGCAGTCATCACGAACGGCACCATGCACATCGCATGCGGGTGCTGCTTCCTCTCTGCCACTCAAGTAGATTTTTACTTAAGCAGCAGCTTCCTCAACACGAATGGACGGTTTCTCAATGTGAGCAGTCTCAACCATACAGTATTTATTTATTTATTTATTTATTTATTTATTTTATAGCATTTGTAAGGCGCGCAGCTACCCACAAAGGGTTTCCCGGCGCCAGAAACGCAAAACACTCAGATATCACTGGGGAGAGAACAGACAAAGCAATTATTTATTAAAAAGCCACGTTTTTATGCTCTTTCTAAAATTCACACAGCTTTCCTCCTTGCGAATGTGAAAGGGCAGTGTGTTCCACAGCGTTGGCCCCAGATAGGAGAAAGATCTCCCGCCAATTCTGGCTCTTTTAAACCTTGGTACTGCAAAGTTTGCCGCTGTACCTGAACGCAGGTTACGGTTTGGGAGGTAGGGCTTAGCAAGGGCCTGAAGATATTTGGGGGCAGTGCCAGCTTTGATTTTAAATAAGTAGCTCAAGGCTTTGAAACGAATGCGGTTCTCAACCTTAAGCCAATGCAGATCCTTGAGATATTGGGTGATCCTAGCAGATCTGGGGATTTTACAAAGCAGTCTAGCCGCAGCGTTCTGCACTAGTTGCAGACGCTTTATCACTGCCTTATTTGAGCCCAGGTATAAGATGTTACCGTAATCAAGCCGAGATGTCACTAAGGCATTGACCACGGTCTTCTGGGTAGTAGGCGGCAGCATCCAGATGATTTTGCGTAACCATTTGATAATGGTGAAGCATATACCTGCCACTTTGTTTGCTTGCTGGGACATGGATAAACAGTCATCAATGGTGACCCCAAGGTTTCTAACCTGCGAGGCTGGAGATGGAAGTTTACCCAATGATGGAGGCCAATGGGAATCATTCCAGAGATCTTTGCTATTTCCTAACAGGAGTACCTCTGTTTTATCTCCATTTAGTTTAAGTTGGTTGTCTGACATCCAGCAAAAAATTTCTTGGAGGCCTACTTTTAATGCAGATGAGGTAGACATGTCAGATTTGGAGAGTGAGAATAGGACTTGTGAATCATCTGCATAGGTCATTAAACTTAAGCCCACATTTTCTACAAGATTGGCCAGTGGACGTAGGTATAAATTAAAAAGCAGAGGGCTCAAAATAGATCCTTGTGGCACTCCGTGAGGAGAATGGAATACCTCAGAGCAAGCTTCCGAAGAGGAGATCTGGAAAGTACGGAGAGAAAGGTAGGATCTAATCCATTCCAGAGCTTTGCCTTCGACACCATACTCCCCCAGCCTGTCCAGCAGTGTGGAGTGAGAAATGGTGTCGAAAGCCGCACTGAGATCTAACAAGACCAGTGCTACTGTTTGGCCGTCGTCCATAAGCTCCCTGATCCTTTCTGTGACCCCGAGCAGGGCCGTCTCAGTAGAAAAACCACTCCTAAACCCCGATTGAGACGAATGTAGGAGATTATTGTTTTCTACATAGGTTGAGAGTGCCTTGTGGATATGCCTCTCTAGGATCTTGGAAAAGGCGGGTAGCAACTAAATGGGGCGATAATTGGCCAATATCATCGGGTCTGCGCCTGGTTTTTTAAGTAGGGGGCTGACCATAGCATGTTTCCATAGAGCAGGAACTATGGCTTGCTCTATGGATGCGTTCAGTATTTCTGCTATGGGAGTTAAGGCAGCATCCTCTAATTTGTTTACGATACTGACAGGAATAGGGTCACGTGGGGAGCCCGATTTGATTGATTTTAGTAGTTCCTTCAGTATATCTAATTTAATAGGAGGCCAGGCTTCAAGATGACAATTTACTCTAGGGACTAGGGTGGTGTTTCCTTGCTTGTCTGTTGACTTGTTAGCATTTTTAATATTAGAGACGATGTTCTCAATCTTATTCGTAAAGAAAGAGGCCAAATCCTGGCATTGCTGGGTATTGAGAGGGGTAGGTTCTGCTCTAGCGTTCTCCCCAGCTAACTCTTTTACCGTGTTAAAGAGAGTCTGGGATTTGTTTACGGCCATGTTAATTGTATCGGTAACATAGCAAGCTTTGGCTTTCATGCAAGCTGAATGGTAGCAATTTCTGGCCTTTCGGTAAACTTCTTTTTGATAAAGATCGTAATTTTTTCGCCACTGTCTCTCTAGGTTCTTACAGCTAGATTTTTCTTTCTTCAAGGCTTCTGTGAACCAGGGAGCAGGAGGGCAATGGACTTTCCCTTTGCAACGGGCTAGGGGCAGGCAAGTATCAACGGCGCCAGTTAGCCACTTTTGTGTTAGCTCTGCAATGCTATCCATATCTCCATCCAAATTTGGATGATTTTCCTTCAGAGCATTGTTCAGGTCCTCCAAATTTAGAAATTTCCAGTTTCTTCTAAAAGATTCTGTAGGAGTCGGAATTGAACCTTTTTTGGGCTCTAGCAAAATGGCAAAACTTAGAAGAAAGTGATCTGACCAGAGAACAGGCGTGGTGTTAAGCCATGAAAGTTCTTTCATGTTTGATATTATAGGGTCCAGCAAGTGTCCGGCTTTGTGAGTTGGACCGCTATTTCGTAGTGTCATGTCCAACACCATGAGGTCATCTATTAGATTTTTGCAGGTCTTGCTTTTGGCATCGTCTAGATGAAGATTCAAATCTCCTAGTACAGTGTAGTTTTGGGCTTTTAGATGTTGGGGTAGGATAAAGTTTGCAAAGTCATCTGACCAAGATGGATTATTTACTGGAGGTCGGTAGATTAATAGTCCGGAAAAGGTGAAATTTGGACTGAGGGAAATTTTGAAAGAAGCAGCCTCGCAGTTAGGAATAGCTGCAGGTTCAAAAGTGCACACATAGTCTCTGCTGTAGATAATAGCAATACCCCCTCCTATTTGTCCTACCCTATCTCTCCTGGCTATAGCATAGCTCGGGGGGAGGGCGGTTGCAACATCGGGGCCCGATCCATCGTGGAGCCACGTCTCAGTTAAAAATATAGCGATGGGCTTTCTGTCAGTCAATAAGTGAAAAATATCTAGTTTATGCTGGGGCAGTGAACGGCAGTTTTTCAGAAAGAATAAATATTCTTTTGAACTGACTTTCTGTTGATAGGATTTAAAAACAGTCCCCTGTGGGGTATCAGGGTAGGGCTGATAGTTAGTCAGGGTAAGGGTACACTCTGGGCATGTTTGCGCACCAGCTAGTAGAGGATTCAAAGTTATACAGGTGTCATGGCTAGAGGGGCGTAACGCCCTAAGTTGGTTACCTGTTAGCATATCTTTACTATGAGGTGTGCAGTGGGTCGTGCCCTATGTCCCGGCCTGGCTCGGACGGGCACAGACGGGCTGACTCTGGCTGGACTCCGGCGAAGACGAGGCGCGTCCGCTCAAAACGCGTCCGCTATCGCGGAGTAGGGCTGTTTCCTTTTATCCCTCACACTAGAGCACTCTCGCCGCTCTGTCCCGCCCCAAGATGGCCGCCACAGATTCCCTGAAGCTCGGTGCCTTGCCCTGAATCGGCAGGCATCGAGCGCGTGTATGCTACAGTGAGTGCAGGTAGCAGGCAAGTGTGCTAATAACAGTATTTGTATTTTTAATAAAAAGCGCTAGTTCAACTCAATTACACAATGCAATTTTAAAATTTTCACTTCAATAAAAAATCGGCAATTCTATTCTCCTCGAGTAGGTGTCTCAGCAGTAAGATGACACACTGCCCGAGTGCTCGCTAGGTCGGAAAACTCTGTCTGAGGGCTCCTTTTATCCCTCACACTAGAGCGCTCTCGCCGCTCTGTCCCGCCCCAAGATGGCCGCCACAGATTCCCTGAAGCTCGGTGCCTTGCCCTGAATCGGCAGGCATCGAGCGCGTGTATGCTACAGTGAGTGCAGGTAGCAGGCAAGTGTGCTAATAACAGTATTTGTATTTTTAATAAAAAGCGCTAGTTCAACTCAATTACACAATGCAATTTTAAAATTTTCACTTCAATAAAAAATCGGCAATTCTATTCTCCTCGAGTAGGTGTCTCAGCAGTAAGATGACACACTGCCCGAGTGCTCGCTAGGTCACAGTACCATTCGCAATAAGAAATCTGACCGCCCACGTTGAGAAATCTTGCCAGGAGCTTGATTTTCCACGCTCAGGCTCGCCAACCTGATGTAGACTATCACAAACAAGGAAAAATCTCGCTGGGAGGTGGATTTTCCTGGCTCGCCAACATGACGTTGACGAACGCGAGTGTGGAAAAAAACTCCGCTCCGCAACGCGAAGTGGAGTTGTTGAGAACTCTGCAAGCTCCATGTAACCCAGAGCGTGGAAAACCCCGCAAAATCCATGAGCGGAGCAGAGTTCACCACTTAGACTTAGTGATGTCAACACCTTTGTGTGGGGTGGTCCTGTTGCATTGTTGTAACAGCTTTATCTATAGATTCAGTGAGTCTTGCAAAGTTGTTATTCATCATGATCTGACCACCGTCAACTGTTTTCCGAAAACTCTCTTGTCCATCAATCAATTGCTATTTTGTGATGTAAACCCGGCTTTACTAAAGTCACTAAACCTCAGTTTGTGCCAAATGGCATGCATACCTGACCCTGACATAGTAAGAAAACATGTCTATTTGTACTTGCATCTGTACTGCATTCCGGAGCACACATACAAAGAGAAATAAGCATCTAAGGATTATTTTAAACAACCCCGACTAAAAATACAGACACCCTGGCAATGTAGCCACAAGTATACCAAGGGAATGTCAGAGCAAATGTGCATCATATTTCAGATATGACACATTTTTGCTCTATTCATTTCACACAACACAGAACGGCAAGTTCTATTGCTGCGTTGCTTGAAAAGTTAGTAAAAGTGACCCTATATACACCTCTTATTTCTGTATTGTATTCTTTTTGTTTGTGAAGATGGTAAAAAGAAATTACTCAAAATATATCTGAATCTATTGGTGAGATCAGATTTGTAGAATTGGAAATGGGAAACATAAAATGCAATGGAATGTGGAAGGTGTTAATATTCCTGAAGATCTACATTTTAAAATAATTTTTTTTATGTGGTAAAAGTTTTCAATTACTTTTTCAGCAGTTCAAAGTTTTGAGCATGTTTGTTCAGAATCAGGAAAGAACGTGTTCCATTTGTTTTCATTTATGAAAAAAATTGCATTTAAGAATAAAGGTCAACCATAGTAATTTACATGACAGAGGTGCCTTTTAATTTGATAATTGACTGCAATATATTCCATCAAACAACTGCTAGGAGAAATACTTGGTTTAAAATGAACAGGGAAACTAATTTTTAGAAAGAATAGCATGTAATGGGATTTATGTGTTAAATTGCACTGTCCTTTGAGAGAGACTATTGTTATTGTAAGAACTGGACGATAACTACAAAATCCCACTAACAAAACATTTGCAATTTTTATGTCTGAAAGATGAATCATACAAAATGAATGCTAACAAGTAACTAATCTAATTTAAAGATGACCTCTCATGATAATTCTGCCCATTCAGCCTCCTTATAAATATAGAGAAATGTTTTAAAATACAATGAAGCTTCACTGGATATTATGAAAACTAAATCCTGTGTGGTGCAATATGTATTATTTTACTGGTCGTAAAAACTGATTGCAAGTTGAGACGTGTATTTTTTGTGAGCAGTGATGAATTTTGCAAACCGACATATGTATTAATAGGTATGTTCGTACAATTCTGAATCAGAATGGATCACATTCCAACTAACCTTAATAATATTCATGGTGTAGGTGGAAAATTGTGATTCACACCAAATAGATAAAAATGACAGGGATGGTGGTCTACAAAGGTCAGCAGACCACCATGTCTGTGATTGCATTTCAATAAACTTTTATTTAAATGCAGCGCAATTTAAATTAAACAAGACTCCTTTATATTATAACAAAAGTTTCCTAGGGGCGTGGATTGGATGCCGAGGAGTTAGGCAGCGTGAGCCCGGAGCTCCGCGCCCTATCCCGGACAAAATCCTGTTAAACTGTACGAATTCCGACAGAAAACGATCGCTCTACTGGCTGAAGGCATCGGTGAGGCGACGGCACCCTGTGTTCGCAGCTATCTGCCGCTAATCACCGCGAAAACCGACTTTGAGATGTGCCCGCGGAACGAAACACTTCGATCCAAGATGGCGGCTCGAGATCTGAACCGGTGATGACGCAGACAAAGGAAGCTCGACGATCTTCACCTTAAGAGACCCAGCAAAATCGGAGACGTCGCTGGAGAAGATGCTGAGAGCCCATATTTAAGGGGATTACACACGACATCCCACTCTCCGCTTTGGGGAGACGGCGACAAACGAGTGGAGGAATTCCCCAGGGCGTACCTAAGATGGCCGCAACCTCGAGAATCAAAAGCTGAAGACCTCGTGAACAAAGTGGGGTTGCGGGGATCCCAGCGACACTGCTTCGGCTGGAGAGGGCTGGATTCCCCCCCTGATTGCCCAGAGGAGCGGTCTACACCGAGCCCTGCGCCTCGAGCGCATCCCAAATTTTCAAAGGGGGCGTCGAGCACATGAACCCCAGACCTGGGATGACCTACTCCCCAAGCATCAACCTCCGAGGGCCGCGATGGACTGGATGCTCTATCTGAACCGAGCACGTGCGAGGCCTTGTCTGAGGGTTGGTGGAGGCCCGGTGTTTCCACAGCTCCACACGGGGCCTGGGAGCTGACCCAAAGGTCATAGGAGCGGCCCTGAGTGCGATCGTGCGCTGGTAGAGACTCGCGGCTTGAGGAGGGGAGCTTCCGAGCGGTGGCCCATGAGACCCTTAAGGTGGTAAAACCCATTGGGAAGCCGGACCTCGTGATCAAAGTCCCGAACGGCGAGGGGGAGACCCTGCACAACTCAAAGCTTCAACTCTTGCCGGAGGCCTGCATACCGACGAGTTGGGCTGGGCTGGTAAATCCTCTACTCCTTAAATAAGTGCGGACCTTGAGGCGCGCAGAGAGGCCTATTGAGAACTGGGCACTGACTGGAGAAGAGGCCGAGCGGGAGAGGCGACATTAGGAGCCGGCCGCCGCTCGAGGCCTAGGGCTGATCAAACTGCTAGTCGCTATTGAAAGCGGGCCCTACCTTTTGCCCTGACCTAACGGAGAACCCCCCACCCATCATCTGCAGATCCCTGGAGAAATCTCATCGTCTAAAGAACAACCTATGATGGGGAAGATGAAGGGGAAAGGGGACGGGGCTGCTAGCTCTGAACCGACGGATGGAGCGGATCAAGGTCACACGGACCTACAACAAATGCAGGACCGCATTCTGGAAGCTATCTCAGCCACGAAGGAAGCCCTGCAGCAGGACATTGCCCAGGTGGCGACAGGTTTGGGGCTCCTACGAGCAGATCATGATAAGCTAAAGGACAGGGTCAAGAGCACGGATGTAACCCTACAAGAGATGGTCCCGGCGCACAAAACTATGGAAGGTCGGTTGGGTGATGCTCTGGACCGAATACAGGCGCTGGAACGGCGGGCAGAGGATGCTGAAAACCGTAGCAGGCGCAACAACGTCCGCCTGATAGGCCTTCCAGAGAAAACAGAGGGTGACGACATTGTGGGTTACCTTGATAACTGGCTGCGAACTGAAGTGGCACCGGAGGGGCTCTCCCCTTCTTTTTGCTGGAGCGGGCACACAGAGTCCCGGCCAGACCGCCTGCCCCTGGCCTGCCACCCCGTCCTGTGGTGATAAAACCTTTGCATTATAAAGACAGGGACTGGCTGTTGCAGAGAGCCAGGGAGGCAGGCCCCTTCCAGGTTGACAACAACAAGGTGACACTGTTCCCGGACTTTACGTTTGAGACACACAAACTCCGGGCTAGCTTTTTGTCGATTACACGGGAGCTATGTGTGGAGGGCATCAAGTACTCACTCCTCTTCCCAGCCAAGCTCAGAATTGTGGTGGACGATAAAACACTCTTTTTCCCTACGTCGGCGGATGCCTGGGCGTGGTGGGATACCTATAAGGCCGGGACAGATGGAGCTCGGTTCAGGGCTGAGGAGGAACAACGGAAACAACCGACTAGGAAATCGCCGCGCCTCCGGAAACGCCAGCAAATGACTGGGAAACCAACGGCGTCGCAAACGGAGGAAGAGAGGAAGGCAGCACTTCAAGCGGTGGTGGACCTATCGGGAACAGTGCGCAGTCAGTCCGGTAAGGGCTCAGACTCTGAGGAACAGGCAACAGGGTCAGAACGGACCTCTCGGAACTTGGTGGAGGTAGAGGGCCAATCGTAATACCACAGACGTTGGAAGAAATTGTAGAAGCTTGAGGGAAGTGACTTTGAGAAGCGGCATCGCACATTGAACACGGGGGGCCATACCCGTAGATGCCAAAGGCTAACTGGCAGAACTATGGAGACTTGTGAGTGTTCATGGGGGGATTGTAGGGCGGGGGAGGCGGGAATGTTTTAGTGTAACGAACACCCTCAGACTCGAGCTGTGCCCTACTGGCCCTTAAGGTCACCGCAGTAGAGACTGCGGAATTTAGTGTGGGTGATTGAGGAGGTTCACCTAGTTGATAAAGGGTTGGATGGGAACTACTTTGGTTAAGATAGGTCCTGTCCTGGGGGGTGGATGCCGAGAGTAGTTTGGGGGGCTCGAGGTGAGGGTGGTGGGGTTTGGGGAATAGTTGTTGGGAGAGGGAGGGCGGACCAGAGATGTGCCAACATAAGCGCCTGGACGAAGACTGTTATTGCCATGTTCGAGAATGCAGGGGGCAATGGCTAGTGCTGGCGCTTTGAAATGTGTGACCTGGAACGTGCGGGGCCTACACACCATGGCGCGGAGACACAAGATACATGCTTACTTAGTCCGTAGAGGGGTTCACATAGCGCTGCTGCAGGAAACGCACCTTACGAAGCAGGAGGGCATAGCGCTGCAGAGGAGGTGGGGAGGGCAGCTGTTCAACACGACGTTCTCTGCATTTGCAAGGGGTGCTTTGATATGGATCCGGGCTGGGGTTCCCTTCCAGATGACTAAACAGGTGATAGACCCGGAGGATAGATTTGTGGCCGTGGAGGGGAAGCTCAGAGGTCGAGACATATCACTATGTAGCGTGTACGCTCCTAACATAGATCTACTTGCCTTTCTGACGAAGCTCTCAGGCAAGCTGGCGAGCTATTTGACAGGCCCCATACTCATGGGAGGGGACTTTAATTCAGTAACAGACACCACGTTAGGTCTCACCCACCGCTGCACACATTACCAGTCCATAGACTAGCGAAACGCAGATTAGAGTGGCAGGAGAGATGGGGTCTGGAAGACGCTTGGAGGACACTACACCCTAGAATGATGGATTACTCATTTAATTCTGGTATACACGACCTACACGTCCAGTTAGATGTGTTTCTGTGCTCTACACTCATACTCCCCGCCGTAGCGAACGCGGAGTACCTGACCCGCACATTGTCTGACCACAACCCCCTATTGCTGTCCTTGAACTGGATGACTGAAATTTCATGAGTCCCGACCTGGCAACTACGACCAGATACCCTGGATGACTTACTGTTCAGGGAAGCCTTAGGCGAGCGTTTGACTCGCTATTTTGAGGATAACAGTGGTACCACGTCCTCCAGGGCAACGGAGTGGGATGCCTTCAAGGTTGTGGTCCGGGGTCCTTGCATGGGGGCGTCTGCGGGCACCCGCAAGACGCTCTTGGATGACCTCGATCGAGCCGAAAAAGAGTTGCGGAAATTAGAACGAGAGTGCCCTAATTATCCCGAGCTTCAGGAAGCAGTTGGCAAGGCCAAGGAAGCAGTAGCGGTGGAATTGGAACGATTACGGAATTTTGACCACAAGGTCTACTTGACTAAGGCGCATGCAGAGGGCGACAAGGCGGGGACAATGCTTGCCTGGCTTGCCAATCCGACTAGGCGCAGCCACCCGATCTTGTCTATTGAGGAGGACGGGGGTAATGTCTATCATACCCAACCAAAGATCCTAGATAGGTTCCGAGCATACTACAAAGGATTGTATGAGAGCGGGTCGGAGGGCCAAGAAGCTGAAATTGATGCCTTTCTTGAAGGGCTGCAATTGCCACAGCTGGAACAAGAACAAGCAGATGAATTGGGCAGAAAGATCACACTAGGGGAAATAGGGAGTGCAGTGAAACAGATGGCTCGGAACAAAACCCCGGGATTAGATGGTCTACCGATAGAGTTTTACAGTAGATACCTGGAATTCCTAGCTCCGCAATTACAAGCGGTGTATAACGAAGAAAAGTTGAGAGGGAGACTGCCTCAATCCATGCGTGAAGCTCTAATGATCCCGCTGTTGAAGCCTGGAAGGGAGAGCAGTAACCTATCCTCATATCGCCCGCTGTCCATGTTGACGACGGATTATAAAATCCTGAGCAAAATATTGCCCAACAGGCTGCTGAGCCATATGACGGAGCCGATACACAAAGACCAATCAGGATTCATCCCCACGCCGAATACTACCAACAACATCCGTCGGTTGACACGACTACTCGGGGACCAACTTTCGGAAGCGTCTGTACCCCTGGTGTTCTCTATTGATATTGAGAAAGCGTTTGACAGCCTGGAGTGGGGGTATCTCTACAGAGTGATGCAGCATTTCTGGCTGGGTGATAACTATATCGGCTGGACCAAAGTGTTGTACACGGCGGCTACGGCGCGAGTCCGGGTAGGCTCTCTCATCTCGAGTCAGTATCAGGTGGGCCGTGGAACCAGACATGGGTGTTCGCTATCTCCCCTGTTGTTTGCATTGGCGATGGAACCCTTTGCGGCGGAGGCCCGGGCGGGGCGATACTACAAGGGCCTCGCTTATAGAGGTAGACCACAAGCCATCTCGTTGTACGCGGACGACCTTCTGTTGTTTTTAGCGAATGCGGAAGAGAAATTGGAGGGAGCAAAGCGGCTCCTCAGAATTTTCGGGAGATTATCGGGCCTGAAGGTTAACTGGACCAAATCCTGTTTATTTCCACTGCGAAAAGGGGAGGCGCAACCTGCCAACCTCCGGACACTCAAGTGGGAGCCTAACTGTTTACAGTATTTAGGTGTATATATATACCACTCGGCAGCAGACATGCTGGACGGCAAAGGGATCCGCTGCATTAATGCATAGAAGGGAAGCATGGCCTTTTGGGCCACTCTTCCACTTTCAGTGACGGGCCGTATCTCCCTACTAAAGATGATAGCGCTTCCGAGGCTGCTCTACTACTTCCGCACATTACCGGTGTGGATACCGGGCTCCATCTTCCGTCGGTTAAGATCAATGGTGATGGCATTTCTATGGGGTGCAGGTAGACGCAGGATAGCGCTTGACACCTTACTACGGCCCAAGGATGAAGGGGGCATGGCAGTGCCTGACTTTGAGCGCTACTACCTGGCGGCTCAATTACAGACCTTCACACAAGAGATAGCGAAGGTTTACCGGGGTCCGGAACCGGGCATAGACGAGGGAACCCCGCGACATGTGCTTGCGTACATTACCCTCCATCAAAGGCTTCTCGTCAGAGACTTATCCATGGAGGAGCAGACGTTTAGACTCTGCTGGAACCGAGCGTGCCGGAGAGCGGGGATTCGATGAATGTACGCACCGGAGATCCCGCTGGGGATGGTGACGGCACTCCCTCATGGCGGCGACTGGTCGAGACTGCAGGGTTGGGAAGATGCAGGTTTACAGATGTTGGGCGACCTGTATGAGGACGGGATGTTACTCCCGTTCCAGACCCTGCAGGAACAATTTGATTTGCCAAGAGGGGACTACCTGATGCATACTGCTGTGACCGGAGCCATGCAGGAGCACTGGGGAGAGGGGTTGCAGGAACCCGCCACTTCTATGGCCTGTCAGTACACAATGATGGCGGCCGGTACTTACAAGGCAGTGACCTGCCTATATTCCCGGATGTTGCGGGTAACCCTGCAACCACTCACCGCCTTGAAAGGTAAATGGGAACTGGATATCCAGATGGAGATCCCCGACACCACCTGGGCACAATTACTACGGCGAGCGAGAAAGAGCACGAGAAACGCCAGATTTCAATTGATACACTTTTACATCCTCCATAGGGCATACCTCACCCCAGGGAAACTAAGGAAATACTTTGGAATTGAGCAAGCGGCTTGCCCTAGATGCAATACTGTAGAGGCAGATTTGGGACACATGCTGTGGGATTGCCCCCAACTGAGGGACTACTGGCAGGAGATCGGGGAGGCATTGAATAACGCTACGGATAGGGAATTGCAATACACTAAAGCGGTAGGAATACTACACTGGTTTCCTCATATACCCAAGAATAAGACGACAAGTAAGTTTATAGATTGATACTAGCTAAGCGAGAAATCACTAGGAACTGGAAATCCAGGAGAGGGCCCACATATCAGCGGTGGTATAATGAATGTCTGAAATGGGCGGCGAGCGAAAGCACTCTGCGGTATCAACTAGCCAGACGCACTGCAGATAAAAAGGCGTTAGAAAGGGCGATAGCATGGGAGTCACTAGTACAGGCGCTCCGCGATGGTACGGGAGAGGAGGAGGGGGGACATACAGACTCTGAAACGGAAGATCCCACTAGCACACCGGGTACACACTCTTAACGAATGACACATTCCTCCTTGCGAACACCAGAACATACGATATTTAGAAATCCAGGCATAGGCGCAGGCACGGGGGGAGTTGGAACGGGGGTGAGTTGGGGGTTCTAGGCGGGTTGGAAGTTAGAGGGAGGAGATGGGGCGAAAATGCAAAAGTAGACCGCTGATATCCTGACATACAGAAGACAAGACATCAGGGGCAATTGTGAAGACTAAATACAGAACTGACGCCGCCCGGCCTTCGGGATGTGGGCTTATTGGCTGTGTAAATGATTCGCTGAAGCAATCTCTCAATTTAATTGCTGCAATGATGACATGCCCAAAACCGTAATATGTATGTAAGATTTGGTACTGCAATAAAAAACGATGTTAAAAAAAAATAATAAATAAATAACAAATGTTTCCTTTTTTGTAGCTTCTTTAAGAGTTTGCAGTAGTTTCTCAAGCAACCCTCAAACTAATTCACAGAAGGAAAAGGGTCCAAAGAGGATCCCTTCCATTTTGATGGCAGGTTAGCACCCCAACTTGGAAGTCAGTAAATTTCTATTGGTTTGCTACCAGAATCCCAGTTACAAATGACTGATACATAGGGTAGTGATGCCCAGAACACATGTCTTCCGAAGTGTAAATAGCTAACATTCAGAAACCCATTTTAAGAGTTGGTAAAACATATCCACCTCCTAAAATGGGTTGCACACATAGGAAATACCTATTAAATAGGTCAGTACATCTAGTGCTTGGTCATGTTAGCAATTTATTTCAATTTAATTTCACTCTCTAGAGTGTCCTGGAAAGATCAGGGAAAGATTTTAAATACATAGGGTTAGATTTACAAGAAACTGACACATCTCTGCATCATAGCAGAGATGCATCAAGTTGCTTTTGTCACACAAAAAACCCTTGTGCCACTATTGATGCATCGCATTTACAATGCAGCTCACCTTCACGTTAGAATTGACAGATGCTTCACGCATCTGTTGGCTGTTGGAAAGTGGGTTACTGGTAGGGGCAAATGCAGGTCTGCCACTGGCAATAAGGACACTTCCACATTATAGGACTTCAGCATAGGTCTTAGAACATTATTTCTATGCTCAACCCTTGGTAATGTGGCTGCGAGCAGGCATGCTTAACTTCAAAGACAGGTATGTAAAGCATTTAAAAACACCATTTCAGTAAATAATTAAACACAACACATAATAAAAATCCACCATGAATTTATAAAAATAGGAAATATTTTTATTTTTAATTGACACCGAAACGACAAAATCCAATGTAGGAAACCAGAGAAATTAAATTCAAAGATGTTATCAAATATAGCACTTAGAAGATTATAGCACCATAATGTGATACCTGCTCGCGATAGACTGGGGCAAAGTCAAAGTTTCAGGCAGGGCTCGATGGAGCCTTGAGCGGCTAAAGCTCACTGCCGGTACCGGTCTCAATTTCTACCTTCACACTTTTCTGGAGCTTTTCACCTCGAGGCCCCTGGAAGCTTCCAGCCAGTCCGGATTCTGTGAGGGTTCGCCGACTTGACCTGTGACGAGGTCCCGGTAAACTTCCCTGGAGCGGACTTAGAAAATATTTCAAGTTTGCTTCAGCGGAACAAATCAGGAATCCAGGCTGACACGTGATGGAAGGCAGGCGGCTTGGCTCTCACGGTTGATCCCGGCCACCTTTTCCTTTTCTACGAGTGGACTTAGAAACTTTTCTGGAGCTTTTTCTCGCGGGGTCTCTCAATGCTCCTCATGTAGCCGTATCCGATGAGGGTTCACCGGCTACAGATTTTCTCTAGTCCCAGTCAATCTCTGGAAGTTGGGACAATGGAGCTTTTAGCGGGACGAACATGGTTGGCTTGGCCGGCTCGCGGTTGAAGGCAGGCAGCCAGGCTGGCCAGGTTGTGTCAATCCCTCTACGGAGCTTTTTTTCAAAGTTGGTCCAAAGTTCTCCAAACTTCTTGAACTTCTTCCTGTAGTTCCTCAAGGGGTCCCACAGTGTCTCAAACTTACTCCAAGGGTCTGGAAGCTCCAAGATAGTCCTTGAAAGTTGAGGACATCAGTTACCAAAATCCACTGGTAAAAAAATCCTTACAAATCCACTGATGGTTCTCCAAGGTGTAGATTTAGTTGGTGATGTTCCAGATGAGCTCTTTTAACCTGTAGCATTTAGGGAGTCAATTCTTTAGTCCTTTTCCAGCAAGATAATCCACAGGGCTGTAGTTTCAAGTGGTGCAGTCTTCAAAGGTCAGGCCTAGAAATATTTGCACAGCAAAACATCTCAACAGGGTACTTATTGCTTTAGTAAATTTCAAGTAGCAGATCTGGAGGGCTCTGCCCCTCTCAGTTACTTATTCAAAGTTCTCTGGGTCATGCAGGATGTCACTTCCGACCAATGGGAGCAGGGTAACTCCTCAAAGTTATGACCACATCCTGTAGTATGTGGCATTATTTTGTCACAGAGTGCATCAAATCTTCCAAATCCATAATGACTGATTTTCAGTCAAGGAGGTCAGAGTTGGCTACATAGTAAGATGCTTACTTTACGTAGACTCTCCCCCCTGCAACTGCTCAAACCTTCCTGAATCCTACCATCTGCCTATGGTGGGAAGTTCAGAGCTGAAAATTACAATGGTCTCTGCTCTCCCCTATGAAGAGCATAGTTTACGACCCCTCCCCCAGGCCTGGCATTCCTAAGGAACTGCACACTGCCCTGCCAGCAGAGCTGGTTAACCCCAGGGGCTCTTTATCACCTCTTCAATGCAGCCTGGCTAATCTACGTAACTCTGACTAATCAAGGCAGACCACTGGAAGGCTGAATTTGAACCTACAAACAAGAAAGTCTGATAACTTCTTGTATGTACACTTTAGGAGAAATTCAACAATATGATATTGTTGGATTTATTAATACCATTGTGGGAAGATAGAAGGACATTTCTATCCTCCTCCTATCAATAGGTATTAAGCAATAGCTTTCTACCTTGTTAACCTATGTAACAGGGGATTTGCAATGGGAAAAATAACTTGGGCCATTTTTCCAGCAACAGGGCTTACAAAAACATATTTTATAACTACTTGCCTTATATCTATAGGAACTCCACCCCATGTGCAACTAGGGAAGACTTTAGGGGTTCTGAATCTGTAGAAATATTGCAGATTCTCCCTCTACAGTGCTCCTACCATTAAAGTCGAATTTGAGCAGCACTTTACCACAATGTGGGGAGTGAAATGTTAAATTTCATTTTACCCAGGCATATAAAAACTCCTTTTATAAGGGTGTACCTTATGAATACCTGACCCACCACCCCTGGGATACCTAGGGGAGACCCTGGAGGTCCCCAATATGCCATAACATTGTAGGGTATCCATTTATAAGTGCCCCAAACCCCAAAGTTGAGTTTGGGCACAATTAATTTTTTTTAAAGCAGTCCTGGCACCTAAGTGCTGCTTTTAAACTGACCTCAGGCTTCAGCAGTGCACACATGCAAGTGCCTGAAAAGGCTGCTGGCCTCTAACCTGCCATGCCCAGGGTACTGAGGACTTCTAGGTAGTTTCAATCCCCTGCTTTGCCTGTTATATACTAGGGGCCTATAGGGGAGGTCATGCCAATAACAGGGGTACCCCACCATACCATTGTGTACCCCAGTGTATGTAGGTGTTTTTACTGTATTCTAATGTGTCTCTTTCAGCATAGCACTGGCCCTGGTCAGGCAGAGCCCAGAGTCAGTCAGAGTCAGTTACCACCAGCATCAGTCAGCAAAAATATGGGGAGTGCCTGGGCCACAGGATGTCTTTGCAACATAGCGGTACAAAAGGGGGTAGTGATGGACGGAGCATCTGAACCATTCAAACACTCACACCCAGTCAACAGATCTGGGTTTAATCCATCACCGTTCTTTAGCCCAATCTGCCACCCCAGTTCAGACATGGCCATACGCAAATCAGTCTGACCCTGTGTCTCATGGGAACAGGCCAGCCCGAACTGCCAAACCATGCCTTCCCTGGATCGGAAACAAGCTTCCTAGTACTGGTTTCTGGCACTCCAGCCGTCTTCAGCCAGGCTTGCTTGAATCCAGTGGCAAAGTGTGCAAGGGACTCACGTCTGAGCATACTCTGCCAACTTATAGCGAACAAAGCGGTACAAAGGGGGGTAGTGATGGACGGAGCATCTGAACCAATCAAACACTCACACCCAGTCAACAGATCTGGGTTTAATTAATCACCGCTCTTTAGCCCACTCTCATAAACAGAGCATTGCAGGGGGTGCAAGTTATAGTTAGCTGAGCTAACTATAACTGCTGATTTTCACTGGTTATGTAAGAGTTAAATCTGATATATATATATATATATATATATATATATATATATATATATATATATATATATATATATATATATATATATATATATATATATATATATATATATATATATATATATATTACCTACTGGCGGTCGCCAGTAGGTATATATAGTTAGGATTTTTTTGAATAGGGATTTCTGAAAATTCTATGTTGAATAACTTTGGCGTTGATGGACGGAATTGGCTGAAATTTTCAGGAAAATGGCACATTTTGTTTCTGAGCAACCCCTGAAAGTTTGGGGGGGTTTCGTCAAGCGGGGGCCGAGAAAAAAGGGGGGTCCCAAAACATGTTTTTAACATTGAGTTTTCCATAGGGCGGTTGGACTCACTTTTAGCTCGAACGGCTGAATGGATTTCCACAAAACTTGACAAAATTGTAGGGACTGGTAGCCCGATGTGCCTTTGCTATGTCTCAAGATATATGCTCCAGTGGTTTTTACGAAAACTAACTTTGAAAAATATATATTGGGCTACATTGGGCTATATATATGTTAGAGCCCAAATGTAGCCCAATGTAGCCCAATGTAGCCCAAAGATGGCCACCAGAGACAAAAAAAACCAAATGTAGCCCAAATATCAGCCAGATGTAGCCCAACTATAGCCCAGTGACAGAATGTCCCAGAGTGTTCTAAAGAACAACTAGAGCGCTAACAGTCTTACTTATGACAAAAGTATGGCACACCTGAAGTCATCTTGATTGGAATAAAGTGTTAACACTTAAAACATTTAATTTGCAAAGGAACAAAATGAGGGGGTTCATTTTGCCATAGAAATTATGATTAGTGCTGAAGAAAAAAAAATTAGGGCACATTTTGAGTGACTTCTCAAATCCTCTTATATTTCATTAAAAAAATTCTGATATGCAGTCTCCCAAGATGGCCACCAGAGACAAAAGAGCCCAAATGTAGCCCAAATATCAGCCAGATGTAGCCCAACTATAGCCCAATGACAGAATGTCCCAGTGTTCTAAAGAACAACTAGAACGCTAACAGTCTTACTTATGACAAAAGTATGGCACACCTGAAGTCATCTTGATTGGAATAAAGTGGTAACACTTAATACATTTAATTTAAAAAGGAACAAAATGAGGGGTTTCATTTTGCCATAGAAATGTTATATATATATAACGGTCGCCAGTAGGTATATATAGTTAGGATTTTTTTGAATAGGGATTTCTGAAAATTCTATGTTGAATAACTTTAGTGTTGATGGACGAAATTGGCTGAAATTTTCAGGAAAATGGCACATTCTGTTTCTGAGCGTCCCCTGAAAGTTTGGGGGGGTTTTGTCAAGCGGGGGCCGAGAAAAAAGGGGGGTCCCAAAACGTGTTTTTAACATTGAGTTTTCCATAGGGCGGTTGGACTCACTTTTAGCTCGAACGGCTGAATGGATTTCTATGAAACTTGGCAAAATTGTAGAGACTGTTTGCCCGATGTGCCTTTGCTAGGTCTCAAGATATGTGCTCCAGTGGATTTTGAGAAATTAACATTCAAAAAAATATATATATCTGTGACAGCGTCCTGGTTAGCGCCCCGGTTCGCGTACCAGACGAGTAACGGAACTTCGCGAGGAGAAGCGGATTGGCTCTCCGGTGACAGTCAACATTCTAAACAGTCCGGAGCGGCCGCCATCTTGTCTCTCGGTAGGATCGAGAGACAAGAGGTGGAAATAAGCGAAGGGGGAAATGTATGAAAGGGGGCAAGGTAGACCCCTCCTGACCCCCTAGGATTGATGTGGGGGCTATTAAAGGGCCCCGCGGGGCAAAAAAAATAATATTTTTTTTTTAGATTTTTCGCGGTGGAAGCGCTACCCGGTTAGCTCACCGGTAGCGTAACGGGAGTCCGCCATCTTGTGTTTCGGACGAATTTAGTCACAAGATGGAGGATAAACAATGTTGGGAATGGGTATAGGGGGCACAGGAGACATATCCTGACCCCCTAGGTTTTCTGAGGGTGGCTGAGGAGGCCCATATATGTAAAAAAAACAACCTTTTTTTTCAAATTTTCGCACGGTTAGCGCCCGGTCCGCGTACCGGGTAGCGTTCCGGAAAGCGTAACAAGGGGAAAACCAAGGGAAATAGTAAAATAATATTTTAGAGTGCTTTGAGGTAGGGTAGCTCTGAATAGAGCTGTTGTGTTGCGTGGGTGATGTAAGTACCAACATGTAGGTACCAAAGAAGAGTCTAAGATTCAATGTACACCGTCTCCTCTGTAGATATTTTGTATGTTCTAATATGGGTTATTTAAATGTAAATGTGTGGAAAAGCACTTCATGCTTTAAAGCAATTGTATTTTTGAACTGATTGTTCTTTCCTCTTAGTCCTCCTCTTTGGTTTTTTTCCCCCACACTCTTCTTCAGCATGATAGTCGATAAATTCGTTCCCTCAAAAAATGTATATACATAAAAAAATTATATTAAATACATATCAAATATATTTTTCCTTTAAAAGAAGAATACATTTTACAGCTTTTGAAATTTGCTATTAAAAAACCATTGAAATTCACTGAAAAAACCATAGGTTATAGACCATATATAGTTAGGAATTAGCATTTACAAAACCTTGAAAATTCACTGAAAAAACCATAGATTATAGACCATATATAGTTAGGAATTACCATTTACAAAACCTTATTTTACTCACACAAAACCATTGAAATTCGGATATATAGTTAGTTGCACTAACTATATATCGCGCACCCGCAATCCACTGCTGATCATGTCACATATTACATCATTCATGACATGGTCAGTGACATCACTGATGACATCACTGATGACATCTCAAATGACATCACTGATGACATCACTGATGACAACATCCAGTGACTGTATGTTTCTGTAAAGTTAAAATATGTCTTACATATTGAAGAATGAGTGGATGTATAAGTGTCTGGATGAAGGATTTAGTAGGTGCATGACTGACTGTATGAGTGAGTGATTAAATGTGTCTCACTGAGTGCATGGGTTAGTGACTAAACTGTCTTAATTTGTGCATCATTATGTCTGTTGTTCTGTAAACTGCTGCATGTGTTGATCAGTAGCTATATGAGTAACTATATGGGTTATTGATTGGTTGCCCAAGTATTTGTATGGGAGACTGAGTGTGTGTGTGGGTGGCTTGGAGGTGTATGACTCTGTGCATAGATGTGTGAGCAGTTGATTCACTAGATGTATGGGTTCAAAAGTGCATGTGGAAACAGCTGTATGGGCGGTTGACTGTGTGCATGAGTGTATTGGTGAGTGAATGGATATCTCAGTGCTACATGTCAAAGTAAGTACATATGTAAAACACAGTACATGTGAGAGTTGACATATATAAATAACTGTGCATAAGAGCCAGTGAATGTGTGAGTGGCTGTATGGATCATTGTGAACTTGTATCAGGGATTGTATAAGAGAGTAAATATGTGTTAGTATATGTTTGAATAAGTAAGGTGTGTATAACTGTATAGTTGAGGAAATGGAGGTGTGATTGATTCTTTGCATGACTGACTAGGTGTGTGAGTAACTCCATGGATGAGTGACAGTCTGTGAGTGTCTGTTTTACACTGAGTGTATCTAAGGTTATATTAGAGTCTGAAGAGGTTCATCGTATAATCACATGAATGATGTCAGTGATGTGATCAGTAATGTCAAATGAGATGTCATCAGTGATGTCATCAGTGATGTCATTTGAGATGTCATCAGTGATGTCATCAGTGATGTCATTTGAGATGTCATCAGTGATGTCATTTGAGATGTCATCAGTGATGTCACTGACCATGTCATGAATGATGTAATATGTGACATGATCAGCAGTGGATTGCGGGTGCGCGATATATAGTTAGTGCAACTAACTATATATGCGAATTTCAATGGTTTTGTGTGAGTAAAATAAGGTTTTGTAAATGCTAATTCCTAACTATATATGGTCTATAACCTATGGTTTTTTCAGTGAATATATATATATATATATATATATATATATATATATATATATATATATATATATATATATATATATATATATATATATATATATATATATATATATATATATATATATATATATATTACCTACTGGCGGTCGCCAGTAGGTATATATAGTTAGGATTTTTTCCCTATGGCATTTTTGAAAATTCTATGTCTAATAACTTTGGCGTTTGTGGACGGAATCGGCTGAAATTTTCAGGAAAATGGCACATTTTGTTTCTGAGCAGCCCCTGAAAATTTGGGGGGGTTTCCTCAAGGGGGGGCCGAGAAAAAAGGGGGGTCCCAAAACGCGTTTTTCCCATGTTAATTTCCATAGGGCGGTTGGACTCACTTTTAGCCCGAACGGCTGAATGGATTTTCACGAAACTTGGCAAAATTGTAGGGACTGTTAGCCCGATGTGCCTTTGCTAGGTCTCAATATATGTGCTTCAGTGGATGTTGAGAAATTAACGTTTAAATCAAGATATATATCTGTAACAGCGCTCCGGGCAGCGATCCGGTTAGCGAACTTTTCGCGTTTCGGAACTTTGCGAAGCGAAGCTGATTGGCTCTTCGGTGTCTGTCAACATTCTAAACAGTCCGGAGCGGCCGCCATCTTGTCTCTCGGTAGGATCGAGAGACAAGAGGAGGCCAAAACAAAGGGGGAAATTACCATAAGGGGGCATAGTAGATCCTCGTTGACCCCCTAAGTTTTATGTGGAGGTTTTAAAAGGGCCTAGGAGGGTCCTAAAAAAAAAAATATATATATATTTTTTTTGCGTGGTAAGCGCCAAGTTCGCGAACCGGAAAGCGTTCTGGGCAGCGTACTTTAAGGATAAAAGAATGATAGACTTTTCTAATACTGTATGTTAATTATTTGTTGTTTTTGTTCGTTTTTTTTTATTTATTTATTTATTTTGATTTAAAAAAAATTTATTTATTATTTTCATAGTTCATTAAAACTTCCAGCATTATATCATCTGGTATCTCGTCAAACATGGATGTTTCTGTCTCTTGTAAGGTTTGAATAAATTGTTCATCAAAAGATTCATTCATAAAATCTTCATCCACATTTTCTTCTGTTACAATGTCTTCGGATGTAATGTCGAAGGAAACCACTCTCTCTGCACGCCGTCGATTCTCAGCACGGCTCCGCACCCTCGCAAGCATCTCCCCCACGCACTGGTCACCCCGCTCTCTCTCTCATGCATGGGCCATATACTTCCCCCCATCTGCGCTGCTCTTCTCTGAGAATCACACCCTGTGCCCGCCCGACACCTCCCTTTCACCCTATTCACTACCGCACCCTCTGACACTCCTCTTCCTCTGTGTCCGATTGTCCAGGCCGGACCCAGGCTATCACCTAGCCCTGCGGATGTAGTTTATGGCCCCAGCTGTAGAGAATGCAGACATGCCAACCCTCCCGATTCAGGCGTGAGACTACTGATTTCAGTGCTAGTCTTTCGCCTCCCGATTCCTGCAAGGAAAAATCCGGGGGCATATTACCAACAACTAGCGATAATTTTTGTCTCTAACTTGTTTAGAGACAAAAATTATCGCCGCACATCGGCGAATTTTATCGCACATAAACCTTGCTATTAGCAAGGTTTATTGCAAATGCGATAAAAAACGGCCGCAATGCATGAATATCGCTGAAAAGTCAGCGATATTCATGTATTATCGAGCAAATGCTCTTAGCCATGTTATCCACCTCCCATTGGATAACATGGCTAAGAACTGCTCAGGTCAGGTGTTAGCTTTTGGAGATATTCGCGCTTAGCGCGAATATCTCCAAAAGTTGGTAATAGGAGATAGCGATGGTTAGGGACTGTTTCCAGTCGCTAAAATCTTGGCACGCCCACTTTGCATGTCATTAGTGATAAATATCACTGACATGCAAAGCGGGGCCCAAGATGGTCGCTATCTCCTTTTAGCTGTCACTAACTGGTGGTAGCGACAGCTTGGTAATAGGGAGATAATTTTATCTCTTTTTTTTTGGCTTTTAAAGCCAAAAAAGCGGAGATAAACCCCCTTGATAATATGCCCCACGATTCCTCGGGAGTTTCAGTTGACAAGGCTTGGTATTGTGTTACGTGGTAATTCTTCCAGGAAACGTCAGAGGGTCGATGCAGGGGTTCTAGAAGGGGTGATAAACCATTTAAGCCTCATGAACAAGCGCATGCTCTTTTAAAGATTTGTGAAGTACTCGGGGCGGCGGTGTATGTGTGCCCTCTTTCAGGAGCGGGCGGGGGGGCACTGCCAGCAACTTGCCAGGCCAGGCAGTGTTGAACACGTGCATCACCCTTTCTCTGCCTGCTATTGCGCTCCATGCTTCGGAAAGGTAAGAAAAAGAACGTGCATTTGAGTTTGAAATGTCCGATCCTGTAGCAGTACACTTGCAAAGCCCACACATGACAATAACCCGATTCAAGGCCCCATTCACCCGATTTTTTAAAAATATATAGCACTCCAACAAAGTTGGATTTTAAAACTTTATTAACTTTTAAATATAAGGAACGGAACAAAAACTGTAAATATATTTAAAAAAATTTTGAAATTAACCAGAACTATAACGATAAGAACAACAACAACAATAATATAACTTTTATTCCTAAATTACGCAAATATTTAGCTAATCTGCTAAAGGGGGGAGTCGCCAATTCTTTACAATAATCAATAATGAAAAATCAACATCAATAGGGTTGTCCGTTTTCTCGATGCAGCACTATAGTGCAACATACACAGCACCTGGGGTGTCAAGAGTGAACAGGTCCTACCTGCTTAACCAATGACTGACAAATGCTATATTAAACACTTACTATGTATAATACTTGTGTTCACAATAGTTTTACTTTATAAAACAGAACAAAAGATGTCCCCTGTAAGTAAACCCATATTAGAACAGTGGAATGTTGGGAGCTCCATTGAAAACAATGGAGTGCTCTGGGCTTATAATAGCTGGTATAAGCCTGGAGCTCCAACATTCCAATGTTTCTTTGTTCACAGCTCTGGCTGTGAACAAAGGCTTCAGGGAACCTGGGGGGATTCCAATCTCCTCACGCTCCCAAAAGGCTTTGTTTTTTTTGTTAGAACATTCTGTCCTCTAGTGACAGAATGTTCTAATAGCCTTATAGCCCTTCGTAGATGGGCTATACCGCTATTAAAGTCTCTCTCCCTTGTTAAAGGCCCTCGCCTTCGGCTCGGGGCCTTTAACGCTGGAGAGGGCCTTTAATAGCTGGTATAGCCCTCTACGGCAGGCTATAAGGCTATATTAGCTGTTTCAGTTATTGAACATCCTAAGGTTTTATGACATGGGGAACAGTGGTGATATCCTGGGTGGGTGATGGAAAAACATCTACAAAGAAAACTATTACTATAACGATAACAACAACAATAATATAACTTTAATAACTTTTAAATATAACGAACGCAACAAAAACTGTAAATATATTTAACCATTTTTTGAAATTAACCAGAACTATAACGATAACAACAACAACAACAATAATATAACTTTTATGCCTAAATTACGCAAACATTTAGCTAATCTGCTAAAGGGGGGAGTCGCCATTTCTTTACAATAATCAATAATGAAAAATGCACATCAATAGGGTTGTCCGTTTTGTCGATGCAGCACTATAGTGCAACATACACAGCACCTGGGGTGTCAAGAGTGAACAGGTCTTTCTTTGTTCCTTAAGATGTTATCTGTGTCAACCTCTTCCGAGAATGTTGATGCGTTAGGATTTCCTTGTGTTTCTTAATAGCATTGGTGTCTGCACACTTCTTTGTCAATTCTGTGAACATGATAACTGTTTCATAAACAGACGATATCTTTGTTTAGTCATTAGTGTTAAGTGTGTCTGAAACTACAGTGCCCTTCTGTTTTTTTTTCTTCAGGCTCTACAGAGTTTTGTGTGTTGTTCTTTTGAGCGACAATTATTCCAGAGGTTTCAGGTTTACTTGTTTTGTCCTGCAGTGAGTTAACAGCTTTAGAGACTTCATGTTTATTTGCTATGTCCTGCTGTTCGTCAACTGCTTCAGAGACGTCAGCCTCATTTGTTATGTTTGACTAGATCGTGGACCTGCCCGGCCGCGCCCAAAATGGTGCCGGTGTAAATGGGACTCGTAACTGCTTGTTGTGTACTGGTTGCCCAACCTTGATATCACGAGATACATATGCAGTTTTGAAGCACGTGGCGGAGGCTTGTCTGCTGTAGTGGGGCGCCCCTTTATCGTTTCAGTCGCCATTCCGCCCGCTTTTGGTACACTGTGCCTTTTCCGCCATTCAGCTGTTTAGCGCCCGCTGTTACGGCTACAGCGTCTCGCTCACCATGTAGTTGAGTTGCTCCCACTCTTGCGGTGCAGCGATAGGCGGCTTCCACAGGACTCTTAAAATGTTGGCCGGCTCTTCGGATTTGGGCCTGGTCCAGTAAAATGGCCCTGGGACACCTTGGAACTCGGACGCTTGTCTGCCAGGGCTTGGGTTCCATTCTCGAAAGCGTCCCCTCAGCCTTGAAGATTGTACAAAAGTCTTGGGGGCCGTTTACTCCCGCAGGCTTCCGGTGGGGAGCGGCTGCCATGATTGCTTGCGGAATGGCCACGACGGAGCTACGAGATGGTGGTGCTCTCATGGTGACGCCAGCTTCAGTCTGAAACATCCAGAAACAAGGTGGGGCTTTCATCGTTTGGGAAAAAAAATGTTTTAATCCAATGAAAAGTGTTATTTCTAGGTCACATGACCTAGTCTTACATCATTAGGAAAACAAAAGTAAAATGAACCAATGAAAAGTTTTATTAACAAGTCACATGACCTATTATGCTTACGTTACGCGCTGCGCGGCGCGCTCTGGATCGTTTCCGGGAAGCTGCGCCTTGCGCACCGGAGCACTTCCGGGTGCGCTAACGCGTCGCGTCATATGACGCATTACGCGACAATGCAGGTCCAGAATATAGTCAAAATGTCTCCACCAACCAGCGGTCGGAATACAACCGCTTTCAGCAGTCCAAAAAGTTCGGTTAAATCTTAAGAACGGGAGCAACTCAACTACATGGTGAGCGAGACGCTGTAGTCGCAAGAGCGGGCGGTAAACAGCTGAATGGCGGAAGAGGCACAGGGTACCAAATGCTGGTGGAATGGCAACTAAAACGGTAAAGAGGCGCCCCACGACAGCGTATCTTCAGGTCAAACGGATTGTGGGACAAGGTCCAGAATGGAAGAGTCATTAAAAGGGAAAAAATTCCGCCGGACCCCGGGAGCCGGCCGCCCATGTCGACTTGAACACGACTTGGGGAGGGGGCAGGAGCCAAGCGCCCCCTCTCAGTCCGCGCCATCTCACCGCCCCTCGGGGGCCTCCGTCAAGCGGTTTAGGGAGGCACCGTATCACATTGTTTTCCAATGCAGTCAGGTCCACAAATGGACCCCACTTACTTTGAATAGTGAAGCTGCAGCAGGTGCAAATAAGGTTTAAACAGTGTTACAAGAGCTGCTTAGAACTCTGAAGTATGGCACTCAACAACCAGGACTTATGCCATTTGTGTAAGGCAGTGATATGGAAGCAACTGAGGGACAAAAAGCATGAACGAACATTCACGTATGAAAATCTTATTTGGGGAAGGTGTAGAATCCAAACGCCCCCTCCCAGTTCGCGCCACTACACCGTATGTGGAAAATCTGAAGCCATCGTTCTACAAACTCTCAACGCTTGCTATCAGTGTATGAGTTTCATGCTCGATCGATTGAGCTAGCCGGATCGGGCAATAAAAAGTATAAAATAGTTATGTAAATAGTTATTTAATAAAATGTTTTACCCTGTTTCTTTGCTGGTGTGTTGTCTATATTTATAATATTTGCATAGGGTTTGTCGTTATTTTGGGCGGGGTGGGTGGCGGAGTCGAGCTGTCTTGCAGCCCTCATGGTGTGGAGCTCAGTTCATTTCACTATTTTCGTATTTCTCATGAAGGGTTGTTCCTAATGTTTGTATTTTACCGAGGTCAAAAAGAGATCGAATTAGTGGTCTACTGATTTTGCTCGATTACTTTTATTTTTTTACACGATTTTTCACTATCTGCAAACACTAAACAGAGTATTGCGACTTTGTGCTTGTTTGTAAATAGAGAATGATCCAAAGAGAACCAATTCTAAAACAGTAAATGCTTGGATAACAATCAATCAAATGGAGAGACAAGCAGGTACGACGGATTACAACAGGGGTAAAGGTCTGCGTTAACTACCGTTCATTATCTGCAAAGAGAGAGTACTACTAAGAGAAAAGAGGGGAGGGGAGGGGGGGGGGGCAGCGTTCAAAGCACATCAGCGTGCATAAACACGAAAACGTTTTTACCTATCACGTACTTGACATTTGACAGCTTTTGATATTTGCTATTAAAAAACCATTGAAATTCACAGAAAAAAACATAGGTTATAGTCGATATATAGTTAGGAATTTGCATTTACAAAACCTTGAAAATTCAATGAAAAAACCATTGGTTTTAGGCCATATATAGTTAGGGATTTGCATTTACAAAACCTTATTTTACTCGCATAAAACCATTGAAATTCCATATATAGTTAGATGCGCTAACTATATATCGCGCACCCGCAATCCACTGCTGATGATGTCACATATTACATCATTCATGACATGGTCAGTGACATCACTGATGACATCACTGATGACATCTCAAATGACATCACTGATGACATCTCAAATGACATCACTGATGACATCACTGATGACATCTCATTTGACATTACTGATCACATCACTGATGATATCATTCATGTGATAATACGATGAACCTCTTCAGACTCTAATATAACCTTAGATACAATCAGTGTAAACAGACAGTCACAGACTGTCACTCATCCATGGAGTTACTCACACACCTAGTCAGTTATGCAAAAAATC
This sequence comes from Lissotriton vulgaris, assembly GCF_964263255.1. Classification (NCBI taxonomy): domain Eukaryota; kingdom Metazoa; phylum Chordata; class Amphibia; order Caudata; family Salamandridae; genus Lissotriton; species Lissotriton vulgaris. Next base: position 1,087,736,519 of record NC_141695.1, read on the forward strand.
AATCACACCTCCATTTTCTCAACTATACAGTTATACACACCTTACTAATTCAAACATATACTAACACATATTTACTCTCTTATACAATCCCTGATACTTATTCACAATGATCCATACAGCCACTCACACATTCACTGGCTCTTATGTACAGTTATTTATATATGTCAACTCTCACATGTACTGTGTTTTACATATGTACTTACTTTGACATGTAGCACTGAGATATCCATTCACTCACTAATACTCTCATGCACAGTCAACCGCCCATACAGCTGTTTCCACATGCACTTTTGAACCCATACATATAGTGAATCAACTACTCACACATCTATGTACAGAGTCACACACCTCCCAGCCACCCATACACACACAGTCAGTTTCCCATACAAATACTTGGACAACCAATGAATAACCCATACAGTTACTCATATAGCTACTGATCAACATATGCAGCAGTTTGTAGAACAACAGATATAATGATGCACAAATTAAAACCCAGTCACTAACCCATGCACTTAGTGAGACACATTTAATCACTCACTCATACAGTCAGTCATGCACCTACTAAATCCTTCATCCAGACACTTATACATCCACTCATTCTTCAATATGTAAGACATATTTTAACTTTACAGAAACATACAGTCACTGGATGTTGTCATCAGTGATGTCATCAGTGATGTCATTTGAGATGTCATCAGTGATGTCATCAGTGATGTCACTGACCATGTCATGAATGATGTAGTATGTGACATCATCAGCAGTGGATTGCGGGTGCGCGATATATAGTTAGCGCATCTAACTATATATGGAATTTCAATGGTTTTATGCGAGTAAAATAAGGTTTTGTAAATGCAAATCCCTAACTATATATGGCCTAAAACCAATGGTTTTTTCATTGAATATATATATAAATATATTTATATATATATATATATATATATATATATATATATATAGATATATATATATATATATATATATAGATATATATATATATATATATATATATATATATATATATATATATATATATATATATATATATATACACATACTGGAGCTGCTTTCCACTTAAACTTAAGAACTACCCAGAGTTCTCTGCTTCTTTATTTGTTTAATTTCTGCATCACTCTATGCCTGAAAGGGAATTGTTTTGGCTTATACTGGGTGCTTCTTTGTGTCTGGACAAAGCTGTACCTCAGTGAAGAGCTCTAACTAGAGCGAAACCTGTGTCAGCAGTTGCTTTTATTCATTTCAGGTTGGCTTGGATGGTATTTACCAATCTAAAGCTGTAATACTGTGACTGGAATGGTAAAAGGCTTTGGCCATTTTACAGCTCGACAGAGATAGCACTGTGCTAATCCTATGCAAAAAAACTTAGCTGTAGAAATGGTAGAAAACGTTGTCCGTTTCTATCTCGATGTGGATGCACTGTCCTAATCCTACGCTAGAAGAGCAGGCATTTGAGGTGAGCAATCTTAGAGTGTCGCTGGTGTGGAGAGTGCTCTATACTGGAGCTGCTTTCCACCTAAACTTGAGAACTACCCAGAGTTCTCTGCTTCATTTTTTACATAATTTGTGCATCACTCGATGCCTGAAAGGGAATTGTTTATATATATATATATATATATATATATATATATATATATATATATATATATATATATATATATATATATATACGCCGTGTAATTCCTTTGCTGCCATATCCAGGACCTGACAAATACAACCGCCTGACACTTTGTACGCCCGCGGAGCCTGGTGCCTGCCTCTGTCCCCCTCCCGCCGCCACAACCGACATCAACAGTGGCCGCCGAGCGGAGGGGGGCTCTGGACTACGTTTCCCGCCCCGCATAGCGGCGGGAGACGCAAGGAAGATCGCGCCAGGCGGCGCATAAAGGTCGCGTCACCCCGGTGGAGCGGGTGACGCCGTTTAATTCCTTTGTTGGCATATCCAGGACCTGACAAACACAACCGCCTGAAACTTACTTTCCTAGTAGGAGCCTTCGTTCCTCAAACAAGAATCTTTTGTGCATCCCGCGTAGCAAAAATGTCAGATGGGGAGGCCGGGCCTTTGCCACTGTGGCCCCCCATCTGTGGAATGCCCTCCCCTCCGACATAAAGATGCAACCTTCATTGCCTCTTTTTAGGAAAGCATTAAAAACATGGTGCTTTATTAAGGCTTATCAATAAGCTTGTTATGTGGATATCTCCTTTGGATTAGGCGCCTTGACGCCCTTCGGGCTAAGTAGCGCATTATAAGATAGACTTCACTTATTCACTTTGTACGCCCGCGGAGCCTGGTGCCTGCCTCTGTCCCCCTCCCGCCGCCACAGCCGACATCAACAGTGGCCGCCGAGCGGAGGGGGGCTCTGGACTGCGTTTCCCGCCCTGCATAGCGGCGGGAGACGCAAGGAAGATCGCGCCAGGCGGCGCATAAAGGTTGCGTCACCCCGGTGGAGCGGGTGACGCTGTGTAATTCCTTTGCTGCCATATCCAGGACCTGACAAATACAACCGCCTGACACTTTGTACGCCCGCAGAGCCTGGTGCCTGCCTCTGTCCCCCTCCCGCCGCCACAACCAACATCAACGGTGGCCGCCGAGCGGAGGGGGGCTCTGGACTACGTTTCCTGCCCTCCATAGCGGTGGGAGACGCAAGGAAGATCGCGCCAGGCGGCGCATAAAGGTCACGTCACCCCGGTGGAGCGGGTGACGCCATGTAATTCCTTTGCTGCCATATCCAGGACCTGACAAATACAACCGCCTGACACTTTGTACGCCCGCGGAGCCAGGTGCCTGCCTCTGTCCCCCTCCCGCCGCCACAACCAACATCAACAGTGGCCGCCGAGCGGAGGGGGGCTCTGGACTACGTTTCCCGCCCTGCATAGCGGCGGGAGACGCAAGGAAGATCGCACCAGGCGGCGCATAAAGGTCGCGTCACCCCGGTGGAGCGGGTGACGCCGTGTAATTCCTTTGCTGCCATATCCAGGACCTGACAAATACAACCGCCTGACACTTTGTACACCCGCGGAGCCTAGTGCCTGCCTCTGTCTCCCTCCCGCCGTCACAACCGACATCAACAGTGGCCGCCGAGCGGAGGGGTGCTCTGGACTACGTTTCCTGCCGTGCATAGCCTCGGGAGACGCAAGGAAGATCGTGCCAAGCGGCGCATAAAGGTCGCGTCACCCCGGTGGAGCGGGTGACGCCGTGTAATTCCTTTGCTGCAATATCAAGGACCTGACAAATACAACCGCTGACACTTTGTAAGCCCGCGGAGCCTGGTCCCTGCCTCTGTCCCCTTCCCGCCGCCACAACCGACATCAACAGTGGCCGCCGAGCGGAGGGGGGCTCTGTACTACGTTTCCCGTCCTGCATAGCGGCGGGAGACGCAAGGAAGATCGCGCCGGCGGCGCATAAAGGACGCGTCACCCCCGCGTCACGGGAGCGCGCAGGAGCGCGCGGGGCTAAGCGGCCAGAGGAGGCTGGGCTGGGCCACCCCCTTAACTTCATTCTTACACTGTAGTAGGTACTTATATATTTTTACTAACCTTTTCATGCACCGACTTCCCCTTATTCTATGCGAGTGGACTATTTCTAGTACCTGCTACGATTAGATAATTATCAAGTGCCACCCATATCTTTATGGTTCTACATAGCATGAGGAAGGTAACCAAAACCACTAGGATGCCCACCCTAGGGTCAAAAACCAAACAAAAGGTGGTTGCCCCTCAACCAGTTCCAACACTCACAGCAATTGATATAATGCTGCAACAGACTATAGGGGCAGTATCCACTGCTATAGCCAACACAGAAAGGAGGATGTCCTTACCACCGACAACACTTGTGCTTGATTCACAAGATGCAGTAGATGCTCCCTTGGTAGCAACCATAGACGATACTGATGATCTAGACCTAAGTCTCGGTGTTACTTCCTCTTTCGCTGAGCTCCCATGTGCTCAGGCCCCCACTGAGTCAATAGGGGACATAGAAAATACTCAGCCCAATTTATGTACTTCATGGGATGTGGGAAGTTGAACCCAAGCAATACAGAGCCAAAAAAAGCTAGTGAAGCTCGTGTACATAAGAAAAAAAAAACCAAAACAACACGCTAAATCACAATTTAGTGGCCCCAATTACCAATTTTACACCAGGTATACCTTGCTGGGTAGCAAATATGGTAGCTGATCTCAAGGCAGACCTTGAAGATACGATCATCGCCCATATTAAACATCTTATGTCAAAAATTGACAGACTGACATCCCTAATAAACAACAAAGGGGCGGGTCCCACTAGGCAAGCGGGAAATGATGGCACATTACCTAAAAAAGGGTCAAAAGGGGGTACTACCAACAATACATCAAAAGACAAGGCTATACCACTCAACCAATCCTTAGCTAATAAATCTAAGGAAGCAACGCAAAATACCGTTCGGATTGGGAAGAAAGCCCCTGCAGCCCCGAACCCCAGTGTTGCTAGTACCATTCCACAGGTCCAACCGAAGTCAGGAAATGGAAATCCCCCAGTCTCAGAAGATAAAACTGGCCAAAATTCTAATAAAAGTACAAGCACAGTCACTCCCCAAATAAAAAACCAAGCGGAAAAGGCATGGCTGGCACGCTTTAAGACAATCAATCTGCCGCCTGAAGCCTTGCCTTTTGTGGTTGTATTGACAGGAGTGCCACCCATGAAGGAGGGAAAAAAGGAAACACAAATTGAGCTAAAAAATAAATGCGTGCAATGGCTACAGCTAAATAGACCTTTACCTCCAAATATTTCTGGGGAAATACTTACGGTCAGAAGAGGGGAATGGATAGGCAGAAGCATAAAAACAATAGCAGGGGACATCATAACTATCAATTTTAGAGACACAGCGGCAGTGAACTACATATGTAATGCCCCCCCCTAGTGGAACCAATACACAAATCACCCTTTACATCTTTCAAACTTCTACCCGTCCATACCCCAAAGGCAAATTCAGAGAAATAGAATACCTATGAGCAGGGCCTACCAGCAAGCAACCCAGCAGAGTTTCCATCAATGGCAATCCCCCTGGCAAGGCACCATTGAGTTTGATCCCTTTCTATCCCAGTACGCACACTGGAATAGGTTCTGCGCACTGGATGAGGTGAACTGACTCACATTTGAGGAAACTAACACCCTGCTATCTGACACGAGACTGGGTGAGGAAGGGCACATAATGAAGGAAACTCCAATCTTATGCCCCTACCCTACCTTTGTACTAGTGTCCAGTAAAGTTCAGTCCATACCCTTAACTGCGTCTATGCCCTTAGTTGATTGTCTGGGCCCCCAAAATAACAATGATCATGACTCCAAGGGTATATTAAAGATTCTTAGTTGGAACCTAGCAGGTATTCATAGGAAACTGGGCTCACCCGAGTGGAATACCCTAGTGGTGGCGCACAAAATCTGTTTGTTCCAGGAGACTTGGAGCCTAGAACCACTCCATCGTGTGGGCTATGTCACATACTTTGTGCCTGCAGTAAAACCCAGAAATGGGATGGGACACCCTTCGGGGGGCCTGCTCATCTGGGTAAGCATTTCCCTCAATTGCCGCATAACACCTAAGCAGATTAACAGTCCAGATATCCTAGGAATTTCCTTGAGAGGTCCCTGTAGGGGGTTAACCCTCGATTTGTTTAATATTTATGTTAGAGGTACTAAACATGGGTCCATGTCCCCGATAGTAACCACTCTTGAAGCAGAACTTAGAGAAAATGTTGAGGGTGCTCAAATTCTAGCTGCGGGAGATTTTAATTGCACCTATGAGCCACTCTCCACGGATGACATCCTGGACCTGGGTGAGGATGACACTAGATGGGATATTCCAGTCCTAACCATTCCCCCGATTAAAAAATGGTCTCATAGTGCAATCCAGCTAAATGCTCCGACTCTGGAGTTTGGCCTAAGAGCAACAAATGGTCGTACAACTTCAGACCGCTTGGGCGCTGCCACATTCAATAGAGTTAATCACACTTCGAGGATTGATTATATTCTGTTAGATTTTACACTATGGGGATTAGTGCAGGACATGGTAGTTTTACCTACTGTGGAAAGCGATCACAATTCGCTTTCTTTATCTCTAATAAATCCTTGGCCCAATAAATCAGCTGTATTGCTCCCTAAACAAGCCCACAAAATCTCTGTCTCCTCCTGTGGGAGACGCCTGAAGTGGAATAAAATCTCTACTGATGAGGCCAAACTTAATATCATTAATGAATTGCTTATGGCCTCACAAACGGAACTGGATACTATTAATCCGGCCTTGTTAACTGGAAGAGCAAAATCCATCTTTGAGGTCACGCTTAGGTCTATAGGGGACGCATTCCTGAAAAAGGGGTGTGTGGGGAGGAATATGGTACCCCGGAACCCTAGGGGCAAGCATGACTGGTCTACATCTACATGCAGGCATGCAAAGTCTCTTCTGATTAAGGCTGTTAAAGGCAAATCTCAAGCCCTGATACAGGAAGCTAGGAAAGAGCACAAGCGAATATTGGCATGTGCAAAAAAGGAGTGGGAAGAAGAGCACTGGCGTATTTTAAAAGAGGCAAGTACAACAAAAGACTCAAGGCATTTCTGGGACACAATCAGAGCCAGAAACAGACCAGATAGTGACCTCATAACATGCAACATCACTAGCCAAGCATGGGTTAACCATTTCTCTAAACTATACACTCGCCAATCAGGACATAATACTATAGATACACCTAAGGATGATCAGGGATGCGAGATAGCCCCAATTATGACCCAAAAGGGTCGGAAGGCAGACTTAGTAGATTCAGACTTCTCTAAAAAAGAAGTAGAGTATGCCATTAGTACCATCATGCCCCAAAAGGTAGCCGGTCCGGATGGCATTCCCGGGGACCTACTGCGTTCAGACATCCCGAAATGGGGGAAATTCATTCATTGCCTACTTACTGCCATCTGTAGGGGTGCACCGATTCCCACATCTTGGAAAGGGGCGGAGGTCGTCCCTATTTTTAAAAAAGGTGCTAGGGACGACCCGTCCAACTATAGACCTATAAGCTTGTTGGACATAAGCCAAAAGGTAGTCGGCAAGGTTCTGCTAGTTAGAATATTGGAATGGATTAACGACAATAATATCCTCTCTGACTACCAGGCAGGATTTAGAGCAGGCACTGGTACAATAGAACAAGCCTTTAGACTGATGCTAGTGTACTGGAAGGTGGTGGTCATAGGCAAAGGCAGTCTTTATCTCGCATTTATCGATTTAAAGACTGCATTTGACCTTGTACCCAGGGAGACCCTTTGGAGAGTCCTTGCTGACATGGGGATACAACACTATATTCTATCGTTACTCGTAAGGCTTCACGAAAATAGTTTTGCCCAGATAAGATGGGGTATAGAGGGAGAAAAAACCAGTAGCATCCCAGTGGAGAGAGGGGTCCACCAGGGATGTGTTCTAGCTCCCACCCTTTTTTCCCTGTATATCAACGGAGTGGTCGAGCATCTGCTGAAAGATCCTTCAGATGAACGATCCCTGGTGGGGGAGCACATACCTACCCTTCTCTTTGCTGACGATACGCTCTTGCTATCTAAATCCCCAATGGGTCTTCAAAAACTCCTTAACAACTTTCAGACCTTTTGCACAGAACGGGGCGTGGTAATCAATATCGACAATACGAAATATCTTGTGATGAATCCCCCCAAAAAACCTGTATGTCCCCCGAGGTTGAACACTGTATCTTTGGGGAGGGTAGAAGTATTTGATTACCTAGGCACTCGTTTGGCGCACAATATAGATAAAATGCTGCTAGCCCACAAGAGGGTAACAGGGGATCTCCTGAAGGAACAGCGCTCTTGTGCTATTAGACCTATAGCCCCTGTAATTGAAATCTACACAGCAAGGGGAGTTAGCTCTGCTCTCTATGGGGCAGAGCTATGGGGCTCATGTAACACCAATGAACTGTCAAGATCTGAGAGGAAGTTCTGCAGGGCCATCATGTCACTTTCCCAATGTACTCATATGGCCCCACTAATGCTTGATTTAGGTTGTCGACCTATTGGAGATCTAGCCAAGTTCCGGCCTCTACTGTTATGGGCCCGGCTGTGGCGAGTTCCGGAGCTCGCTAAATATGCGCAAGGGCTCTCTGAAATTATGACATTACCAGGGTGGCACAGAATCAAATGGTTAAGAGATATGAAATCCCTCTTGTGCAATTTGGGCCTAAGTGAAGCCTGGGTAAATAGGTCCTCTCCTCCAAAGGCAACGCTCAAGAGTCTGTACTGAAACTGGATTCTGACTCAAAGGAGTACCAACTGCACATTGGGTAGACTCACAGAGGATTTTTTGAATTTTAAGGACCTACCAATTCGGGAACTCTATTTAGACATTATTGAGAAACCATTTGATAGGGCCCTTTATTTTAAATTTAGAACTGGAACTCTTCCCCTGCACGCCTTCACATCTCGGTGGAAACCGCCAGCACAGACCACAGAGTTCTGCCCAATGTGTATACTTAGACAAGAGTCAGTGGCGCACTTTATGTTTGAGTGCCAGGAGTATGCCCTACCAAGAAGAAAATGGCTTAAGCATTTGTGCCGCCTGTTGAGGACCAGGCACCATGTTGAGGCACTACGCATTTTAATGTCAGACTCTCGCCCGCTGTATGTTTGTACTCTCTCCAAATTTTTATCATGGGCCTGGTGTATTAGAAGTAAAAGGCTTAAAGTAATTGTTTAATTCCTTTTTAATTACTCACTTACGAAATGCTTCTTTTATCTGAAAATCAAGTTTTTTTAAAGTCGACTGTAATTAAATTGTTGTATCTTCGATTTTCTCTTTTAAATCAAATGAACTTCTGTATTTTTATTGTGAAGCTTTTATGATAATTTTTATCGAAATAATGCCTTTTTGACTTGACTTGATATATATATATATATATATATATATATATATATATATATATATATATATTACCTACTGGCTATCGCCAGTAGGTATATATAGTTAGGATTTATTCCCTATGGGATTTTTGAAAATTCTATGTCTAATAACTTTGGCGTTTGTGGACGGAATCGGCTGAAATTTTCAGGAAAATGGCACATTTTGTTTCTGAGCAGCCCTTGAAAATTTGGGGGGGTTTTGTCGAGGGGGGGCCGAGAAAAAAGGGGGGTCCCAAAACGCGTTTTTCCCATGTTAATTTCCATAGGGCGGTTGGACTCACTTTTAGCTCGAACGGCTGAATGGATTTGCACGAAACTTGGCAAAATTGTAGGGACTGTTAGCCCGATGTGCCTTTGCTAGGTCTCAATGTATGTGCTCCAGTAGTTTTTGAGAAATTAACGTTTAAATCAAGATATATATCTGTAACAGCGCTCCAGGCTGCGCTCCGGTTCGCTTACTTTTCGCGAAACGGAACTTTGCGATGCGAAGCTGATTGGCTCCCCCGTGTCTGTCAACATTCTAAACAGTCCGGAGCGGCCGCCATCTTATCTCTCGGTAGGATCGAGAGAGAAGAAGAGGTGAAAAACGAAGGGGGAATTTAATGAAAGGGGGCAAGGTATACCCCTCTTGACCCGCTAGGAATGTTGTTGGGGTTATTAAAGGGTCCCGTGGGGAAAATAAAAAAAAAATGATTTTTCACGGTAGAAGCGCTTCACGGGCCGCGAACTGGGCCGCAAACTGGTAGCGAAACGGGAATTCGCCATTTTGTGCTTCGTTTTAATTAAATTACTAGGTATAAGGGGGTGCGGGAGACGTATCCTAATCCCCTATGTTTCATGAGGGTGGCTGAGGAGGCTCATATATGTTGATACATCTCTTCCAGCGGCTGTGCGTGAGCTTTTTATTTTTTTTGCTGCGTGACGTCTGTTAACGTTCGATTCGATGGAAATCAGGAAGTGTTGACCGCCAATTTGTCACTGCGATAAAATATTTTGTTATAAATGAATCCTTATTGATAAACATTGTCTGCGCCATCTTGCCTTTTTTCCAATGCCACAATTTTGTCGTGCACGGCAGCCATTTTAGATGCCAGGCTGGTCCCAGGCTATCACCTACCCCTGCGGATGTAGTTTATGGCCCCAGCTGTAGAGAATCCAGACATGCCAACCCTCCCGATTCAGGCGTGAGACTACTGATTTCAGTGCTAGTCTCCCGCCTCCCGATTTCTGCAAGCAAAAACCCGGGGGCATATTACCAACAACTAGCGATAATTTTTGTCTCTAACTTGTTTAGAGACAAAAATTATCGCCGCACATCGGTGATTTTTATCGCAGATAAACCTTGCTATTAGCAAGGTTTATCGCAAATGCGATAAAAAACGGCCGCAATGCATGAATATCGCAGAAAAGTCAGCGATATTCATGTATTATCGAGCAAATGCTCTTAGCCATGTTATCCACCTCCCATTGGATAACATGGCTAAGAACTGCTCAGGGCACTATCACTGACATGCAAAGCGGGGCCCACGATGGTCGCTATCTCCTTTTAGCTGTCACTAACTGGTGTTAGCGACAGCTTGGTAATAGGGAGATAATTTTATCTCCGCTTTCTTGGCTTTTAAAGCCAAAAAAGCGGAGATAAACCCCCTTGATAATATGCCCCATGATTCTTCGGGGGTTTCAGCTGACAGGGCTTGGTATTGTGTTACGTGGTAATTCTTCCAGGAAACGTCAGAGGGTCGATGCAGGGGTTCTAGAAGGGGTGATAAACCATTTAAGCCTCATAAACAAGCGCATGGTCTTTTAAAGATCTGTGAAGTACTCGGGGCGGCGGTGTGTGTGTGTCCTCTTTCAGGAGCGGGCGGGGGGGGGGGCACTGCCAGCAACTTCCAGGCTAGGCAGTGTTCAACACTTGCATCACCCTTTCTCTGCCTGCTATTGCGCTCCATGCTTCGGAAAGGTAAGAAAAAGAACGTGCATTTGAGTTTGAAATGTCCGATCCTGTAGCAGTACACTTGCAAAGCCCACACATGACAATAACCCGATTCAAGGCCCCATTCACCCGTTTTTAAAAATGTTTATAACACTCCAACAAAGTAAGATTATAAAACTTTATTAACTTTTAAATATAATGAACGGAACAAAAACTGTAAAAACTTTTAAACATTTTTCACCAAAAAAAGCAACAATTGTCAGAAGCTGTCTTTTGTGCGAATAGTCCCAAGGCAGCACAACGTGCTGAGTTCTGGACGGCACCCAGGTGATGTCGCCTGGGTGCCGCACTGGTTTTGGTATCCTACAATGCTGCTCCGAAAATTGGCGTGGGGCGTCCCGGGTGGTGCGGGGGGAGGCCTCGTCAGTAGCGGTCTGTTGTGCGAATAGTCCCAAGGCAGCAGAACGCGCTGAGATGTTGATGGCACCCAGGTGATGTCCAGTAAACTGCCGCACTGGTTTTGGTATCCTACAATGCTGCTCCGAAAATTGTCGTGGGGCGGCCCGGGGGGGGGGGGGCGTGGGGGAGGCGGCGTGAACGGGCCTCCCCAGGTGGCGGCCATCCAGCTGAGTTGCGCCCGCTCTTGCGGCTACAGCGTCTCGCTCACCATGTTGTTGAGTTGCTCCCACTCTTGCATTGCAGCGATAGGCGGCTGCCACATGACTCTTAAAATGGCGGACGGCTCTTCGGTTTTGGGCCTGGTCCACTGAAATGGCCCTGGGACACCTTGGAACTCGGACGCTTGCCTGCTAGGGCTTGGGCTCCATTCTCGAAAAGCGTCCCCTCAGCCGTGAAGATTCTACAAAAGTCTTGGGGGCCCCCGTCTCCCGCAGGCTTCCGGTGGGGAGCGGCTGCCATGATTGCTCGCGGAATGACCACGACGGAGCTACGAGATGGTGGTGCTCTCATGCTGACGCCAGCTTTAGTCTGAAACATCCAGAAACAAGGTGGGGCTTTCATCGTTTGGGAAAAAAAAATGTTCTAAACCAATGAAAAGTGTTATTTTTAGGTCATATGACCAAGCCTTCCATCTTTAGGAAACCAAAAGTAAAATGAACCAATGAAAAGTTTTATAAACAAGTCACATGACCTGTTATGCGGCATAGGGCTACAAAAAGCGTAGAAAATCCGTTGGCACGTGAGGCGGCGTCAGTAGCGGACCGATGTGCGAATAGGCCGAAGGCAGCACAACGCGCTGAGATCCGGATGGCACCGAGGTGGTGTCCAGCAAATTGCCGCACTGGTGTGGCCATCCTACAATGCTGCGCCGAAAGACGGCGTGTCCAGCTGAGTTCCGGTCACTCTTGCGGTACAGTGAGTCGAACGCGCCGAGATCCGGATGGCACCGAGGTTGTGTCCAGCAAGTTGCCGCACTGGTGTGGCCATCCTACAATGCTGCGCCGAAAGACGGCGTGTTCAGCTGAGTTCCGGTCACTCTTCCGGCACAGTGACTCGAACGCGCCGAGATCCGGATGGCACCGAGGTGGTGTCCAGCAAGTTGCCGCACTGGTGTGGCCATCCTACAATGCTGCGCCGAAAGACGGCGTGGGGTGTCCCGTTGGCTTATGAGGTGATGTCAGTAGTGGACCGATGTGTGAATAGGTCGGAACCAGCACAAGGCGCCAAGATCCGAATGGCAAGTCCTGGATGTTGAGTGCCATAGTTGAGAGTTCTGAGCAGTGCTTGGAAGACTGTCTGAAGCTTATTTGCACCTGCTGCAGCTTCACTATTGCCCTGGTGTGGCCAAAGGTCGCACATGACATAGGCGGCCGGCTCCCGAGGTCCGGCGGAACTTTTTTCCTTTTCTTTTCTGCTTCTTGTCCTACAATCCGTTTCATCTGAAAACACGACCAGGTCCCTGAATGTGTGCAGGGGGACGCTATTGAGTGAATGAAAATGGCGGCTTGACACAAAGCTGACTCAAGCGTTGCTGTTGATGCTATACAGACAAAAATTGGTTTTCAGTTTGTACATTCTTCAGGATTTTTTTTCCATCCAAGGCTGATTGAGAGTTTGTAGAAAAATGACTTCAGATTTTCCACATACTACTCTTCAACATTCTTCCTAAATGTAACAATGTGAAACTCACTAGGAGAACGGCTGTTTATGTTTCCTTTCAAAATGCTGCCAATAATATTTTCTGAATGGAAGACACCATCTTGTAGCATAAAGGGCCAAAAGGGGTTCTGGTCTGGCCGATGGTTGGTGGAGACATTTTGACTATATCTTGGACCTGCCCGGCCTCGCCCAAAATGGCGCCGGTATAAATGGGACTCGTAACTCCTTGTTGTGTACTAGTTGAACAACCTTGATATCAGGAGATATGAATGCAGTTTTGATGCTCATGGCGGGCGGGGACGAGAATTGATTGAATATTTCGACATCCCTATTGATATTAAGTTCTGATGTGTTATTGATTACTGTACTATTGAAAGTTCGAATTAACGTCACCCATGGTACTTGCACGCAAATGTATATCTAGATAACTTTTTTGTAAGTGGCCCTGTCGTATTTTAATTACAAAATGTACGTCCACCGATTCCGCAATTGTTAGACACCTTAGTTCTTGCAACCTAATGGCTCGTTCGTTACGTTCCTCCATAATGTAAATGTCTCCTCATCATATACGATTCCAGTTTGCTCCGTGGCCGGCCCACGTGGTTATAGGCCCGTATTTGTATACTGACATTTTCACAATAAAGCTTTTTAAAACAAAACATGGTAGTAGTATTTACATTGGTAAAGTTTTTACTTTTAGTCACTGTTTTCGAATCAGTAAAAGGCAAGTGAAATAAAGTAGTCCAATTACATGACGGATAAAAGGTATAATATGTAGGAACGTAGTAAAGATAAATGGTCAAGGGCAGTTGTGTTTTCCACTCCTGCAACATAAAGTGATCGATAAGAATCTGATAATCAGGCGTATCGGCGACTAAGACAGCAGGCCGAGTCTCTTTTACTCAACGGCTCCGTCATGGAACGAAGAAACGCCCTTTTTCTCGAAAAAGGAATATGTTTTACTTGCAGGACAGTTGTAAATTTTCCGGGAAAGTACATTAGCCTGGAATATTATAACATATATGTTTAAAAAAAAAAAAATGTTCGAAAACAATAAAAAGCGTAATTTTTAGGTCATATGACCAAGCTTTTCATCATTAAAATAACAAAAGTAAAATGAACCAATGAAAAGTTTTATTAACAAGTCACATGACCTGTTATGCTTACGTTACGCGCTGCTCGCCGCGCCCCGGATCACTTCCGGGTGCGCTAACGCGGCGTGTCATATAACGCATTACGCGACAACGTAGGTCAAGAATATAGTCAAAATGTCTCCACCAACCAGCGTTCGGAACACAACCCCTTTCAGCAGTCCAAAAAGTTCTGTTAAATGACAACAGAGGGGACAGGCAACAAGAACCATCAGTCAAAGAGGGGAGGGCAAGTTCTTCTCTTCCGGGTCATGTTGGGGCGCTACCGGAACTGATCGAATTGGTAGTCTACAGTGTTTCTGGATGTTTCAGACTAAAGCTGGCGTCAGCATGAGAGCACTACCATCTCGTAGCTCCGTCGTGGCCATTCCACGAGCAGACATGGCAGCCGCTCCCCACCAGAAGCCTGCGGGAGTCGGGGGCCCCCAAGACTTTTGTAGAATCTTCACGGCTGAGGGGACGCTTTCGAGAATGGGACCCAAGCCCTATCAGGCTTGGGTCATCGTATTAACACATGAATGATGTCATCTGTGATGTTGTCAGTGATGTCATTTGAGTTGTCATCAGTGATGTCATCAGTGATGTCATTTGAGATGTCATCAGTGATGTCATTTGAGTTGTCATCAGTGATGTCATCAGTGATGTCACTGACCATGTCATGAATGATGTAATATGTGACATCATCAGCAGTGGATTGCGGGTGCGAGATATATAGTTAGCGCATCTAACTATATATGGAATTTCAATGGTTTTATGCGAGTAAAATAAGGTTTTGTAAATGCAAATCCCTAACTATATATGGCCTAAAACCTATGGTTTTTTCATTGAATATATATATATATATATATATATATATATATATATATATATATATATATATATATATATATATATATTTATATATTTATATATACTAGCAGCCCATCCCACCGTTGTCCGAGTATGAATTGCTGCCGGCCAGTAGTATATTATTTTGTAGGATTTTGTTTTGATAGCATTTCTGTGACAGGCCTGTGAAACGCTCCGATTCACAGTGCACTGCTGATGCACTTAAGAGTGCGTGTTCAGTAGTGTGTGACCTCGAGTTTCCCTACTTTATTTTTCCTTGCTATATTATATAGCGCAAACTCAACAACATGGCATTAGCACAATTTACATTACAGAAGAACACATTCATTTGTGGTACGCACAGGGAAACAACGCGATTTGCCTGGAATCACAGGATGTTGAGCTGATGCTGAGATTCGAACGTAGCTCCCCAGCTCTAAAGTTCGCAATTCTAGAACTTGTGGCGGGAGGTCTGTATAAAAGTGTATGTCGGGGCAGGCCATCAATGAGAGAGACCTGTGCATTTTTCAAATGGGTGATGAAAAAATATGAGTATGTTGCTGGAGATGTGGGCCACCGTGCCACCAATGTACTTACCGGGGGAGGGTAAATACACATTAATCCGCAACTTTCTTTCCACATACCATCACTCCGCATACTTTCATTACGAAAGTACCATGACTCCACAATGCCATTATAACGCATGGCATTACATTTTATATGCTTTTACCACGCAAACATTTACAATTCGTTGTGAATGCATGAATGGTAAAAGCATTTTTTTTTATATGTTTGGATAAGGTAAGTATGTGTATAGGGTTATATGTTTTGGGGTTCTGAGGTATATGTTTTGTGGTGTTTGGGTATTTTAAGGGTTCAGATATAGTTTTGGGTTATGGGGTACAGGGCTAGTTTTAGGGTTTAGGGATAGGTATGGGTTTTGGGGTACAGGGGTATTTTTAGGGTTCAGGGCTAGGTTTGGGTTTTGGGGTACAGGGGTATTTTAAGGGTTCAGGGCTAGGTTTGGGTTTTGGGGTACAGGGGTATTTTAAGGGTTCAGGGGTAGGTTTGGGTTTTGGGGTACAGGGGTATTTTAGAGTTCAGGGGTAGGTTTGGGTTTTGGGGTACAGGGGTATTTTTAGGGTTTAGGGATAGGTTTGGGTTTTGGGGTACAGGGTATATTTATAGGGTTAAGATGGGTTAGTGTTTAAGGGTGTTGGGGTATTTTAAGAAGTAACGGTGGGTGATGATTATGGGGTGCAGGGGTATTTAAAGGGAGCAGGGTGGGATTAGCACACAATATGAGACATGGCATGAAGGGTGGAACGTACCACAAGCCCCCAGCATTTGTCAGGCCCCCAGCTCACACCCACAGCACAACGCAGACATGCCCACAAGGGACTGGCATGGTGCTTTTGCCTCTTAAATGTATATGATGGGCGTCTGCATAGCCTATGTCCTTCTGCTGCAACTGCCCTTTCCAACGCTGTATTGGGTGTTGTGATTGGTGCTGTGGTTCCTGAGATTACCCGCCTCAAAGGTTTGGGCTCTCTCTTTATTATATTAGTACTAGCAGCCCGTCCCGACCTTGTCCGGGAGCAATCAGGCTTCCCCGACCCCCGCCCACCCCGACATTGTCCAGCAGCCCGGGACCCCGCCTGCCCCGACATTGTCCAGCAGCCCGTCCCCCGTCCGTCCCGTCCCCTGCCGGCCCCGACCCCCGCCTGCCCCGACATTGTCCGTGGGTCCCCCGGAGCCTTACCTCAGCCGCTGCTCCTCAGTTTGCCGCTCCTTGCCGCTCGTCACCGCTCCTCCCGCCGGTCCTCACCGCCTATCTGCCGCTGGTCACCGCTCCTCCCCGGCACCATGTCCGCCGCTCCTCCTCGCGCTCCTGGACGCCGCTCCTCCCCATGCTCCTGACGTCAGCATGCAGGTCACGGCCGGCGCTACTTCAAAGTGACTACTATTTTTTTCAAGGTACATTTTTTAAATAACTCATATTATTATAGTTTATATAGCCTATGTCCATCTGCACACCCTGACGATTCCAATGATGTATCGGGGTTGTGGATTGGCGCTGTGGTTCCCGAGTTTACCCGCCTCAAAGGTTCAAAGTTCTTGCTTTATAATAATAGTAGCTATGCGAACCTCTTCCTTGGCTGGTGGGAGGAGCAGGTACCCAGGAGCTGCATGGTGGATGGAGTGGAAGGGAGGACTGAGGGCTGGTTCAGGTACATTGATGACCTGTTTATTGTTTGGCGGGGCCCGTTAGTAACAGCACATGCCTTTATTGATAAACTGAATGAGAATGCCTATA
Source organism: Lissotriton vulgaris (assembly GCF_964263255.1). Lineage (NCBI taxonomy): Eukaryota > Metazoa > Chordata > Amphibia > Caudata > Salamandridae > Lissotriton > Lissotriton vulgaris. The sequence goes on from NC_141695.1 coordinate 1,087,753,795, forward strand.
ATTTACATTTTTCAGGGACAGTAAGTGCGACATCAGCTGAATATCTAGACCTGAAAGTGGTCTCACAAGACCAGCAGATCCAAACAGCTCTACACAGGAAAACTACCGCTGGCAATTCTACCCTTTTTGCCAGTAGTAGCCACCCTCCCCAACTTATCAAGAGCATTCCGTACGGAGAGCTTCTCAGGCTCCGTAGGAATTGTTCAAGAGTAGAAGACTTTGACGAAGCAGCCAATGAGTGCGTGACCCGATTTAAGGTCAGGGGGTATGGAGAGTCTCTTCTGAAAAACACCTTGAAGAAAGTAAGGGCTATCCCTAGAGATTCCTTAATCACCACTAAACCTGCCATTGAGAAAGCTGACAACGGCACAGGAAAGTTTAGGTTAATAACCCCTTTTTCTGCTGGAGCTAATGATCTCAGATCCATGCTGCGAAAAAACTGGCATATTCTCAAAACAGATAGCACCATCAAAGACGACCTACCTGATCATCCATTGATAACCTTTAATAAAACTAGATCTCTACGAGATTATCTGGTGACCAGCCACTTGGAGAAACCACTGCCTAAAAGTAATACCTTAAAATCTATGAGTGGTTTCTTCCCTTGTGGGAAATGCAAAGCGTGTGCCGGGAGTAAAAGAGTACTCTCAGTGGACAATCAAGACACCGGCAAAAAACTGCACATAAAACAGTTTATCACCTGCAGTACTCCCCTAGCTGTCTATTGTTTGGTGTGTCCCTGCGGCCTCCGCTACATAGGGAGCACCATCAATATGCTGAAGTTGCGGATTTTAGAACACCTGAGAGCTATCGACAAAGCCGATCAGGCATATCCAGTTGCCCGGCACTTTGCCGAAAAGCACAACAGGGATCGCAATCAGCTCCAGTATTTTGGTCTTGACACCATAAAAAGCAATGCTAGAGGAGGTGACCGTCTGCGACGACTACGCAGACTTGAGTCACGCTACATTATAGATCTCTCCACAAAGTGGCCTAAGGGGATGAATAGCGGGGAAGAAATGGTCGTTCATTTAGGCAAATAACAACGTGACTGTTCCTATAATTAACTGTATTCTATTTTTGCTGAACCATGGGTCACAGTGTATATATTATTATTGTGTGTGTATATATTTTATGTGTTTCTGTTTAAGCGTGTGGGGGAGGTTATTAAGATGAATTGACAAACTGCCTCTCCAGCCCACATGTAATCTACATATGCAGAAGATCTATCTATCTTTTTTGTATATACACTGTTCATGATAATTGACATTTTTAATAGGATTCAAAGGGCTCTTTGTTTCCTATGTTACTTGTGTAGTTAACAGTAACTAGATTATATTACACTAATGGCATATCTTCACGTTTTCTTTTGGTACCCCTCACCCTTTGCACTTTGCATGATATGTTTACGGTTTATCCATTGATGTATACAACTTTGCACTACAGGTTACACATAGAGTAATCTCTCCTTTTTTTAGGGGACCATTGCCGATCCATGGCTATATCTAACAGTGTATAAAAATCCACTAGTATGGTGAATAACATCTCCCATCTACGCATACTTACCTATTTGTAGGCATGATTACGTGCAGTACATCCATTGCAAGAATAAATGTATGTATATTTTGCCGTTACAAGATGGCGCCCGCGATAGCTGGGAGAGTTGTGGTCCTCTGTCGATGTCGACTGAGAGGTGTAACCTGTGTACTTTGCAATCTATATTAATGTACCGGTTGTTCATGTGTAAAACACACACTGACGAAGGCCAAGAGCCGAAACGCGTCTGTGGCGCGCTTGTAGTTAATAAACTACTGTGTGAGTGAAGGTACCCCCCCGAGTGCTGTCATTTCTTCCTTGGGAATACAAGGTTGTACGAGCGCAATATATATATATATATATATATATATATATATATATATTGTATTGTATTGTATGGCACATTTATGGAGCGCAACTGTCACCCCACGGGTATCCTGGCGCTGTGATCCTCAATGGCCTGAGCATGATATTATAGTGGCAGCTGTAATTACAATGTCCTTGGGAAAAGATGAGTTTTTAGTCCCTTTTTAAAAGAGGATAAGTCACCCATGCTTCTAAGAGACAATGGCAGTGCGTTCCACAGCCTTGATGCCATATATCTGAAAGTATATCTGGGCAATTAAATAAAAGATAGCATGTTAGCGCGCTATAATCTGTCAATGTGAAACAGTGCATTCTAAGATGGCGCGCCATTTCCAATCAGTGAGTGTTGTCCCATTTCCATGTTGCTTATTGAAAGCGAAACTTCATTTAGATGCTGCCTCGTAGTGTGTGGATTCACACTGATGAAGGCTAAGAGCTGAAACACGTCTGTTGACGAACGGCAAATAAAGAAGTGTGTGCCACCTTCCCTCCTGTGAGTGCGGCATTTCTTGGAGTATATTTCGAGATTTGAGCCTGTATACGAAGCGGTTGTCCACTACCGCAAGCCGCACCCGCCTGTGAGTGTTCCGTGACGAGAGGAGTGGAGTTGGCAGCATTGATGTTATTACGGAGCACCGCTGCAGCTGCAAGGCAGTAATTAAGCGCGCATGGTCTTAGAGGATCAGAGCAACCGGATGAATAGACTCCGAGGGGCAGCGATCAAAGGAAGAAACCATACGGTGAGCCTGAGCTGATGCGAGGCAGCATAATTCAGCAGCAAGGCGTCATTCGGGAGTGAGGCGGGTGGCACATACAGGGTTTTGCCGATGCAGCAGTAACCTACGGGCAGCATGTTTTGTGAAAAAACACGCCGAGATGCGGCGAAAGACATGTTTAAAAAGCAAGAAGCAGCGGGCGCAATGGCAAGTTTGCAGGTACCGCAGCAGCAGCAAAGCAAACTCAATGATATCCTAACTAAAATTGAAAGACTACACGAACGCGAGGTTCGTAAATGGTGGGAAGCAACAAGCTTGCAGAGCTATATAGAAGAGAAGCGAGTCCCTAGAGGACTGAAAGTATACACAATACCATCCTATGAAAATCCGGATCCTCAACTCCTGACTGACTGGGCAGACCACACAGCTCAGTATTGCGAAGGGACCTTAAAAATTCTGGTCAAATACGCCTGGAGTGATAGGGAGAAGGCATTGGCTGATATAAAAACATTGGAGGAAGAACTGAATAAGGAAAGCGATATGAGTCAGGTGGCGGCACTGAAAGATCAAATGAAGCTGAGGCTGTATAAATATGAGGAGAAAATCAAATCAGGGAAACAAGAAAAGTACACCCGGGATGAAAACGACTATATACAGGGGCGAGTACTAACCTTCGCGAAGAAGTTTGATGCCCCTAGAAAAGAGGTACAGCGAAGGGCACAACAAGCTGTAGTTCAACAGGCGGAAAGCTCAGAATTGAATGTGACCGCCCAATTCATCCCTCCTTTTCACGACGAGTTCAAGGTCATCCGGCAGTCCTGGCTACGGGGAGGGAAGAACAAACCCCCCGAAATTCCCACCATAAGACCCTATGAGGCGGCGGTGGCAGGAAGGGGAAGAGGAAGAGGCCAAACTTGGACAAAGAGGAACAAGAAGAAAACCAACAGGCAGTAATGGAAGCGGAAAATCTCACAGTTGTCAATTTAACCAACAGACAATTATCTGAGGCAGAGATGAAGCTACTTAGCCTGGGCCTGAGTTTTTGTCTGAGTAATAGGCTAGAATATACATAAACCCGGATTGATTTATTTAATTTTGTTTCGTAAGGAAACTCAAACTCCATAAGTACTTCAAACTTAGACCATCAATCAAAGACACAAAATTGATACCCAAAAGATTAACTGCTACTGATATCCTGACTGGAGAAGATTTGTCAGGAGTGGAATGTCTAGAGGATCTTAGGAAGAATGGGAAAAGAATCCAGTTAGAAATAAATCGAAGTTGGATAGAGTGGCTGAACAAGATATAGAACAAGAAAGGGAGGAAAGTTCCTTTAAGCCTGTTTCAACTTTTAACCCGCAGATGCCCTGGGATGCAATAGACGTATTCTCAGAAGCAGTAATGAATGATCTGCTTATGTTTAGAAATAAACAAGGGCAAAGAAAATAGCTCCCCGCAAGAAAGGATTGCCCTACAGGATCTTATGAATGATGATATTAAGTATGGGCGTAAAATTCGTTTCGCAGGCGAATTTGCGGATTTTTGATGATTTCGCAATCCGCGAATCACGCGAATTTACCCAAAAATCCGCAAATTCGCAAGCTACGAATTATTTTGCTTGGTCGCGCTTGAAAAATACAATATCGCGCGCGCGGCGTTGACTTACCGTGATTCTGAGTCCGCCTAGTTGTTTTTCTCCTGGTTTTGCGTGTGCTGCGCCATTTTCGATCTTGCTGCGTGATCGCGTGAGAGTTTTTCGAACGCAATTACGTTATCGCGGCTTGCCATCTTGCACGGCGAGAGTTTGACAGCGCTAGTACTTCATAAAGGCCCGCAACGGTGCGCAGCTGACTTCCGGCGGGAGATTTGAACAGCTCGCGTTCCCGAAATTGCAAAAATTGCAATTCTGCACAAGAAATCCACCGCAGGAAGGATAAACCTTGTGAAAATGATTTTGATCAGAATAACTCCTCAGATTGACATTTGGCTGCATTTTTTGGTGCAGGAGTCCATTTTTTGGGGTGGGGTGGGAGGAAGGAAGTGCCCCAGATTCTCCAACTTCCTGTTTCTGTCGAGCAGGCTCCTCCCAGTGCTTTGTGCATGTACTGGTCACTTTTCATTTGGCTGTGGAGTTGGAAGGATTACTTTCTGTGACTGCTGCTGGATTTGTATTTGAGGACTTTTTGGACTTTGGAGTTTGGATCACTTTTACAAGTAAGTTGGTGTTGTTTGTTTGGGGCATTGCAGTTGAGGCAACTACAGTTCTAAAACTTTTTTCACAACTTTAACAAAATATATATTGTGGTGGGTAGCCACAGTATCCAGTAGGCCCAGGGTTAGTCATGGGTGCATATGATACAACTGTTTCTGTGATTTGTTTTTTTAACTTAATTCTAATTTATGTCATGGAATATTAGCTCACTGTTATATGTTGATTTTTTTTTTAATTTTGGGGTGCCTGTAAAGCCTCACTAGCCAGTAGGCCCAGGTGTAGTGAGTGGTGCATGGGCCTAGTCTTTCTGTGGGGTGTCTTGAATTTAAACATCATTGAGGGCATGGATGGCATGGGATTGTGGTGATTTGTGAGTGTTTTTTGACTTTTTGGGGTGTTGTTGGGGCCTGGCCATGTGGGTGGGGGCCATTTTGAGGCCTGGTACAGGCAGGGCCTGGCCATGTGGTGGGGGTCAAGGGGCCATTTTGAAGCCAGGCAGTGTGTTCAGGCCTGCACCCAGTTTGCCTTGCTTTCAACCATTATGCCCAGGGGTACTCAGTGGTGCATGGGCCTAGTCTTTCTCTGGGGTGTCTTGAATTTAAACATCATTGAGGGCATGGATGGCTTTGGATTGTGGTGATTTTTGAGTGTTTTTCGACTTTTTGGGGTGGTGTTGGGGTATGGACATGTGGGTGGGGGCCAATTTGAGGCCTGGGACAGGCAGAGCCTGGCCATGTGGTGGGGGTCAAGGGGCCATTTTAAAGCCAGGCAGTGTGCTCAGGCCTGCACCCAGTTTGCCTTGCTTTCAACTATTATGCCCAGGGATACTCAGTGGTGCATGGACCTAGTCTTTCTCTGGGGTGTCTTGAATTTAAACATCATTGAGGGCATGGATGGCATTGGATTGTGGTGATTTTTGTGTGTTTTTCGACTTTTTGGGTCGGTGTTGGGGCCTGGCCATGTGGGTGGGGGCCATTTTGAGGCCTGGTACAGGCAGGGCCTGGCCATGTGGTGGGGGTCAAGGGGCCATTTTGAAGCCAGGCAGTGTGCTCAGGCCTGCACCCAGTTTGCCTTGCTTTCAACCATTATGCCCAGGGGTACTCAGTGGTGCATGGGCCTAGTCTTTCTGTGGGGTGTCTTGAATTGAAACATCATTGAGGGCATGGATGACATTGGATTGTGGTGATTTCTGAGTGTTTTTCGACTTTCTGGGGTGGTGTTGGGGCCTGGCCATGTGGGTGGGGGCCATTTTGAGGCCTGGGACAGGCAGGGCCTGGCCATGTGGTGGGGGTCATGGGGCCATTTTTAAGCCAGGCAGTGTGCTCAGGCCTGCACCCAGTTTGCCTTGCTTTCAACCATTATGCACAGGAGTACTCAGTGGTGCATGGGCCTAGTCTGTCTGTGGGGTGTCTTGAATTTAAGCACCATTGAGGGCATGGATGGCATGGGATTGTGGTGCTTTTTGAGTGTTTTTCGACATTTTGGGGTGTATAACTGATGTTCCTCTTGCTTCCATTGCTTTTAGGTGCACAAAAGAACCACCAGTGCCAGGAAGAAGTCCTGCAGCGGTGTGTGCAGCACAACATCACGTGACGTCACGTGTGGCCACAGACAAAACAACTCTGCAACTCGTGAAACTGCGGCCTGCTGTTCTGACATCTCAAGAAGATGGCCCCAAAGAAAGTTGGCCATAGCGCCTCAGCGAAAAAAGTCACCAGTCCCAATGCCAGTAAGAAGGAGCAGAACAAGCAAGTGGCACACCTACCAAGGAAATTGTCAAACAACATGAAAGGGGAGTTCCCAATGATAAAAGGAGGGAAGGATCTCCAACAATACAAGGAACGCCCACAGAACAACTGAATAATATCAAATATTTCTTTTTATTCGCATAAAAACATTTTTTTCATATCAAAAATAAATAGTTAATGCACAATATATTTCTTTCTCACATTTTTGTATACAATTTTCTTAGAAGAACATACATAAAAAATATAACATCAGCCTGAGGACACAAGGAACAATAAAAGATTGGCACACAATTCACTCACTCATTCAATCAAACCGAAATCATTCCCATACCACTACACACAATCACATTCAAACAGAGACATCCAAAGAAAGCGCTGACATGCGTTTCGGAAAAGTGCCAATACAAGCTTCCTTCATCAGGGCGCAGAGTACAGATAATGAAATTTAGCACGGTCTCTCAAGATCCAAACACCCAATCGTGGGTGAGTGTCCTAGTAACAATCGTGGCTGGCAGGACATATCTGTGGGCGGAAAAGGATATGAGAAGGATATGTACAATACAATAAAAAATGAATAGGGCATGATACCAAGTAAGGCAGAATCCACATGCACATGCAGGACGCAGACACTGTCACCTTGTGTGCTGGCGCAGAAATGCACCGGTCGAATAGATACTGAAATAACAATATAAATAGAAAAAGCAAAAACCCTGCCAAGGTGCGTCACAAAATGTACCTAGGGGATCCACAGCAATTATAAATGGGGTGACTTTAGCAATGTACCAGAGCCAATAACATCAGAGATATTTAAATCAGTCCATTATTTATTTTAACATATATATATATTTTTTTATCGGATCTGATATTTCTGAAATACAGTACATTCAATATATAAATACATACATAGGGTTCTGTTGATAAAACTGGAGGGAGTATTTCATATGATACTTCTAGGGAAAAGTTTCAGCAATAATCAAGGTTCCACACACTCCCGGGCAAATCTAGGGACTTCACACACACACATAAACTCAGGGGATCAATCACATTCACATACATTCATACATTTCAGTCGTATATGTACAGCTTGGCCTGCAACAGAGAGATCAAGTTATGGTTGCATGGACGTACGTGCAGAATAGGAGGAAAGATTGGACTAGGGTACTGCCATTCTTATGGGTAACGCCAACGCGCGTTTGGTGTTGGGCACCTTCGTCAGGGCGGGCGGGTACAACCAGGGAGGGGAACACACAAGCTGTGAATAAAAAACATTTCTTAATTTCAAATAACTAAATATTCTGATACATACTTCCTATAACAATACTATATACAATATTAGATTGTTTTCACAGTTAACACTATCAAATATGTATGGCATGGCTCCGATATCATATAAACACTCCCAGAGTATTTCTCCCCACAATCGGGGAGTCAAAGGTGAGAAAATAGATGGACCAAGGCGAAGGTGGGAGAATCCACATTCTACATTTTCAGCACTCACTCAGGCATTCCTTCACAATTTATTCATACTATTCATTGACGCATTCATAATTCCTTGGTAATTCAGGATGGGACCTCATAATTGGGCTCAAGGTGGCTAAGGTAAAAAATGCCTACCTTGCCCTTTCAGTTCAAGGTCTATCAAAAATAAGCTATAGTTATAACAAGAGCCCCATCGCAAGTATTGATCCAGATGGCAATACGAATACTTACATGGGATCAGTAAATCAGGCATGGGATTTAATAGTGAATCAGATATTTCCAAAAGGGTTTATCGTCTCCCAAATTCTAGGTAAAAAATGGGGGGGAGATATAGGGGTCAGTCCCAGTCGCTAGGTTCCCTATATCGATGACATAATGCGTTTCAGTACATTTCTAGAGAAGAAAAAATACCTGGGATGAAAAAGGTGTCCAACCGGATTAGGGGTTCAGAAGGTCCATGACTATCATGTCCTTCAGGAGAGTCTCCTATCTGCCGGCGAGTGAATCCTACTTTCTTTCCTATTCGGGTCGGGGTCATGGATAAAAAGAAAAATATATGGCTATTTTTAGTATGTCGGTATAAGCCAAACTTTACTTTCCTATTCACGTCACCTGGCACTGGATACGATCACCTAACCTAGTGACAAAAAAAATATATGCAGGGACTGGGACTATATATGACACCAAAAGTCCACAGCATGCCCGAGATATAGCTGTTCTCCATAAACTTAAACGGGCCTTACCATCTTAGTCATATGCACAGGTATCTAATGTTTCCGACTAGATGCGATTCAAAATAGGAAGGACAGGCAACAGGTTGCTCACCATATATCTTGTAAAAATAATGTTAAGAGTAACAGTTCACATTATGGTTACACATCCAAACCTTAGTTAGATTTTTCAGATGTTCATACGCCGGGTTAGCGTTTATTAGCCCAGTGCCCCGTGCATATGGAGAAATGGAAACTGTGGAGAAAAATAGAGGAACCGGTCAACAGACTCCTATAACCCACACGTAAATGACAGGGGGATAGATGTGAGATCGCTATTACCGATCTAAGTAGATTGGGGAAGTTAGTTATTTAGCAGTTTCGACAGCAGGCGCGTATATTGAAGCGGGGAGTGAGGCTCACCTAGTAGGCAAAATGCAATTGCTACCGCGCTTAGCGTCCCGAGCCACTGATTAGGCAGTTGCGGGAGAGATGATCCAGGACAGCCAGAGGGTTGCAAAGGATGGCTCAGAAACGTCGGTTTCCCTAAGATAGAAATGGACAGGGGAAGGTAGTTTAGAGTCTACAATTTCAGATAGTCTATGCCTGGTTAATATATACGCCTGTGCTAGGGACTCACCGAGGTAGATTCCAGGTAATCGGATACCATGCTGCAGAGTGTGGAGCTCTCGTCCGGTTGGCAATAGGGTTCGACGTCGCTATCGACCCGAGAAAGAGCGCGATTTTAAATAGAAAGGAGGACCTGGTTCAGGTGATGGTAATGAGTGGAAACTGACGACGGACATGGATTCCGAAGAGATGCGCAATCTTGCAATGGTGTAACTGATTCCTTATCTCTAATGGGGTAAAGATAAAGGAAGGACCGTGCGCCCTAGTAGCCGTGACGTACTTCATATACAGATAGAGTCACGATTTGTTTGTGATAAAGAGAAAAAACTTATAAAGCAATTGGCAAGTAGGGTTCGACGTCGTTATCGACCCGTAAAGGAGCGCAATTTTAAATTAAAAGGAGGATCTGGTTCAGGTGATGATAATAGGTCAAAACTGACAACGACAATGGATTTGGGGGTGGTGCACCATCTCGAGATGGTGTCACTGATTATTTATCTCTAAGGGAGTAGAGACAAAGGAAGGACCGTGTGTCCTAGTCTCCAAGACGTGCTTCATATATAGATAGGGTCACAATTTGATTGTGATAAAGAGAAAAGAAATATAGGGCGGAAAATAACTTCTCATAATGTCACAGGGGGTTCCAAACGGCAACCCTCAGGTTCAAGAAGTCTTTTTATAAGTGGAAAAAACACTCACTAGTTCAGGAGGGTCAGGGGACCTAACTACATACATCCCAAATATTAGGATGGATCTTATTCATTTGTAGGTCGACCAATCTCAGGGTCAGGGTTCATAAAAAAGGGGAGGTATTATGTAAAGGTATTATGCCAAGGGCATTCTTCGTTCAGGCCCTTTGTTACAAACCCTTGTGAAGACAAATAACACAACAAGGTGCAAAAAGCCATCACCAAAGAAGAGATGAATGAGTAAGGTCCAATAGTGTTCACGGTCTGTAATGGAGATATGTTAAGCAGCAGAAGAAATACACATCACAACAATAGATTAGATATTCCTGTTCAGGGCGTACCATATTGCCGGCCTAGAAGGAGCCCTCAGCGATATCGTAGAAGAGGTAGGGGGGTTGGCTAAGCCCTCCGAAGGTCCAAGGAATGAAGACAGGACCCGGATAGAAATCAGATAAGATGTAGAATGCTGAAAAAATAGACGCAAGATCAACGCAAGAATCAGAGCACTCTTGCTGAAAGTGACAAAATGCAGCACGCTTTTTGGGATAAAAAAACTACGCCTGCAGCAGCAGAGGTGTCCGCCGGGGACCAAGCTGGAAGCAGCACCTCCGCTTCATTCGGCTCAGTGCCACCACGCCAAGTTAGGTCCAAGACCACCATGAGTGCTGCTGCGACAGCCACTTTGGTTGTTGAATCACCATCGACCAGTGATCTTGGCTCATCACAAGAAAGTACCATCCAATCAACGCCGGGTGTAACTCAGCTCACGAGTGTTCAACAACCACAGCCACAAAAACAGGTGCAACTAGTACAAGCGCAAGTACATGGGCAAGGAGAGGCGCAAGTAGAGGCGCAAGTACAGCCGCATGGAGAGGCGCATGGACAGGTGCATGGAGAGGTGCGACTAGAGGTTCATGGAGCGGCACAACTGCCTACAACGCTTTGTATTCCAGAAGTAGGGGCACATCAGGAAATTGCTATTTAAGAGGAGGTATCATCTGAGGAAGCCGCTCCTCCTGATGATGATCCATTGTCTTCCAGATCCCCAGCAAGAAAAAGGTCAAGGAGGGCTACTACAAGTTCTTCTTCAAGCCCCCTTCCTTCTGATGATGTTGATGTTGATTGGAACCCACCAATGCAGTCTGAGAGTGAGTCACCCCATGATGAGCCAACAAAGGTAGCTAAGCCTAAAAGGAAGGCTCCCGCAAAGCTTCGACTTATGGCTGATGAGGACGAACAAGAAGTGGTGTCTTCTGCTGCTGATGAACAGTCTGACGATGACCCAGTCATCACAGTCGTCACTCCAGCCTCAGGGGGCATGCAGCAGACACACATTTTGACCCTATCCCGAATTCGCGGCTGAGCGGGATATGGGGGGCGTGGCACTGGTACCACCAACGTTAACTACAACACCAACACGACCTACAGCTTCCATCTTTTTTAGTCAGAAGGGCCGGCATGGACCTCCATCCAGCTCGACCTCAAGTAGTGGTGCTGTAAGTGAACAACATAAACAAATTCAGCCACACCCATCCTCCACTTCATCTGGCATTGAAAGTCAAAGTAGCACCTCCACCTTCAGCAGACATCACCACTCCCCAGTTTGGGACTTTTTTACTGTTAGCGCAAAGGCGGAAAACATGGTCGTTTGTTCGATTTGTAAAGTATCCGTTAGTCGGGGTAAGCTTGGTACCAACTATGGTACCGGAGGCCAGAGAGGTCATCTCAAGCAACACCACACTATCATTTGAGAAGCACACATGAGGAAGATTGAGGAAGGCAAAAGAAAAACAAATCCAAATGTATCCCTTGATATTGCATCTGATGATGACGAGAATATGATCATGCAGGGGGGAAGTGAAGAAGCGACAGACATTTTTTCTGGTACACCCAGTTCTGCTGGCAGCAGCACTGCAGTGGTATCGCCCACACCCTCTACCCCTGCAACGTCTATGAGGCACACTAAGAGTGTTGTAGAGACACCAATTCGAAAAACTACATCAATGGGCCTAACTGGTTTGACGGCGTCATCATCATCACGTAAAATGATCCAGCCCACCATTCGCGGAATGTTCTGGTCAGAGGCGCCATTTGAAAGCAACCACCCAACGGTACATCTGTATAACGCAAAGCTGGCTAAAATGCTAGTGCTGGACCTTCTCCCTTTTTCTTTCATGGAAGGGGTGGGGTTTCTAGAATTAGTGGCAACAGTCTACCCTAAATGGAAGGTTCCTAGCCGGTCCTATTTTGCCAAAGTTGCGGTTCTAGCACTACATCATGATGTGCTGGAGGTGATTGGGGCAGCTTTGCAGAAGAGTGCTGTTCACACTATCCACTTGACAACAGACATGTGGATCAGTTGCCAAGCCCTTGATTACATGTGCATCACTGCACACTGGGTCACTTTTGCAGGGTCTTTTGCAGGGGCTAGAGACAAGTCAAGTGTAGCTGTTGACCTGGACACAGTTTTTCAAGCTACTCGGAAACATGCCACATTAGCCATGTTTGCCATGGAGAAAACTCATACTGCAAAAAACATTTTGGATGAGTTTACCAGTAAGGTCTCTGAATGGCTGCAACCAAGAACTCGCATAGTTGGTTATGTTTCCACGGATAATGGCAGTAATATAGTTAAGGCCATGCAGGACGGTGAATCTTTCAGAAGTTACTGTCTACCTGCCGAAGAATCTGCACAAATTTCAGCCATTCTTTTAAGGCCTGGAAGCAGCTGAGGAGCATTCAACATGTACGTAAAGTGCCAGTCAAAGGACTCATCCAGGAGGTGGCAACACGTTGGAACTCAACCTTTTACATGCTTGAGCGTCTGCTTGAGCAGTGCATGGTAATCAATGACTATATCTTTACAGTAGGTTTTGCTAATAATGACATGAGGCTAGAGTTGGAGGAATGGCAACTAGTTAAAAGCCTGACAGACATGCTTCGTCCTTTTGAGGTCTTCACGCGTGAAGTCAGCAGGGAGACTGTTCTTTGAGCAAAGCTATCCCATTGTTGCGCATGCTAGAGCACAAACTGAAGGCGGTGTCTTCAACGTTGAGAGATGATGGTGGAAAGCAAGCTGCATATCTGTTGGTGGAGAACCTATTAAGCCGCCTAGTTGCCAATGAAAGGCTTCAAAAGATACATACAGAACAATATTACATTTGTGCCACTATTCTGTATCCACGGTACAAAAAGGCAGTGGCCAGCAAAGCATTCATTCCTTTTGATGAGGCAGATGTTTCAAAGTACAAACATTGGATAGCTGTGTCAGCCAGTCGGTTCGAAAAAGATCGGCAGAAAATTCAAGGAGCCGTCAGATGTCCAACTGAATCAGCAGGCGAACCAGCGTCAAGTTCCACTTCTGAATCTGTGGGCGAAGGGAGTAACTTTCCCTCACAGCCATTAATGACACCAGCAGCAACCCTATCATCATCCTCACTTGCACCAGGCCCACCCATAATATTGTCGGAATTGGATTGGCTAACTCATCAAGGGTTTGTTCGTTCCAGTGCTGAGAAGGCCGCAGATGGTACGCAAAGTGGAGCAACCATGGAGAACCTTGAGTTGATGGTGCAGGCCTATCTGGATGACCCAACCCAGGTCTTTGTTAATACGAACCCATTGCTGTATTGGTACAGGAAAATGGCTCTATGGCCACTGATCACCAACCTGGCTATAAATTATTTGTCTTGCCCACTCGCAAGCATGTCTTCTGAACGTGTTTTCAGTGCTGCTGGTGCCATTGTAACTTCAAAAAGTATCCGCCTCTCGGCCAAAAATGTGGAGAGGTTAACACTGATCAAGATGAATCAGCACTTGATACCACCAGATTACAAAGTACGTGAATGCACGCAGGAAGAAGAGGACTCCGACTTAGGTGACAGAAGTTCTTCTCTGTTACCTGAGCTACTCCCGTCTCAATTCATGGAGTTGGAGGACGAGCTCTACTTCCCTGACACCGAGACCTGAAAATGACTTCCTTTTTTTCGTCCTTATTCACTTTTATTCCTGTGTGTCTTTCTTTGTTTTGCAACTTTTACCACAACAAAACTGTAATCACCTAATCATAACAAGTCCATCAGCGGCACTGTCTTCATCTTCTATTCCTTATTGATTTGAAGGTGCCGCAGTCTGCATTCCTGAGGTTCACAAGTTCACAAATCAATCATGCTCCTTTATACTCCTCCTCCAGACTCCCCCTATCCATTTCCCTCAAGGCAGATGGATGGATTACGACGAGTCCCCTCAAGTGGGACTGAAATTACTGACTGACTACATGCTTGCTGATTGCTGACAGAATTACTTTTGATATTGACAGGAGAGGCTGCCCTGTGGGCCCTCACTTTCCGAAGAAGATGCGGACAAAAGTAGAACAGGTAATGAATAATTGAGAAGATGGCATGCATTGGACAGCAATGGCTGTCTGGCTTTGATGAAACAAATTGCTGTTTGTTTTTTGTGCATGAAATGATGATTCATATGTCTTGTCTTAGTTATTATTTAATCTTTCACACAGTAATTGTAACTCATGTCAACTACTCTTTTTTTTACCTTGTTTAATTAAAATTGTACTTCAAATTCAGGGGCCACTATATTGCATTTCACAAATTATGCAAAATGTCCTTGGAGCGGACTCACTTGTCAATATACCATGATGATTGTTTAAATAATATATCTTTTTTCTTTACAGTCACTCACTGGGATGGATGGATCATCAGCGGCGATTTACGGAAGAACTATGGGATATTCGTGAGTGGCAAACAGGTAAACCAGTTTACAACAACTACTACAGCAGGACTACATGTTTGTCTATTCGTGGTATGTATTGGCCGAGGGCGAGGCAGTGTACTGTTGTTGTTATGCCAGGCAGAGTCCACTCCAGACAGCAGTTCATGTAAAATTGGGGCTATGTGGCTTGCTGCATACAATTAGATATGCTTTGTCTGTCTGACAAAGAGCCTAGGTATGCTACATCAGGTTGCTTCACTCAGTGGTGCCTGCCTTGACCCTCTGCATGGCACTGCCTCAAGCTGGGGCCAAACATCCGTTATGTTTGCAAAATTTGCTGTTTTCCGGTATTTTGCAAATCTTGCGAAAGTACCGAAAAATCTCAAATTCTTGAGCGGAAAGGAATTTTGGCCCATGCTTGCGACGTTGCCATGCAGACGGTCAAGGCAGACATCACTGAGTGAAGCATCCACCTGATGTAGCATACCTAGGCTCTTTGACACAGACAGACAAAGCATATCTATGGTTTAGGGTTCAGTGGGATTTACTAGGGTTTTTGGGTTTAAGTTGGTATGGTTGACGCTGATTCTAGGGTTTGGGCCCGATGCAGGCTCGTTCATAATGATGTTGGCAATGTTTTAGGGGGGTTTGGTGTTCTTTGGTCCAGAATTGGCAGAATTTTGGCCTTTTTGGGTGTTTTGCGGGAACGTGTGTTTGGGTGAAAACTAAGTGGAAACTAGTCGTAGACCTTTTTTTTCTTCTTCTTCTTCAATGAGCTCAGTGGTTCGATTTTGTTCTGCCTTGCTGAGATTCTTGTGAATCGCTGGAACAAGTGACTGTCCAGGTGAGTTTCAAGAGGATCAAAGTAGTGGAAGTGCTGAAAACAGCAATATTTTGTGAACAGCGCAATTTGCCATGTTTTGAATATTCTAGTATTGTATGTTTTTGGAGGGCTGTTTGGGGGTGTTCTAGATTTGTGGGGGAGGGTCTGGGGGTCTGGGAGCACTGCTGGTATAGCATAATTTTGATTGCAAGTGATTTGAAGAAAATCCATGGTGGGAAAGAGGAGTTAGGGCCTAGCTGCAGAGCGCGTTTGGACCGATGTTGACTGGTTGGCTGAAAACTTTCTAAGTATGAATTTTTGCATTTTTGCTTTTTCCCTGTTTAGGGGAGTTCTGCTTTTTTGCGGGTGGTTGCACAGGTCTGGGGGCATAGCTCGGAAGGTCTAATATCAGAATCAAGTGTTTTGGACCAAATCCATGGTGAAAAAGTTTTTGCGTTTTTGCTCACTTGCCTGTCTTTGGGGTGCAGTTTGGGGGGCTTCTAGGTTTATTGGGGTGGGTTTTAGGGTCTGGGAGCACTGCTGGCACAGTGTAATGTTGATTGCATTTGTTTTTCATGAAATCCATAGTGGAAAAGGGGAGTTAGGGCCTAGCTGCAGAGCGTATTTGGACTGAATTGAAGGTAGGCCCATTTTTGCTTTTTGCCTGTTTGGGTCTGTTCTGCTTTTTGGTGTGTGGCTGCAGGGGTCTGGGGGTATAACTCGGAAGGTCTAATATCGGAATCAAGTGTTTTGGACCAAATACATGGCGAAAATTTTTTTGCGTTTTTGCTCACTTGCCTGTCTTTGGGGTGCTGTTTGGGGGGCTTCCAGGTTTTTGTGGGTGGAAGTGATTTGAAGAAAATCCATGGAGGGAAAGAGGAGTTAGGGCCTAGCTGCAGAGCGCGTTTGGACCGATGTTGACTGGTTGGCTGAAAACTTTCTAAGTATGAGTTTTTGTATTTTTGCTTTTTCCCTGTTTAGGGGTGTTCTGCTTTTTTGCGGGTGGCTGCAGGGGTCTGGCGGCATAGCTCGGAAGGTCTAATATCGGAATCAAGTGTTTTGGACCAAATCCATGGTGAAAAAGCTTTTGCGTTTTTGCTCACTTGCCTGTATTTGGGGTGCTGTTTTGGGGGCTTCTAGGTTTTTTTTTGGGTGGGTTTTTCAGGAAATCAATGGTGGAAAAGGGGAGTTAGGGCCTAGCTCCAGAGCGTATTTGGACTGAATTGAAGGTAGGCCCATTTTTGCTTTTTGCCTGTTTGGGGGTGTTCTGCTTTTTGGTGGGTGGCTGCAGGGGTCTGGGGGCATAGCTCGGAAGGTCTAATATCGGAATCAAGTGTTTTGGACCAAATCTATGGTGAAAAAGTTTTTGCGTTTTTGCTCACTTGCCTGTCTTTGGGGGGCTGTTTGGGGGGCTTCCAGGTTTTTGTGGGTGGGTTTTGGGGTCTGGGAGCACTGCTGGCACAGTATAATGTTGCTTGCATTTGTTTTTCAGGAACTTAATGGTGGAAAAGGGTAGTTAGGGCCCAGCTCCAGAGCGTATTTGGACTGAATTGAAGGTAGGCCCATTTTTGCTTTTTGCCTATAGATTCACTCATACATGCTGTCAATGATCAATAGAAAACAAGCAAATATATTTATACTCCTATATCGGCATTACACACCAGCACACATCCTATTTACTTATGCAGTTATCCTACTCACTTATGCAAAAAAGAATCATACTTACATTTACTTAGCTACACACTTATACAAACATCACTTTATTTATTCATATAGATAGTAACTCATACTTAGTGTGTTATAAAAGCGCTATGACAAATATTCAGTTATCCATACAGTCAATCATGCAATTATTGAGTCTTATGTGCACTTATTCATATACAAGAAATGTCACATACACTGCCTTTTATTATTCTAGTTTGTTGGACATGACACATCTTTGGGCAGTCACACACCTCCCACTGAACCACACACACATTCACTCTCCCATACAAATAATCAGTTAACTAATCAATAACTAATATAGACTTTCATGTAGCTAGTAACCAAATGGTGCAGCAGTTTACACAACAACTGAGAAAGTAATACAGATACTCACACAGTTTAGTCACTATCCAATATATTTAGTGAGACACTATAAATTAGTCAAGTAAACAGTCAATCACACTGCTACCAACTGAGAAAGTAATACAGATATTCACACAGTTTAGTCACTATACAATATATTTAGTGAGACACTATAAATTAGTCAAGTAAACAGTCAATCACAATGCTACTAAATCCTCCATCCAGACACTTATACATCCAATCATTCTTCAAAGCTGAATGCTATATATATAATACATATTTAAATATGGAACCAAACCACATTCACTGGATGATGTCATCAGTGATGTCCTTTGAGATGTCATCAATGATGTAATTAGTGATGTCACTGACCATGTCATGAATGATGTAATATCACCCGTGGATTGCGAGCGTGAGAGTTACAGTTAGTACAACTAACTATAACGGAGGAATTTCAATGGTTTTGTACAAGTGAAATGCCCAGCTAACTATAACAGCACTGAAATCTATGTTTTTTTCAGTGAATATATATATATACATACATACATAATACACATATATATATATATATATATATATATATATATATATATATATATATATATATATATATATGTGTGTGTGCGTGTACATGCACATATTTACACATATATAAACGCTTACCTTAATTATACTTACCTGTGTGGTAAAAGGCATATGGGCATATGTGTGGTAAAGGCATGCATTGTAAAAAAAGCATTTTGAAACCATCCCTGGTAATTGGCAGGGTTGTAATGTCATACAACCAAGTGGCTTTGAAATAAACAGTTTTCAGTTCTGAAAATTACCATTTTACAGTTGAATTTGAAAATGAGTTTTGGTGTTTGTTGCTGCATTAACAAAGTCACTATACAGAAACGTAACTCTGCTACAGGCAAAGTGACTCCACCACTTATATTTCTGCACACAGATTTTATGCGCAGATAAATTAAAAAGCAGACTTTTTTTCTCTGCTTCGTTTTCGCATAATGAATACATTTTGGCTTCTGTCTTGCAAAAATCATAATTGCACAGCTATAATTATGCAAATCAAGTTTCTAACTTTATTATAATGTGGAAAGCTTACATCAACCTCATCGCAGTTCTTGAAAGTAATCCAGAATTTCTGAAACGTTTGTAAAACCTCAGAGGGCTGCTTACAAGAGAGACATCCACAATTAAAAGAAAATAGTATTGAGTCAGAATGTGCAGCTACTATAAGGCAACATAAAAATTGCCCCCCCAAAACTAATTCAATAGTTTGAATTTCACATATTTATTTTCTTTAGTTTTCATAGATGGGGAAACACAAAATTGCAGTAATTTAGTATCAACAACTGAATAAAAAGAAGAAAAACAAGACAAATTAAGCCTGCTATATTTTTACTTATTTATATTACAGAAGAAAACAAAAGTAAGACATGAGGATCTAGATGCTCCGATGTCTGACTGGGAACCATATCATAAATGCCTCGGTTAGGAGCCATTAGCCCTCAAGAAGTTTGAAGGATTGACTAACTAATAGCACTTTCCCTGTTAATGTTGCTTGGTGCGGGGAAATGGAAGAAAGATTAGCCTTTTGCCACTATCCGACCCCTACTCCTCCACAGATCTACCTAACCCCTATGACTCAGATCTCCATTGGGACTGTTAGCTTTTAGGTGAAGAGTCTATATAATATTTCATTTCGAAATTTTGCAGGAAAGAAAAAGCAAAATGTAATCGTGAAAAAAAGTGGCTATTAGTTGAAGCGGATGGTAGTCCATCAAAAGTAGTAATGTAATTATTCATGTTAGGTCCAGTAAAGATTTCCTTAATTTCAATCTCAGAAAAAACCCTGGCAGCTATAGAAGACAAGCTTAACTTGAAATGTGTAAAGCATTTAAAAATACCACAACAGGTAAAAAGTCAACAACACAACACCAAACAAATCCCTCTCTAATTTGAAAAAGACAAAGAATATTTCAATGAACAGAATGGCAGCAAGGTGGCAAAAATCCAATGAAGAGAACCAAAGATATACATTTTTAAACTTTTAGATAAAATAGCATCAAAAGGTGCAAATCAACAATCATGGACAACTGGTTGTGCTAGATCAGACAAGGATAAGGTTTTAGCCGACCTCGAATGAGCGTGGGTCAGATACAAGAACAAGTTGGACCCAGGCAAATAGTTACCTTACAAAACTTTCATATAAGAAATGAGACATTGGGGGATTCAGCTAGAAGATGGTTCAATGACTCAATGGGCTCAATGACAAGGGGTTGCTAAAGCAGGGGTCCCGATCATCAACAAAGATGGGAAAGCTTTGAGTGGGTGAGTCCGTGCCCAGGAAGGCCTTAACATTAATCGGATGCTGCTCATCATCGGTCCAGGCAAAGCCTTCTATATTTGAACGTAAAAACTTGTCTGGGAGTCTGATTTCCTCCAGAGGGGCAAACCAGAAAGCTGAGGTCAACCAACGATTTGACATTGATGGCTGAGGCTTCGACAGCAACCCCAGTCTCCATCAGTTTTCCAGGCAAATTTTTTTTTAACGATTCTGAGTCCCAGGTTTTGCAGTTTGAGCAGAAGGAGTACACTCTACCCAGTCAAGGGGTTCAAGAACCTCAGGATCAGCACTAGGGGGTCAGGGCTCACTTCAAAAGAAGCCTCAAGGAGGGTCCACAGCAGGTCAAGTTAAAACTGGTAAACTGGGATCATACTGGAAAGTGTTTTTATTTGCTAATTTGGTGTTCCTCTAGCTTACTATCAGGTTCAGTCCTTTATCTGTCTTCCAGAGGTCCCGTGGAGATTGTGTCTTGGGGTACCACATTTATGTCGGGTATTACCCTGTGGGTAGAGGTGACTCCTGGCCCAACCCTGACCAATAGAGTAAAGGTTCCAAGCAGTAACACTACCCACATTTGCAGCAATTCCTGTGTGCCATCCTGCAAACAATCACAGTGTCCCCCTCTACCTAAAACCAAGGTGGCAAAACCTTTCTTCCATGGTACAGAGTTCCTGTGACCACCCCAGTTGTGAGGCCAGGGATATGAGCAAACCCTTCCCTGTGGTAACTCAAAACCAGTTTTGGGATTGGTGCCTGGCTGGCTAGAAGGACGATAGAGGGGGCAAGCTCAGGTGTGAGCTACATCTACCTGTGTCTGGGCAGGCCCTTTTCAAGTTATGTAAGGGCCTGGACACAGCTTCCAGGCCATCCTGTCAAGGGAAGGTCAACGTCTCCCCACACTCAATTCCTTTGTCTTAGCTCTGGGATGCAATTGAAACTTCATCAAGGACCTATCAGATCCTGGGTGTCAGTTGGAAACTCAGGCTTTAGGCTGGATTAAGTTGCATTTTTAAAAGTACAATATGTAAACTATTTAGTATAAATCCAATCTTACCACTGAATTTGTAATTAATATTTTAAAAAGTCCAAGAACGAACTATTTATCTGGTTACTAGACAGAGATAACTTTATTAACTTTGATAATCTATCCCAATTCTTTCTTATTGAATAGCTAACTCTGCTTCAGTGAAAATAGCTTTTAGGGCAATGGACATGTTTAACCTTAAACGTTTAAATGTCCTACTGTTAAATGCCATGCACCCTGCCTTATGGGTATTTTAGACCCACTTAGGAGGTGATTTATTAATTTTTTTCAAAAGAGGGTTTGGCCATTCAAAAGGGGTTATTTTATCATGTCAAACTTGCAATGTAAACCTGCACAGCCAAGTTACTGATGGTAGGCCTGCAGTTATGTTTTCCATCGTCACTTTAGGGCGGAGCAATATGTACTGCAGTCCACTACTAACATTTTACTTATAGACCTTGGGTACATTTTGTACCATATAATAGAGACTTATTGGTAAGTTAAATATGCCAATTAGGTGTATACCCGGTCACCATGTTTTAGGGGTTGGAGCACATACACTAGGCACTGGACAACTGTGTCCTATGGTGGAAAATCCAAATAAACAGCAAAAAAATCTACCGAAAAAGTGGGGGTGACCCCATAAAAGGATCATTTTCCTACTGTCATCACCTCAGTATTGCCTCCAGTGCCACCATTCCTAATCTCAACTGTCACTTGGATATACTATACTTGCTAGAGTGTCCTTTATTTGTTTACCATAAAGAGTAAGAAGTTGTGTGGAAAGGAAGTGCCTCCTTAGCAACAAGGCAACCCTTCTTTACATTTCAAACAAGTTTATATATATTTTATGTTTTTGTTTGTTATGCAAACTGGGTCCAAGCATAGTGCCTTTGTTGCCCATGGTTAGTTACCTCATGCAACTGTCTGAATAGCAGATGAACTAAGGCTTCCTGAATGTAAGCCAAAATGTATGAATTCCTACCTGACTGACATAAAGTAAAAGCTATGTGGAATGGCCTATCATTTATTTGTTCAAATGTTTAAATTACCCTATAGAACCAAACATCATAAAACATACGTTAAGGAGATCAAACGGAATAACACATAGAATTATAAATGGGTAAACGTGAATAATGAGGCTGTTTTTACCTTAGGGCTCTGAGTGACATTAAATAGACAAAAAGAGTGAAACTTGAGTTGCCAGTGATGTAATTCTGAACTCTCAGGTTTAAGAATATCTCATCTATAATTTTATGATATGTATGGCCCAACCAAATCATCTGTCCCTGCTTGCAAGTATTGTGCATGGACAGAGGAGCAATGGGAGAGCCATACATAACATGGCCTCTACATATGAAAGCCTTGCCAGAGCAGGCGCAAATTCCTTTATGATCCAGCAACATTGGGTAACAATGTTTGCTAATCACTGTAGTTACGTTATAGCAGTGATTTACCAGATTTAGAATCTGGCATTTACGCTAGTGGTGCTTGGTGCGAGCGAAGCATAACAAACATGTGACATTTGAAAGTTCAGAATATAAGTTAGTAAACAAGCAATGCTTTAACCCGTTCCATGCAGCGAACGACCATTGGCCGACACAGCCTGCCCACTCTGTAGAACGCCCGAAGGCGTTAATGACCTGGTTAAAAACTATGAATAAGTAAACAACAATCATAACATAAGGATTAGTGGATAAATATGTTGTGACTAGGGCTCCCAGTTGTATGGTATTTATTTTTCTTACATTTCCGTCTTTATTTATTCATATTTACTTTTTTGGCCAGCTTATTGATTTTTATCCATATTTATTTTGTGTTTTGAGAATAAATGGAGTCATAAAATGGTATATTTCCACATTTATGTAACTGATAAACATGCACTCATACTTTGCTATCTGTTGCATTTTAGCAAATGAAGCAGCCAAATATAGAAAAACATTACATCCACATTCACATATCAGGATTATAATACACATCCATGGTAACATATGTCTGTATCTGAACCTGTATTTTTAACCTCCCATGCTGTCTAGCTGCTTAGTTGTTGTCCTGGAAAGCAGGAATGACAGCATAGAGAGTCACCCACAAGAAGCCTTGTTTTCTGTATTTTTCCTCTTTTAAAAAATGAAAACAGATAGAAAACACATTGTTTTCTGTCAGTATTTATCTGTAAAAATCAGTAAAAACGGAAAACTGGGGGCCTTAGCTATGATGAGGTCCAACTTCTTTAAAAATGCATATATTTTGTATATGGTTAAAATTATATACTGTCAAATGCATTATTATTACATTAGTATTATACATAACAACAATACTGGTTTCAATAATCTTGATAAGTAGGGCTGTTAGGCAATTCATTACATCTGTAAACATTGATGAGTTATACTTATTTGTGTTTTTGTAGTACTTGATGCATCTAGATAAAAAGGTCTCTTTAATACCAATCATGACGGTACAGATTAGCTGCTAAATTGCATTTTAAAACAGTTAACGTGAAAATAATGTTTAAAAAGATAATGAATTAGTAAGAATTTTAGGATTATTATTTCATACATCTGCACAGAAGGTATGATACTTTAAACCAGAAACATCTGAAGAAATAGGGCAATTTATAATGAGAAACTATGGGGAAGGTTTAAAGCCCATAACTACACTTTTTATGCTGCTGTTGCATCACTTTTGTGATGCAACAGCGGTGTAAACATTGCGCCACATTGCAAAACATCAGATGCATCACGTTGTAAAGACCTGCACGACAATATACATGTGTCAGCTATAATGTATGCAGGTTGGGCGTTCTAACGCAAGAAAGCATTGTAAAAGTGAAGCAGTGAAATCTAGATCTCACTACGCCACTTCTATGACGCCACTGCATCAAAACCTTACGCCTACCTTGAAGCAGGCGCAAGGAGTGATGCATCAAAATAGGTATAGGCCTTGTGGGGGGGGGCGCCTGTTATAACTGCTGAACTTCACAGATTTTGTAAAAGTGAAATTTGAGCCTAAGCATAACATCTCTGTAACCTTTGATTTTAACTGTGAATTTCCAAGGTTTTTTAAATGCTAATTCCCAACTATAATCTCCCTGTAACCTTTGATTTTCTTCTGTGAATTTCTAAGGTTTTTTAAAGAAATGCTAATACCTACCAATAACGTCCCTGTAACCTTTGTTTTTTTCAGCTAATTTCTATGATTTTTTAAGTAGTAGGCGCATTTGCAGAGTGGTGGAGAAATGGGGCTGCCTCTGACCAGAAATCCCACTGTGTAGGACTTACAAGAGGTACCAGGAGGGCTTCTTGGCCCCCAAGGTCCCTCATTAGTAACGTGGATTTCATCCCTCAACCATTAGTGTGCCAGGAGTCACTGTTGAAGAGTGGTGTAGAAAGGGGGTGTGGCATCCGAAGACCTCTTAGCAATCCCACTATGTGTGACTTACTGGAGGTGAACAGCAAAACACACAAGATGATGGACGGAATGTTGCACAATGGCAAAACATTCACCCCCAGTCACAAATCTGGGTTTAATCCATCGTTATTTTGCTCACCAAGCCACCCCAGTTCAGACATGGCCATATGCATGTGTGTTTTGCTGTTCACACTATGTGGGAAGGGTATGCCCAGACGTGGGTCACGTGCTCACTAGGCCACTGAAGTCAAGCTATCCTGGCTGATGAGGGCTGATAGCAAGAAACTGGTCCTAGGATGCTTGACTCCAGTCCAGGAAAGACATGGCTTGGCAGTTCGGTCTGACTGTTCCCATAAGGCACAGGGTCACGAATGATTTGCATATGGCCATGTCTGAACTGGGGTGGCTTGGTGAGCAAAATAACGATGGATTAAACCCAGATCTGTGACTGGGGGTGAACGTTTTTCCATTGTGCAACATTCCGTCCATCATTTTGTGTGTTTTGCTGTTCACCCTATGTGGGAAGGGTATGCCCAGACGTGGGTCCCGTGCTCACTAGGCCAGTGGAGTCAAGTTCTGCTGGCTGATGAAGGCTGATAGCCAGAAACGGGTCCTAGGATGCTTGTTTCCGGTCCAGGGAAGACATGGCTTGGCATTTCGGTCTGGACTGTTTCCTGTACATGGTCAAGACTGATTTGCATATGGCCATGTCTGAACTGGGGTGGCTTGGTGAGCAAAATAACAATGGTGTAAACCCAGATCTGTGACTGAGGGTGACATTTGTGCCATTGTGCTACATTCCGTCCATCATCTTGTGTGTTTTGCTGTTCACCCTATGTGGGAAGGGAATGCCCAGATGTGGGTCCCGTGCTCACTAGGCCACTGGAGTCAAGCTATCCTGGCTGATGAAGGCTGACAGCCAGAAACTGGTCCTAGGATGCTTGTTTCCGGTCCAGGGAAGACATGGCTTGGCAGTTCGGTCTGGACTGTTCCCATAAGGCACTGGGTCAAGACTGATTTGTCTGAACTGGGGTGGCTTGGTGAGCAAAATAACAATGGATTAAACCCAGATCTGTGACTGGGGTGAATGTTTTGCCGTTGTGCAACATTCCGTCCATCATCTTGTGTGTGTTTGCTGTTCACCCTATGTGGGAAGGGTATGCCCAAATGAGGGTCCCGTTCTCACTAGGCCACTGGAGTCAAGCTATCCTGGCTGATGAAGGCTGATAGCCAGAAACCGGTCCTAGGATGCTTGATTCCAGTCCAGGGAAGACATGGCTTGGCAGTTCGGTCTGGACTGTTCCCATGAGGCACAGGGTCAAGACTGATTTGCATATGGCCATGTCTCAACTGGGGTGGCTTGGTGAGAAAAATAACAATGGATTAAACCCAGATCTGTGACTGGGGGTGAATGTTTTGCCATTGTGCAACATTCCGTCCATCATCTTGTGTTTTGCTGTTCACCCTATGTGGGAAGGGTATGCCCAGCCATGGGTCCCGTGCTCACTAGGCCACTGGACTCAAGCTATCCTGGCTGATGAAGGCTGACAGCCAGAAACCGGTAAAAGGATGCTTGATTCCGGTCCAGGGAAGACATGGCTTGGCATTTTGGTCTGGACTTTTCCCATGAGGCACAGGGTCAAGACTGATTTGTCTGAACTGGGGTGGCTTGGTGAGCAAAATATCGATGGACTAAACCCAGACCTGTGACTGGGGGTGAATGTTTTGCCTTTGTGCAACATTCCGTCTATCATCTTGTGTGTTTTGCTGTTCACCCTATGTTTGAAGGGTATACCCAGACGTGGGTCACGTGCTCACTAGGCCACTGGAGTCAAGCTTTGCTGGCTGATGAAGGCTGATAGCCAGAAACCGGTCCTATGATGCCTGATTCCGGTCCAGGTAAGACATGGCTTGGCAGTTCGGTCTGGACTGTTCCCATGAGGAACAGGGTAAAGACTGATTTGCATATGGCCATGTCAGAATTGGGGTGGCTTGGTGAGCAAAATAACGATGGATTAAACCCAAATCTGTGATTGGGGGTGAATGATTTGCCATTGTGCAACATTCCGTCCATCATCTTGTGTGTTTTGCTGTTCACCCTATGTGGGAAGGGTATGCCCAGACGTGGGTCCCGTGCTCACTAGGCCACTGGAGTCAAGCTATCCTGGCTGATGAAGGCTGACAGCCAGAAACTGGTCCTAGGATGCTTGTTTCCGGTCAAGGGAAGACATGGCTTGGCAGTTTGGTCTGGACTGTTCCCATAAGGCACTGGGTCAAGACTGATTTGTCTGAACTGGGGTGGCTTGGTGAGCAAAATAACAATGGATTAAACCCAGATCTGTGACTGGGGTGAATGTTTTGCCGTTGTGCAACATTCCGTCCATCATCTTGTGTGTGTTTGCTGTTCACCCTATGTGGGAAGGGTATGCCCAAACGAGGGTCCCGTTCTCACTAGGCCACTGGAGTCAAGCTATCCTGGCTGATGAAGGCTGATAGCCAGAAACCGGTCCTAGGATGCTTGATTCCAGTCCAGGGAAGACATGGCTTGGCAGTTCGGTCTGGACTGTTCCCATGAGGCACAGGGTCAAGACTGATTTGCATATGGCCATGTCTCAACTGGGGTGGCTTGGTGAGAAAAATAACAATGGATTAAACCCAGATCTGTGACTGGGGGTGAATGTTTTGCCATTGTGCAACATTCCGTCCATCATCTTGTGCTTTGCTGTTCACCCTATGTGGGAAGGGTATGCCCAGCCATGGGTCCCGTGCTCACTAGGCCACTGGACTCAAGCTATCCTTGCTGATGAAGGCTGACAGCCAGAAACCGGTAAAAGGATGCTTGATTCTGGTCCAGGGAAGACATGGCTTGGCATTTTGGTCTGGACTTTTCCCATGAGGCACAGGGTCAAGACTGATTTGTCTGAACTGGGGTGGCTTGGTGAGCAAAATATTGATGGACTAAACCCAGACCTGTGACTGGGGATGAATGTTTTGCCTTTGTGCAACATTCCGTCTATCATCTTGTGTGTTTTGCTGTTCACCCTATGTTTGAAGGGTATACCCAGATGTGGGTCACGTGCTCACTAGGCCACTGGAGTCAAGCTTTGCTGGCTGATGAAGGCTGATAGCCAGAAACTGGTCCTAGGATGCTTGATTCCGGTCCAGGTAAGACATGGCTTGGCAGTTCGGTCTGGACTGTTCCCATGAGGCACAGGGTAAAGACTGATTTGCATATGGCCATGTCAGAATTGGGGTGGCTTGGTGAGAAAAATAACAATGGATTAAACCCAAATCTGTGATTGGGGGTGAATTTTTGCCATTGTGCAACATTCCGTCCATCAGCTTGTGTGTTTTGCTGTTCACCCTATGTGGGAAGGGTATGTCCAGACGTGGGTCCCGTGCTCACTAGGCCACTGGAGTCAAGCTATCCTGGCTGACGAAGGCTGATAGCCAGAAACTGGTCCTAGGATGCTTGATTCCGAAACAGGGAAGACATGGCTTGGGAGTTTGGTCTGGACTGTTCCAATGAGGCACAGGGTCATGACTGATTTGCATATGGCCATGTCTGAACTGGGTTGGCTTGGTAAGCAAAATAACAATGGATTAAACCCAGATCTGTGATTGGGGTGAATGTTTTGCCATTGTTCAACATTCCGTCCATCATCTTGTGTTTTGCTGTTCACCCTATGTGGGAAGGGTATGCCCAGACTTGGGTCCTGTGCTCACTAGGCCACTGGAGTCAAGCTATCCTGGCTGATGAAGGCTGATAGGCAGAAACCGGTCCTAGGATGG
Organism: Lissotriton vulgaris; assembly: GCF_964263255.1. Taxonomy (NCBI): domain Eukaryota; kingdom Metazoa; phylum Chordata; class Amphibia; order Caudata; family Salamandridae; genus Lissotriton; species Lissotriton vulgaris. The sequence continues at coordinate 1,087,782,073 of NC_141695.1, forward strand.
TTGATTACGGTCCAGGGAAGACATGTTTTGCCATCATCTTGTGTGTTTTGCTGTTCACCCTATGTGGGAAGGGTATGCCCAGACGTGGGTCCCGTGCTCACTAGGCCACTGGAGTCAAGCTATCCTGGCTGATGAAGGCTGATAGCCAGAAACTGGTCCTAGGATGGTTGATTACGGTCCAGGGAAGACATGGCTTGGCAGTTCGGTCTGCACTGTTCCCATGAGGCACAGGGTCATGACTTGATGTCTCAACTGGAGTGGCTTGGTAAGCAAAATAACGATGGATTAAACCCAGATCTGTGACTGTGGGTGAATGATTTGCCATTGTGCAACATTCCGTCCATCATCTTGTGTGTTTTACTTACTGGGGGTAACAGGCAGGGTAGTAGGGGGCCAACTACCCCTCCTGTTACCTCTAGTAATCCCATACAGCAGGATTGCTAAGAGGTTGTCATAGGCCACACCTTCTATCTCCCCCACTCTACAAATGCACCATCTTGCGCACTACTGCTTTAGGGGAAGAAGCCCACTTTGTCCTGAGGCCCTCAGGAGGCAATGGGGACATTATCCCCCACCAACAGTGTGCCGAGTGGTGGAGAAAAGGGCAGGGTCTCTGGCAATATGCTGGTTTGTTGATAATTTCTATTTTTTTAAAAAGGGGGTCAAGTGGATCTCCTCCCCTGGGCCGATTTGGGCCAGGGGAGGGGAGCCATGTCCCCATCCCCCTGGCCCTGCCCCTTTTGTACATTTTTTTAATTAAAAAAAAGGGAGGGGGCTGCACAGCCACTCCCTGGCCAAATTCCTCCCTTTGGATCCCATCCCTGAGGCCCAACCTATTATTTTTTTATATTCAAAAGTGAGGGGGGTCAAACTCCGCAAGCCATTTTCGGACATGGGGACACAATCCATGGAGCCTGCACCCTTTTTAATTTAAAAAATATTTATAAGTTAGGAGGTTCACATGGTCCCTTCCCGGCCGATTTTGGTCCTGTGGGATGCCATCCCCCAGGGCCAGTCCTCTTCTCTGGGTGCCCTGGATAGGACTCTTTTTTGAGGGGGGCTTAGAGTGGAGCGTTTCAGGCCTCCCACGGTCCCTGCCAGTTCCCCAGTACCTGCAGGAGCCGGCATTGCTTTTGGTCCGAGGGAGCTGCTAAAATGCCACTCCATCTGTCCAAAAGCAATTCTGCTCTACTTTCAGCAAGTGAGAGCATTTTACATGCTCTTGCTTTTTGAAAGCGGAGCAATGTTTGCTATGGCTTGGCAGGAGCAGTACTCCTGCCAAACCTTGGCAAACTGTAATGTCCCGGGAGTTGGGCACCCCGGGACATCGCAGGAGCAGGCCCTGGGTGGTGACCGGCACCAGGGCCATCTATGGCTCCAGGAGGGGGGCCGCATGGGCCTGTCCCTTTTTCATGTAGCACAGGGGAGATGGTCCCCAAGGCCGGGGGATCTCCAATGGACCCCCTTAAATATTGTGTTTGTGCCATGGGGATGTCATGGTACCTAGGTCAGCAGGGGTGGGGGACACCCTCACATTCCTAATATTTAGTGTGCTGGGGAGGTGCGGTCCCCAGGGCAGAGGGGCCAGGCAGGCTCCCTTGCATTCCTATTGTTCAGTGCACCGGGGAGGTGGTGGTCCCCGGGGCCCCAGGGTGGCCAGGTGGCTCCCCGGCATTCCTATTGTTAAGTGCCCCAGGGAGGTGGTAGTCCCTGGGACTGTGGGGTAGGCTGTACAGGTCTGAACTGCATTTAATTGTAATTAAACCCTGGGAAGGTGGTGACCCCCAGGGCAGTAGTAAGCCCCAAGAGGGGGGCTTATGCGCCCTCTCCTATAGCTGTATAATGCCCCTGGGACATTGCCGACCCTGGGGTCTATATTTATTGTAGCATGAGCCTGAACTTTTTTTTTAACATTTTGAAGGGAGTCGCTGATCCAGTGAGACTCCAGCCAAAAGGGGGCTCCAGGGAATCAGGGTGTTTCTACCTTGCCTCCTTTTCTTTTTTTAAATGTTTTTTCATGTGCTTCAGTTCCACCGAGTCACAAGATGGCTGGCAACGCTTCCAGGTTTGAAGTATTGGCAACCAATCAGATCCCAGCATGAGATCGGGAGGGGTTGTGGTTCCTCTGTGTCACCAAGTATACAACTGTACTTTCTTTAAATATCTCGAAAACTACTGAATGGATTTGCACCATTTAACAGAAAGGGTGCTTTCCAGACCAACAGCTTCCTTTTTTGCCACATTGTGTGTAATTCTGTTCAGCAGTTCAGGCTATAGCCATGTCTAAAGTCTCCTGTGGAAATTAGCATGGAGAAAATGCATTTTGGGACCCCCTCTTTTTTTTTGTCCCCGCATGATGGATCACCCCAGCAGCTGAAGTGAGTGGAAAATTAGATTTGAAAATTTCTCGAAGATTTGTCAAACAATGCCAAAGTTATGGGCAAATGAAAAATGCTCTTCCTACGGAAACTAGGTCCTAACTATAACTACCTACTGGCAGGGACATCTTAAGGGTTTTGGGGGCCCTGGGCCAAACGTATTCTGGGGGTCTCTGTTCAGAACATCTTTGAATATATGATCTAATTTTAACTCTTTCATGCCTCTTCGGTCAGGTCTCTGACAGGCACACTCATCCAAATTCTAAATTTGTTTACATCTAATATTCAAGAATAGTGACCTGTATTTCCAGTGTTGCAACAACGGCAGCTCACCAAAATGACTGCAAATAATCTCAGTGACACCCTCGCATTTCTTATATTTGAAGTCCTGTTTTGATCTAAAAGAAACTTTTTTGTATGAATGTTGCTTGAAACAAACACAGAATTTCTCTGCAAAATGCGTGTAAAAAGCTCTCGCATATCATCCACATTAAAAGTGAATTAAAGGAAAACATGTTTAAAACAGTCCTTTAAGAATTATTGAAGGTCATCAGGGTAAGACTCTGCAGAACAGAGCTGAGTCTCTCAGGGGGCCCCCTGAAAGGCTGGAGCCCCGGGGCAGAGCCCACTTTGCCCTTGCCTTAAAAAGTCTCTGCCTACTGGCGACGACCAGTGGTAAACATATATACATATCAAAAGAAGAATGTCCTGGTATGGACATAGAAACGCCACTCCATTCGAGGTGGTTTGAATCTTTTTTATTACTAATTCATCCAATCAAAGCAATGTCATCTACGTGTTTCATCTGACAACTGAAGCCTTGTTCATGATGAATCATGTCATGTGTACAATCAATTTAAAAGTTCTTTCCTTTTCATCAACATTAAAGAAGGACAAACACAAAACAAAAGTGCAAGCCTACACAAATCTTTTAATTGACACTATCTTTAAATGTGCAAATAAAGCAATACTCAATGCTAATGCCTCTTTTTAAAAACATGAACTACAGTATCATTTATAATAGGATACCACCAGAGTCTAATCTTTTGTTTGCCATACAAACTCCAGAAATACCTTACTTTAAATAGTCCATTAGCCATTACGCTTCAGAAAATATGGTGATCTGGTGCATTCATTAAATGGCAAGTGGCTATATATTGAAATGCCAAATGTTATACAAATCAAAAAATGATTGCATTATTATTGAAATGCCCATCTACAAGGTGATTAAAAAAATATAATGACCTCAATCTGCCTCAGAGTTTTGACAAATGATTAACATACATACTCCTAAAATCAATTTCATTGTATATGTAACTTCAACATTTACAAGGACAAAGAAGCTGTATAATCTATTTGTATGGTTAGTGCCCAAGTCATAAAGTGCACAGTGCTATATTATGTAAAGTGCCTTGGTGCAGTCTAAAACAAATAAATATATATAAAAAAATATATATTGCATACATGCAACATGATCTTTCTAATAGGAATAATATACAGTTAATTTACACATGTATAAAGCTCTTTATCAATATTAAAACCATGTGACTCTTTGTTGTCCAGTTACAAGATGTAAAATGTTTCTAACACTTTTTTAATTCCTTCTCTCTATCCCCATCCATTTTTATTTTGGGTATTTGTGCAATATAGCTATATTTCAAATAAGATGGATTACTCATGGGGTTTCTCAAAATGTCATGCTATTGTATAGCTCAGATCTTTATCAGTGATAGTACAGAGGTTCTGTAGGATTTTCCTTTGTACAGGTAAGGTTGTATATATATATGTATATAATTTATGCACATTATATATTTTTTGGGGGAAGCCCTCCAAACTCCGCTTTTTTAGTTTTTAATTAACCTTTAATTACCCTCACCATGCAATACTCTTACCTTCCTACCTTAATCCCTAAAATACCCTTATCATCAAAAACCTTTACTCACCCTATAACCCTAAAACACCCTTACCACCCAAAACCCCTACCCAACCCTAAACCCTAAAAACACCCTTACCAACCTTTTGGAAAGTGGGTTATAGATAAGGGTAAGTTTTCACCTACCACTGGTAATAAGGCACCAACACACTATAGGGTCTAGTAAAGATCTCAGTAATTTAGCCCCTTGCTCAGCCTTTGGTAGATGACAATGAGCAGTCATGCCTAACTTAGGAGACGGAGTTTAAAGCATTTAAAACATCAATACATCATAAAAGCTAGTCAAAATACACAATGAAAATCCCACACCAATTTATAAAGTTAGGTAAGATTTTTATGAACAAATAGACACCAAAATTACAAACTTACAATGTAGAGAACCGAAGATATGAATTTTTAAACATTAACCACTTTACAGTGCTTAAAAACATAAAGTGGTACACTGGAACATCTGGTCACACTTGACCGGGACAAAATCAAAGTTTGAGGCCGACCACGATGGAGCCCTATTAGGACACAGTAAGTGGGAGGCGCTGGTCAAAATATTACCATCACACTTTTCTGAAATGTTTTCTTCCAATGTAACTCGACAGCGTGACTTTCCACAGGGCCCCAGCCAAATCCTGAAAGTCTGGAGCTCTGAAGCTTTCAGCAGGATGAACCTGACTTCCTGACTGGGTCGCGGCTGTAGGTAGTCGGCTTCTCTCATGAGGTCGGGTTGGTTACCTCATGAAACGTTTTCACAAAAGTTCTCCAAACTTTAGGAGGTGCTTACTGACCTTCTCCTTGTAGGTTCAAAGTTTCCTAATGACCACTCCAAACATCTGGAATTTCCTAGATGGCTTCTTGGATGTCTGGATCACAATTCCAACAATGCACCTGGCCAAATCCTTAAAAGTCCACTAGACACACTCCATGATGGGGGCTCTTGATGGAGATGATGCAGGTGGGCTCTGTTAACCTGTAGCCTGCAGGGAGCCCACTCCTTAATCCTTCTTGAAGCAAGGCACAGTCTCCAGGATTGTAGTACCAAATTGTGTAGCATGCACAGTCATTTAGAGTGCAGACCTTTTGGTGCAGATTCAGATTCCAGCAGGGCAGTACTTCTTCTCCTTTCAGCTTCAGGCTGCAGATCCGAGAGACTAGGCAGCTCTCACGTATTTGTTCAGTGTTCTGGGGCAACAAGCAGGGGGCACCTCTGTCTAATGAAATGCTAGGTGTCATCCAAAAACATGACAACTTCCTCCAAAGTGTAGCATCTTCTTGTCCCACAAAGCACTACTCTTCCATATTCCAACATGGATGATTTCTCTCCAGAGGAGCTAGCTAAACCACCCCACAGTGTGGCTCACTTTCATTAGCTCTCCTTCCCCTGACCTCTGCAAATTTCTACCCTAAGCCTGCCATCTGGCTGGGGCACTGGATGTGGGGGTAGGTATGCCTGACATTCAGTACAGATCTGCTCTCTCTTTGTGCTCAGTTTGATTTACCCAGCCACTTCAGCAGGACCCATCTTTCTCAGCTTCAGAGCTCTCTCCTTCAGATAACCTCTGCTCCCGCCAGCCCACTTATCACTTAATCAAATCAGCCTGACTAAGCCTGTTAAGGCTGACCAATCAGCAGAGATCATTAGAAGGCTGGATTTTTGCTTACAGAAGAGAAAGTTCTACAACTTCTCTTCTGTACTATCTTTTAAGTCCTTAAATAATATTTTTTGTTTCCTTACCCAACAATAGTTATTTCTAAATAAAATATTGCAATGATAACCTATGGAGCTAGGTATCTACAATAGGAAATCAAATGTAATGGGCAGTTTTCACTCAGTAGGGCATATACAACGTATTTATAAGGTTCTGTTTATAGTTACATGCCCCACTCCTCAGGGACACCTAGGTGAGACATGGGGGGGGGGGGGTCCTAATATGTAAAACAGTATGGTATCCCTTTTACAGTGGCATACCACCAAAATTGATTTTGCACACAACTTGCTTTTAAAGACAATCTGCAAAGCCAGGCTGCCTTTAAAATGACAGCAGGCTCTAAGCAGTGCACGCATACAAGTGCAGGAAATCTGGTGGGCCTCTAAACTTCCAAACCCTATTACATACAAGGGGCTTATAGGTAGTTTGAACTCCCTATCCCTATTATATACCAGGGACTTATAGGGTCTGTCAATACCAATTATGAGAATTTACTTTTAAGGACAGACAGCAAGGCAGAACTGCCTTTAAAAGGTCGGCAGGCACACAGCAACGCATACATTCAAGTGCAATAAATCTCCTGGGCCTCTGAATCTCCATGCCCTATTATATATAAGGGACATATACATAGATTGCACCTCCTGGCCCTGTGATCTACTCGGGACATACAGGATCTGTCAGTACCAATTGTAAGTGTACCATATTACAAGTACCTTTTTACACATGGCACTGGGTCTTGGCCTGGTTAACATAGTCCAGGGTACAGTCAGAGTCAGTTGCCACCAGTATCATTCAGCAAAAATTGGGGATGAACAGTCCAAAAGGATGACTCTCTAACATGACCCCCTAACAAAAGATGATGGGTAAATATATTGAACTCTGGTAGTCCTCATCAGCTAAGTGGAAAAACCTGGATAGTCCACCCACATTGGCATGGGCATTCCAAGGCCTGTATTCTACTGTGAAGTCCATCCCTTGCATAGAAATGGACCACCTCAATAGCTTCTGATTCTCCTCTCTCATCTTCATGAGCCACCTGAGAGGTCTGGTCAGTTTGAAACCAAAAGCGATTAGGAAACAGGTATGGTGTCAGCTTTTTCAGGGACCAAACCACATCAAAATCATCCCTCTAAATGGCACCTCATATTTGCTCATCTGGGGAGAGGTCACCTGCTAATAAAGGCAACTGGCTGATCAAGGCCCTTCTCATTTACTTGTGCCAACACTGCCCCAACCCCTGGTTCTGAAGCATGTGTCTGAATCACACATTTCTTGGTACTGAAGACATAGCTTCTTCCAGAGTGTCACAGACCTACTGACGCTCCAGGGGCCATGCCACTTTCTTTGGCCTCTTCTTAGTCCTCCCAGGTGATCCACAATGGTTCCAAAGTTCTGAACACATTTTCTATAGTACCCAGTCAGACCAAGAAATTCCAGAATTTCAGACATGATACTTAATGACAATAGTGACCGTTCTAGTGTGAAAACATTCTGCACACTAAGCTGCCTTCCCGCTTCTCCAGAACAATTCAAAGAAGTGTCTCATTTTCTATCCAGAGTAGAAAGAAAGTTTGTGAAATAGCTGTCAAATATTGACAATGAGCAAACTTGCAGGGGCTTATTATTACCAGACTGTATTGCAAGACTAGCGTTTCTCCAGTGGCAACTCAGACATACCCATAAACTCCTTCCTGACAAAGGAGGAGGAAAAATAAAGTAATCACAGGAAAACAATAGTTCTTGAGAGGCTGTCTTGCATCCAAACCAACCTCCTTTCTATCTGTTTACCAGCCCACAGCTATGGACATGCTTTTGGAGAAATTAATACAATTGTAATTTGTTTATTGCTCATTGTTTGATGTGCACACATTTAAATGTGTTTATTTAAACTCAGCATTTAACACATGTCAGGAATTGGGTTGTTGATTGAGGAGGGTGTGAGCCCTTCTCAAGCAAGAGGCACAATCCTTCTCAGGGTGAACCACGAAAAGTCACTAAATTAACATGTGCGTAAGCCTCTGATAGTTTGACACAACAACAGTAAGCCTTAACTTAGAGACAATGTGAAGTATTTAGAAGTACATAACCAGTAACAGAGTGATAACACAACACAAGAACAATCCCACACTAATTTAGGGAAATATAGTACATTTTCATAAATTATTTGACACCAAAACAATAAGAAACCAATCAGTGGAACTGAAGAAATTACAGTTCAAAGAATTAAGGTAAGTACAGTGCTGAAAAGCTTAAGATGACACCTGTGGTTATCTGGTTATGGGAGACTGGGGGAAAGACACAAATTCAGGCTGGCCACAATGGAGCGCGAGCCGAATACAGGGACCCGGTTAGTCCAGTTGAAAAAGATACATTCTAAAGCCCAGCACAGAGTGTTCCATTCGCGGTGGAGGAAACTGCGAAGAGCAGGAAGAGCATCATGAATGGTCGTTGCCGTAGCTCAAAAATCCTGTTGAGGATCACCAACAGGAGATGCTGTAGTGCAAAGTTTAGATCTCACATTTTCACTCATTGCTGGCAATCGCTGTAGTGTGAAGAGTGCTGTTCACCAAACTTCGGGTTGGCTGTCTGCGCAGGAAGCAAGATCTTGCTTCGAACAGACCTGTTCAGGGTCACGAAGAGCCCAAACTTCATGGTGTTTCATTTTCTTCAAGTAGGGACCACAACTGATGCCACAGCAAAGGTCCAGGACCTAGGAGGATCTCCTGGGGATCCGGAACTCGCTCCAGTTGAATTCAACAGGGCTCACGTAGGTCCAGTACAGCAGGTTTAGTTATGAAGTTGCAGGGAGACCTCTGGAGCTTGTTGTGTAATTGGTGCTCAGAACAAGAGGTCAGTCAGCTGACCCTTGGAGTCACTTCAGCCTAGAATGAAGGGTGCAGGTCCAGTCTTCCTTATCAAACAGCATGGTAAGTTTAAAGCAGGTTTAGTTGCCGACCCAGACAGATCCAATGCAGCTGGAAACTCTTTTTTCTGTAGCATCCACAGGTCAAGGAGTATACTAAAGAGTGTGTCTGAGGGTCCCCTTTTTATACCTGGTGCCCACTTGGAAGTGGAAGAAATCTTTGGAGGTTCCCCCTACAGAAGTGTATGGAATGTCCTGCCTCCTTGCCCTGTCTCCAGTCTGTATGCAGACACAATAGGCTAGTGTGAAGTCCTTTATGTTTGAGCTGAGGAAGTATTTGAAGTGTAAGTGTGGTAGCTGACAGCTCCGCCCCCTCATCAAGTAAGTTGCTACATCCTGCCAACTCCCAGACCCTCTATTTTGTGGCGGTGTGGGAGGAATACACAACCACACCTAGTCATGTGACCTAGGAAACAGGCTGCAGGCATCAAATGATTAGGATAAAAAAACACTAAATTTCTAAAAGTGGCATTTTCCGAACTGTGACTTAAAATCCAACTATACTATTTAAGAGAATTTGAAATTGCAATGCCTAGGACATCAAACATGATATTTCCACCTGCTCCCAACCAAATGTTATCACTTATTAAATGTAATAAGGTAACCCAATGTTATCCAGTGGGAGGGTTAGGCCACACAGTAGTGAAAAATGAATTTAGGAATTTTTCACAACCAGGCCATGTAAAGCGTAAAATTTAAAACCCGGCTTTTTAAATACCCTGCCTTAGCGCTGTTTAGGCCTTCCCTCAGGCTGACTTATATAAACTAAAAAGGGAGGTCTAGGCCTTGCAAAAGGTTTATTTTGCCAGGATTAAATGGCAGTTTAAAACTGCACACAGGCTGCAGTGTCAGGCCTGACACATGTTTAAAAGGGGATACATGAGTGAGTAGCACAATAAGCACTGCAGACCCACTGGTAACATTTAATTTACAGGCCCTGGATACATGTTGTACCAGTTTAATAGGGACTTACACCCATTTTGCACATTTAATTTAGTTGTAAGCCATTATTACCATGTTTAGCGGAGAGCGCACAAACCCATTATCATTTGTCAGCAGTGATAAAGTGTGCAAAGTCTTAAAGTCAACAAAAACAGGTTCAGAAAACAGGAGGGGGTGAAGGCAAACGGTTTGGGCTGACACTGCAGAGAGAGCCAGGTCCAAAAACACTCCTTTAGATGTGGAAACAGGGGAGGAATTTTCTTGCCTACTAAATCACTTTAGATGCTTGAATGGATGAGCATTTTTTGCTATATCTCCTGATATTGCCTTATTATCAGATGACAGTTAATAAGGATAATGAGCTTGGTGTAACTGGTTCTTGGCCAGCATAGTATGGTACAAAAGGAATCTAAAATGCACATAAATGGAACAAATTATGTTGTGTTACTCTGCAAGGACAATCTCACAGCAGTCAGGTATGTGAAGTGATGCAGAGCCACCATATCTAAAACATTAGCAGAGATAACAAAAGCTTTTTAGCATTTTTGTCTCAAGCACAAGGTATTGGTCACAGTGTAATACTTTCCATGAATTTACAATTTAGTGCCAGACTGACATTCACAATATCTGAACAACTGCAGTGATTGTCACTGATATCTGAGGAAATACTTTAACCAATTTTATGACAAGACCAAATAGAAGAATACATTATTTCAGTTTTAGTGCCTTACGTTCGGATTGTCTACAGCTCCATGGTGTTTCACAAAGGTGATGCGTCCTGTGGTTTATTATCTAAGAGAGAGAAGAATGAGATTGATAGTTTATCTGGACAATATTTTACTAATGAATCAGGATGTGGAGGGGTTGAAAGTGATGACGGATTTGTTGAAGGATGTGTGTTTTGTGTTAAATCTGGAGAAGTCTGTAATTTCACCTTCTCAGAGTATGGAATGTCTAGGGTTTGTGGTGGACACAAGGAAAAGTTGTTGGCATTTACAAGAAAAGAAGGTAAAAAAAACAAACAGGAAGTTTTTTCAATGTTAAAAAAGGACTCTGTAAAATTAAGAGAGTTGGAATGAGTGCTCTGTCTCTTGTCATCATCGATTCAGGTTGTATTCCCAGGTCCACTTCATTACAGGTCGCTTCAACGTTTGAAGGTTCAGAGATTGGCAAAAGGGTTCTGGTACTGGGATATTGTTCTTTTAAACAAGGAAGCGACAAAAGATTTGATTGGGTGGAAAGAGAATTTGGAGGCTTGGAATGGAAAGGCTATATTTGGGAATCAGCCTGATTTTGTTTTGGAGAGCGATGCGAGCAACCTAGCTTGGGGGGCATCTTGTTGGACAAGGAAGACAGGTGGTGCCAGGACAATCGAGGAGAAGTTAAAACATATAAATTGTATGGAGATGCAGGCAGGTTTGTTAGCACTGCAAGGTTTTCCGAGGGATCTGAAAGGAAGGTTAGTTCTTCTGCGTATGGACAATGTGAAAGCGGTTACTTATGTGCACTAATTGGGAGGAAGAAGGTCAAAAAAATTAGCGGAGTTGGCAAAGGAAATTTGGCAATTTTGCATAGAACAAAAAATAGAATTGAAAGCGGAATATTTGCCAGGGAAGATGAACGTAGTTGCAGATTGGTATTCCAGGAATGTGGTAGAGTACAGCAACTGGAAGCTAAACAGGAGGATTTTCAGGAAGATTGTGGAGGTATTTGGCCCTTTGTAGGTGGATCTGTTTGCTTCACGACCGACCTTTCAGTTGCCAAGGTATGTGAGTTGGAGTCCGGATCCAGGAGATATAGCAATGGATGATTTTCGGCAGGATTGGAAGGAAATAAAAGGGTATGCTTTTCTACCTTTCTCAATGATTTAGAGGGTGTTGGTCCAAGTGAGGAGACAAGGATGTCATCTGGTACTGGTAACTCCTTTTTGGAAGTGTCAGCCATGGTTTCCGACAGTGATGGAGTCGGCAGTGGAGGAACCCCTTCTGGTAGATGTGGTCAAGGGATTAATGATAGGAGTAGATGGGGTGGAACATCCATTAGTGGAATCAGGTTTTCTCAACCTTCTAGTTTGGAGGATATCAGATATTCAGGAGGAATGCGAGGACTTTCAAAAACAGCTTCTAACTTGCTCAATGACTCTTGGGCTCCAGGAACCAATAAAAAGTACAGAGGATCTTGGAAGGTATGGTTTTGTTGGTGCATGGGAAGCAGTTTAGATCCGGTGGAGGCGGATGATGTAAAGGTGGAAAATTCTTTGACTAATCTATTTGAAAAAGGAATGCCTTACAGAGCAGTGAATTGTTATAGATCTGCTGTGGCAGCTGGGCATTCTTTAGTACAAGGAGTGCCAGTGGGGAAAAGTCCTCTAGTATGTAGGGTCATGAAGGGTATATGTTTAATGAGACCTCCCATGTCAAGATATAAAACTTCATGGGATGTTGATTTGGTATTGAAGTGATTTCAGGATTGGCCAGATAATAAGTATCTTGAGGCAAGAGAATTGTCATGGAAGTTGGCTACATTTCTATGTTTGATTTCTTTTAGAAGGGTTTTAGATGTTAAAGCCTTGAAGGTGTCTAGACCGCTGTATCAGCCAGGTGGTGTGGTTTTTAAGATTTTTAAGAGCACCAAGACTATGTCAGGGTCGCTTTGATGTCTGAGATTTGATGATGCAACAAAACTGTGTGTGGAGAGTTGTATTAAAGAGTATGAATCGGCAATGATGGAGAAGAGGAATGATGGTGTAGATCAACTGTTGATTTTAAATGTGAAACCATTTAAACTCGAAAGTAATGCGACTATTGCAAGGTGGGTTAAAGTGACTATGAAAGAGGCAAATGGGGTAATGTCCAAGTTAACTGCTCATAGTGCAAGGGGTACAATGGCTAGTAAGGTAAGTATGTTGGGGGGTAGAGTAGAAAAGATCTTGAATGCAGCAGATTGGTCTTTGGCAGATACTTTTGGGAAGTTTTATTTTAAGGATGTAGATCATGTTTCAAAATGTGTTTTACGAAAGCTTTGAACATGCATAATGCTAACCTCCTGTCTTGCCATAAAATGACGGTTCTTAAAGGTTTACTGAATAAAGAATTGAGATGTTATTAAAGACAATGAGGCTAGCATTATTCCGAATACCTTTCCCATTTGGGATGAGTGAGTGGAGTTTATTACAAAAAAAAGAATGGAGGAGTAAGAAGGAAGAAGGTAAGATGAGTATTTCTTTTTAAGGGTGTGTGATTAAGGTGAAGTTGATTAATTTAGATATTTTGTGATGTAGGATTCTATTCAGGATGTTCCTGGGATGGTTTCATTTGTGGGTGTTTATTTATTTATTTTTAAAGACATGAAGATAGAATACTGTGGATCCAAGATTTGTGATTCGAAGTTGTTAAGGAAGACGAACGAAAGAGGAAGAAGATGGAGGAAACAGAGACTTTATATGGTTGAACATTCTTTTTAATTGTGATGTTTCTATGTTCCATTCTGGGAGCTTTTAAGTGGTGATGCTTCTTAGAAGGAGTTAATAAAAGGTTATGCTTAATGCTAGCCTCCTTGTCTTTAATAATATCTTGATTCTTTATTCAGTAAACCAATACCAATCTTCATTATTGGGGCCTTTGCCTGCTGGTCTATTTGCTTCCAGACTGAACTCAAAGCTAGGTCATTTTTTCAGATGGAAGCACTACCTTGAGTTGCTTTCTTGCAAGAGTGGTGTGTAAGGACCAGATGCATTAAAGGGTTTTGCCCATTTTGTGTCTATGGGAAAATGTGTTCATGCATATGGCCCTTAGAGTTTCTACATGTTTTTCCACCCTGTGCTTTGATACCCTGGCCATGGAGATTTCAACCTTGTTTTCCCTTTCTCTTGTAGTTGTCTGTAGACATTGCCTTATTTCTTCCAATTTATCTTTAGCTGTTTTTGAATTCTTTTTTTTGTTTAAATCGTTTTTATGAACCTTTGTTGCTTGTCTTGCACATTGATCAGTACAACATTACAGTCAGAGGAGCACTCATGCAACAGTTGGGAAAAAAGGAGAGAAATAAATACCAGTAGCAAGGTACACTTTGACTAATAACGACATAACAATGCAAATTCAGGGTGCGTTAATTACAACTAAGCCTGTGGCAATATCTCAAGAAGGACAAAGTGGTGCTGCTAAGTCTACACATCAGGTAGTATGCGAGTAGCGTAGGAACAGTGCAGTTCTAACATAAGCTGGGAAATAGGGTGCAACAAAATAAGGACAACAAAAGCAAAGGATGGGTAGGGGAGAGCCGCGTAAGACCTGCTGTCATATCTAAATTCGCTGGAGGGTCTCAGACACCTCTAAGACTGAGTGGTAGCAGGATTCCGTGGCACAGGCGCGGTGACTGTCCGAGTGTTGGTGTTATTCCACATTCACGTCTGTGGGGGGGGGGTACCCTGAGTGATGATCCTCTGTGATGCAATTGGGGATCCTGTGTCTGTGTCTGCCCCTGAAGTTTGGAAACCATTGCATCCCATTGAGGTACCAGGGGGAACATACAAATTGCAAACAGGACCTCTCTGCATAGTACCGCACCCTCCGCCCTTGCCCAGTTGAGTAGGGATCTGCGCCAAGCAAGAGGATGCAGTGGCAGGGGGTAATTCCACCGCTTGGTTAGCAAGCATTTGACCGTTATTAGACCAAGGTCTACAAACTGTGTTGCAGCTCTGTATTTCTTGTTTCTGCTGAAGAGGTGTAACACATGGGCTTCCAAGGTCGGGGGAATGGTACGGGAGGTGCAGCTCATGAGAGTAGTGGTCACAGTCCTCCAATAGTCAGTCAGGACTGGACACCCCCAAAGCATATGTATTAGGTCAGCATCTAATTGCCGGCAGCGGGGACAAGCTGCATCTATGCGAAGGAAGTACCTATTCATGTGAGCTGGGGTAAGGTAGGCCTGATGGAGTATGAAAAATTGTATCTGTTGAAATCATTCATTCAGGGGGATGTGGGGCGGGCCACCACGAGCAGCTAACCATTCCCTATCCATAAATGCCCTACCAAGTGCCCCTCCCAGCGAAGTCGAAGTCGGGTGAGATTTGCTTCCGTGTGTTGTCGGAATGAAAATGCGAACCAGTGCAAAGACATCCACCAGGCGATCCATTGCAGCTGGGAGGCCAGGTAGTAATGCTCGAAATTGGGCCCCGCGAGGCCGCCCAACTCAGTAGGTAGGTAAAGTTTTCCCTTGGATACTGTATGGAGTGGGGTCACCCCTGTAAAATCCCTTACTACTCTTTCCCATTGCTTAAAGAAGGGGGGTGGGATGATGAGGGGCAGAGTGGCAAAGTAATATAGGAGGCGGGAGAGAACCACCATCTTAACCAGGGCGATTCTACCAGAGATTGCCAATGGGAGGGTTTTCCAGAACTCCATCTGAGACCGAATCGCCTTGGTAGCACGGTCAACGTTTTTGTCGAAGAGGTCAGCTTTGGCGCGATAAACCTTGACTCCTAGGTAACACAAAGGATGGGTGCACCAGGCCACTGGTGCCCCCGAGTGTGTAGCCCGAATCCCTGATGTCCCCTAAGAACGGGGAGAGTATGGACTTTGTTGAGTTGACTTGCAGACCGGAGGCTCACGCAAAAAGGCTAAGGGCTCGGTCAATGGAAGGGGGAAAATCATGAAGGCCATCACCTAGTTCGATCCCCATATCTACGTGCATGCAGGTATGAGCCGTCAGTGGCTCCACCGCTAACGCAAATAGTAGCGGGGACAACGGGCATCCCTGCCATGTACCACGTCGTACTCAAATCGGATCTGAAATATATGGGCCCGTCCGAACCCGAACTGATGGATTACAGTATAACAACTGTACTAAGCCGAGGAAGTAGGGACCAACTCCAAAACGTGTCAGGGCAGCAAATAGTAAATTCCAGGCCAGTGAGTCGAAGACCGTCTCAAGGTCTAATACCATGTAACTGGAGCGCGGCCAGATGGTTGTGGCATAGTCTGCCACCCGAAAGTAGCGGCGTACCTTCAGGGCCATGTTACGCTGTGGAACAAATCCATTCTGGTCAGAATATACCAGATCAGGGACTAGTGGGGGTACCCGGTTGACCAAGACTTTCGCCAGGATCCTATAATCCAAATTCAAGATAGCAATCAGCCGGTAGGAGTCAGGAGACGTGGGGTCTTTACCAGGTTTCAGCAGAGACACCACATTAGCCGTACGCATGGATGGGGGCAGATGGGGTCCCTTCCGAGATTGCCTCCAGGAACTCCGAGTGCAGTTGCGGCACCAAATATTCTGCGTAAGTTTTGAAAAATTCCATTGGGAGTTGTCTGGTCCTAGAGTTTTACCTGAGGACAAGGCAAGTAATGCGTCCCGTATTTCGTCTTCTCCTATAGGAGTGTCCAGTTCCAGGGTCTGATCCAACGTCAGAGTAGGTAACTCCACCGTGTCCAGGAAGGATCCCACGTCATGAGCGTTACCTGTCAGGAAGGTGTTGTAAAGGCGGGTATAGTGTTCAGTCATCAGCACTTGAATGTCTCCCTAAGTGTTGCGTTCTCGCTGAGGTCGTCAAGGAGGAAATGTATGGGTCACTGGGGATGTTCCTGTCTAATCAAGTAAGCCAGTAGTCTCGTGGCTTTGTCTGCTGTTGATTGGGAGAAGAACGAGTGCGCCAAATAGTTATAGCAGTGCAGGCGGTCAAGAAGTGTCTCCCGTTCGAGCATCGGAGCGCTGCTACCGTGCCGGGTTTGTGACAACCTGTGACTCGAGTTGGAGTAACTGATCCTCAATGCAGGTCAGTGAGGTGTCTAACTGCCTGCGAATGCTCCAATTCTGACCCAGACAATGGCCTCTAACCACCACCTTAAAAGCCTCTCATTCAGTGAGGATTGAGTCCATAGAACCGATATTAAGTGCAAAATAGTTAGCTAGTGCAGACTCCAGTGAGCCTCGGAGAGGGGTTCTTCCAAAGCTGGAGTCTGTAAGCTCCAGGTCGGAACCGGAGGAGGTGACGCTCCGCAGGCCAGGTGCATCAACAAGGGATTATGATCGGAGTGTGTCCGACCAAGATAATCTGTTGCTTGTATCAAAGGGAGGAGGGCTGTGTATGCAAGTACATGGTCAAGGCACACAAGTAGCTTATGAACTGGGGAACAGAAGGAGTATACTCTGGAGTGAGGGTGTCGTTCCCGCCAAACATTCGAAAGGGCCCAGTTACCTAGCCATGTGTTTAAAAGGCAAGCATTGGATGAGGCTGTAGCCATGCTTGAGGTTAGTAGCTGGATGGCCCTGAACTGCCTTCGCCTCAACTCGGATAAGACCGAGATTATGACCTTCGGAAGACTCTCCCCAGAATGGTCTTATGGTTGGTGGCCAGAAAAGCTTGGCCCCCCACCTGTTCCAGTGGAAAAAACCCGAAATTTGGGAGTGATTTTTGACACTAAGTTGGTTTTCGACCTCCATACCAACAAGGTTGTGTCATCTTCTTTTTTCATTCTGAAAAAAATTAAGAAGTTGTTGCCTTACCTCCCGCCGTCAGCTGGGAAGACTCTGGTCTCCACCCTAGTCTTCTCCAGGATAGACTATGGGAATGCACTCTTCCTTCATACCCAGAAGCGTGTCACAACGAAGCTGCAATCTATTCAGAATGCGGCTGCTAGGATTCTTCTTAACATCCCTCGTCGCAAATCCACCACTCTTGGTATCCGTCAGCTTCACTGGCTGAGAGTCGAGAGCCGCGTCAAGTTTAAGGCCCTCTGCATTGCTTATAAGGCAGTACATGGCATGGGACCTAGGTTCTTGATTGAAGCCTTTCAACTGTATACTCCCAGCAGGCAGTTAAGATCGGCCAACATCAGTCTCCTCCCTGTGCCACGCACAAGATCGGTCACCTGGGGACACAGGCGCTTTCTTGTGGCCACTCCAAAACTTTGGAACCTCCTGCCACTAGCCATCAAAACCGCCCCGAATCTGATGAGCTTTCGCAGGCTCTTGAAAACATGGTTGTTCAATCAGTAAGAGGATGGTTTGATGATAGACTCCAGTTGCCCTACAGCGCCGAGACACCTTCGGGTATTTGTTGCGCTATAAAAGTCCCGTAAATAAATAAATAAATAAATATTAGTGAGGGGGGGAAGGAGCGATCAAGGGAGACATTGAGTACTGCATTAAAATCCTCCCCAGGAGCCATGGGATGTCTCTACAATGGAGCAAAATCTCTGAGGGATCACTCATTAAGGTGCCCTGGTGAACATTGGGTGGCGTATAGGGAACCCAATAAAATCGGTTGGCCGTTCAGTCTGCCGCCTATCAGGACTTACCACCCCATTGGGTCTGTCAGAACTTCCTTTTCTTCCCATGGGACCACTGCCTTAACCCATGTTATCACCCTCTCTAGCCATGGATGAATAATTGGTGCTGTACATCTGGCCATGCCAACGTTGGCGCAAGCAGGTGGCTTCCAAGGCCATCAGATGCGTCTCCTGCAAAAATGCAATACTCGTCTTATGACGCTGCAAATAAGCATAAATGGCGTGTCGCTTAGAAGGTGTCTGGTTGCTCTTGACATTCCAAGTGTGGACGTTAAGGTCTGTCATCAAGGCAACTAAGGTTAGTGTGCCCAGGCCGGATACTGAGGGGGCCTCCGTGTGTGGGGCTCCCTTGGATGTGGAGGACATGAGGCAGCAGGTCTGTAGGGTTGGCAACTCATACAGGGTGAGTAACATTTTAAGGTGAGGTCACAAGCAACCTTGCCGCAGGAAGAGAGTGGAACCTCAACATGAGGAACTGCCCAAACAATCATGCCAAGTCATGGCTACAGAACTGTCATCGTTATTTGACTTTGGGGGGGAAGAAGAGTACGACCAACGAATGAGAGGAGTCAGTGTTAGAACCGTCCCCATCAAATGACCTCAATAGAGCAGGAAATGGGGCATCACGGAAATACTATGGTGTTTTAACATGCATATAAGTCATAAGTCAATTTAATGTCAGGGACTTCGGGGGAGAGAAGGGAACCTGTAGAAGGGAGTAAACAATGCATAATCTGTCCTCTTCAAAACCCCCAAGAAAGCATGTGAAAAAAGGCATCATACAAAATGCAAGTAACATTCAAACTTGTCTTGAATTCATGCAGCAGTCTGACCTGAATGTATAGCAAATATCAGATAATGCCATCCGCAGTTTGTGGGGTGACACCCTGAAGTGGGGGAAAATCTGCATCTAAGGACCATTTCTGTGTGGATCCGGGGGCTCTGGATATGAGCGGAGAGGTAGCAGAGCTGACTGTGGACGGAGATCTGGAGGGCCAAAGGGCCCCTTGACATTCCAATCAGATTAGGTCAGGACTGGGGATGGTCACTGCATGTCCCATGGTCTTGGCCTTGCCCCCTCTGCGTCGACCTCCACGAGGACGTTCACGAGGCCTGGACTCATCAGATGGTTTGGGTGCCGACGCCAGAACCTGTTCCTCAAGCCAGTCCCATGTCTCAGCGGGGGAGTCAATGTTTTTTGTAGGGGCATTTTTGATAACACGCAGACGGGCCGGGAGGGGCAAGGAGTAGTGAAGGTCCAGGTCACAGAGCTGTTTTTTGATGGCAGGGAAGGTGGCTCGTCTCCTTTGCACCTGAGCTGTATAATCAGGAAAGAGAGAAACTGAGACATTTTGCACTATAGGGCCGGGGTGTTTGCGTAGCTCCCGTAGTATAGTGTCTCTGTCCCTGAAGGTCATGTCTCAGATTATAAAGGGCGAGGGCGCGCCCCAGGAGGTGGTCTGCAAGCAGGTATGCGGTGGGCTCGCTCCACCATCAATTGTGGGGAGAGCAATCCAGGGGGCATGAGCTCCTTCATCCAGGTCTTCGTGAAGGTCTATGAGTCTTGTCCCTCCGCCCCTTCGGGGAGATTGCCTATGCGTACATTATTTCGGCATGAACGACCCTCCGGGTCATCTACTTTGTCCACCAGGGTGCAAACTCGACCCAACAGATCTTGGAGTGCGGAAGAGCAATTCTGGGACCGGAGTCGGAGATCCGCTAGTGTGGTATCCGCATCACGAAAACGGTCTCAAAGTCTGTGTTGGTCGGCTCGAAGGAGTGTGAAATCTGAGGTGATAGTGTCCATGCAGCATTCCAAGGATGTGCGGGTCAGATCCAGGGCATTGCCAATGCATTTCACTGCTGCCGGTACAGAGTCTAGTTCGGTGGTAATCACAGTCGTCGATCCGGAGGTCGTGAGTAATGTCCCAGTCTGGCCCCCAGCTGTTTTTGAAATCTTGATTATGACTGGGATACTCCAGTGGACGGTATTGAACCTTTCAGTATATCTTTGTCTCCTCCAGGGCATTTGACAGCATTTTCTGACCTTCTCTTATTCTTGGACTGAAGGAATTTCCACAGCTTACAAGTTGGCGTGAAGGCTTTGATATAGTTGGTGCATGGAAAGGCACCTTGATCCCGTTTTGTCAAAGAACAACGATGCAGTCCTGAATTTCCTAGCCTCTGAGACTTCTGAAGGAACGCATTTCCATAATATTAATGGGGAAAGAGCTGCAATTTCTGCTGGTCACAAAGAGGTTGACAATAACCAGTTGGGGAACATCTCCTAGTTTGTATGTTGTTGAGGTATTAAGTTTTCCCATCCGCTTAAGCCATCTTAATCAGCTCTTTGAAATGTCAGTTTGGTTTTGCAGTTATTTCAGAATTGGACAGATAGTGATTCCATTTGTTTTTAAATCCTGACAACATTGCTCTGTTTAGTTTTCTGTAGACTGGTGGTTTTGGACATTAGGACTCTGTATATTGCCACTATGGAATGCTGACCTAGAAGTGTTTTCCTTTCTATAACAATACATGCAAAAATACATTGGTTTTATTTGGGAATCTCAGTTTCCTTTGCTCCCAAGATTTTGTAATGAGCTAAGTCTCAATGAGTTTATTTTAAAGAGAGCCCATTTAAAAACCGTTTCTCCTCAGATGTGGATCTACTTTAGAAAGCCTGTTGGTCCTATTTCTTCTCCTACCTTGGCAAGATTGGTCAAATGGGTGATTTAGCTGGCAGGTGTTAATACATGCAATCTTAACACACATTCAGCTGTGGGTGCTGTAGCATCCAATGCCTATTTGACTGAAGCAAAACTTGAAGATATTCATATATTGGCCGACTGGTCAAGGGTTTCTATTTTTTTAATATATTTATTGGAAATTGGTGACTCATGCTTTCTTCAAAGCTCTTGAAGGGCTTTCAGTGGCATAATAGAGCAAACAGACATGCATTAAAATGCAGATTTTACTAGCTACTTAGTAAACAAACGTTCTGATCCAACTAAAGATATGGAGACTAGTGTTAGCTCCTCCATATTACATCATTTAAATTATACAAAATGCCAGGTTGGCTTGTGTTTACTCCACTGCCCCCCTTGAATTCTACATTGACCACAGTAAAAGCACCTACAACTGTCCCTTCTTAAAGAGACCAGAGTGGATTTTGAGATGGAGGATGCAGTGGCAGGGGGTAATTCCACCGCTTGGTAAGCAAGCATTTGGCCGTTATTAGACCAAGGTCTACAAACTGTGTTGCAGCTCTGTATTTCTTGTTTCTGCTGAAGAGGTGTAACACATGGGCTTCCAAGGTCGGGGGAATGGTACGGGAGGTGCAGCTCATGAGAGTAGCGGTCACAGTCCTCCAATAGTCAGTCAGGACTGGACACCCCCAAAGCATATGTATTAGGTCAGCATCTAATTGCCGGCAGCGGGGACAAGCTGCATCTATGCAAAGGAAGTACCTATTCATGTGAGCTGGGGTAAGGTAGGCCTGATGGAGTATGAAAAATTGTATCTGTTGAAATCATTCATTCAGGGGGATGTGGGGCAGGCCACCACGAGCAGCTAACCATTCCCTATCCATAAATGCCCTACCCAGTGCCCCTCCCAGCGAAGTCGAAGTCGGGTGAGATTTGCTTCCGTGTGTTGTCGGAATGAAAATGCGAACCAGTGCAAAGACATCCACCAGGCGATCCATTGCAGCTGGGAGGCCAGGTAGTAATGCTCGAAATTGGGCACCGCGAGGCCGCCCAACTCAGTAGGTAGGTAAAGTTTTCCCTGGATACTGTATGGAGTGGGGTCACCCCTGTAAAATCCCTTACTACTCTTTCCCATTGCTTAAAGAAGGGGGTGGGATGATGAGGGGCAGAGTGGCAAAGTAATATAGAAGGCGGGAGAGAACCACCATCTTAACCAAGGCGATTCTACCAGAGATTGCCAATGGGAGGGTTTTCCAGAACTCCATCTGAGACCGAATCGCCTTGGTAGCACGGTCAACGTTTTTGTCGAAGAGGTCAGCTTTGGCGCGATAAACCTTGACTCCTAGGTAACACAAAGGATGGGTGCACCAGGCCACTGGTGCCCCCGAGTGTGTAGCCCGAATCCCTGATGTCCCCTAAGAACGGGGAGAGTATGGACTTTGTTGAGTTGACTTGCAGACCGGAGGCTCACGCAAAAAGGCTAAGGGCTCGGTCAATGGAAGGGGGAAAATCATGAAGGCCATCACCTAGTTCGATCCCCATATCTACGTGCATGCAGGTATGAGCCGTCTGTGGCTCCACCGCTAACGCAAATAGTAGCGGGGACAACGGGCATCCCTGCCATGTACCACGTCGTACTCAAATCGGATCTGAAATATATGGGCCCGTCCGAACCCGAACTGATGGATTACAGTATAACAACTGTACTAAGCCGAGGAAGTAGGGACCAACTCCAAAACGTGTCAGGGCAGCAAATAGGAAATTCCAGGCCAGTGAGTCGAAGACCGTCTCACGGTCTAATACCATGTTACTGGAGCGCGGCCAGATGGTTGTGGCATAGTCTGCCACCCGAAAGTAGCGGCGTACCTTCAGGGCCATGTTACGCTGTGGAACAAATCCATTCTGGTCAGAATATACCAGATCAGGGACTAGTGGGGTTACCCGGTTGACCAAGACTTTCGCCAGGATCCTATAATCCAAATTCAAGATAGCAATCAGCCGGTAGGAGTCAGGAGACGTGGGGTCCTTACCAGGTTTCAGCAGAGACACCACATTAGCCGTACGCATGGATGGGGGCAGATGGGGTCCCTTCCGAGATTGCCTCCAGGAACTCCGAGTGCAGTTGCGGCACCAAATATTCTGCGTAAGTTTTGAAAAATTCCATTGTGAGTTGTCTGGTCCTAGAGTTTTACCTGAGGACAAGGCAAGTAATGCGTCCCGTATTTCGTCTTCTCCTATAGGAGTGTCCAGTTCCAGGGTCTGATCCAACGTCAGAGTAGGTAACTCCACCGTGTCCAGGAAGGATCCCACGTCATGAGCGTTACCTGTCAGGAAGGTGTTGTAAAGGCGGGTATAGTGTTCAGTCATCAGCACTTGAATGTCTCCCTAAGTGTTGCGTTCTGGCTGAGGTCGTCAAGGAGGAAATGTATGGGTCACTGGGGATGTTCCTGTCTAATCAAGTAGGCCAGTAGTCTCCTGGCTTTGTCTGCTGTTGATTGGGAGCAGAACGAGTGCGCCAAATAGTTATGGCAGCGCAGGCGGTCAAGAAGTGTCTCCCGTTCGGTATGGGCAGCATCGAAGCGCTGCTACCGTGTTTGTTTGTGACAACCTGTGACTCGAGTTGGAGTAACTGATCCTCAATGCAGGTCAGTGAGGTGTTTAACTGCCAGCAAATGCTCCAATTCTGACCCAGACAATGGCCTCTAACCACCACCTTAAAAGCCTCTCATTCAGTGAGGATTGAGTCCATAGAACCGATATTAAGTGCAAAATAGTTAGCTAGTGCAGACTCCAGTGAGCCTCGGAGAGGGGTTCTTCCAAAGCTGGAGTCTGTAAGCTCCAGGTCGGAACCGGAGGAGGTGACGCTCTGCAGGCCAGGTGCATCAACAAGGGATTATGATCGGAGTGTGTCCGACCAAGATAATCTGTTGCTTGTATCAAAGGGAGGAGGGCTGTGTATGCAAGTACATGGTCAAGGCACACAAGTAGCTTATGAACTGGGGAACAGAAGCAGTATACTCTGGAGTGAGGGTGTCGTTCCCGCCAAACATCCGAAAGGGCCCAGTTACCTAGCCATGTGTTTAAAAGGCAAACATTGGATGAGGCTGTAGTATTAGTGAGGGGGGGAAGGAGCGATCAAGGGAGACATCGAGTACTGCATTAAAATCCTCCCCAGGAGCCACGGGATGTCTCTACTTCTAGTGAAGTAGTGTGGCTCACTGGTTAGAGGCGGCAGACCCGAGAGCAGAGGACGGCCCGGGACCAGGGTTCGATTCCCGGCGCGGCAGGTTTCTGGACCAGGGTCAGCGGACTCGATAATTCTCTCGCCTCGGTGCCCACTCTGATCAGCGATCACACTCGGCAACTCTGGGCATTAGCTTGCCTCATCTTCACTAACGGCCCCACCAGACCGCCGGGGATGCCTGGTCTCACCCTGGAGATACCCATTAAGGGACCATCTCTCAGGGAAGCCAGGAAGGGTTTCGCAGCGGTCGAAGCGCCTTGGGACCCTACGGGTAAGTAGTGCGCTATATAAATGCCTATACATTTACATTTACATTTACAATGGAGCAAAATCTCTGAGGGATCACTCAGTAAGGTGCCCTGGTCAACATTGGGTGGCGTATAGGGAACCCAATAAAATCGGTTGGCCGTTCAGTCTGCCGCCTATCAGGACTTACCAGCCCATTGGGTCTGTCAGAACTTCCTTTTCTTCCCATGGGACCCCTGCCTTAACCCATGTTATCACCCTTCTAGCCATGGATGAATAATTGGTGCTGTACATCTGGCCACGCCAACGTAGGCGCAAGCAGGTGGCTTCCAAGGCCATCAGATGAGTCTCCTGCAAAAATGCAATACTCGTCTTATGACGCTGCAAATAAGCATAAATGGCGTGTCGCTTAGAAGGTGTCTGGATGCCCTTGACATTCCAAGTGTGGACGTTAAGGTCTGTCATCAAGGCAACTAAGGTCAGTGTGCCCAGGCCGGATACTGAGGGGGCCTCCGTGTGTGGGGCTCCCTTGGATGTGGAGGACGTGAGGCAGCAGGTCTGTAGGGTTGGCAACTCATACAGGGTGAGAAACATTTTAAGGTGAGGTCACAAGCAACCTTGCCGCAGGAAGAGAGTGGAACCTCAACATGAGGAACTGCCCAAACAATCATGCCAAGTCATGGCTACAGAACTGTCATTGTTGTTTGACTTTGGGGGGGGAAGAAGAGTACGACCAACGAATGAGAGGAGTCAGTGTTAGAACCGTCCCCATCAAATGACCTCAATAGAGCAGGAAATGGGGCATCACGGAAATACTATGGTGTTTTAACATGCTTATAAGTCATAAGTCAATTTAATGTCAGGGACTTCGGGGGAGAGAAGGGAACCTGTAGAAAGGAGTAAACAATGCATAATCTGTCCTCTTCAAAACCCCCAAGAAAGCATGTGAAAAAAGGCATCATACAAAATGCAAGTAACATTCAAACTTGTCTTGAATTCATGCAGCAGTCTGACCTGAATGTATAGCAAATATCAAATAATGCCATCCGCAGTTTGTGGGGTGACACCCTGAAGTGGGGGAAAATCTGCATCTAAGGACCATTTCAGTGTGGATCCGGGGGCTCTGGATATGAGCGGAGAGGTATGAGAGCTGACCGTGGACGGAGATCTGGAGGGCCAAAGGGCCCCTTGACATTCCAATCAAATTAGGTCAGGACTGGGGATGGTCACTGCATGTCCCATGGTCTTGGCCTTGCCCCCTCTGCGTCGACCTCCACGAGGACGTTCACGAGGCCTGGACTCATCAGATGGTTTGGGTGCCGACGCCAGACCCTGTTCCTCAAGCCAGTCCCATGTCTCAGCGGGGGTGTCAACGTTTTTTGTAGAGCCATTTTTGATAACTCGCAGACGGGCCGGGAGGGGCAAGGAGTAGTGAAGGTCCAGGTCACAGAGCTGTTTTTTGATGGCAGGGAAGGTGGCTCGTCTCCTTTGCACCTGAGCTGTATAATCAGGAAAGAGAGAGACTGAGACGTTTTGCACCTTAGGGCCGGGGTGTTTGCATACCTCCCGTAGTATAGTGTCTCTGTCCCTGAAGGTCATGTCTCGGATTATAAAGGGCGAGGGCGGGCCCCAGGAGGTGGTCTGCAAGCAGGTATGCGGTGGGCTCGCTCCACCATCAATTGTGGGGAGAGCAATCCAGGGGGCATGAGCTCCTTCATCCAGGTCTTCGTGAAGGTCTATGAGTCTTGTCCCTCCGCCCCTTCGGGGAGATTGCCTATGCGTACATTATTTCGGCATGAACGACCCTCCGGGTCATCTACTTTGTCCACCAGGGTGCAAACTCGACCCAACAGATCTTGGAGTGCGGAAGAGCAATTCTGGGACCGGAGTCGGGGATCTGCTAGTGTGGTATCCGCATCACGAAATCTGTCTCAAAGTCTGTGTTGGTCGGCTCGAAGGAGTGTGAAATCTGAGGTGATAGTGTCCATGCAGCATTCCAAGGATGTGCGGGTCAGATCCAGGGCATTGCCAATGCATTTCACTGCTGCCGGTACAGAGTCTAGTTCGGTGGTAATCCCAGTCGTCGATCCGGAGGTCGTGAGTAATATCCCAGTCTGGCCCCCAGCTGTTTTTGAAATCTTGATTATGACTGGGATACTCCAGTGGATGGTTCAAACAACCGCTAAGGTGCACCACAAAAATTGAAACAGTAGTAATAATAATGATATATCTTGAAGATGTTGGAGTTCTTCTTCAAATCCTTTATTTTCAAAACATTTAGTCAAACATATACAGCCGACGCGTTTCGTCCCAAACTGGGACTTCTTCAGGGCTGTCGGTAAAAAACAAATATACATAAGATCAGTATTGTATGTACTGAAAAACATATACAATTTACAAAATTTAAAAACATTTAGCAAACCAATTAAAAGACGCTTTACTACCATAGATGTAGCGATTGTAATATGTGTGCACTGGGCAGAAATAGAACGAAGGAATTTCGCTTCAACACAAGCAAAACCTATACAATAGATCATTTGATCAACTGTAACACAAAATATGTAGTTTATGTTTTGGGTTGCGGTTGCGATAAGATTTATGTTGGTAGCACCAAGAGAGCCTTAAAGATCCGCATCCAAGAACATGTAAGAGCAAGACGTAATGGTGACCTGAGATACCCCTTGACCTTTCATATGCAGGAACACCACAAAGAAACAGACAATATGTGGTTCATGGGCATAGATCACCAACCCGCACACCCAAGGGGAGGAAATAGAGAACTGGCATTAAGACAACGGGATATATCATTATTATTACTACTGTTTCAATTTTTGTGGTGCACCTTAGCGGTTGTTTGAATTATAAAAAATTCCCAAGGGAAAAGGCACAGTGATGATGGGTGCCATTCAGTGTGCACACAGTCCCCTTGTTTGAACTTAAGGGTTAAAATACCGCATGGGGGAAACATAGTCAGGTGCTTATTCTAGTAAGGGTCCATCATCTATGCAGTTTCTGACTCCAGTGGATGGTATTGAACCTTTCAGTATATCTTTGTCTCCTCCAGGGTTTTTGACAGCATTTTCTGACCTTCTCTTATTCTTGGACTGAAGGAATTTCCACAGCTTACAAGTTGGCGTGAAGGCTTTGATATAGTTGGTGCATGGAAAGGCACCTTGATCCCGTTTTGTCAAAGAACAACGATGCAGTCCTGAATTTCCTAGCCTCTGAGACTTCTGAAGGAACGCATTTCCATCATATTAATGGGGAAAGAGCTGCAATTTCTGCTGGTCACAAAGAGGTTGACAATAACCAGTTGGGGAACATCTCCTAGTTTGTATGTTGTTGAGGTATTAAGTTTTCCTATCCGCTTAAGCCATCTTAATCAGCTCTTTGAAATGTCAGTTGGGTTTTGCAGTTATTTCAGAATTGGACAGATAGTGATTCCATTTGTTTTTAAATCCTGACAACATTGCTCTGTTTAGTTTTCCTTAGACTGGTGGTTTTGGACATTAGGACTCTGGATATTGCCACTATGGAATGCTGACCTAGAAGTGTTTTCCTTTCTATAACAATACATGCAAAAATACATTGGTTTTATTTGGGAATCTCAGTTTCCTTTGCTCCCAAGATTTTGTAATGAGCTAAGTCTCAATGAGTTTATTTTAAAGAGAGCCCATTTAAAAACCGTTTCTCCTCAGCTGTGGATCTACTTTAGAAAGCCTGTTGGTCCCATTTCTTCTCCTACCTTGGCAAGATTGGTCAAATGGGTGATTTAGCTGGCAGGCGTTAATACATGCAATCTTAACACACATTCAGCTGTGGGTGCTGTAGCATCCAATGCCTATTTGACTGAAGCAAAACTTGAAGATATTCATATATTGGCCGACTGGTCAAGGGTTTCTATTTTTTTAATATATTTATTGTAAATTGGTGACTCATGCTTTCTTCAAAGCTCTTGAAGGGCTTTCAGTGGCATAATAGAGCAAACAGACATGCATTAAAATGCAGATTTTACTAGCTACTTAGTAAACAAACGTTCTGATCCAACTAAAGATATGGAGACTAGTGTTAGCTCCTCCATATTACATCATTTAAATTATACAAAATGCCAGGTTGGCTTGTGTTTACTCCACTGCCCCCCTTGAATTCTACATTGACCACAGTAAAAGCACCTACAACCGTCCCTTCTTAAAAAGACCAGAGTGGATTTTGAGATGGAAGCTAGGAGATGTACGTCAGGAAATGTGCAATAGGACTGGATGGTGGAGGACATGAGCGCAGTTATTCTGTTGCTGTTGTGATTCTTCTTACTTCTGGTAGCTCTCTGTTTCATGAATGAACAGGAAAGAGTCACTGAGGTAGCCATGGAAGTTTATTGAACTTGCAAGTGTGAAACTACACCACCTGTTTATCAAAATAGCACTTTTTACATCCTAAGAAACATCATTTTACAAATCAAGTGTTTGAAGTGGCAATATCTTGGGAAAACATTGCTGCATTTGTGATTCCAGTTTCGTATAGTAGACTTTCCTGAGTTTCAATACAGGCAAAGTACTGATGTTGGTGGTCTGGATGAAGCCAAGCTAAGGCCTACTCTCAATATTTTGTTGATCAATTTGTCTCTAATACAAATGGAACATTAAAATAAGTGTTTTATTCAATCATATTGTGAAGAATTCTACTAGTGAGGCATTGACTAGATTGTGGAAGTTAATTTAATATACCACAACTTGTATTTGTGAAGTAAACTTCTTTATTAGCCGGAGCGCCGGGAATAGCGACCTCTCTCCTAGCGGTCGGCGCCTCTAACCAAGATGGCCGCCTTCCGCTTCCTTCTGCTCCTCTTCCTGTTCCGGCTACGGAACAACTAGAGCGCTACCACATATCTCCCCCCTTTTAACCAATACAAACAAGTGTAACATAAAGTTCTTACTTCCAGTTCATTTCAAAGTCCTTGAACTTCTCCAGTACCTTTACAGTCCTCCCCGCTCTGGTTCTCACCCCTTCTATACCAGCTTCTCCCGGTTCCTTCCTGTTCAGACTTCCTTCATCACTTTCTCCCTCTCTTCCAATCACTTCCTCCTTGCTTTCTACTTTGCACCAGCTCTTCTTCCCCTCATTCGTTCCTCCTTCACCTTCGCTATTTTCCACTTGCTGCGTTCCTTCTTCTACCTCCTCATTTCGCCTTCTGTCACATCCTTCTTCATCCTCTTCTCCTACATACTCTGCGCCTTCCTCTTCTTCGTTACTCCATTTGATGATCTTGCTACACCTTGCCATTCTGTCCTGTGACCACACTTTCCCGTCACTGAGCAAGGCCGAACGTGCGTAGGGTTCCAGTACCTGCAAGGGCGGTGAGAATTTGCTCTCTCCCTTCTTCTTGAGAACGGCCAGCTTTACCCTTACCCAATCGCCCTTTTCCAGCACAGCACTCTGTACGTTGCGTCTCTTGTTGAAGTGTGTAGTGTACGTTTCATGAGCCCTTTCCAGATTTCTTCTGACCACTGCCGGTGACCATTTGCTCTGCACCACTAGTTTTCTCCAAGCTACGTTGTCTCTAGTGAATGCGTCTCTTCCTCTTAGAACTTTAAACGGGCTGTAGCCTGTGCTCCCTGGGGTGATTCGATAGGCCCAGATCATTTTCTCCAGTTCTTTCTCCCAGTCCAACCCATCATTGATCGCCGCTTGAATGGTGCCCATGATCACTCGGTTGAAACGCTCTACCTGGCCGTTACCAGCCGGGTGGTAGATGGGTGTGTGTTTGACTTCTATCCCATTCCTGGCGGTGAAGGCCTCCCATTTGGCAGAGGTGAATTGCGGTCCATTGTCGCTCGTGATTACCTTCGGAATGCCTTCCCTGACAAACGTGGAGCGCAAGAAATTCACTACTGCTTCCGTGTCAACGTTCTCCGTCACTTCCACCTCTGGCCACTTGGAAAATCTATCAATGAGAACAATGACGTACTTCTGTGTACCTGCACTATTGAGGATGGGGCCCATAATGTCCACCGTCAACATTTCCCAAGGACCATCCGGGACTGGGAACCTTCCCAAGGGTGGCCGCAGCATGCTCTGTGATTTGTCCGCCTTGGCACAAGATTCGCACTGTCGCACATATCGTTCCAATTGAGCATCGATGGCCGGCCACCAGTACGCTTGTCTAGCAAGGGCCTTAGTCTTCGTGATGCCCTGGTGTCCTTCATGCAGTAAGGCCATCAGATGATTTAGAATGCCTCTGGGTGGGACCACTTTGTCGCCTCGCAATAGGAATATCGGGTTCTCTGCCAACGACAGTTCTTCCCTTACTTCCCAGAATCTCCTGAGATCCTCCCTGAGGTGCCTCTTTTCCGGCCACCCATGGATTACATATCCCTTGATGGCTTCCAAGTCGTCGTCCTCTTTGTAGGCTTCTTCCCATTCTTGAGCACTGATTACGTTCTCTGTCTCCTGTATGGTGGCCACCACAAATCCTTACCACTTATGTTGCTCCGGGATATTCGCCTCTTCCATGGCTGCTGCTCTACTGAGGAAATCCGCCACTTTGTTTTGTGGCCCTGGGATGTGCTCTACTTCATATACATAGTCCAATAGCCTGAGTGTCATTTTCGCGATTCTAGGTGTCGCATGGGCATGGCCACTGGAGGTCAGCACCTTGACCAAGGGTTTGTGATCTGTCTTCACCAGAAATTTTGCGCCCCACAAGTACTGCCTGAATCTTTCCATGGCCCAAACAACGGCCAGCATTTCCTTTTCCACCACGCTAAACTTTTCTTCATTGGGCGCAAGCGATCTTGAGGCAAAGCTGATTGTGGACATGTCTCCGTTATCGGCTTTCTGCATCAGCACCGCTCCCAAACCTCGGTCACTGGCGTCCGTCGTGAGGATAGACGCTGCAGTTGGGTCAAAACCTTTAAGTGGAATGGCGGCTCCCATTTCTCTTTTGAGGGTGTCAAATTCTGTCTGTTCCTCCTGACTCCATACAAACTTGTTCTTTTCCTTCAATAGTTGGCGCAGGAGATGAGTTTTTGTTGCAAAGTGGGGAATGAACTTGCTGTAGTATTCGGCCATTCCCAGGAATGACCGAACGTCCTCTTTCTTGCTCGGGGTGGGGGCGTGTAGGATGGTGTCCATGTTGGCTTTCTTCGGTTCAATCCCCCTTTCGCTCACCTCATGACCCAGATAGGTGACAGATTTCACTCCGAACTTGCATTTGGCCCATTCCGCTGTCAGTCCATTGTCTTGTAACGTGCGCAGCACTTTGTGAAGCTTCTCATTGTGGTCCTGCTTCGTTCTCCCCATGACTAAGATGTCATCTTGAAAAAACTGTACATCTTCAACGTTTCTCAGGATTCTGTGCATCATCTTCTGAAATACAGCCGCTGCTGAGGCCAGGCCAAAGGGCATTCTCACAAACTCGTAGCAGCCGAAGGGCGTGATGAAGGACGTGAGATGACAACATGATGGGTGCAGTTTCACTTGGTGGTAGGCCGACGATAAATCTACTGTGGAAAACCACTTGATGTTCTTTGTCTTCGCCAGCATTTCATTTATGCGGGGCAGAGGGAATTTGTCGATTACAATGTTCTTGTTCAATTCCCTGAGGTCGACACATAGCCGCACTTTACCGTTGGGTTTCTGTGCTACCACCAGTGGTGAAAGCCATTCCGCGCTCTATGGCTCTGATCACCCCTTCTCTTTCTAGCCTGTCCAGTTCCATCTCTTTTATCGGCAAAGCGGACTCCTTCCGGCCAGGAACAGCACCATCTGGCTGCACGCTCGATTTTGATCACAAATAGCCCCACAATATCCAGTCAGAAGAGGCGGCCTTAACCCTTTGGATAGATCATTGTTTTCAAACTGGAGGAGGTTGACATACGTTATAGAAGCAACAAGCTATCGAGCATTTTTTAATTATACCGGGTATCTTTGGGGTTACCAGCCTCCCATTTGGAATTAACACGTCAATCCAGAAACTTAAGTGGTGTGAATTTTGACGCCAATATAAAAGGTGTGTATTTACACATTTAACCGCCTGTGAAAAGCTTATCCGGCTACCCTAAACAACCTTTTCTATGTGTTCATACAAGATTACTACAAAGATTACTACATATTCTATCAGGAATTAGCCTTTATCAAGTGGCTCCCCTTGTGAATATGAAATTATGAGATGATGCTATCCATTTTCTGATGTACTAAGCAAGAACACAATATTTCTGATAGTTATCACCAGTGACTCCTGAGGAAGGCGTTTTTTCAGCCGAAACGCGCGTCGAGTTTTTATTGTAATTCTACTATGACAACTGTGTATGAATTGTTTTACCTGTAATGTTTATGATTTATATATGCTGTGCATTTATTGTGAATATAATGTGTTATGTTTCTTTTATTGTATCATATAGTTTCAACTTGTTGCAGTTACTATATGATTTTTATCTATGCTAATTAAACATATATTTTTAATATATATTCATATTTCATTGTTCTTTTCTCTGTATAGTTTAGACTAATTGTTCACTAACTCTTGCTGACGGCCTAGGTTGCTTTTCTCATATCAGTTCCAACTGTACTGCTTCCCTACAACGGAACAGGATGTTTCTCACCTTGTGAACTACGGGTTTGGCCCCTTCCTTGAGTTTTATCAAGTGTTTGTACTTCGATAGTTCTCCGATCTGTCCATTGAAGACTTTGGGGTATGCTCTGTGCCATGATTCCGCATCATCTTTCTCTTCCCAGTCCATTAGCAGGATTTTCTCGATGCCACCTGGGTTGAGCTGTATCCCCAACGCTCCCTGGTCCTTCCAGCTCAATACTGATGGTCCCTTCTCTGCAATGTATAGCTTGCACTGTGCGTGACGACCCCTGAATTCGAACAGGAGGGGGCAGTACCCCAACATGGGGATCTTCTGTCCCGTGTATGTGACCGGCCTCAGGTCCATCGGGCGCAGATCCTCCTCAATGTTGGAGACGAATTTTTCCTCCCATACTCGCCTCTGTATGATGGAGATGGGGGCACCGCTGTCTGCAATCATTTCTATGGGAATCCCTCCAATGTGCATGTCCAGCCGGGGTTTGTCCGACTCTGAGCCATCCATCTCCAACACTTGCACGTCAATGTAGAGAACCTCTTCTAGGTCATCCTCTTCGTCTTGGTTGTCCACATTCTCTTGTTGCTCTTTGTTGACGTACCTGACCATTGCTCCCTTTGGCTTCCGGCGGCACACTTTCTCGTAGTGTCCGAACACGTTGCAGAAGGAGCATCTTGCTCTGAATGCCGGACACGCTTTGTCGTTTCCTAAATGTGCTGTGCTCCCACACTTGTAGCAGCTTAGTCTCCCTCCTTTATTCGTTCTTCGGTCCGCTTGAGTGGTTGGGGCCGAGCGTCGACCCTCTTGATTCTTCTGTTGGTCTCTTGGCTTTGGCCGCTCGCTCTTCCCCAGTGTCATTATCTTGCACACGGTTGGCGATCCTCCAGTTTCTTTCTTGGCTGCTTGTGCACACCTTTTGGATAATTCAGCCTTCTTCACCATCGCCCAGATTTCTTTGAGGGGTGCATCCCCATTTACCCACAGTTTCTCTTGGACGTGAGTGCTTGATGTGTGCATGATGATCTGGTCTCTGATTAGTTCGTCATGTAAGGTGCCAAATTTACACGATAGGGCCAACTTCTGGAGGGCCACCACATACTCGTCCACTGACTCACCGCTCTTTTGCTTCCTTTGAAAGAAGTTGTGTCTGTCAATGGCGACACACACTACCGGCCAGTTATGTGCGTCGAGGTCAGCAATGGCGTGGCTGAATACGTCTGTGTCGTTGGCGTCCCTCACTTCTTTTACTATGGTGTCATAAACTCTAATTCCTTCCGGGCCCAAATTGTGTAGCAGAATTTTCTTCCTTCTCTTGCTAGAAAACTGGGCACCACCTTTCTTCCTCGATGCCGTCTAGGTAGTTCAAAAAGTACCTCTTCCAGTCTTCCCATTGCCTTTCTGGCTCCCCGCTGTTCGTTAGGAAAGGCACCAGCTGGGTGAGGGAGGAGGACTGGACCACCATTTTGGGAACACCTCTCTGGACTGCGGTAACAGGGATCGCCCGATTGGGTGGACTTCCAGGCGTAGTTTGCTCAGCTGTGTCCCTCTCGCTGCGATCGCCGTTGCTATCTTCCCCACTCTCCCTTTCAGTGGGGCTAGGTGTCGCCTGCACACTACCCCTCCTGTCTGGGTCCGAAAAGCCAGGTGCCTCCGTGCCTGATTGCTGCTCCGCCAGCTTGCCTGGTGAAACTCCGCGTGGCCTGGGCTGGGACTCTCCTGAGGATAGGGTCAGACGTCCCCTCTATGCTCCTCTATGCTGCCCCCGTCTGAGCTTGTAGCCTCACTGCTTTGACAGTATGCCAGGGTGAGGAGCACCAATTCTCAGGGCTCAGTAGTGTGTCCAGTGTCTTTTATGTTTGTTTTTCTTTCTTTTTTTTGTGCACCAAAAACATATGAATCCTCCCCCTAGACTTTACTTCCGTATGTAGAGCCCAGTTCCGCTTACTTGGTGGCCTCGTGGCGTCTTCTGGAGGGCCGGCGCCGATTCGCGCCCTTTTGCTGGGTCAGGTCGGGACCTCTGCCACGCTCCGGCGATATCCCCTGATGGTGGCGCTGCACTGGAAAGCAGGTGGAGCGCGGGGTTCGTTAACTGCACCTCGTCGCCATTGTGGAAGTTAATTTAATACACCACAGCTTGTATTTGTGAAGTAAACTTCTTTATTAGCCGGAGCGCCGGGAATAGGGACCTCTCTCCTAGCGGTCGGCGCCTCTAACCAAGATGGCCACCTTCCGCTTCCTTCTGCTCCTCATAGATAACACTCTTCTTTCTCAAATGTAGTGATGAGAAAAAGTTCTGGAAAAAGATGGGCCTGATGTACAAACATTTTCTCGCAAACCAGGATTTGCAATTCAAATACTGACATGTTTGCGAATGGGCTTGCAGTGCAACCATTGCAAATTTGTCTTCAGTAGAGGGTTGCAAAATGTCCTGCCTGTATAATTCTAGGAAGGTGGGCCTCATTTTACGACAACTGTGATTAACATCAAAACCTCAACACTGCAGTTTCATTCTCAAATAGGAAAACATTTCTTTTAAAAGTAAGTGGGTTCAATAAATCGATAGGTGCTGATTTTTTAAAGATCAAGGCCCAGAAAAATCCGGTCTTTGTGCACGGCAACACTGGGAGAATGCAAATGGTCTCTCTAATATTTACAGATCCATTCAAGGGGCAATTTGTGCCGTCTTCCGTGGCTTTGTAAAACAATTTAAAACCACACAGTGGCTTGAACATTGTTATGTCACATTTCAAGCTGGGAGGTGTTCCATGGGTGAAGCATGGGCATTCCCATGCATCCACCATTGGCTTTTGGTAATTAATATATTTTCTTGAGCTAATAAACCTTGGAATGAGTCAATATGCTACGCCTTCCCCACTGAGGAGTAACACAGAGAAATATTGTTATTTTTCCTCGTTCATTTTTTTTTTATGCATGTTGCATTTTGCAACACACACAGAAAGAGGAAAACGCCTCTTGGGATTGGGTGTCCTTTTCTGCACAAAAACAATCCTGCCCAGCATGCAAGCACCTTTTCACTCTGGTAAAAGGCAACACACAGTGTGCCAGCACAAGGATATAGCAGAAATGCTCCATATCTTTGTAAATGTGAACCATTTCTGCTCTCTCCTTCTCATACTATGAAGCAACTTTGCTTGCTGCCCTTCATTGTGTGAAAGATGAGTAAATATGTCCCAAAATGTTTTGTGATTAAAAAGATATTTAGGTCAATGGCCCTGCTCCCCTCAGGCCACTGACATGACTTCCATTAGGTAAGCTGATCCACTGAGAAAAGTCCCCTTCTCAAACTCCGATGTTAGTAAATCAATTGATTGTGACTCCAATTGCTTTCATAAACCAGTGACACATACCTTTGTGCCTCTTAAATCGGAGTTGAACACTTCTTTTTAAAACTCCATCATGTTTGCAGTTCCTAGTCACAAAATCCCATTTACGAGTTGGAAAGGCATTTCTGACTCATAAATAGCTTTTGTACATTGGACAAGGACGTTTTACTGCTCCAAACACTGTGATTTTGTAGATCACAGGTTGGCGATCGCAAAAGGGCTTTCTACAGCTGGTTGTACAAAGACTTATCTGCAGGTATCATGGGGGGAGTATGAACATAAATTAGATGGGAGTATGACTGACTGATGAACACTTCTCCAAGGGATACATTCTGGTGATTTGCATATAATGAAATTTCTGGTGAATACTGGTAACTCTGCCTTTAATTATTTTATTTCTGTATCCAAAAAAAAGATATGCGTGCCTTCATGATGTTTCAGCAGAGTCTTGTGATTATATTGCAACCAATGCTCCCTGCTATACTGACATACAGAAAATAAAATGGCCCAACTGCAACATTTCATTGAATACTTACATGGTAATGTCAATTGCTTAATTAAATATACCCTTTTTCCGAAGAGTGGTTTGATATGCTCTGCAGTCAGTGGGCACTGATCGGTTTGATGAATCTACGAAAGTTGTCAGTTAGACATGCCCTTTGGTTGAACTGCTTGCCATTTCAGATAATCATTTTTAGCCATTTATTGAAAAAGCGAAAGAGAGCAAAGAGAGGGACAGAGACAAAAGCAGAGGCAGAGGATGAGAGAAAATGAGAGACACAAAGATCGAGAGAGGTGGAGGAAAGCAACGAGAGAGAGGGAATATAGAGAAAGAGGTGGACTGATATTGTAACAGAGTGAAGCGTTTCTTTTAAAGAAAAGGGAAACATTTTTATTACATTTGTTAGATATGGGATTTCTGGTTGGTTGAGATATGCATCCAGCCCAGGCAGGAGCCACCACTCTAGTTAGGGTAATTAAGATACGGTCTGGTAGTTTGGCACAGAGCAGTCTGGCTAAACTAAAGAGGCAAGGTGTAAAGTGTTTATGCAACACACACACACACACACATTACCACAATGATTACACCACAAAAAGACACCACACAGGTTTAGAAAAATAGGGAATATTTATCTGAGTATAACAATACCAACATGACAGAAATCCAATCAGTAGAACTCAATATATTATTTTATAAAGGTTAAATGCAAAAACAGTGCTTAGAAGCCACTAGCAGTCAAAAGGTTACTTGAGGTTGCTAGGGGCTGGTGCAAATCCAAAGTCCAGGCCAACTGCAATAGAGGACAGGCCAGCTACATGACCCATGCAGGGCCCGCTGAGATAGTACTTTAGAATGTAGTAAAGTGCTGCCGTTGAGGGCTCGATGTGTCAATCTTTTGTGTCGATTTTTTCCAGGCCGTTGGGTCGCTGCATCATTGTCAAGCTTCACTGAGTTTAAGGCAATGTGTCGCTGTTGAGCCAAGCAGAGCGTAATCATTGGGCTGCGCAGGCTCTAGAACCTCTGTCATCTAGCAGCCTCTGCTTTGGCCTTGAAGGGCGATGCTTCAGTTCCAACTGGAGCAGAGGTGATGATCAGTCGGCTACAGAACCCACTTCTGAGACCCAGAGGTTGGAGAGGGCATCGCAGGCAAGGATGGGTCACAGAAGCACCAGAAAAATTGTAGGAGTCCCTGAGACTTCAGACAACAGGAGGGAATCCAGCAAGCCCTTGGAGATCACTTGGAGTGAAAGCAGAGTCCAGCTCTCCTTCAGCAGTGTGAGGGAGCAGCAGGCAGCAGGGCAACAACCAGAAAATAAGTCTTTCCAGAAAAGCTATCCAGTTGAGTCCTTCAAGCAGCGTATCTGCCCTTCTGACAGAGGTTTAGTTCAAGATCCAGAAGTGCCTGATTTTAGGGGTCAGAGACCCAGTACTCATACCCAAATGATTGCCTAGGGATATACTTGTTGACTCATACCCAAAAGTGCCTTAGATGTAGGGGGTGCATTTAAAGCATCTATCTGATGTGAGCAAGGATCCCTTTCAACTCAGTCCTGTCTGCCAGGCTATCTGTGGGGGGTAAACCAGTGCTGTTTTTGTGGACACTACACTACCTATTGACATGTAAGTGTCAACCCATCCAGCTGCCATCCTTGCAGGTAACAACGGTAGGGCCGCAGTGGGGGGAATTTTGAGGGACGATGCTGAGGGAAAATGGACTATTTCTTTAATTTTTCTTTCAGCATCATCCCTTGAAATCACCCTGACCCGGCCGCACCGCCCCACCCCTGTTACCTGCATGGACCGTGGATGCACCCATCCCTTTCCTCCCTGCCCAGGAAGACCCATCAGAATGCAGATGAATGCAAGTAGTTTTAAATGCCAAGTCGATGTGACAGTAAACTGCACACACTGTCACTGCAATGGCAGGCCTGAGACAGGTTTGAAATGCTACTTATGTGGGTGGTGCAATTAGTACTGCAGGGCAACTACTAGCATTGAAGTACAGGCCCTGGGTATATGGTACACCACTTTTACAAAGACCTTACCAGTACATCAAATATGCCTGTTAGGTATACACCAATGTCATCATGTTTAGGAGAGAAGCCTATGCACTTTAGCACTAGTTAGCAGTGGTAAAGTGCTCAGATTCCTAAGGCCAGCAAAAAGAAAGGTAAAAGGCAAAATGCCTAGGTGAAGACCACCCTAAGGAGGCCTGATCTAACACTAATAAACAAACAAACCTAACCTTGAATATATTAAATAATGCTGAGAGTTTGTGCGCCCATCTTTACAGTTGTCAAGGAAGTCTTTGACGAACCATAGAGGTGAAATATGGCAGTAGAGATGAGCCATTGTGGTGAACATCAGCAGTGTAGTAGTGACCATGTTGCTGCAGTTTTGGGTGATAAGTGTGGAGGAAAGACTATACTATATGGCCTGGTCAGCAGGAGATGAGCATCAGGGTGATGCATTTTGATTAGGAGTTTTATAGTGTGGAGGATATGGCTAGTATAACGAAGTGTCAGATAGACATGAGGTGTCAGATAGAGATGAGGTTGATGGTGTCATGGCGTATGCTGTCGAATTATATGGTTCTCATGGTCAGTGTAGTGTAGCCAAACCTACAAAACTATAAGTCAATCAAAGATTTTAGCTAAGATCACTACCTATACTGGGCTTTGTAGGTTTTCTGATCAATCCTAGGTACGTTCATGCTTAAAATAACGTCAATCCACAAAAAGCCAGGACAGGCTAGAGGTAACAGTCAAAGCAAACTGCCAATTGGCAGCTATAGGATCTCGGGGGAATCAGAATGAATTGTGTACAAGGTACACATCTTCCAAACTCTTAAATCATAAGCAGGATCAATTCATGGAAAAATCTGTAGTGTGATGGACTCCTTCAGATCACATCTACTACTTCTAATTTGAGATGAACTTCAAGATGGCCTACTTACCCCTTTTCTGTTACTCATTTACATGAAGGGACTTGGTGAGATAATGAATGGAAAGACATCACTGTACACCTGTTTGAGAGTTTAAACCAATTATAAGTCAGGACCTCTAATTATTCCATCATATTAGTTCTATTTTGATATCTTACAAGATGGTGTTCATCTGTTTCCTTCAAACAAATCCCTCAGAAACTGAATTTCTTCTTTTACACTTCAGGTAAACCTAATCTCCAGTGTAAAAATGAGTAGAAAATCACTCCAACCTAGCAATCCCACCCAAACGTGATCTTTCTGCCACATTTCTAGGTTTAATTTTTGACTAAAATATAACTATGAGGCAACACATATCCAAACTTGCAAAAAATACCTAATTCTACAACGACCCTCTTAAAACACTCCTACCATCTGGCGCTCCCTCAGAACTTTGAAACATAATTGTTTGTATTACACACAAACACCTACATCGTGGCCTACCATAATAACCAGAAGCAAATCACAACTGATCTTTGAAATCCAAAATGTTAAACCATGCATTCTCCTGTCAAGTCTCAAGACTGGAACCTCTTAACTGAATATCCCAGGATTTCCCCATCCTGGTTTCCCTGCAGAAAACACAGACATCTAATCCATTCGAACTCCATCCAAGAATGCAACTTCACTTTTTATCAAATGTTTAAGTTAACACATTTCATTATTGGATTTCTTGTTTCATGTGAAATGCTAACTTGCAAATGTGAATCAATTTGTGCTAGAGTAATAGAAATTCCTCTTCCATCTGTTATCCCACTTTAGAAGCTCATGCTTTGCCTGTTTCAAAACCAGGTGTTGTAATGTACATTGGCATATTCTAACCCTCTCCCTTGCGTATTTGCCTGTTCCCCTCTCCTCGTTCTCCTCCTATTTAATGCTCCATTCGATAGAACCTTAATGGGAAGCTCACAATAGAATTTTGACGTGAGCCACCTGAACGGCCCTTTCTAAGGGAATAAACAGTACTTAATTTTTCTCCTTGTGTGTAAGAATTATTTCAAAATCTTTGGTGACGATCTTTGTGCTGCGCAGGGGGGCAACTTGGCCTCCTCCCCACTAAAGTATGATATTCTTTGACCTGTGTTTTGCCGTGGTACTTGTGTCCTGCCTCTGCCTTGTGGAGTGCACAGGGAGTGTCTCCATATTGTCTGGACCTTCCTGAAGGCTGGAGAGATATACATTTCCAGTCTTCACTGGTGTATTTGCCAGAGAGTGCTTTTACTGGAGCCAGATCCTGTGAGGGTGCATCTTCTTTCCATCATGTTCAGTGAGTCATTCTCCTGAACAGCCTTGCTGAATTTTGGCTTCCGACCCTCTCAGTGTGTCTATGACCCTTGGTCTCCCATTCCTCGACAGCAGACCAGTTTTTTTCCTCTTGAACTGTTAGTTGCATTAGGATTGCACTGTTCCGAAAGGTGCTTCTGTTTTGTGATTCTGTTGAGAGGATACCCCGTAGTCAGAGTCTGGAAAACTCTTCACTCACTTCACTCTCTTGCCAGACATTTGGTCTTGTTCCTGGGGGTGTAGTTGTAAGTTGTGGCTCATCCTCAGCTCCTCCCTAGCTACAAGCTCTGGAAAGTACTTCCATCGCTTCACGCTCCTGAAGGACCTTTGTCTCGTTCCTGGGGGAGTGCTTCTGAGTTGTGTCTCTGCCTAAGCTCCTCCCTATCTACACGTCTTCTGCCGGACCCATGTCTTCACCCTAAATGGGAGTACTTGTGTGTTATGTTGCCAACTGACATGCTTTTGCTCTATGAAATGCTGGTTCCTGTCTCAAGCACCCACTTGTCAGTGACAAGTTAGTCATTCTGAAGCATTCCTCATCATAAGGCATCGGTTCTTCAAGGAACCTTTTAATCATCCCAGTCAGTGGTTCCTGTATAAGTAGCTTTTGT
Organism: Lissotriton vulgaris; assembly: GCF_964263255.1. Classification (NCBI taxonomy): domain Eukaryota; kingdom Metazoa; phylum Chordata; class Amphibia; order Caudata; family Salamandridae; genus Lissotriton; species Lissotriton vulgaris. Next base: position 1,087,823,744 of record NC_141695.1, read on the forward strand.
CAATATTCTTACAGCCTGTTCTGCAGTGGTTCTGTTACCACTTCATAGTCTTCTGGAAAATTCATCTACTGTGTGTATGCATTTTTGTGCTTTTCTTTTTCTTTCTTATCCAACTTCTCAGTTTCTACATTTCATACTTCTGGAAAATTCAGCAATTGTGTGTATGTGTTTTTGTTCTTTTCTTTTTCTTTCTTATCCAACTTCTCAGTTTCAACATTCTCTTCTCTTTTTTCTCTTCTCTCCTTCTTAAATGACCTTTATTCTCCTGTAAGTTAAATTTTTAGAAAGGGTACCTTGGAATGTATTGCTTTTGCTGTTCTGTTTTATTTCATTCATGGCACAGATAACTTATTATCATATCATTGGATAATTATTCTAGTATTTCCCCTCCTCCCTAATTCATTACTCTTCCATTTCTTCATATACTTTTTGTCCTCAGGGTGTTTTATATAACTCATTGTTTAATATGGTATCATGTGGACTGCTTTAACCTCCTTCCTTTGTAAATAATGTGGAGGTACCACTTATTCCGTGGAAAAGATGGATACATCTTTTTGAATCCTGTTTAATTGTCATAGGAGGTGATAGATTTTCCTCAGTATGTAAGCAGCATGTACGTTTACACAATTTAGGAACACTTGCAAGAGAAATGTATGATGGTCTTGCTGATTCGATCAATCAATCAATCAATTGAGCCTATTCAAACCCCGCCCCCGGATTGTCAGGTGCTTGACAATTTGAGTCGGATTCTCATGGTGCAAAACTTTGTTTTCGCTCACAGGAGAGTGAGCCTTCCAAGTACCTTTCCTTGATTTCTCTTGGGAAAGCGAACCTACCACAGAGTTACTCACACGCTCGCAGGAGCAGGAGTCTTCCTCTCTGCTGTCTTCCATTTCTTCGCTTAGTAGAGTGAGCCTTCTGTTTACCTTCCGTTGTTTTCGCTCGCAGAAGCACTAGCCAATCTTTGCTGTTTGGCTAATCTTCCTTTACTGCTCAGGAGAGAGAGCCTTCCTTTTTGCCGTCCTGTCACCGCTGAGGGTGGCGTGCCAGTGAGACTCTTCTAGTTCTGGTTACATGCCTGGATTCCTTTCAGTGGTGGGGTATTCCGGCAACCCCTGCAGTGAACGTTCTGCCTGCCTGGAGCTAAAACGGGCAGAACTTTTCCGCTATTTCCCTGCCTCCTGGGTAGGTGGTACTCCATATTAAAACCCGCAATTGGAGCCTCATTCGTGTCGCTGTCTGTCTCACCAAAGGGCTTGGCGAAGCACAGCTGCAATGTGAGCCATGGCACAGCTAAATACATTGGTGCTTGTTATTTCTTTTGGAATGCAGTATTTAATTCCTTCTACTTTTAGTATTTTGGTTTCATGAAGAGAGGTGCAACTGCCTTATTCTATCCTTACTGTGACTCTTCTTCGTTCCAGTTGGTTCTTTTCTGTGAGATTGACATCTTGTCTTCTTTCTAAAGGACTAGAATTGTTCTCATTGCAATGGATGATTCAGGTGTGTGATGATTGTAGGTATGTGTTCTTAGTCAGCACATACTGACGATACTGGGTTGGAGGTATACAGTGCTTGTACGTGTGTCTTCATTTTTTGTCTTACTAGAGGACACTTTACCCGGCTGCCTGTCCACGAGCAAATAGGACTGTGTTCTCCTTCCTTCTGTGGTACAAAAGGGGGTGGTGATGGACGGAGCATCTGAACCAATCCAACACTCACACCCAGTCGACAGATCTGGGTTTAATCCATCACCGTTCTTTAGCCCACTCTGCCACCCCAGTTCAGACATGGCCATATGCAAATCAGTCTGACCCATTGCCTCATGGGAACAGTCCAGCCCGAACTGACAACCAAGCCATGCCCTCCCTGGACCGGAAACAAGCTTCCGAGGACCGGTTTCTGGCATTTCAGCTGTCTTCAGCCCATCTTGCTTGAATCCAGTAGCAAAGTGAGCAAGGGACTCACGTCTGAGCATGCCCTGCCAACTTATGGCGAACAAAGCGGTACAAAAGGGGGTGGTGATGGACGGAGCATCTGAACCAATCAAACACTGACACCCAGCCAACAGATATGGGTTTAATCCATCACCGTTCTTTAGCCCACACTGTTGTTCCTTCTCGAGGAGTCGGTTCTGTAAGTTTTCTCGGGTATATTCTATTTGCTCAATGACAACCTATTTCAAGTCATTGGTGGTACGACCCACTTGTAGAAAGTGATCGGTAATTTTTTTGGTGTTACGGTTCCATTGCATGTTACTGCGAAGTCCGCAGATTCTCACCTTAAGTTTTCTGTTAGTCATGCCAATATATTGTAGACCACAGGGGCATGTGATCAAATATATAACATTGGCCGAGTTACAATTAGTTTGTCGTCTTAGGTGCAGCTTTTACCTGGTTCTAAATTTAAAGTCTTGGTGCTGACAGTCAAATGGACACCTAGGATGCACTTTGCACCCTAGGTGGGAACTAAATATTGAAGCATGCCACCAACTAGGTTGGTGGGTGAGGGTTCTTTTAAAAACCTATTGGGTTGTTTGCGCACATTGTTTTGAATGCAGAAAAACCTTTGTGAGCTCGTTCTTTTTCATTGATTGAATTGTTTAGGGGAAAGGGACGAGCTACTTTTGTTTTCCTCACTCTTACTTTGTTTAATGACATTCATTAACATAATCAATTAACGGAGATGTGTTGTAATGTACATTTGTATATTCCCACCCTCTCCCTTACCTATTTACCTGTTCCCCCCTTCTCCTTTCTCCTTCTATTGTAATGCTCCATTCCATAGAACCTTCAGGTGAAGCTCACAATAGAATGCTGAGGATAGCCGCCTGAATGGTTGTGTTTAGAGGATTCCTGAGTGAATAAACAGTATTCACTTTTTCTCCTTGTGTGAAGATTTATTTCAACACCAGGTTATTGTCTTCCTGGGTAGGAAAGGGTAGGGATATCACTGTATTCTAAAGACATTCCTGGTGAACATTCATATATTATGTGCTAGTAAGCATGTCTCACAATCCTCTATACTTCAAGGAGTTCTCCTCTCCCGCCCCTACGTCCCCTGTGTCCCGCCCCCCTCGCTCACCCAAATGCTCCTTCCTCCCAGCTGCTCCTCCCTCCCACCTCCCCTTCTTATGGCGGCCACTGCACGGTGAAGAGAGCGACCCTTGACCCTGTTGTAGGCAGGTCGCTCCCCACACCGCACAGCTCCACCTCTTGTGCCCGTGTCCCTTGCCCCTAACTCTCACTGCTGCTGCGAGTTCGAGGCCCTCCTCCACCAGCAGGATACCGCCTCTGCCTCATCCCTGGTGGCCCAGTGGTGAGCAGTAAGAATCTGTCTGCTCGCTCTGTCCCTTGTCTATATTCTCTATTCCTTTGGTATTTCTTAACTGTAATTGTACTGTAGTTGTATTATAATTGTATGGTAATTGCGCTGTAGTCTGTTTTTCTTCTGACCCTGTATTCATTCTCTGTCGGTTTCTATTCCTTTGTATTTCTTAGCTGTAATTGTACTGTAGTTGTACAATAATTGTATGGTAATTGCGCTGTAGTCTGTTTTTCTTCTGCCCCTGTATTCGTTCTCTGTCCGTTTCTCTCCCTCAGCCCTTCCTAGTGCTCTCAGCCTCTGCCGCCACTGCGTCCCCTGCATCCCCGCCCCCCTTCGCTCACCCAATCGCTCCCGCCTCCCAGCTGATCCTCCCTTCCACCTCCCCTTTCTATGGCAGCTGCTGCACAGCCGCGCCAAAGGCGTGCTTAAGGCAAGCCCGTCCATGCCAGTACCGCACTCTGTGCCTGACCCCCTGGCCCCCGCGAATGCCACAACACCAGTTACTGCTATGATGCCAGCACCCTCCACACACTCAACGCCGGCCGGTCACACACCTGCTTCTGGACACCCAGAAGCGGACCCATAGACCCTTCTCCTGCCAGATGGGCAGCTACCCCAGCCTTCAAATCACCACCACACCCACTGGGGAAGGACGCAACAGCCTCCGATGCCTTCTAATCAACACCTGCTCTGCCCGCAAACATGCCATCAAACTCTGGGACCTACTCGACTCCACCTCCCCAGACGTTGCCTTCCTGACGGAGACCTGGATGAACCCCTCCTCGTCACCCGACATCGCCATAGCTATCACTGACGGCTACAAGATCACCCGCAGGGACCGCACCAACGGTACAGGAGGAGGAATCGTCCACAGAAACACCCTCAGGATCTCGACCAGCACCGACGACACGCTTATCGCCGCTGAACAGCTGCACTTCCAGAACCACTCCAACCCCAACACCACCCTCAGAGGAACCCTCATCTACAGACCACCCGGCCCCCGGCTGAGGTTCAGTGACTCCATCGCTAACTTTGTCAGCATGCACGCCCTTGCATCCACGGACTACATCACAAGACCTTTGCGACTCCCTTTCCACCTTCTTCCACCACAAGATTGCACTCATCCATGACAGCTTCAGCAACCAGGCCCCCCGACAGACACAGACACCTCAAACTCACCACCCCCCGGCCACATCGACCCCCTGCTTTCCTGGAACCACATCAATGACAAAGACTCCATCAAAATCATAAACACCATCCACTCCGGCTCACCATCTGACTCCTGCCAGCACAACATCTTCAACAAAGCAAGCTCCCCCATCGCACCCCATCTCCACAAGATCATCAACATCTCCTTTGAGACCACCACCTTCCTGGAGAGCTGGAAGCATGCTGGGATCAATGCCCTACTCAAGAAACCCAAACCCAAAGCAGACCCCAAGGACCTCAAGAACTTCCGGCCCATCTCCCTCCTCCTGTTCCCAGCGAAAGTCATCGAGAAGATTGTCGACAGGTAACTTTCCTCCTTCCTCAAAAAGAACAACATCCGGACCATCCCAATCTGGATTCCGCAGCACTGAAACAGCCCTCATTACTGCCACTGACGACATCGGGACCATGATGGACAGTAGAGAAACTGCAGCCCTCATCCTCCTGGACCTTTCAGCTGCCTTCGACACTGTCTGCCACCAAACCCTCCGCACCCGCCTCCACAAAGTAGGGATCCACGACAAAGCACTGGGCTGGACCACCTCCTTCCTCACCGGCAGAATCCAGAGTGTCTGCCTCCCCCATTCCATTTGAAAGACACAAAGATCATCTGCGTCATACCCCTAGGATCGTCCCTCATCCTGACACTCTTCAACGTCTGTAGGAAGGTGGATACCTGACTATGGTTACCCCAGTTTTTATTGCCTAGTGTTTAGCTGGTTTTTGACTTAGTTGGCCTGGGATTCTGGTAATCAGGGCCCCAGGCTATCTGCTCTCTCTGTAAAATGGACTCCATGTACTTTAGGTACATCTCCAATTGGATATTGGGTCACCTTATGAGCCCCTGTACAGTGTACTATAGGTACACAGGGCATAGGTGCATCCAAGGCCTACCAGAGGCTGCAGCGTGTATTATGCCACCACTGGCTGGCCACTCACATTGACACAACTGGCTGATCAAGGTGTAATCACCCCTTGCTTAGATATAGTATTCCTATATCTACCCTTATATCTAGACACATATACACCTATAAGTCACTCCTATGGCAGGCCTTAACAATCCTGGAGGCAGAGTGCTTGGTTAAATGTGAGATGGTGGTCTAGCATGAGCTGAGCCTGTCTGCAGCTTTCAGAACCATGTCCTTATAGCTGTTCAGGATATTGCCATACCATATACTCTTAAGTGCATTATGAACCTCGCGGTTAAATGCTAACTCTGGTTTGGCTTTATCAAAACATGTTGAGTAAGGTGTCATACGTTTTGGAATATTACCCCCTCGCCAGTTCTGGCGACGGGGGTAGCATTCCACTATTCTAGAGGGAGAAGACATGTTGTTCCTACTAATCCCGGTGAAAGTTAACCAGAGCCTCAGCATCACAAAATGGATGTACTGCCACAGACACAAGTCTGACCTCCTGCTGCTGGGAGTCCTTCCAGCGAGGGAGGCTTGGACAATAGGTTTCCTGCCTTGGGAGGTGCTAGCATCACCCCAGACAGGCTCTTGTGTATTGGGGCAGGGAGGGCTGAAAGAAATGAGACACTGCCTGGGGCACACAAGGTGTTCCATGCATAGTCCAGTTCAAACCGGTGGTGGGGCTTCCCAGCCCCAGCTCTGGAGCGAAACTGGACAAAGGGAAAGGGGTGTAACCACCCCCTTCCCTGGTCCCACCCATAGGAGGGACCTAGCATGTAATCCAGCCCCTAGATTTGGTATATAGGTAGGAGCTGAGTCTCAAGACTTTAGATTTATCCTGACTGAAACTTGAAATGAAACTCTGGACCTTCGACATTCTACCTGTTGTCCTCTCCGTCCTCAGGATCAGCGTGTTGTTTAATAGGCCATCTCCAGATCTATCCAAGCCCCGATTGCTGTAATAGCCGTGGGCTAAGGAAGGATCAGATGAGGGCAAAACGGGAAGGAGAGGAAGGGGACTGCGGGAGGGAGAGCTGTGAAGACAGATAACACAATGATTGGTACAGGTTCTTAAGAGAAGCACACCATAACAATATGTGATGGCCGGACACGAACAGCTCTCTACCTGTGACTCGAAAGTGGCCAGCTGTAACTCAGGAGATACTTCTCTTCTTTCTGAGAACATATACTTTCGTCATGCAATCTGATTTCCCCTGTAACACACAAAGAATCACTCCTGTAACACTCCACGGTATCTTGTTTCTACTAACTCTATGACCGGAATGATTTGATATACATACCCTATTCTCCCTTCCCGTAGGTGGTGAAGAGGAGTAGACTTGATAAGCTAAAGATAACGTGACACAATCTCTCCCAAAAACAAACGTGTGGGTTACGTCACCCAAAAGTAAAGTATGAAAAGAGCTACCTGTATGGTTGTACGGTAACTTCTGGAGACGAGCTCCTTCGTCCCCAGCCTGGGACCTATACCAGTATTCCTCCGCAATAGCCGATGCAAAAAGGCTCGCCAACGGAGGATTGATGGATGGTATTGACAAAACAAGCAAAGGTATTTCCTCCGCAATAGCCGTTGCAAAAAGGCTCGCCAACGGAGGAAAAAGGAAACAGCGAAACTATAATCAAAGGACCACAAGTCGTGTCCTCCGCAAGAGCCGATGCAAGAAGGCTCACCAACGGAGACACGCAACAAAAGCAAAATGTGAACAAGCCAACGATAGATGTCCTCCGCAAGAGCCGATGCAAGAAGGCTCGCCAACGGAGGACCCAAGAACACAATGATACAGCAAAACTCTCCGTCCCTCGCTCACAGCGCAGAACGTAGAGACGTCACCTGGCATTGGCGGTCAAGATCCAAAATATCCGACACCAGGTGGAGGACGTGTCTTCCTTATATACCCCACCTCCTGAACGCTTGGCATTCTGGGAAACGTAGTTCCATCTCCCTCCGTAACTCTTTTCGTTAGTGAGGCGCGACCAGAACTTGACACTACCTGAAGATAGAAGACTGAAGAATCTCCCTTGTGGTCAAGGAGTGACCACCCTGTGCAAACAGGCAACATCCAGCGATCAACGGCTTGCTTTGTCCACGCTCCCGCCGGAGCCCGAGCACAGAGCCTGACAAGAACTAGACTTCCAGACTTCTAACAGCCCAATCCACAGTCCCAGCAAAGCTGAGACCAGTGGAGGCGACGAGAGACATGGGCCCGGCCATCTTGAAAAGTGTGTGACTTGCTAATTGTGCAGCACCCGAGGCACCCTCGAAGCTGTGCATTGGGGATTGAGAAGCCTTAGCCCCGAGCATCATTTGCACTGAAGATCAGCCCTGCACCCTCAAGGAGTTCTACTTGGGGCCCTTCTGCATTTTCCTGCTTGACGCATCCGCCCGGTCACTTGCCCGTTGGCTAGTGGCCATCTTGGTGACGAAACTTTGAATTTCTGGTTGCTCCAGACTGGCCTTTGCTTCCCTGAAAAGAAGCAGCCCATCAGACCTTGCTAGTCTGATTAAGAAGCCAACTTCGTTTCCTTCATGGGTTGCCTTTGCCAAGGCTTGTTGACTCTAATTCGGAAGCCGACACCCCCGACAGCAAGAGCCTTTGTGGGACAGTCCGTGCCTGACTCCTGGTTGTCGTTGACACCTCCTGGTCCACGTGGCTGCAGAGACAAGCTTCACAACATCACCTAATTGCTTCGCAACATCGCCTGGTTCCTTCTTGGTTCCTTTCTGGTCACTGGCTAGTGACCCAGACTCTGTCCCTTCTGCTTTCAGGTCCTCTTCATCCTCGATCCGCCTTTGGATCCAACCGGACACTTCTCTCCCGGTCGCCTGCAGCATCTTTCTTCAAGGCTCCGTAGGATTCAGCGACGAAACCCGACACACTTCGACACCTATGCACCCACTTCCTGTGGGTGAGGTAACGCGAGTACTCTGGTGCTCCTATGGGTATTGACTATCCAACTGTGTAGGTTTCAAGTAACTTTCATCGAGTCCAGTCAGAAATGCCCTAAAAGAACTAGTTTCCATCTTTTAGGTTTCCATTCATTTTCTATGGTAACTCGCGCATTTGTTTAGACACTGCACACGCATCCCGTGGTACTCCTGCTTCCTAACTCTTGGTAGTACAGCATAGCCCCAGCGATTCCCTAGGCCCTAGGCCTATTCATTTTCCGAGCAGTGGTACTTATACCTCTATTTTAGTATATGGTTTAGCGTGCCCCTAAGGTCCTACTGTATTTTGTGCAACTTATTGTATTTTAATTAAGTATCTTTTTATGTGCTCATAAAGAGTTCAGAGGGATTGTCTAGTAATAAATACATATATATTTTATATATATCCTGTGTGGTGTCCTTTCATTTGGTATTTAAGGGGTTACATATGGTAAAACAGCTGGCTTCACATGCCCTCTTGAGTTTAGCCTAAGACTGCTTTGTCCATGCTACCACTAGGATAGCTGGTCTATAAGGTTGACTTTACAACCATCACCATACGGGTTGTTTGGACTGGTGCAAGGTGCTCACTAGAATAGTGAACATCATATACCAGGCCAACTTTTCACAACGTCTACATGGCACCGGGGCTCGCAAACATCACCCATCATACGACCTCAACATCATCTCATACGCAGACAACACCCAGCTGATCCTCTCCCTCACTAAGACCCCCACCACCGTCAAATCCAATCTCCACAAAGGAATGAAGGTCATCGCCGAATGGATGATGAACAGCTGCCTGAAGCTGAACTGGGACAAGACGGAGGTCCTCATCATTGGATACACCCCCTCTGCCTGGGACAACTCATGGTGGCCGGCCGCACTGGGGGCTGCACCGACACCCACTGACCACGCATCCAACCTGGGAGTCATCTTAGACTCCGCACTGTCAATAACCCAGCAAGTGAAAGCCGTCTCCTCCTCCTGCTTCAACACCCTCCGCATGCTTCGCAAGATCTACAGATGGATACCCACTGGTACCAGAAGGACAGTCACCCAGGCCCTCGTCAGCAGCAGACTGGACTACGGCAATGCTCTCTATGCAGGAACCTCAGCCAAACTTCAGAAATTACTACAACGCATACAGAATGCCTCTGCACGCCTCATCCTCGACAACCCCTGCCACAGCCACATCGAATCTCACATGAGAGACCTGCACTGGCTCCCCATCAACAAGAGGATCACCTTCAAGCTCCGTCCTCACCCACGCTCACAAAGCTCTCCACAACACCGGACCAGCATACCTCAACGAACGACTCACCTTCTACACCACGAACCGCCAGCTTCGCTTCGCTGAACTCGCCACCGTCCCCCGCATCCGTCGAGCAACCACCGGTGGCAGATCGTTCTCCCACCTCACTGTAAAAACCTGGACCACCCTCCCCATCTGCCTACAACAGACCCAGGACCTGCTGGCCTCCAGGAGACTCCTCAAGACCTGGATGTTCGAGCAGTAGCAGGACCCCTGCTACTTCCTGTGGGTGAGGTAACGCGAGTACTCTGGTGCTCCTGTGGGTATTGACTATCCAACTGTGTAGGTTTCAAGTAACTTTCATAGAGTCCAGTCAGAAGTGCCCTAAAAGAACTAGTTTCCATCTTTTACGTTTCCATTCATTCTCTATGGTAACTCGCGTGTGTGTTTAGACACTGCACACGCATCCCGTGGTACTCCTGCTTCCTAACTCTTGGTAGTACAGCATAGCCCCAGCGATTCCCTAGGCCCTAGGCCTATTCATTTTCCGAGCAGTGGTACTTATACCTCTATTTTAGTATATGGTTTAGCGTGCCCCTAAGGTCCTACTGTATTTTGTGCAACTTATTGTATTTTAATTAAGTATCTTTTTATGTGCTTGTGCCTCTGACCTCATAAACAGTTCAGAGGGATTGTCTAGTAATAAATACATATATATTTTATATATATCCTGTGTGGTGTCCTTTCATTTGGTATTTAAGGGGTTACATATGGTAAAACAGCTGGCTTCACATGCCCTATTGAGTTTAGCCTAAGACTGCTTTGTCCATGCTACCACTAGGATAGCTGGTCTATAAGGTTGACTTTACAACCATCACCATACGGGTTGTTTGGACTGGTGCAAGGTGCTCACTAGAATAGTGAACATCATATACCAGGCCAACTTTTCACAACGTCTACATTGCACCGGCGCTCGCAAACATCACCCATCATACGACCTCAACATCATCTCATACGCAGACAACACCCAGCTGATCCTCTCCCTCACTAAGACCCCCACCACCGTCAAATCCAATCTCCACAAAGGAATGAAGGTCATCGCCGAATGGATGATGAACAGCTGCCTGAAGCTGAACTGGGACAAGACGGAGGTCCTCATCATTGGATACACCCCCTCTGCCTGGGACAACTCATGGTGGCCGGCCGCACTGGGGGCTGCACCGACACCCATTGACCACGCATCCAACCTGGGAGTCATCTTAGACTCCGCACTGTCAATAACCCAGCAAGTGAAAGCCGTCTCCTCCTCCTGCTTCAGCACCCTCCGCATGCTTCGCGAAGATCTACAGATGGATGCCCACTGGTACCAGGAGGACAGTCACCCAGTCCCTCGTCAGCAGCAGACTGGACTACGGCAATGCTCTCTATGCAGGAACCTCAGCCAAACTTCAGAAATTACTACAACGCATACAGAATGCCTCTGCACGCCTCATCCTCGACATCCCCTGCCACAGCCACATCGAATCTCACCTGAGAGACCTGCACTGGCTCCCCATCAACAAGAGGATCACCTTCAAGCTCCGTCCTCAACCACGCTCACAAAGCTCTCCACAACACCGGACCAGCATACCTCAACGAACGACTCACCTTCTACACCCCGAACCGCCAGCTTCGCTTCGCTGAACTCGCCACCGTCCCCCGCATCCGTCTAGCAACCACCGGTGGCAGATCGTTCTCCCACCTCACCGTAAAAACCTGAACCACCCTCCCCATCTGCCTACAACAGACCCAGGACCTTCTGGCCTCCAGGAGACTCCTAAAGACCTGGATGTTTGAGCAGTAGCAGGACCCCTGTCCCCCCCAGTGCCTTGAGACCCTCACGGGTAAGTAGTGCCCTCTACAAATGTACTGATTGATCGATTGGAGTTCTTTTGGAATCCAATAAGCCATATGTGTAGTCCAAACGTCAGTGAAACCCTTTTATTTGTTTCATGAGAATTTCATATTTCAGGTCCATGATTTTATATGTAAAGATAAAAAGCTAAAGCTGGAGCCTAGCCACAAGCATTCATATATTTCTGGCGAGTACAAAACAGAGTTCGATTTTTTGGGGGTTTTTATCAACAAGTTACAGAAGGTTTCTTTATTTATTTATTCAGGAGTTTTATATAGTGCTGGCCAGATCCAAGGGTATGAGAGAGCTTTACAACAGTTAAAATGAGAGAATCCCAAAATAAGACAAATATACACATGATGGTTTGTAAGTCCCAGCGTGGATGCTGCATTGAGGTATGGAAGTCCAGCGAGGCCGCGCAGTGCGTACATAGTCTAGGGCGGAACCATGATCGGGTGGGGCAAGGGTACACTGGGAGGAGGTAGAGTCGATGCCAAAATGTCAAGGTGCTGTGAGTTACATGGGTGTGCGCTTCAGCGAGGGTTAACTGCTCGGGAATGCACGGTTGAAAAACAGGTCTTTTAGGAGTCTTTTGAGTGTTAGAAAGACAGGATAGTCCTAATATTTGCCGGGATAGATTTCCATATTTTGGGTGCTCTTCCAGTGAAGGATCGAGCAGCAGTTTTTTGCTTGCGAGTTTTCATGGGGTTGAGCAATGGGGTGTTGGAGTTCCTAAGGTTCCTTGACTGGCTGGCTTTTTTGAGTCTGGAGGCCAGGTATTCCCGTTTCCCTGTGTGGAGAGCTTTGTGCGTGAGGTAGGCAGTTCTGAAGCTGGCACGCATCTCTATTGGGAGCCATTTAGGTTCTTTGAGTGCAGGTGCAATGTGATGAAAGTTCCTGATTCCAGTGACCATTCCGGTTGCTGCATTGAGAGTTGTATTGAGGGGGGGCAAGGTGGGATTTGGATGTACCGGTTAGGATAGTGTTTCCATAGTCGAGTCTGGATATCATCAGGGATTGGGTGGCTTGCTTAAGGTCCTTGGGAGGGCGGAAGGGTTTTATTTTGTTCAGGAGCTTCATATTGAGGAAGGCACTCTTCGCGGAGTTCGTGATGTGTTTGGTCATGTCAAGTTTGGGGTCCAGGGTGATGCCTAGTCATTTTACGGAGTTGGCTAGGGTGAAAGTTCCCTTGAGAGCAACGATTGGTTTAAGCCATTCCATGATTTGGGGGTTCTCGACTTTGTTGGAGATGAGGAGGATTTTGTTATTTTCATGGTTGAGTTTGAGGTTGTTTACTGATAGCCAGTGTTGGACTTCTTTGAGAGTGTTATTGAGTTTCTGAATGTCTTCCAATGTAGGAGGTTTCCAGATAGATCTGCATATTGTCTGCATATAGGTGGAAGGAGATGTTGGCTTTTTTGAGTAGGGAGGTGAGGGGTTCCATATATATGTTGAACAGCTGAGGGGAGTTCACTGTTCCTGAACGACGCCTCTGCTGACAGGGTAAGGTTGTGTAAGAAGGAGGAGAACCATTTTATGACCACTTCATCTGCACCTACCCTATCTTGAAGAGCCTTGATGAGTAGATTGCGGTCCACCGTGTCAAAGGCTGTCGATAAGTCCAGGATGATCAGTAGGCAGCATTGGTCAGTGTCAAGAGACTTGTGAATGTCATCCACGTTGTTAAGGATTGTGGTCTCTGTGCTACATCCTTTTCTGAAGCCCGACAGGTGGGGCTCAAGGAGGTTGATGCTGTTCATGTGTTGAGTCAGTTGTAGAAGAATCCTTTTTTCGAGGATTTTGGCAAGGAGGGGGAGATTGGAAAAGGGTCTGAAGTCATTCAGATCATTGGTGTTAAAACCAGGTTTCTTTAGTAGAGGTGAAACTTGGCCGACTTGGAGACAGTAAGGTATGACTCCGGTATTTAAGGAGCTGTTTATGATCTTTCACCAGAATGGAACTAGGGAGAGTGTCAGCTTTTTTCTCGATTGGGTGGGTAACAGATCTAGTGTGTGAGATGTTGGCTTGGAAGAGGATATCAGCTTGAGGATCTTGATTTCGGAAACGGGGTTGAAGGAATTTCAGGCTTTTTTGGGTGCTTGTGTGCATTGGATTCGGTTTCAGTAGGTGGATTTGCGTTGAGGTTGGTGTCTAGTTAGAGCTCAATCTTGGTGATCTTGTCATTAAAAAAAGTTGGCGAAGTTGTCACATAGGTCCTTAGAAGCCTGGTCGGGGGCAGCCGAGGGCTTGGATGTTTATTGTCTGATGATGTTGAATAGTTCTTCGGGTCGGTTTTTCGTGTTGTCTAGGGCAGTGGCAAAGGTGGTTTTTTCGATATTGATGAGTTTTTAGTATTTTCTTCGGGTTGTTTTGAGTTGTTCGAGGAGGGTGGTAGAGGGATTGTTCCTCCATTGTTGTTCTGGGGCTCTAAGTTGTCTTTTTTCAGCATTGATGTTAGAGTTGAACCAGGACCTAGATTGAATATTCCTGTTTTTTTTTATTTCACTCTGGCTAATTGGTCTAGGATGGAACTCATAGTGGATTTATAGTGAGTGGTGAGTTCCGTTGTGGAGAGATCGTCAGTGAGGATAGGTAGGAGTGAGCTTACCATTTCTTCAAAGTTGGCTATGGAGATCTGCAAAAGATTTCTAGTCTGTTTGGGGGGGCTTGGGATGGGGGTTGATGAGAGATAGGTTGGGTGATGTGGAAGAGGATGAGGTGGTGGTCAGACAAGTCCACCGGTAGGATGTGTTTGATAGTGATGGTGTCACGTTGGGAGATAATTGCATCCAGGATGGCTCCTTTGTTGTGCGTAGCTTCTGAGCAGTGCTGGGTTAGGTTATTGCTGTGTAGCAGCTCATTTAGGTTCTGGATTGTCAGGTTGTTTTTTTCATTCCAGTGTCGGTTTAGGTCCCCCAGAATTAGGTTGCAATGAGCAATCAGGTCAGACAGGTGTTCGGTGAATGTGATGGTGTTTCCTGGGGGATGATATAGTAGATGACACTGGAATGTCATGTTGTCATTTGTGTTGATGTAGGCTGAAAGGCATTCAAAGGTGTTATAGTTGTAGGAGTCAATTTCTGTCACAGATATGTTGTTGTTGTCATGAATGATTGATATACCTCCGTCTCCTTGGTCCTTTGTGTCTTTGTTGATGATGACAATGCCTGGGGGCACGAGAGTGTCCAAGAGTGGGGTCGAGCATTCGTTAAGGTAGGTTTTGGTAATGAAGGCTATGTCAATGTCGTGGGTGAGGAAGGATTCTGCTAGCTCTTTGGCATATGTAGTGGCTGATCTGCAGTTTATGAGAATGCAGTTGGTGTTGTTAGTTTCTTTTCTGAGATTCTTCTTGAGGTGGGCCCTGGGGAAGTTGGTGAGGCAGGCAGGTGGTCTAGCAGGTTTCGAGGGGAAGTGGTCCCTTTTGAGTCCAGAGATCACCTGGATTTTGGATAGGGGTGGCTGTCGAAGGGATGTCATAGGAGGAGGCAAGATCCACTGTTTCACTCAGGGACATCGCTGTTCTAGTTCTGCAAGAATTAATTTTGTTTTGATTGTGGATCAGGAGGGGGATAGAGATCCCGCTCCGGTAGGGAGTCTTGGGGGGCCATGGTTCATAGAGTTGATGACGGAGGGGGTGCTGTGGGGAATAGGGGGAGGATTGCGGAGCGAGGCGAGGTTGGTAAGGATTACGTTGAAGCCCTGGACAATGGCATCTAGCAGGATTTAAAGCAGCGTGAGATGTTTACCTGTCTCTTCAGGGCAGGGGGTACAGTGATTCTGGATGATGTTTTAAGGAGAGGGAGGTTGTCCTAAGGCTGCTGTCCAGACGTCTAGTAGATGATGTGATGTCTGCGTGATATTTGGGCGGGGTAAAAGGCGCAACATGACTGGAGTCAAGCAGTGGCAGCTGTGAACTTATGAGAGTGGGTTTTAGGAGGTAGAGGGAAGTCAAGGACTGAGTGTTACAGTTGGTCTTAGTAGTATGGGGTTGGTAGGTGGTGGGGGTGGTGGGGGTGGTCAAGGAGACGGGCGGATTCGGTTCTTGCTGACAGGAGTGGTGATGATGTCTTGGGCAGGACAGCTAGCATTGAAGATGGGAGGTGCGTGTTAGGTTGGGGTGCTCTCCTGGGTGGTCTGTCTGTCTGGAGAAAGGAAGTGAGGAGGGCGGGGAAGATGGGGGGTAGGAGGTAGACTGAAGAGAGTGGGAGAGTGATTCAAAAGCATTGAGGTTGTCATTATTAGCTTGGACTGAGACTGTGCCGTTGGGGTAGATGGTCACAGAAGGGTTCCCACTCCGCCTGGAGTGGTTGAGGAGTGGGGTCATAAGTTTGCAGCTAAGGGGAATAATCGTGGTTTTGGAGATGTGGAGTTGAGAACTGATAATGGATTTCCACTCTGTGGGTCGTTTAGTGTGAAAAATGAGGTCCATTTTAATCTGGCCTTTCAAGGAGCTGTGATATATGTCTGCGAATAGAGATTCTGGGTGTTGTCTGATTATGTTTGAGTTTTCTTTGTGCTTTAGATGGGAGGTTAGGAGGGAAGTTGATCGAGTAAGAATTCAGGCCGTGAGGTTTGAGGTGGTTTAAGGTGGTCGGGATGTGGTGTGTAGACATGACAGAAGGCATATTGATGAGATAGAACAGGTGGTAGGTACTCACGTAGTGATCAGCAGGTCAGAGCAGCAGGTGAGGACGGCCAGGGGGTCAGAGACTGCTAGATTACTAAATCCAGACTAGGAACTAAAGGCCATATGTAGGTAAAACCGAAATTGTGAGTTCTTAATAGTGATTTTTACCAAATCGCTATTAAGAACTCGCATTTCCTGATGTAGCTAAAAAATCACTAAAAGATAGCGATTCAGTAATATCCACTAAAATGAATACAGAATATTTATTACCGAAGCGGCATTAGCGAAAACACATTACCGAATCAGTATTTAGCAAATCTGGTATTTCAAAAAGTCGCAAATCTGTGATTCAGCCAATCCAGTGCTTCCTGATGACCTCACAACCAGGTAGTGGCCACACCGATGCAGTTACACTGATCCTGGAGCTGTCGGAGAGGCAGGGAGCAGAAGCAAAACCCAAGAGCTGCACAGCAGCCACCTTGCAGACACACCAAAAATATCACGGACACACAGGAGAAGAGAAAGGATGCCGGAGAGAGGAAGAGAAAACACATGTTCAGTGAGAGGGAGTTGGAGGTACTAATTGAGGAGGTGGTGAAGGATCATGACCAGCTGTTTGGGAAAAAAATCACTGCACGTTCCCGAATCGCAAAATAGAAAACTATGGCTTGTGCTCCAGCAGAAACTAAATTCCATCGGCATCACCCAGCGCTCGATAGAGGATCTTAAGAAGCGCTGGTACGACCTTCGCAAACATGCTAAGAAGAGGATGGCTGACAGGCTCAAACAAGCCAGAAAGACAGGTGGGGGGACATCAGCTGTGCCTGCTCCGACTCCCTTGGAACAAATGGTGGAGCTCACCCTCCGGCCGGAAATTTTGAGTGGACAGCTCAGACACAGGAGCCAATAGACAAGGTAAGATGCATGCACGGCATGCTGTGCCCCCCCTCCCTAACCCCAATTCCCAATTACCCAGAAAGAATCCCACTCCAGTCCATGCTTTGCCAATAACCAGCAATGCATCATGGGAGATGTAGTCCCAATGAACTAATAGCATACCATTCAGTCCACTGAGCCCAAATGCATGTCACACACATCAGTAAATAAGCAAGCAGGGGACAGACAGTTAGATTAGCAGTCATTACATTTATTGTAAGGCAAATGCTGCTAGACAAGTGAGTAAATGGACATTCTGTATCCACAGGCGAGCCATCGCGCCAGTCTGCAGAAGGGGAGAAAGAAGAGGCACCCAGGAAGCTCAACACACTGGATGAGGATGTCCTGTCGCCTGCTGAGGCCACACCACCATCACCACCACCACCACTGAGAGCTAGGAGGTATACAGTGGGTAGCCTCCAGGAGATCAAGGGCTCAAAGGACGAGAGCATAGGAGCCCAACAGACCTTGCAGGAAGAGTATGGACACACAGCAGGAACACAGTTCCCCATGGAGCTTGGCAACACAGGTGCCCTAAGACGCCAACCAAAGGCACACAGTCCTGATTGACAGGTAGAGGAGTCCGGTGTCTTTGCAGGTCTGGAGGGGAAGATGCTGAAGGTGCAGCGTCTGCAAGGCAAAACAATGAGGGCAATGCAATGCCAGATGGTGGCCAAGAACAAAAACATGCATGGCATGAAGGAGACCATATACTGCCTCAACATCACCGTGGCTGAGGGTATGCGGGGCTGTTAGACTATTATGCAGCAAGATGGAAAACGAACTTGGCCAAGGCGCAGGGACAGACAGAGAATGGACGGGTACACGAAGGCAGTGAACAGGCTATGCAATGCCACCCATGTCCTTAGCAGGCGCTCAGTGGCCATGCAGATAGAGATGGCCAGGTGCAGCCACAACGTCACAAGGGGACTGGTCTCAGTCACCAGTGCCTTGGAGGTGCTGCAGACCACTCAAATCACTGGGACAGGATCGGGGGATGGGGTGAAAGTGAGGAGGCAACAAGCCGCAGCAGTATCACTCCCCCATTACAGGCGACAGGGAGGCACAGTGGAAGGCACGGACCAGCCGAAGGTCAGACCTCTAGGGAGGACAGTGTGCCTAGTGAATGCATCAGTGATGCACGTGGTCACAGAAAATAAAACCAGGCATCCCCTGACAATGGGGGATGAGTAAAGTTACCCATTTGACATAATGATTGGATTTGGAATATTGCATGGGGAATATCTATGCCATGCTGGGGTTGTTGAGGCACTGTGAGGCCATCATGGTGTGGCGGTGTGCTGTCTTATTGCTTGATTTAAGATCAATAAAACACTGTTACGCTATTGAAGTTACTCGCTTTGTCTGATTACTTACTCAGAAATAGTTGTGTGTGATCTCAGCCCGTCTGTGTCTCCCATCCGGTGCTGCTGCGACACCTGAAGTGCTGTGCTGTGACTGTGGACAATACTCTCCCTCATCCTCTGATTCAGTGAGTTCCATGGGTGTACCTTTCTTTGTAGCCAGGTTATGCAGCATGGCACATGTTGCTATAATTTTGCAGCAGGTTAGCGGCCGGTACTGCTGTTCACCTCCACTTTTGTGGAGGCAGCGGAACCTGCTTTTCAGGAGTCCGAATATACGCTCCACCACATTCTGCGTAGATTCATGTGCAACATTAAATCTCCTTTCACTTGGGGTAGATGGGTTGAGGTATGGAGTCAGGATAAATGCTCGCAACGCATATGCGCTATCACCTAGGTGTTAAAGGAAGAAAGATTATTTGCAGTAAACAATAGATACATCAAAGGTATACATCAGGGTGTGTCCCATTGATTTACCTAGCAGGTATCCTTCTCCAAATACACCCCCACAACACGGGTATAGATCCCACTGTTCCTGAAGATGTAGGAATCATGCGTGCTCCCTGTAAGTTTCGCAATGATGTCAGTAATGATGTAAAATGTATCATATATGACCTGTACGTTGATTGAATATGTTGATTTGCAGTTTCAGTAGATGTACTCAGTAGCAGAGGGGGCAGATTGGTATATGTGTCCCATCAATGCACCCTATTACATGTGGGAACTGGGCCTTCTGATAAAAGTCCATCTTTGTCTTGTGCAGTTCTGCCTGTGTGCTGGGGAACCGGGCATAGTGGTGCATCCTTTGCATCATTACATCCAAGAATTTGTTGAAAAAGCGCGACAGGCAACTCTGTGAGACACCACCAGCCACAGCTATTACCCCCTGGTAACTGCTGGATGCTAGTAGGTGCAGGGAACAGAGGACCTGTACATGTGGAGGTATTGCGTGCGTGGTGTCTCGTGCTCCAGGAGTGGGTGCAGGTCATGTATCATGTCCAGGATGGTGGTTGGGTGAAGCCTATACCTCTCATGGATTTCTGCCTCAATGAGTTAGAATAGTGAGATACGCAGTCTGTATACGCGTTCCTGTCGTCTCCAGACCTTTTGAGCTGCAGCTTATATCCGTATCTGCCTTGCAATGGCATAGAGGGCCGCCATTGTGTTCACGCATATGCATTCTGGGGCTGTTTATTTGCTGTGCACCTGGTTACCACCTGCCTTGAAGTAGTGGTAATTTGCGTATCTTATTTAGCGATTTTTAATGGAATCGGTATTAGCAATTTTATGTACATTGTTCTGTGACTTTATTTAGCGATTCCTTATTTAGCGATTGGCTAAATAGTGAGCCTGTGTGGCACATTCAATAAATAACGAATCTCTACATTTTTTCCATTTGTTTCAACAATTCTTTATTTTGCGCTTCGGTGTTTCTGCCTCTTCATTTCACATGGGGTTTTAGTGATGGCAACCGTGGAAATTCTGCGAATTTCGGCGTTTGCAATCGATTATTCACTCCCTACATCCTGCCCTTAAAGGGATTGGTTTTGCTAGGGTCCAAAGTGAAGTCCTAGAGTCTAAATCAGGACCCGGGGGTCAGAGACTGCTAGAATACTTAATCCAGACTAGGGACTAATAAGGATGGGTTCCACTAGGGTCCAAAGTTTATTCCTAGAGTTAAAGTTGAATAAATTCCTTTCTTAAATTAAAAAAGTCTGATTTCCATTCATCAAGATGTTTTTCTACAGATCTGCGTTATCTCAGAAAACCAGCCGGTCTCAGTTAAGTGCATTCATGATGCCTCGTTATGCGGAAAATGTTACTTTATTATTGCTGACTAACGTGTTATTTACAGAGTAAATGTTTTGCAAATCAATTACCTTACCATCTATAAGCAAATGCATTATACATTATGAAATAGTATGATATATTTAAAACAAATTCCTTTTATCCGGATTTCATCAGAACATGGCTATCCCCGGTGAACCTGGATTGAAATATTTGGAGAATGATTGTTGAAAGAAACTGAGCTGCCCTTTTTTATCACAGATATGTTCAACCTAGAGCATGAAACGGATTGCATCGTACTACACTTTGAGACAGCAACTATGTGATGCACATTTCTTGTGTAAACATGTGACTTCTAGTATCCCAGACACAACAAAATTAAAGTACCCTCTTTACAGGGATCTTTTCTGAGCTGAGATCTAGAGTAGATTCAACTCATGACATACCGAACTATATGTAAAGATGTTATGTTTGCAATATTCCATTCAATGTGAAAAACTAAACTGATTTATTTTGCTGAAAGTATAGAGTTAAGTGGTAGTAGTGTACAAAGAAAAGTGTTAATGATCGATAGGTTGTAATTTCTCCTAATTATAGGCTAGAAACCAGGAAACCACCACGTTTAAACAGATTCAAGCAGAGAACGAAGGTGTTATTATCTCATAACTGTATCATATCCCATGCAAACATGCCGGAGGTCATTGAGGCATGCAATCAGATATAATGGAGAGATGTCATTACACGGTGGCTTTGAAAGAGTAGAAGATTGTCTCTTTAAAAGTGGTGGTTACAATCAATCACTTCTGAGTTAGCATATTTGATCTGGCATGGCTTATAATGTGTGTCTCTCCTGTCCTTCTTTCTCAATGTTACCACATATTTTGGAGGTCTCACCACTGCAAAAGCTTTTAGTCACCAAAGTGACGACATTTTTCACACATTGCTCTTTTGCATAAAGCCCGATTACATGTTAAGGGCAAAATTCAACTCTAATTATGCGTTGTGTGCTAAATATCACGCTCTCGCAGTTTGGCAAGTCAAAGCTGACAACATTTATTGAGGGGAAATGACTAGTAGATGAAGCAGAACATTATTACTCAGGGTGGTAGTTGAAAACTCTGAATAGGAGGGATTTACTTCAGTGATAAATAACTCACGTGGAACATCGGGATTTACTGAGTGTGGCAAACACCACACTTTATTCCACAGAACTCATAATCAGGTTCATGGACTCATCTATGCTTTGAATTTCCAAATTTGGTTTAATTGTTAGCCTAATCTATGTCAAAATATAAGGATACAAATCAGGGAAAGCTGCAGTTGTCTAAGTATTTGATATTTGTTCTAAAAGTTTCATAGACGGGAACATTCAAAAAGTCTAGAAAGATGTGAAAGTCAGCCTTGTATTCTCACACTGCAGCCTGACTATGGCTTAGTTTTGGATCCTTCTTTAATTCGGTTTTTATTCAGAACTAAAGATCCCTGGTTGATGGATGGCACTTTTTCTACCCAAAAACAACTCTCAATCTTTATATAAACAACCTTAAGAATGCTTGAAATTACCTCATCGTGCCCTTTGGAGGTTCAGAACCCTATTCTGTGGAGTGCCATAAAACCCATGGGGAAAAGGGATAGATAGAACACAGTTAACTGTCAGTCATGAACAAACAAGTTCAGATAAAAACTCCAAGGGGCATATTCTCAAGGGAGTATCACCAAGTTAACGGCACCTTATCGCAGCCAAAGTTACGATAAATTTATCTCCCTCCCCCACACAAGCTGGTGCTAACAGCCCATATCACCTATTTACCCGCAATAGCAGCCGCAAAAAACATTGCCACAGATGACCCCAGCAACTATCGCTGATGAGATGTAGAGTAGGCGTTCCCATGCCAAATGCAGAAATGCCACTGATCATGCGTCCCGGACACTCAAGAAAGCCACAACACCCACCTCCACCATCCCCAGGACCACCCCCCACCTCCCACCCCCAGCACCCCAGGACCAAGATACTGCACATCAACGGCACGAAACCATGATCAAAATCACCCGCCTGACGTCACACCTTCACATCAATTAACATACATGTGAGTACAGAAAACCTGATTCATGCATTCAACATTTAAAGTCCAAACAAAATATCACATTCTAATTTGTCTCCAAACAACTATTTTGAAGAGTCATGACTCGGCATCCCTGAAAATCTGTGAGTCACAGCCTGCAAGATAATATCCAAGATAGGAAGGTGTGTCAGACACCCATCAAAGGACAGAGAGAGAAAAAGAGAGAGAAAGAAAGAGAGAGAAAGAGAGAGACTGAACAAGGAGCGCAAGGCCAATCGGGCCCTTGGCACATTCGAACATGCCAACTGCTGCGTATGTTACGTAATTGGTGCATCCCAAATCACAAGCCTGGCATCAAAGTCAGTGTGAAGCCCACAGCACATGTAATAAATGCAAGCAGAGGTCAGACTAAAATTAGGTATGAAAGCTCATTTGTCTCAATACACAAGGCGGAAGGACAAACGAACCCTCAACCTTGGTTTTGAATGTGGCTGGCACACCCTGCGTGAGATACCAGACCAGCCTCCGACCACTCCCACACTACGAACTGTGCTAATGAAAGACCATCATGCCCACACCTCACACACACTTGTCCCTGCACGACCTACATCTGCAAGGGATGCCCTTAACACATTGGTTAAAAACAACCCATACGTCCAAACGTTGCACACACATACGACTCATTGCCCAGAACTGTGCCATACCGTCCACCGAACTGCCATCGGTCTGAGGATTGCCTTTGCTACGAGACCAACAAACGCAATGGCATGCCATCCCGAGCACCAGCACAACCCCTGTCACGTGGAACTGTACCATGCACAAATGCTGCATTTGTTGGGATCACTGCCAATGGCAGTTTTGCAAATCAGTTTCCGTCTGAGTTTCTGTCTTGACTATGTCACCTGCATCGAGCCCTGGTTCCACTGTTGATCATGTACATTTGAGTGGCCCATGGAGGTCTGCCTATCCAACTCAATGGTAGCAGAATTGGATAATGACTTGACAGTGCACCCCCTGTTGGCCCACGAACAGATGTGTCACCGGGAAACCCGTGCATGGGATGCACTGATCTTTGGCGTATGTGCTGGCAGTTGTGCATGGGAGATTGCACAACTCCTCGTGTGTAGTGACCACATTGAGGCTCTCCCCTATTGGGTTCTGGGGTGGATTGGTGAAACAGCGTGACTGAGCACATCTGCCCAGACAAGTTAATGGAATGGCTCACCCTGGTGTTCCTTGAACCCAACAATGACGTACTGTTGGAAGAGATTGCCCATGAAGCTGCACTCACAATCATGGACGATCAACATAATTCCTGCAGACACATCGGATTGTCACTCACAGCACAGGTCCCATCACCTTGTTGCATTGTAGAGAACTCTCACATATCCCACCCCAACAGTTGACATGTCTTCCTTCGTCTGGACTCTGAATGCATGTGCGTGGAACTACGCATGTATACCCACACATGCGCAAGGTGAGGCAGTACAATGGGCGGAGCTGCACTGGGTCGTTTGGCAACATTTCTAAATCGGACATACTGCTGGAGGGAGACTACACACATGGCAATGTAGCATAACATTTGACCTAGTTGAACCCTTTCACCTACTCACTATCAGCAGAGCACACAGTCAGCGCGGTCCGGTGATACAGCTCTATACTGATCCCATGGGCTGTGAGTTGTGTTCCCTCACACGGGGCAATGAGCAGACACCAAACATCACATGACTCATCCAGCAAGGCAAGGTGGGCTAAGCCCGTTGCCATCCGTAATGATTTTGTGTACATTTTTGCCTCCCCATTTCTTGCATCTCGGCATGTTCAGATGCTGGGTGTAAGTGTCTTAAACATTTTCCTGCATGTTATGATCCTTGCCTTGTTCGTACTGACACGCACATGCCAATAAAGTTTAAGCAACTTCACTGGTGTCTAACTGTGATGAGTATTGATCAGATCGACAAATCATGTGCCACAATGATCATCGTTCTTACACAGGGAGGGACTGATTGACGCACGTATATTGTATGTGGGTCCCTTTTGACAGCTCCACCTCTGTGAGCCTGAAATTTTGTTTGGAATAGTTGCTGACAGACCTGTGCACTTACGTGTCTTCAGCAATGTGAGTATGGTGTCCAAACTCTGGCCATGTGGAGCAATGTTATACATCGAAACAGGCTGTGTACACACAGATGTGTTTGTGTAGGTATGGGAAGTGACGTTCTGTTGTCACATAATGGAGGACACCACTTCTGGCCTGCTACCGATTTTGTCCTTTCTACACACAGCCCTATTTCATACATGGACGTGTGCCTAAGTTGGGGGGTTGCGAGATTGTTGTTCATGTTCAATGTGGCCACCGCTAGTTCACACCTTCAGTTATCTACTTAGCCATGTGGATCAGGGTCAAAAATGCGCATTGATGTCATCTACCAAGGTGTACCTTCTTGTGCAATCAATTTCCCTACATCCATCCATGCTGTCATACTTGAGTTAACATAGACATGACACATCTGTGTGATTTAGAATGTTTTATTCAGATTCTGGTGAATGTCGGACCTGGAACTGCACATGGCCATGCCAAGCCCACATTACATGGTAGCCCAGTGGTGGGTCAACCATAGTCTTTTGGGGATTAAAAAGTGAATTGAAAGTGAGAGAGAGTGCAGTCCGCAGCAGGATTGCTGTGTAATTGGCAACCAGTGAAGATATGGCAGTCCAAGTCAGGGTCTAGGTGAATGTCGCAGAGTGTTCCGAGGGGTCAGTGGGAGGTGTTGTCCCTGTGCTTGTGGCATAGGGCTGAACCAGGCAGGGACAGGTAATAGGGAGGGGATGGTTGCTACTACCTCCTTCCTCACACAGTAATTACCATCCACATCTTACTCCTCTGATACTTCTTCTGTGTCCAGTGTGTCTGACTAGACAGTTTTTGCATCTCAGTAATGGCCCTAGCGATGTCAGCCAAAGATTGACGGGGAGCATGGTGCGGACAGTGGTTGTCCGTTAGGGACTCTAAGTGGTCCCTGATGAGACTCAGACACCCAGGTATGGCATCGAGTTTGGCTGCCACAAGCTCGAAACCCACCAGCAGCTGATCAGACATCTCCACTAGGCAACCTAGCACACAGCGTTGGAATTCCATCTCATGTTCGGTGGGGTCCTGGGTGACAGCTTTGGTGGTGTGTTTTTCCTGCTGTGTGGTCTGTGTAGGGGGTGGTGTCACCTCAAGGCAGCTGGGCTGCCCTGGGGGTGGGTGGGGAGGCTGTCCATTAGCCATTGGAGGGTGTCTGTGCACATGTGCAGGTTGTCGTCTTCATCATCGCTGATGAGATTTGTGGTCTGCTCTGCAGTAGTTGTTGATTGTCCCTCTGCAATGTAAAGGGGAGATGCAGGTTAACAGAGTGTTCCATGTATGTTGTCGCTTTGTAGATGTTCCCATACAGACTGCATGACAATGTACATTGTGACTGTTTTGGTGGAGCTGGTTATTTGATGGGAGACAGTGGACATTTTGGCTACATGACGGATGTGAGGTTGTACTCGTATATTTTCATCACGCAGTGTCAGGACATGCCAGATGTGGGTGGATAGTTACTACACACATGCAGAGCCTATTGTGTCCTCTGTACTGTGATGTAGGTGGTATACAGACAAAATATCGAGTTTTAAATTTCGATATACAATTATATCGAAGTTTAAATATCGATGGGACAAAATATCGAAGGTAAGTAATATCGACAGTCTTAATATCGATATTAGTATGATATCAGTAATATCGAAGTTTTAAATATCGATGTCAATAATATCGAAATAAATAACTTTGATGTTACTAATATCAATTTTTAAATAAATTTAGTGTATATTATATTGTATTTATTATGTTTTATTATTTATTTTTAATGTAATTTAATTAAATATTGGCTTTTACTACTGTAGCGGGTTGTGGGTTTATAGGGGAATAGGGTGGGAAGTAATTTAATTATGTTAAATTAATTATTAATTAGTAGGAATTATTAATTAATTGAGAATTAATTTTTAATTAATTTTAATTAATTGATTAATTGATAAATATGTTCTGTGGCGGGTTATGGGTTTATAGGGGAATAGGGTGGGAAGTAATTTAATAATAATTAATTAATTAATATATGTTTGTACATATTTTAATTAATAATTAATTGGTAATTAATTTATATTAATTAGTTATTTAATATAATTTTGTACATATTTTTAATTATTAATTAGTTGGTAATTAATTAATATTAATTAGTTAATTACATTAATTAGAGTAATTTGTTTTATATATAATTTTTTGTTATTCTTAATTAATTAATTGGGAAAAATAATATTAATTATTAAATTAAATTAATTACAGCTAATGTGCTAATATATTTACTTTATTGTTATTGTTAATTAATAATTAATTGGTAATTAAATAATATTAATTAATTTTGGGTAAAGGAGTATTTTTAGGGTTCAGGGTCAGTTTTCAGTTTTTGGGTAAAGGGGTATTTTTAGGGTTCAGGGTCAGTTTTCAGTTCTTGGGTAAAGGGGTATTTTTAGGGTTCAGGGTCAGTTTTCAGTTTTTGGGTAAAGGGGTATTTTTAGGGTTCAGGGTCAGTTTTCAGTTTTTGGGTAAAGGGGTATTTTTAGGGTTCAGGGTCAGTTTTCAGTTCTTGGGTAAAGGGGTATTTTTAGGGTTCAGGGTCAGTTTTCAGTTTTTGGGTAAAGGGGTATTTTTAGGGTTCAGGGTCAGTTTTCAGTTTTTGGGTAAAGGGGTATTTTTAGGGTGCAGGGTCGGTTTTGGGTTTTTGGGGTACAGGGATATTTTTAGGGTTCAGGGTCAGTTTTGGGTTTTTGGGGTACAGGGATATTTTTAGGGTTCAGGGTCAGTTTTGGGTTTTTGGGGTACAGGCGTACAGGGTAAAAATATATTTTTTTTACATTAAATCAATTAAATGGAATTAAAAAAAAGAAAATTACATTAAATTATTAAGTGTTTTATTTATTTTAAATGTATATGTATTAGTTTTAATTTTGTTTTAATATTTTTATTTAATATTTGTAAAATGATATGTATTTTTAAATTATTTTTACATTATTATTAATACATTTAAAAAAACGATATTTTTAATTTCGATATTTTTGTACTACGATATTATTTCTTCGATATTTTTGTACTTACCTTTATGAAGATATGACTCCGATATTTTTGATGTCGATATTTTTGTGCCGATATTTTTGTATTTCGATAT
The DNA here is from genome assembly GCF_964263255.1 of Lissotriton vulgaris. Lineage (NCBI taxonomy): Eukaryota > Metazoa > Chordata > Amphibia > Caudata > Salamandridae > Lissotriton > Lissotriton vulgaris. The sequence goes on from NC_141695.1 coordinate 1,087,851,317, forward strand.
TCTGTCTGTCGATATTATGTCAGACATTCGATGTAGGTGTTGCACTTTGTACCACATTGCCGTCAGTGTTGATGTGCTGGGATTGCTATGTGTGTGTGCTGCATTGTGGGAGAGTCGCCCCTGCAGCTCTGATTTTACGTCCCCTTATCCCTTTGAGGCGATGTGCCTTTGAATTGTGTGATTTTCGGGGGCTAATATATGTTTGCGACTTGGGTCACTTGTGCTCTTGGACAGATTTTGTGATCTTGTGCATTGTTTGTCTGCTGATGTGTAATGGATGTCATGGGATGTAGGTGCACATGGATGTTGACGAGTGTGTCCTGCTCCTTTACGGATGTGATCCACACTGGCCACATTAATGTTGAATCGTGCCCAGTGTCATTTAGTTTGACTGAATCCATGCTATCGGTCATGCAGTGTCACTTGCATAGTCAGTGTGGCTCACACAGCCACTGCTTTTCTGGATTCTGCACATGTGCATGGGTAGGTTGTGCCGTTGGTGAAATGGAGGGGACCCATATGTGCACATAGTGGACGGGGGCCTACTTGGTGTTTTTATGTGTGCTACGGTGTGCAAAGGGTATCAGGGACATGTTCCACTATCATTGTGCGTGTGCAGTGTACTACACATGATTGTGCATGTGTGACATTGCGCCCATCTCTCCCTGTCCCCCCAGTTCCTGGTTGTAACTCACCCTGTTGCTGTTGGGTCAGGTCATATTGAGCTGTGTCCAGATCCCCAACTCCTGCCACCGTCTCCACACTGGTGACTGTGGCCACTATTTCCTCAAGCTCATCCAGCTCCTCCTGTGGTGCAGGACTCCCACCTCCATTCGCTGTTGCTGCCTTCCTGTTGTTAGAGAGTTTCTGTTTAGTTAGGCTTTGCACGTCATGCCAGTGCTTCTTCACCTCCTCCATTGTCCTCCTTGACGCTCTGACTGCATTGACGTTGGTCTGCCATATTTGCATTTGGGTTTCCAGTGCTGCAGCGGAGGTGACGAACAGTCGTTGGTAGTGTTCTGTCACCTCCGTGACGATGATCCGGTCTTCCTGCAGACTGAACCCTGTCACCCTCTTCCTCTTCTCCTTGCCCTTCTCCGTAGATGGGGTTCCTGGCTGGTCCTCCATGGGGCTTGTGGGGTTCCGGTTGTCCTCTGGACTCGAATTGGGGCATCGCAAGATTTTTGGCGTTCGTGTTTCGCATTTTCTGTGTGTTGCGTTGATTTTTACATGGTCATTTGGTGCGTTATCCTGCTACTATTGCATGGTGCTGCCGAGTTGGGAATTGGACATTAAGACAGTGTTATTTTCTTGCGATACACTGCGATATGCAAAGTTGCATTAAGCTAAATTTGCGATGTTTATTACAAGTTCTTGAGAATATCCCCCCAAATCTCCAAAATGATCTTACTGTGATAAGACTGAAAGTCCTCCAAAAAATGTGGATGCTTAAGGTGTAGTTCATGACGGAAGACGTAGTCTGGCCATGATTTTAATTTTTGAAGTTCCACAGAGTAAGTCAAGTCGTTACCTGCATATTTTGCTTTTTTGAACCTTTCAATACCTGTGGCAAATTGTAAGCTTCAACTGGGCAGTGTGGCATGATTTCAGGACTTGTTTGAACTAATATTATTATAAAAAGGAATTAAAAAACAGGATAGAGAGGCTTTGACCCCAACCTTATATTGTTCGTTGTGAGCATTTGATTGGGTAGCAGTTGCGTTAGCCCACCTATGAAGTAGGTTTATTGCTCACAATTGGCAGAGTTTGTATTGCCTTAACAAAATTATTAGTTTGCATGATTTTAGTCCGGCTACATTTAATCAGAAGCTTTGGACTAGCAGTAATAATCATTTAATTATATAGTTTGGTGTTGAGAGCTATATACCTGAATTTAATTACGAACATGTGAATCTGTTACCCAATTCCTGATCATTCTTGCATATACCAGATGTTAGACCTCGTGCATCCACTCCCTAAGTGGCACAATACAAGATCCATCGGAGGATCAAGTAAGTGCCAGTTAGCTAAGTCAGATGAAAGAGAAAATAGTAACAAGAAACCTAAGAGAAGTTTAAATTAAAAAGAAGGCCCAGTATCCGCTGAAACACAAGAAAAAAGCCACTGGTTTTGTGGAGAGGTATTGTTGATATCCATAAGCAACATGCAGAACTCCACAGTTGATTTATTAATACAGCCCTAAATATTGGTTTCATTACCTTTCTAAAAAAAGTGTCTATTGACTTACTTCGCTCACATCCTAGCAGTTATACACTATCAGAAGAACACACACAGCCCTCACAGGCTCACAGACATGTACTACTGACAATACACTCACAGTCCTCACAGACTAGCATAAACATACTATCCAAAGCACTCACACCCTTCATAAGAAAAGAAGCAAAGAAAGTAAGTCTGACTGATGACTGTTTGGGCCACTTTCGCAGTTAGGTTGAACACAGCCATGATAGACATCACATTGAAACAGATAAGCCTTGAGCCCCTAATTGTTTGCCACCCTGTGAAATTAAAAGGTGGTAGATTGATTTGCAGTGTTAACAGGAATTGCAGAGGTGTAGTATTCTCACGCTAACTATGAAAAATTCGAAATATAGATTCAGAGAAGTATCATTATTAGATTTTGTAAATTAGCAACTTACACTGTCTCAAGACAGCCCTACTTTTGTAGATACTGTCAAGCACATGAATAACCAAGTCTCAGTCTGAAGTAGTACATTTGATATATTTGATATTTATCTATACTATTATTATAAAGAGAGAACACAAACCTTTGAGCCAGGTAAACTCAAAAAGTACCGCACCAATCACTACACCCAATACACCATTTGAAAGGGGAGATGTAGCAGAAGGACATAGGCTATAGATGTGGACACCATATACATTAAAAAAGCAAAAACGCCAAAAGTGGGAAAGTAGTCCCTTGTGGGCGTTAGCGTGGGCGTGTCAAAGAAAAGATGTGGGCGTTTAGAGGGGGGTGTCAAATAAAAGATGTCGGCGTTTACAGGGGCATGGCCCAAAGTACAAACAATAAACATATGCCAAACAATTTCACTGATTTTTCTGTGCAAGGCACACACTTTACCACACACTTCAATGTGCATAGCACAAATGCGATTTCAATGACTTCACTGTGCAAGGCACACACTTAACCACACACTTCAATGTGCATAGCGCAAATGCGATTTCAATGATTTAACTGTGCAAGGCACACACTTAACTGTGCATCCTGCGCTTTTGCAAAGGCCGCCTATTACTCGCCTCGACATTCGCGCAATCTTCGGCGTTACCCTTCAAACATTAACGCCTTCGTGGGATGACATCCAAAAAGGGGCACGCCTTCCATAATAATACAGTGCCACAGGGGGCAGGCTTACAAAAAGGGCCGCCTATCATTCGCGTTGCTTCGCACAGCCCACCAATCACAACATACAACGATTAACACACACACGAGAGTTGCGATACAAAAATATAACAAATGTTTAACCATTTGACAAACGACAACGTTGTCACAGGGGGAGGAACGTAAACAAAAGAGGCACCCATTTCTTAGACAAGAAAGCCAATCGACGGAACATGAACGAGATTTTACTCACAAGGCTCCGAATAATTACGTATGCTGCGGACAAAATTTAAAACTTACACAAACACTTTCGAATTTCAAACACTCTGCGTTATCAGTGGAACACTGCCAGTACTTGCGCTGATGAAAACAAAAAAAAAGACATCAGTAAAGGGATCGAAAACGTAAACAAGGAAAGCCCCTTTCACAAACACAAACAAGCAATTTCAGGCAAAACCATCTGAGCTACCAGTGTAACACTTGCTGCACTTGCGGCGCAAATTACAACATTTGGGAAACAACAACATTCGCACACAGGGGGAACACTCTCAACAAGGACAGCAAAACAAAATTAGGTGTGGCTCAATGAAAACCTGCGGATGAATTAAACACACATTACTACGCAAACAAAAAGTAAAGGCAACACTGAACATCGGCCATCCCCGGACAACGTCGGGACGGGCTGCTAGTTAATTTATAAAGCGCCCGAATCACCCCATCAGGGGTATCTCTGCACTGTAACTTCTACAGCCAACCAGGAAGAGATGCATTTCAGAACAACAAGGTTTTTATCAGCTTTCTACATTTTTACGTTTTTTGTGTCAAATACATTGAACACAAAAAACATAATGAATTGGCAAACATTAGGAATGGAGAGCGACTACTCAATAAGGTGTAGGGTAAATGTGGCTCTAACAGAACATTAGGAATTGGTCTTAAATGGAGACTAACTGTAGATGGCCTTCCAAATAGCGAGAATGTAAGGACAGGGCTCATGGTACAAGTTTCCTTGCGGTAATATTCTAACAGGAAGAGGAGGAGTATTGTAATGACAGATCACAAGACTCTTACCAGATTAGTAACAGGCATTTGTGCTGCCCTTGAATCTGTCAGCCCTGAAAAAGATGTCCGAGCAAGGGCCCCCTGAGCTATATCAGCTTAAAGCAAGAAGAGAGATGTGAATGACTCTGTGACAGGAGGAGCAAGTATAGTTTTGATTACTCGCTCCATATTCTTAAGGGATTCTAGAATAGAACCCTTCTGGACATGTTGAGGTCACTGACCTAAGTAAGACAGAAAGAGAGCCGTTGGAGCCTAGTATGAGTAGCAGCCTTATCATTCTCATGTGATCCTTTACTGTACCAAGCATACCTGAAACATATCTTCCATGCTAAGTACAGCCTCCTCATTTCAAATAGCCCAATGTGGAATTAGCCTGTTGGTAATATGGCTGCGATGATGACAGGGCCAGGCACCACGAATAAAGGAGAGTCAGTGACCAGCTGGTATCCTGGTTCGGGTGGAAACTCCATTTTGTGCCCCAATGAGAATGAATCCAGGATTTATAAAGCATTAACTCAAACTGAGATCGTTTATACACTGTGGCCTGGAAATATAGACAAAGGCTCTGTCTGTCATAGCTTTGCTTGCTGCAGGGCAGGCTCTTAAATGAATGCACATTTTCAAAACACACATTTCTCCTGGCTAAAGTTTTTGCAGAGAAACTACCGAATTTTGCTACATAGAATGTAGTAAATATGTGGCATACAAAGCTGTTACCAAATATGTGGCAAACAAAGCTTTTATCTTTTCTGAGGTGGAGACCTTGAAATGAGGGGGGTATTACCACACCTGAAAATTAATGCACTGGAAACTATTGGTATTTACTGGGTATTCCCAAAATTCAAATTTGGAATTTAAAGTAAAATCAGAAATGTACTGCCCCCTAAAATATCAGGCACCAGAATGAGGCAAAGACAAGATTCATGATACGACTCATTGGATCCATCTGTCAAAGCTATAGTCATTTAGCACACTGGCACTGGTTTGTGGAAGCATTTCGTGGGTTGTTCTAAAGTAGTGGTTTCGCAATCTGTGTTCCTGGACACCTAGAAGTCAGTGCAAACAACTCCGGGGGTCCGCGCATGCTGAGAAAATTAAATATTATAATCTGAATAATAAAGTGTATATAAATAAAGAAGAATTGGAGATTTTAAAACGTTCTGTAAATATGGAGGTTGTGGCTAAAATAAAATTAAGTTTGTATCCTCAGATTGATTCCTGGGAGCAGTGAAAGTGCCTCAAACAGAATACAGTATGGACGATGAGTGGCCTCGATTAAATTTAGGCAAGCTTGAACATTTCCAATAACATTTAATTTGCCTTTTTTGTGTGAATTAAATACAATATTTAATTGCGTATCTGTTTGATGAACACTTGCTTCTGTGTATTGTTTTGCAGTTCAAATCATTACAATATATCAGGCCGGGGATCCCAGTAATGACTCAGTGGGGGTCCACAGAAGTGAAAAGGTTAAGAACCACTGTTATCAGTCACGTTAACTCAATAGAGCATTTATAAACATACTGAGAAGGATAGGTGTAGGTCATAAAAGAGCTATGACATTCCTAAACTGAATCCAGAATGTCCTTATCAATTCTCTTTCAAATAAATTACAATGATATTTTATTTGTTTCAAAAAATGGGAAAAATATAGCCTGGATTTGCAGAATTTTACTTCTGTCTAAACGATATCGTAGGAAATGTATTCTGAAGCACATCACTGTCTCCACTGGGATCCATTTAATGATGGAAAGGATTGACAAATATGCAATCAGGATGGGTAAATAGGAACGGAGTTAAGGTTTAAACACACAGCAAATAAACTCGATCTGGCTGGATTTCAGTAGAGGATGTTCTGCATTGTTACCCTTGAGTGTAAATGCATTTGGCATTAAAAATGTAAAGCTGCTATTATTCAATTATTTTAGGTAACACGAAATCAAAAACAGTTAGGGCTTTTATCTTCAGACTAGTTGAGTGCGGCGTGGATAGAGGCTGAGAGAAAACATGTTTGCGCTCTCCCTCAAGCATATGATTGAAAAAGGAGTGCGGTAAATCTGAAGGAAATGAGGCTGACTTTGTGTCTCCTAACTGTTCTTTTTTATTTGAAAATATTAAAGTCCTCTGAAATAGCCTATAACTTTGGTTATTCAGAGCTGAGCAGCATATAAAACAGTGTGGAATTCTATCAAGTCAAATTAACTCTGGAGAATTGTGAGTTATCCCTCATAAGCGACAGAAAAACTGCAAAAGTGTCACAATTCTTCATTTGTTAAATACACAGCTGCTTCCGAGTGTTTGGACGATTGTTGTACGTGCAGTCGCCACCTTTCCTTGTTATCGCAGAGGCCTCCCCCAAAGGGGGATCGCGAGCCGGCGCCATAACACAGCGTCGCGCCCCGGACAGGTAGGGGGGGCGGGTACCACCCCCCAACCCCCCCACACAGGAAGGTCAGGATTTCGCGCCAAGAACCCCCCCGGCCAATGAGGGGCCAGGGCGGGATTCAAACCCCCCAATGGAGGGTGAGCAGCGCGAACACGATGGCACGGGGGGGCAATATAAGCGCTGCTCCCCCAAGCAAGCTCCTATCTGCCAGGAGCGGGGGAGCACCACAGCGAGAGCCTACAATCTTGTAGGGGAACGACTTTGACGGACCAACGGAGACCAGGAGTACCCAGACTGCCGTGCCAAGGAGAACGCCGGAGGCCACCTGACAACAGTGAAGGAGCCGGGCGAGTGCCTTCCCCGCCACGACCCAAGGAGCCAGCACCGGAGCCCACCCAGTCTCGAGACACATCCGTGTGGGAGCCCATACCGCGGGACGTAGTACGCTGCTACCGGAGCCCACCCGGCAGCGCGATGTAGGAAGGAGGGGGTGCTGACCCGGCCATAGCCAGAAGAGCAACCACCGGAGCCCACCCAGCAGCATGGGACGCCGCAGCAAAGAACACCCCCAGCCGGCGGACTGAGTGCTACCTCCACCGCAGACAAAGAGCGACTGCCAGAGCCCACCCGGCAGCTCAAGACATGGTGGCGAGAGCACCCCCAGGCAGGGAAATAGACCGACCCTTGAAGCCCAATCGCCAAGCCACCAGAACCACCAAAAGCACGGCGTCTCGACCCGGCGCTTGCGCAGCTGGGACCGGCTACACCTCAGAGGACTAGCGGCTGCCGGATCCCACCCGGGTGCAACCGAAAAGCACCCCTAGCCGGTGAAAGACTTTAGAACTCAAACTGTCTAACCTTGGCGAAATAGGCTCCCCCTACCTCTGACAAGGCCGGGAGCACTGCAGGGGAAGCCTCCTGAGCAGGGCACGAGCGCGGTGAGACAGACAGGAGCGTCTCTCACCGGCGCATGCGCAGTAGCGGGCCAACTCGCGGGAAAAGAGCGCCGAGGCCAGCTGCAAAGCCCCGAGCAGATTGGGCGAACAAGCGGCACCGCCCCCACGCCCAGACTGGAACAGGCGCATGAGCAGGCAAAGGGGTAAGAGTGGGTGTGCAAGGAGGCGGCAGCACCCGACCCACAGCTCCAGAGGGAGCGGGCCAGCAGCAGGACAGCAGCTGCATCACCGCACAAGCGGGCACCTGGGGTCAAGTGTGGTGCATATTTTGGCGGCAGCACCCTGCCCAGTCAAAAAAAGCGAAATGGCTAAAGAGAAACAACAAGAAAGGGCAGGATGAACTGGAGGACCTGCTGAGACGCATCAGGGCTGCTTCCGAAATCCACGGGAGTGAATGGGTGCAGCCGCACATGGGGATCGACCCAGGAGAAGGAACAAGCGGACAGCAGCGCGGCAGCAGGGCACCGGCAGCCAAGAGACAGAGAAGGACACCAGCAAAGCTAGCAGACGTGGCGCAACCCAAAAAAGCCTCACAGGGGCGGGCCCTACCACCTTCAGCCAGCACGGCGGCGGTGGGACCAGGCCTGGGGACCAAGGACACCACAGCAACTGGTGAGCATATGAGCGCGATAATACAAGAATGTTGCAAGGCTATGGCACCACTGCTAATACAAGGGTTGGAGTGCGGGGGACAGACACGGCACAGGCACAAGCGCAGACAGAAAGCGGGCAGTCAGGGGAAGCCATGAGTATCCTGGGGGAAGGGGAGACCCCAGGGGCTCCATGGCACTTGCAGGACCCTGGCACTGCGCGGCAACGCAGGATTGGCGAGCAGGTCGCCATGGGAGCGATGGGGGAGGCAGGGGCACCCACGGCGGCATGGGGAAATCCTCAGCCAGGGAATATGCCAAACACAGGGAGAGAGGGACCCAATACATACGCAAGGCCCTCGCCAGGCCCAGCGTCCCTCACCACCAGGGCCACAGGCCTAGCAAGCCTCATCCCACTAGCAGTGAAGGAAAGAATATGGAGGAAAGAATTTATTGACATCTTTTCCTTACTGGAGATACAGCTGGAAGGGCTAGACTTAACAACCTGTGATAAGAAAGAGGAAGATAGACGGGAAAAGAGGAGGGAGCGCAAAGAGAGGACCTTTGACAATTGGTTGGATGCATTCAGGATTATGGCTTGCATCATAGTAGAGAAATTCCTGCGCTGCGCAGCCGACCTATGGCTCTACGAGGCGAACATACACAGCGCACAGAGACAGTTCCAAGGCGACTCATGGCTAGAGTACGACAAGGGGTTCAGGCTAAAAATGCAGACCCACCCCGAAATGGAGTGGAATGAGGAAGACTTCTCTGGCTTCATACACAAAATGATGGTAGCAAGAGAGGTCAGGTCATGGGGCGGGCGGAGCGAGCAGTCCTTTCGGGGTCCCTTTCAGAAAGGGAGGCCTACTCAAAGATACAAACACGGCAACACGGGAAAGGGGACACACTCTGGTGGCCCTCCAGCAATATGTTGGAAATTCGAAACGAACGAGTGCACGTACGGGGCCACGTGTAAATTCCAGCACATATGCTTGCCGTGCAGGGGCGGACACCCAGCAGCAGGATGCAGGCGCAAGGGCAATTCGAAGTGGGATCACAAGGAGAAAAAGAAGCAGTGACACGAACACGGGGGCAGCAGGGGGACAGGGCAGGAGAATGCCATGCTAGCACGGTTCCCCATCAACACAAAAAGACTGGGCATGCTAGCTAATGAGTACCACAACAGGACAGACGCTGGGATATTAGTACACAGGTTTGAAAACGGTTTTGCAATCCAGTTCATGGGACCCCACCGCCACCACTCCAGATGCGAGAGAAACGTGAAATCTGCCATGCAACACCCAGGGGTGGTAACCAGTAAGATTGAGAAGGAGCGGCGCCTAGGCAGGATGGAAGGCCCCCTCCCAGCCGGAAAGAGCAAGGACTTGGTTGTCTCACCATTAGGGGTGGTCCCCAAAAAGGAGCAGGGCAAATTCAGGCTAATCCACCACTTGTCATTTCTAGACGGTAGGTCAGTCAATGACGGAATCACGTCAGAGGTGTGCTCAGTGAGCTACTCCACGATCGATGACGCAATAGATTTAGTGAGGGCGACGGGCCGGGGGACCCTCATGGCAAAGGCTGATATTGAATCGGCATTCAGATTACTCCCGGTTCACCCAGACAGCTTCCACCTACTAGGCTTCCAGTGGGAAATGAAGTTTTATTATGACATAGCGATGCCAATGGGGTATTCAATATCCTGCGCATATTTCGAGATATTCAGCACCTTCCTAGAATGGGCTCTGCACCACAAACACCCAGCGGAGGGAAAAATCCATTACCTGGATGACTTCCTGTTTACGGGCCCACCAGCATCCCCCGAGTGCAGAGAGACCCTGGGGGCATTCATAGACCTGGCAGGAGAGCTAGGGGTTCCCCTCTCAAAAGGAAAAACAGAGGGGCCAACCTCGAGAATAACATTCCTAGGGATCGAGCTGGACTCGGTCGCCGGGACATCCAAACTCCAACCTGATAAAGTAGAGAACTTTAGGCAGGACATAAGGAACCTCGGGGGGCGTGAGAAGGCTACCCTGAGGGAACTCCAGCAACTCATAGGGAAATTGAACTTCGCAGCCAGGGTGATCCCGGCAGGCAGGGTCTTCGCTAGGTGGCTAACACAGTTGACATGTAGCCTCACCCACAAACACCACCACGTCAGGCTCGGGCCGAGGTAAAAGGGGACCTGGCCATGTGGGACACATTCCAGACAGATTTCAATGGGCTACTGATCTGGAGGGAGGGCTGGGTGTCCAGCGAGCAAATCGTGCTATTCACTGACGCTTCAGGGAGCACATGCTTCGGCGCGATCTTGAAAGGGAAGTGGTGCGCAGGGCAGTGGCCTAACAGCTGGCGTAGACAGAGTATTACGGGCAACATCACCTTCCTAGAATTATTCCCGATCATAGTGGCTTTGACGGTCTGGAAGAACGAGATGCGAAACATGAAGCTGACACTGTGGTCAGACAACAAGGGCGTGGTACAGGCCATAAATAGGGGGTCAGCCCAATGCCCAGACACACTGCAATTAATGTGCTGTCTGGTTACTTTACAGTTGGAGGGCAACATAGACCTACGAGCAAGGCACGTCGCAGGGGTGGAGAACGAGATAGCCGATGCCCTATCCAGGAACAGGATGAGCAAATTCAGGGAACTGGCACCCTGGGCAGAGCAAAGCATGACCCTCTTCCCGAGACAGCTGTGGGAGCTATCGGGGTAGACTTATCTGAGCTGGTCCTCCATGCACTCGCCCCTGCAGCAGCAAGGAGATATTAGAAATACATAGCCACAGTAATGGAGGTGGGGGGCATCCAATCGCTAATCGATGAGGGAGACACACGTAGGGCAGCGGAGCAATTCATCAGAGGGGCATACGAAGGCAAGAAATCCAGGTCATGGGCACAGGCACACCTGGCCGCCGTGGCCCACCACGCAAAGTTAGCGACAGGGAAGAACCCACTGGCATCCCATTACATCAAGACGGCGATGAAGGGGTGGAGGCGGATGGAAAGCAAGCAGGCCGACACCAGGCGCCCGATAGATTTCACAAAGTTGGGGGCAATATTGGAAGCATTGGAGGAAACCACTACAAACGGGTACGAACTCCTACTACTCAGGGCTGCATTCTCCACGGCATTCTTTGGGGCGTTTCGTCTCAGCGAGTTAGTGGCCCCGGCTAGGGAGGGCCGGGCAGTGGAATGTATCCAAGCAGGCGACTTGACATCCAGGGCAGGGGGAGTAAAGATCGTGTTGAGACAGTCAAAAACAGATCAAGCGGGTAAGGGGATGGTAGTGAAGCTACAGTGCATCATCAACCGAGAATGCTGCGCAGTCTGCTGCCTACTAGCCTTCATGGCAGTGCTCCAGGCGGGCGAGGGGCCCCTATTCACGCACAAAGACTGCACCCACCTGAGCAAATTTCAATTTACATCAGTTATGCGGCTAGCGCTGCGGAGGGTGGGCTTGCCGCCAAAGAGCTTTGGGTCCCACTCATTCCGGATAGGAGCAGCCACGACAGCGGCACAACATGGAATGAGCGAGGCAGGCATACAGGCGATAGGGAGATGGCGTCACCAGCATACAAGACGTATGTAAGGACTCAACTGCTATGACCAAAGCAGCGCAGCAGAGGCGTAGGGACCGCCCCAACAGGATAGAAAGGGGTTCCCCGATGGGATTTAGGATGCTGGCAGGAAACAGGGAAAAAGAACAGCTGAATAGAAACAAGAACTACCCTGCCAGGGTAAATTTCAAAGTCCCATGGGGATCTTTACACTCAAGTAGACGGTGACGAAAATATACGTATCAGAGCCAACAATACATAGCACAGAGTAAATTGACTTTTTTTGTGAAAATATATATAATTTATTTGTCATTTGTTAAGTTCATATAGAGCGTTCATATAGACACTTGGAAAAATATACATTAATTTAGACTCTACAATACAGATGAGGTGAAGATAACAATCATGGTGTTTGGGGTTTTAAGTTGAACCAAAATTAGGGTCAAACAGAATGCAAACATTCAAGTCCCACACACTCCCAGAATCATCCACTAAATTCACATTCACTCATTACAGTTATGTACAATCACACACATAAAATTCATAAAAGTACATCAGAGCCTGCAGAAAAAATGTATCTTGTGGCTGCTAGGGCTATAGTTACAATATGGAGGCAGAAAGATAGAGGGGAAGTGATTTAACAAAAACTACACTTTGGGCCATCCATACAAGTCATGCCAACACGCGTTTCGATGCAGGGCCTAATTAGGCTGCACCTTCATCAGGGCGAGGATGACCAGGGGGTGAAGACACACACACACTTTCCACGCTGTACAGAGAGGGCGCGATACGAGTATCACCAGCGTTTGTAGATGCTCTCTGCGTCGGTAGAGGCAGAATGTCTGGGAGACAGGATGTATTTACACAGGTCCAGCTGCTATATTTCTTGGAGAGCTGACGGTTCGTGGGTCGAGAATCAAGTTAGGGGTCCTTGTAACGAACAAAGAACAGTAATCAGAAGGGTTGAATCAGGGGAGGTCCTTATTCAGAGTTGAATGCTCGTCGTATCAGCGTTAAATACTCATCGAGTCACATGGAGTTTTTCATGAATAGGAGGAGTGTTCCTAGATATTCAGTAATAGCGTCGCCTCATGGCGCTCAAATCTTCAAGGGTCCAGCACCGAGGACGTTCTCCATCGAACAGTGGGACGCAGGCTGGATAGATACAAAACAGGGAAAGGCCCAGGATCGTCGATTTTCGCACGGACCGCGGGGCGGTGTCCTCTCTCGAAAAGAATAGGGACCGCCCCACTCCACCCGGGTCAACAAAGAAGTGACCAGCCGTTTTCCCATTGCATTGACAGGAAGAAGACCGCGTCTGGTGGGGGTAGTGGAGCACTCATTCGTCTGGCGAATGGAGGCGTGTTTGAAAACCAGGGGCCGCACACTCAGAGGCCGGCCGGCAAACACGTGCATCCGATGGTTTGGACAATCGGGTATGAGATTGGAACAATTGCTGGCCACCCTACGCGACCTACGGGCGGACTCAGGATGGCACCCGGATGTGCTAATCATTCACCTTGGGGGGAACGATTTGGCCAGCGTAGGGCGGAGTGCGCTCCTCCATGGGATACAGAACGATCTCACGGAAGCGGCCAGAACATTCGGGCACACAACAACTGTCTGGTCTGAACTGGTGAGCAGGAGGGAATGGCGCGGGGCGGAATCTCATAAAGGCGTTGAGAACTCGCGGAAGAAACTAAACCTCACTGTGAACAAGTTCTGCAAGGCAAACGGCCTGGGAGCGGTCCGGCACGGGCTAATCCACCCAGGCCGCCCGGAATACTATGCCAGAGATGGGTTGCACCTCTCGGACGAAGGCATGGGCATGTTTTGGGCCAACTTGTGGGGCGCCATGGCACTGGCAGGCTGCCAGTACCAAACACAGTGCATAGTAGGGGGGGGGAGCTGTGGAGAGATGGTAGCCTCCCTGACGGCGTGGCGAAGAACTACGCCGATATTGGTTGGTACGGTGCACAGCAATAGGTCCACTCACCTTCAGATGCCGCACGGCTGGGTGAGCTGACCTAAGGACAGCGACTCTGGGATGCCTCACGGCTGGGTAGCTCGGCCTATCTAAGGAGGGGGTAGCAAACGGAGACAGCCCTCGAAGCCCAGCCCCCGCCGGATGGCAGGGCACAACAAAGACGGACAAGGTAGCGAGTCGGCCTAACGCCGGGACAGAAGCTACCCTCTTCCCGCGCAAAAGGGGCGCAAAAATCCAACCTACGAAAGAAACGGCAATGAAGGGTCCAAAAAGACAACACTAAAGAACTGTGTGATGACTTAACTTGCAAAATGCACAATACATACATGTTTTCTGTATTCCTAATAAACTGCGGCCAACAAATGACCACAAAATGAGACAAGTGTCTAGTTGGCCTTTTTTGCTGGCGGGAATGGTGTATACCAGAAAGAAAGTATGTGTGGCATGTCATGGGAGTGGGGCAGAGTGAGAGGGTTATGACTTCGGCCTCGGTGGATCCTGTGGCCAAAATCAGCAGGAAAAATGTCACAAACCTCAATTGGTCATACACGTTCATACGACTGCGTATACAATGTAAGGACAACTTAGAAGAAATGAAAGCTCCATGGCCTTTTTTTAAGGGGATGAAAAGAGAACCACTAATTAGAAAACGAGGATAACTAAAAAAAAAGCATTCTTGCAGCTTCTAGTGATACAGCTGGCTTTCAGTAAGTTTTGTCAATTATACAGTTTTATGAGGATAATGGTGAGTGTAGTGAAATAGCATAGTTCACTCATTGGCCTTACTAGCAGCAAAGAACATGGGTCCACTTTCCCCTGGTTGGTTTCCAAATGTCATTTGACAGCTGTGACTGAATCTGCTAGTGCTTCTTAAGTCTGTGCAGACTGCACACGTGATGAGTGGCACACCGGCCTGTGGCAACCGATGACGGAACCTAACTGGCGGTAGACATCATAGGCGTGCGCACTAGCCATTAACTAATAGTTTTATTAAAACGTAATCTCTTTATAAAATCAAACCATAGTAGTGCTGATAGTGCGAAGGGAAGTGCTCCCTTCTAAAGGTAACAGACCTCGGACAGTAGACAGTGTGACGAATATTGGCTTTTAAGATTACTGTACTGCAAAGTACTTAACAGCAGAGGGTTAAATGCTATTTTGTCTAAAATTGTACTTGGTTAGGCTTCTTGAGTTTGGAAGGCAAATTTAGCACCCGGAATAGAATCCGGATGTATATTTGAAGCAGAGGCATTTCCCAAGAGGGGGCTTTATGGCTGTAGCACATCTGCATAAGATGGAGCTGGATAATCAAGTTTATGGGCACTTGTGTGAAAACCAGTTTACCTTTGGGAACTGTTCTTCACAGTGGATTGAGAAATCTTCTTGAGAAAGGAAACATTACTAGCTACTACTTCTTCTTTGTTCCTACTCGGGGTGACCATTGTGCCTTTGCCAGCAATCACTGTCCATTGCCTGCCCCATAGTGCAGGGATATGTGCAGTGTCCCGTTTTTACATTGCGGTGGGAGCTGCAGCCAGCAGCAGCCACGTGATGTAAACTATAGGCATTAGGACCGCCGTGGCTGTGTTCACATTGTAATGCCTACTATAAGACAGCTGACAGCAAGTTGGGCGGTCCCAATCCCCAATATGATGGCAGACAGACTGAAGTTTGTCCGCCATCTTAATCAGCCCCTAAATGTCATTTAAACACAATGTATCACTTTTATTTGCATTTGGCCTTTTTTAACCATAGCATATTAAAGATGCATGTGTCTTCATATTGTAGAACAGTGCAGAACGAGGAACATGGACGAGAAAAAAGAAAAAGGAAAGGAAAGGAAAGAGAGAATTGTGGAAAGTAAAAGATATACAGAGGGTATTGATTCCAGCTAAAACTGGAGTTTGTTTTAAACTTCATCATTCCAAGTGCCACTCTTCCACTGCAGCTCGGCCACAGGAATCATTGCCTGTATGATTGAAATGAATGTCTATGCAGAGCTCAGTAGGGTTCACTGACTTACACATTACCTCACAGATGCAATAGGAAAGCTGACTTCCATTTCTTTTTGTTTTTGAAAAATCTGTTGAGGTATACCACACAAATTCTGTTGTCTTATCTTTGATACATTCAATAGGTGGATGACACTTTCCTTGAAATATAAACTGGTTAAAGCTTTATTAATCAAAGGGAAGCATTATCATTATATGTACATAACAAGTAGTTTAAATTATTTTAAATTTTATTTTGAAGGGGTAAATAAAGTGCAGATATATAAAATACTTGCAATTAGCCATCAATGGGGAAGGTTGGGCCCTCCCTGGCACAAGGTTGTACTAATGGGTGAGATTAGGTAATACATCAAACTATTATGTGATGACAACCTGGCCAACTGGATGTATATAGCATTTTCGAAGAGTAATATGTGCAGGAGGGGACAGAAAATATGGCAATACTAAATTTTTCAAGACAGATAGATTAGAACCTGTAATTAATTTAATTAATATTTGACACAATTAAAAAAAATTATAAACCTTTGAAGATCCCAAATGGAAATACAAATACTCCACTACTCAGTAACCCAAACTTCCAGAATATATCACATCTCCTTATTTTGCGACATAGCAACATTCCTTCGATTACTCATTTAAAGGATTTTATTGATAACAACGGGTTAAAATCCTTGTTAGACTTGAAAAAATAGTGCTTGCACTGTAATGAAGTTTTTAAGATCTAAAAGAAGGATCCTACTTCTCTAAAAGCGATTATAAGCCTAAATCATCTTTAATTAAACATATTTTTGTCATGATGATCTTTAACACAAATCAACTTTTTAAAACTGAAGACTTATGAACTTATTACTAAGGACAAACGAATGGTCCTTAGAATTGGAAGAAGAAATACCAATTTAAGATTTTACTCACATTCTTATGAGTTTCCAGAAAATGATCAATCCAACTAGACTTCGTGGCCAAATATATCATATGTTGTTCAACTTCTATGTTACCCCACTCAAACCCAGGTGTATATATCAGTGTACTACTGTCCACAATGCTCAAGGAACGCTGCACATTGCATACATATGTTTCTGAATTGTTCTAAATTGTATTTATTTTGCTCGTTGATATCATCTCCAATCGATCTTATACAACTTACTGCATTCAATCTCACTCATAGTATGATTCTATGAGGTACAAAGCTGTATTTTTATGAAATGACAATCACTAGGGTGATGATTGCCAAAACATTTAAATACACAAATGCACCTACCCATGATGAACGGTGGAGGGAAGTTATAGCCACCTATGAACTCAGATAGCCTAAATAAGAGGATCAACTACTAAGTTTGGAACGGATATGGAAAACATAAGTGATGATTTACCAAAACTATTTCACTTCCTTCTCAAATTGGTTGCTCAAAAGGCCAAACTTCTGTATATGTATTCCATTCCTTTCTTGTTTGTTATTTATGGAATATATGCTACTAAAGTTTTTTAAACGGTTAGACGTTAAAAGAGAGGTTCGCAAAGTTGCAGTGGTGGTGACTGAAGGAAATTGCCTTTAATGAAAGATGCTGAAAAGTTTTTTGAATGTTTTCGACTTTGTTAATGTAGCCCTGGACATAGATTTTTTTAACTTGCTCTAAGAAGCGGTGTAACCACTTTTTACTGCAGTGAGGTGTGATGACTAGCAGTGAGGTGTCTGACAGTTTTGGTGATTTTCAAAAGTTTTTCTAGTTCCGTCATTGTCTTTAATTTCTTGAAGGTCTTTATCAAACGTTTTATGTATTTTTTTAATTGTTATTTATTAATTTTATCAAGGTAATATTCTCATTAATCAACATTTGCTAGGTAAATGTTCTCGTATGTCCTGAAATCAAATCAAAAAATGTAATGAAAAAAACCTAAAATAAAAACTAAAAGATAAATTGTCTCCCTAGTAGGTGTCTTGCCATTTCTTCCTGTCTGGAATAGTCGCCACCCTTCTTGTTCACATACATCATTCAGGAAAAAGCTTATGCATAGGCAAACTATTCACTACAAAATACAAGAATACACCTTTGAATTGTCATGTAATTTTAATGCAACAATCCACAAATAAAGCATTGCTAATAGAAGGGAATGTGGGTAAGGAAGTTTAGCATGTATGGTAGTGAGACTGGGGAAAGGCGCAAAATGAAGGGCAATGGAGGAAGAGAGTGATAGGAACATTTCAGTTATAAAATCATAGCAAATTAAAAGTAACCAGCAGAAAAAAAACTCCATAGTCCATGTCACTTTGAATAGTAATCGCTCTGATGATTAATAATCAGGTCATTGATTGCCTGATTCATGTCACAGCCTTGAGTAATCCAGGAAGAATTGTTTCACTCCCAATAGTGAGCGAACATACAGATTTTTCATATGCTCTAATTGCAATTTTGAAGTATTCCACTCTGAGGCTGTGGCACTTATGTGTTGAAATTCTTTGTGAAAGATCTCAAGCTGCTGATGCCTGTGTGTGCTGTCTACTGCATTGCATTTGTTCACTAAACTCAGAGAAAAGAAGATCCTTGTGTAAATATGCTGAAGAGATCCTCTAAAGGATACGGCCTCGTATGGAATAGGGTAATGAAAACCTGGATTTCGAAGAACTGCAATAGGGCCACTTTCAATGAACTTTGTAAAGAAGCCTATTTGTCCTCTGTAGTATGCCATTACACCACCTAGTGTAGACAGTGTAATGAGCCCTTTAGAAAGACCTTGTTGCTTGTGTAAACAGTTGTTCAAGAGGAATTGGGGAAATGTCAGAATTCTAATGTTGGTCAGCCAGCAAATATTATCTCTCATCTTCATTTTATTTTTCAACAGTGCACTGGCTACCATATGTTTAAAGTCACTCTGCTCTTGAGGTTGCAACTCCAACATTCCTATTTTGCCTCCAGCTTCTGCATCCTACCCTCTATCGATTTCACAGCTGTGTCAATGCCTTGATTCCATAATTTCTAGCTTTGTCTCCATGTCAGTGGTCACAGTTTCTAACTTCCTCAGAATTAAATCCAGGGTACGCCATATCTCTTTCTGGCTTTGGGTCAGATCATCCACCCCATCTCCTCCCCGTCTTATTTACAGCACTTTCCTCTGGTTTGGAATGAAAAAAAAACCTGTTCTCCCTTCTTCTGATTGCTTTCCTGTCATGGTATTTCAGACAATTTGCTCCACTGTTGTGGAAATACCTTGTGGATATCTTGGACATAGTGATTCACCCGCTGTCAAAGGGGCAGTGATTTGCGGTTCGTTTATGTTTTGGAAAAGTTCTTTGCTTGGACAGGTTCACAAACGCGCTGTGCGTTTCAGTGACCTTTAACCTGAATTCAGCTCTGAGCCGCGCACTGCGAGGTGAGCCGAAGCGCTGGATTCTTTTCCTCTGGAAAGATGCAGTATTTACCTTGGGGATTTCAGGCAAGCACTGCTTCAGGAACAAGCAGAGAAGTCGTGGATAGATAAGTAGACTCCTACCTTATCCTTCCTTCAAGACTATTGATAGCTAAGGCTTTATCTTTCTAGAACTGTTGACATTAGTACCTGAAGCAAAACTACCTGTTTTTTATTATTATTATTATTAACTGAGCTTATAAAGCACTTGGTTACACTAGTCAGTGTGTCCCCACGCTAATATTGGCTTGAAAGATCCCTAGTACAGCCTGAGGAAAGCAGTTCAATATTTGGGGAACAGATGTGTCTTGAGTTCCTTGCGGAAAACTTTTTCGGACGGCTCCATCCGGAGTCTGAGAGGAAGAGTGTTCCAACTCCGTGCTGCCAGAAGGCGGAAGGATCTGCCGCCCATCCTGGCCCTGCAAGTCTTCAGGATACACATTAGCCCAGTGCCTTCCGACCGGAGGGGCCTAGTTGGTTTATACAATGTGCGCAAATTCCTCAGGAAACTCGCGCCCTTACCGTGAGCGATCCGATGGCCCATACACAGGATTTTAAACTGGACATGCTCTTTAATTGGAAGCCAGTGGAGCGTCCCCAATACCTTTTTGGTGGAAGATCTTTTTGACAGGGCTAACACTAGGCGTGCAGCAGCATTTTGGATACCGTGCAAACGTTGAAGACATCTCACGTTAGCTCCCAGATATAAGGCATTCCCGTAGTCCAGCCTGGAAGTCACCAGGGCATGGACCAGGGCCCTTCTTGCTGACACTGGGAGCAGGTCGAGTGTCTTTCTCAGACAACGGAGAATGCCAAAGCAAGTACCGGCTACACGTCTAGTGTGATACTCAAAAGATAGTTTTGAGTCCATCCAAATACCCAAGTTCTTGACCTGTTCTTTAGGTTGAGGTAAGGGGCCCAAGGTCTGGGGCCACCATGCGGATGTCCAAACAGATGGAGACTTGCCTACGATAAGCACCTCCGTCTTGTCTCCATTTAATCTGAGACAATTGTTTGACATCCAATTAGCCAGGTCTTGCAGGCAGGATGTAAACTGACTAGCTGCCTGCTCAGCTGGCTGAGAAAGAGCTACAACCAGCTGAGTATCATCCGCGTAAGTCACCACAACAACCCCATGTTTCTCCGCAATAGATGCCACTGGGGCAACATAGAGGTTGAATAAAGTCGGACTTAGGCTCGAGCCTTGGGGAACTCCTTGGCTCAGGGCGATAGCTCTGGACCTATGGGGCCCCTGCTCCACACAAAAGCTGCGACCAAGGAGAAAGGACTTCAGCCAATGCCATGCTTTGCCAGCAACTCCTCCCTCTCTCAGGCGCTGTAGCATGGTGTGATGGGCCACAGTGTCAAACGCGGCACTGAGATCTAAAAAAATCAGTGCTGCAGTTTGACCCTCATCCGCATGCTTCCTAAGCATTTCTGTGGAGTAGAGTAGAGCCGACTCCGTAGAATGGAGAGCACGGAAGCCAGCCTGGGTGGGGTGATAGAGTTGTTGGGTTTCAATGTGAGCCGTAAGTTGTTGGTTTGCTAATTTTTCCGCTATTTTGGCGATGTAAGGGAGAAGTGAGATAGGCCGTAAATTGCTCATTTGAGCGATGTTAATCTGTGGTTTCTTCTTAAGTGGAAGTACCACAGCCTGTTTCCATGTCGTTGAAACCGTGCCAGAGTCAAACGACAGTGTCAGGAGATGCCTGACATACGGCGCTAGTGTCTCCATATTGCTTCTCAGAATTTTGGCGGGTGCCGGATCTCTAGGAGAGCCTGATTTTATACTTCCAGCCACCTTTTTTAGTTCAACAATATCAGGGGTCAGAAAAGCACACAGCTTATCTGTGGCTGAAGGTCCCTCATTTAGCAGGGTTTGGTCGCTGGAACCGGCCCTGGCTGTGTTGGAGAAGGCGGCATATATATCCTGTACCTTTTTATGAAAGTAGTCAGCTATCTGATTGCAAGATTGCACCGAGGTAGCTGCTCTTTCTTCCAGACAGGCCAGAGAGGATAATTCCCTATATACTGTGAAGAGTTCTTTGGCGGAGCAAACGGCCTTAGTAATCCTTTCAGTATAATAATCTGCCCGTGTTTTCCTTATGAGAGCATGGTACTTTTTAAGGTTCAGCTTATATTCCCTCTCATGGTCTGGTGAGTAATCCGGTCTCCAGGTTCTTTCAAACCGCTTACATACGGTCTTAGCCCTTTTTAAGTCCTCATTAAACCAAGCCGCGGATTTAGTACGCCGCATAGGTCCCCTATTAGACCATGGTGCTGTAGCGCCCAGAGCAGCATGGATGTGTCGATCAAGTGTTTCACACGCCCCATCAATTGTTAGGCCCAGACCTTCCGGTGGTCCTCCCTGTTCCAAACCGGTCTTGAAGTCTGCGGGGGAAAACCTAGCCCACCGCCTCTGTAGCTTGAGAGTACCATCCCTTTTCCCTTGGAGAATTCCAGGGGATTGATTAATCTGAAATGGTACCAAAAAGTGATCCGTCCATACCATTGGTTCTGGGGGATCAACTATGAGGGAGTCCCAGTTACAGAAAATAGGGTCTTACGTATGCCCTAGTCAGTGTGTGGGCAGTTCCGATTTAAGAACTAATTGCAGAGTTAGTAAATCATTACGGACCTCTTGGGCCGAGATGCTCAAAGCATCGTTAAAATGAATATTAAGGTCACCCAACAGCAGAAATTTCTCATAGCTCAAAGCTGGGGATAATATATTCTGTATCAGACTGGCAGCAAACTGACTGCTACCTCCAGGGGGCCTGTATACTAGGAGGCCTTTTATTATATAGTTTTTAGAGACAGATATAGAAAAGGTTCCAGCCTCACTATCTGATATTGAAATGGCCTCCAGAGTACATTCAAACCCGTGCTTATGGATAATCGCAATCCCTCCGCCCCTCCCACATGGTCTATCTAACCTACAAATGCCATAACCTGGGGGGAGTGCGTCTAGCACCTCGGGGGATGACTCCTCGTCCAGCCAAGTTTCGGTAGTGAACAGGATATCTAGTTTACTATCCTCAAGTAAATCCCGCACTTCCATTCTGTGCTTCCTGAGGGACCTGCGCATCGAAGCTTTCTAGCGGATCCATTACAGGCCTTCCAGTGGCTGAATGAGTAGCCACAGTGACTGCACGTATTCCCAAGACCATCAGTTGCACTATCCTTAACAGGCAAACAGCTATACTCAGCGCTTATTCGCAAATCCAAAAGTTCCTGGCGGGTGTAACAAAGGTCTATCTGAGATCGTGCAGGGGTTCTGGCCCCCGGCCCCCGCCAGCCGCGGACGGGCGCAGACGGGCTTGCCTTAGGCGTGCCTTCGGCGCTGGGCGTGCCTCCCGGCCGCTGTGCGGCCGGGAGATACACATTGATATACCGGAGGTGGGGAGGTGTGGCCTGATGCAGTGGGCGTCGCCTGTGTCACCAGGGAAATGGCGTCAGGAATGAATCCAGCGGCAGCAATAATATCGGCTGCGCGAGGAGAAGGAAGTAAGTGCCCAGGGAGGGGGTGAGTTTAAAACCAACACAGTATCACACAAGAGTTACAATTTTAAAATGTAAAACACGCTATCTCCCGGCAGTGCCTCAGGAGGTCAATAGTCCACTTGCTTGCGCTAGCATTCAGCGCGCTTTTATGGAGTGTCGGCGGGGGGCGTGGCCTGATGCAGTGGGCGTCGCCTGTGTCACCAGGGAAATGGCGTCAGGAATGAATCCCGCGGTAGCAATAATATCGGCTGCGCGAGGAGAAGGAAGTAAGTGTCCAGGGAGGGGGGGAGTTTAAAACCAACACAGTATCACACAAGAGTTACAATTTTAAAATGTTAAACACGCTATCTCCCGGCAGTGCCTCAGGAGATCAATAGTCCACAGTTGGGGGGGCACCTGAGTTTTTTGCCCCGGGCTCGGCAGCCATCTTGGAAAACTACCAAATCCAAACGTTTCTGAAAACTAGACACCCGGGGAAGTCCAGCAAGGTATGGCATGCGTGGGTCCCCCAACGTTTTCCTACCCAGAATTCCCTGCAAACCTCAAATTTAGGTAAAAAAAAAAAATTAAAACATTTTTGTGTGGGATCTCCGTGCCAGCACAAATGTCCTACCACCCAACGTTCCCCGTGTTCTCCCGAGTAAAATGATACCTCACTTCTGTGGGTGTCCAAAGCAAAACTTGCAAAAAATGTATTTTTAAAAAGATGTAGTGTTTAGAATTCTCGGTGCTTTGTTGTAAATACCACTGTTTTGGGGTCATACTAGTCACAGGCATTTGGCCCACCCACACAAGTGAGGTATCATTTTACTCGGGAGAACAAGGGGAACGCTGGGTGGTAGGACATTTGTGCCGGCACAGAGGTCCCACGCAAAAATGATTGAAAAAGTGTTTTTTTAAATTAAATTTGAGGTTTGCAAGGAATTCTGATTAGGAAAACGTTGGGAGACCCACGCATGCCATACCTCGCTGACCTCCCCCGGATGTCTAGTTTTCAGAAATGTTTGGGTTTGGTAGTTTGCCAAGATGGCCCTCGAGCCCATGGCCAAAAATTCATGGGAACCCCCTTTCAAAACCAGGTTGGTTTGTGATAGGTTATTTTGATGTCTCCTCATTAAGTTTTGGGGGGCCCTTGCCTGTTGCGAGTCCTTGAGCAACCCACGCAAGTGAGGTACCATTTTTATCGGGAGGCCTGGGGGAACGCTGGGTGGGAGGAAATTTGTGTGAGCCCAGGTATGCCACGCTTTCCCACACAAAAATGTGTGAAAAAACTGATTTTTCAGCTAAATTTGAGGTTTGCAAGGGATTCTGGGTAAAGGAACGTCGGAGGATCCACGCAAGCCATAGCTCCTTGGAAGCCCCTGGGTGTCTAGTTTTTAGAAATGTTTGTGTTTGGTAGTTTTTCAAGATGGCCACCTTGGGAAACTTTCAAACCCAAACATTTCTGAAAACTAGACATCCGGAGGAGTCCAGCGAGGTATGGCATGCGTGTGTCCCCAACGTTTTCCTACCCAGAATTCCCTGCAAACCTCAAATTTAGGTACAAAAAACACTTTTTCAAACATTTTTGCGTGGGATCTCCGTGCCGGCACAAATGTCCTACCACCTAGTGTTTCCCTTGTTCTCCCGAGTAAAATGATATCTCACTTGTTTGGGTGGTCCAAAGGCCTGTGACTAGTATGACCCCAAAACAGTGGTATTTACAACAAAGCACCGAGAATTCTAAACACTACATTTTTCTAAAAATACATTTTTAGCCAGTTCTGCTTTGGACACCCACACAAGTGAGGTATCATTTTACTCAGGAGAACAAGGGGAACGCTGGGTGGTAGGACATTTGTGCCGGCACGAAGATCCCACGCAATTTCTTTTTGAAAAAAGTGTTTTTTTAACCTAAATTTGAGTTTTGCAGGGAATTCTGGGCAGTAAAACCTTGTGGGACCGACGCATGCCATACCATGCTGGACTAACCCTGGTGTCTAGTTTTCAGAAACATTTGGGTTTGGTAGTTTTCCAAGATGGCCGCCGAGCCCGGGGCAAAAAACTCAGATCCCCCCCCCCCAAAACATGTAGTTTTGCTATAGGTAATTTTAAAGTCACCACGGTACAATTTGGGCCTTTTACTGTTGCAGCCACTATGCCTAGCCATGCAAGTGAGGTACCGTTTTTATCGGGAGACCTGGGAGAACGCTGGGTGGGAGGAAATTTGAGGATCCACGCAGATTGCACAACTTTACCACACAGAAATGTGAGAAAAAAGCAAATGTTTTAGCAAAATTTGCAGTTTGCAGTGGATTCTGGGTAGGAGAATGATGAGGGACCCATGCAAGCCATACCTCGCTGGACTCCCCCGGGTGTCTAGTTTTCAAAACTGTTTGGGTTTGGTAGTTTCCCAGGATAGCCGCCGAGTCCGGGCCCAAAAGCTCACGGGAACCCCCTTGCAAAACCGGGTTGGTTTATGATTTTGATGTCGCCTCATTAGGTTTTGGGCCCTTGCCTGTTGCAGGTCCTTCAGCCACCCACACAAGTGAGGTACCATTTTTATCGGGAGACCTGGGGGAATGCTGGGCGGGAGGAAATTTGAGGATCCACGCTTAACCACACACAAATGTGATAAAAAAGCTAATTTTTTTGCAAAATTTGAGGTTTGCAGCGGATTCTGGGTAAGAGAATGAGGAGAAACCAATGCAAGCCATACCTCTCTTGACTCCCCCGGGTGTCTAGTTTCCAGAAATGTGTGGGTTAGGTAGGTTTCTCTACATGGCCGCTGAGCCCCGAGCCAAAAACTCATGTGAACCCCCTTGCAAAACCAGGTAATTTTGATGTCGCCTCATTAGGTTTTGGGCCCTTACCTGTAGCGGGTCCTTGAGCCACCCACGCAAGTGAGGTACCATTTTTATTGGGAGACCTGGGGGAATGCCGGCTGGGAGGAAATTTGAGGATCCACGCAGAATCCACAACTTTAACAGACAGAAATGTGCGAAAAAATCACATTGTTTAGCAAAATGTGAGGCTTGTAGTGGATTCTGGGTAAGAGAACGTTGGGGGATCCATGCAAGTTATAGCTCCTTAGGAGCCCCCGGGTGTCTAGTTTTCAGAAGTGTATGGGTTTGATAGGTTTCCCTAGATAGCTGCCGAGCACAGGACCAAAAACCCAGGTTACCTCCCTTGCAAAACTAAATTGTTTTGACCTAATTATGTTTTCAGTTCCACAGCGTGAGATTTTTGGGACAGTATTGCATGGAAATTGTGACAGACATTTTCAAGTTTACTGGACATTGTGGACAAAAAAATAACTTGGAAATCACAAGAGAGACATCACCATTTACTCCCATGGTTTAACAATAATATCTTCATTTAGTAAGGTATTTATAGCTGTAATGTACACCTTAACAGAGTTACTCAAAAGTCAAACATTCCGGCACAGCTATCTATTCCTCAAACACACACACATACTGGTTGGATTTGGCACGAGGGCAAGTGATGGTTGAGTACATAACATTTTATTAAGAAGATATTTCACAGAAATGAAATGCTCTGTCAATAAATAAATGCAAAAAAACCGAACCAGTGACTCACAACTCGTGAGCTGTAAAGCCACAATAAGGCACCAACCGTTTTACAGGCCATGCATACACCTTTCACACCTGATACACACCAGACCTTTACCACCATTTGGGAGCAAAACCAACAAATTACAACATTCACAAAAAGGGACAAGGTACACCCTGCTTCAGAAAGAGAAACATGACAAATATTACTGCTCAGCCATCTAATCCTCAAGCACACACACATACTGGTTGGATTTGGCACGAGGGAGAGTGATGATTCAGTATATACAATTGTATTAGCAAGTTATTTCACAAAAATAAAATGTACTGTTAATAATTCAAAAGACAAGAAACAGAACCATTAACTCATAGCTTGTGAGCTGTAAAGCCACATCAAGGCACCAACCTCTTTACAGGCCATTTGTACACCTTTCATACGTGTGACACATACAAAACATTCACACCGCCAGCCGCGGGCCCATAACATTACAACATTCACATCAGCAGACAGCGCCATTCAAGGGCCCAACATATTCACCCGCCCACTTTACTGACACAGCAAATACACAAAGTGATGGACTGCGTGGAGTGGCACTCAGCTAGCAGTGTGTGTAGTGACCAACAGAAAGTAAATACTCACACACCACCAGTCAAGCGCTAGTCCACCCACACCGCCATCCAAGCACCAGTCCACACACACCACCAGCCAAGCACCAATCCACACACACCGCCAGCCAAACACCAATCATTGCACTCTGCCTGCCAAACACCAGTCCACGCACACCGCCAACCAAGCGCCAGTCCACGCACACGGCCAGCCAAGCGCCAATCCACGCACACCACAAACCAAGCGCCAATCCACGCACACCGCCAGCCAAGCGCCACAGCATGCACACCGCCATCCAAACACCAGTGCACGCACACCGCCAGCCAAGCACCAATCCACATACTCTGCCAGCCAAACTCCAGTCCACGCACTGCCAGCCAAGCACCAATCCTTGCACTCCACCAGCCAAGCGCCAGTCCACACACAACTCCAGCCAAGCACCTATCCATGCACTCAGCCAGCCAAGCAACAGTCCACGCACACCGCCAGCCAAACACCAATCCATGCACTCTGCCAGCCAAGCACCAGTCCACGCACACCATCAGCCAAGCACCAGTCCACGCACACTGCCATCTAAGCACCAGCCTGCACACACTGCCATCACATTTAGAATTTTCTTTTTTTTTATAACACTAACCAATTGCAAATACCTACAAATCTGCTAACACAAATTCTAAAACTAAATACATTGCACTAATGCCAACCTTGAAACAGACTAAAAAATATTAAAGGATAGAGACCAGGCAGTTCACTTTACCACTCATGGATACTCCCAAAACTTCTTATGCGTGTGGTAGGATTTAAAACAAGCTGACCCACACAATCCAGGATTAGAAGGACAGTCGGGGCAGTACATATGAGTCTCCCTCGGCACGACTCTTCGCCAACAGACTCTACATCTCCTAGTGGGAAAGTCTTTTGAGGATATGGGAGGAATGTATTTAGGAAAGTGGCGATCTTTCAGTCTAGCCACATCCTCCACCACTCCAACTCTAGGAACACTTGCCTGTTCCACTAGAACAAGGCTGCCTATTATAGACTCCTGAAACTTAACAAAAGGCATCTTTGATTCAGGACAAGAATTCTGGAACACTACAAAAGCATTAAAGGTTTCCAAGTGGAAAAGACGAATAGCCAACTTCTTATACCAACTATAAGCCTTACGAAGAGCTGCATAAGGTTCCAACCTCTGATCTACTCTGTCAACACCACCCATGTGCCTATTATAGTCTAAAATGCACACAGGTTTGCGCACTTCAGCAGCCTGACCCCAAACAGGCACAGGTGCAGTGCTTTCATCATGGATGGTAGTCAGCATGTACACATCTCTCATGTCTGAAAACTTCACAGCTAGAAGCTCCTCACATCGCAATGCACTAGACTGTCCCTGCACAAGCCTTTTGCAAACAAGTTCTTTTGGGAAACCTAACCTTTATGGTTACAGTGCATTGTGCCACAAGCAACAGTGCCCACTTTAGCCAATTCCTTGAACAACCGCACACCAGTGTAGAAGTTATCTACATATAAATGGTGGCCTTTGTTAAATAATCCTCTACCTAGTTCCCACACAATTTTCTCAGTCACTCCAAAAGTGGAAGGACAACCAGGGGGTTAATGCTGGACTCCTTACCGGTGTACACCCTGAAATTAAAGACATATCCAGTCCCACTGTCACACAGCATATACAGTTTAATTCCATAGCGCGCCCTCTTACTAGGAATGTATTGCCTAAAAACCAAGCGTCCCTTGAACAATACCAAACACTCATCCACTGCTATTTCTTTACCAGGAGCATAGATCTCAGAAAAACGATCAACAAAGTGATCAAGGATGTGCCGAATCTTAAAAAGGACGGTCACAATCAGGGTGATCTTGTGGCAACACTAAACCATTATCAGCAAAATGCATCATCCGAAGCAGAAGCAAATACCGATCACGACTCATGACAGCAGGAAATTTAGCCGTTGCCATCAAGGGACTAGTGGACCAATATGAATACATTGATGGCTTCCATAGCAAGCCCATCAAAAAAGTTAATTTCTTCATCTCTTCAACATTTGTGGGAGTCCACCGGGTAGCTCTAGAATGGGGCTGTTGTCCCGCAAAAACTGTTCTGCATACAAATTAGTCTGCTCTACAATCTCTGCCAAAAACACATCGTCCATAAACAACTGAAAAACATTTATCTGCAAAAAATTCTCGGTATTCACTCTACACCCTGGAACACCAGTAAAGTCTGGCAATGCTGGCTGCACCATGCCAGGGGCAACCCAGAGGCCATCCCTATCAGCAGGAAGTGCGGCCGCCCCAGCCTGCAGCCCAGATGCCTCTTGCCGTACTACACCACCAGGAAGCCTATCAGCCCCAGATGCCTCTTGCCGCACTACAACTCCAGGAAGCCTAGCAGAACCAGATACATCTTGCCACACCACAGCAATGTGAAGCCTTTTGGGCTCAGCCTGCAGCCCAGATGCCTCTTGCCGACGTACACCAAAGGGAAACCTTGCGGCCCTAGGCTGCAGCCCAGGGGCATCTTGGCCCAGTACCGGCACATCAAGGTCCTCCTCTAACACAGGCATTTCATCATCACTAGGAGAAGCTTCATCATCCGATGATTCCATGCGAAGAGGAAACTCAATGCCTGAATCTTCCCCTCCTACCTCTGGCTCCGAATCGGAGTCAGTCTCTGAACCAAGGTCAGAGGAAGACTCAAAAAGCATACCAACAACCTGCTGAGCTGTAATCCTGCGACTAGCCATTATCCTTACTAAGAAAGAAGACTACACAAACAAGTCAACAACAACCAACACTGTGCAAAGTAAGTAGTAAACAAGGTAAGGCTTTAACACAAAGATCTATACACTCCAAAACAATAAAACTCTTATCAAAGATAGCTACACTCACCAGCGCCAATTCTGCTGAGACACAGCAAAAAGAAATGATATCCCACTAAAAAGAAGAAAAAAATGCACATTAGACAACAAAGTACACATCAAGCACTAATGCAAAAAAGATTTTGACAATCAAAACACAGATCATAACAACACTCAAGGAAAAGGGGGGTCCCCGGGATATTTAGAGACCTGCCTTGGTTCGTATCCCCATACAACAGTCTTAACACACCAGAGAACCAGGGGTCTAGAAAGAGATGGATCCATTCATCCACTCAACAGGCTGTATGTTGGATCAGTCTATCTGTATAAAGATCATAAAGGAGAAATGGACTACAGCCTTTGTAGACTGATCCAACATACATCCCTATTGGGTAGTTATATATGCTCTGTCCTAAATGTTCCCCACACCTTTTATTTATTTATTTAAGAAGCTTATAAAGCGCACAGCTACCCCCAATGGGGGTGTCCCGGCGCTACAGATTGCGAGCTAGAAAGAAAAGGGCTGCTATGAGATGGTAAACAACTAAGTCTTGAGTTTGCTTCGGAACACAGCCTCCGAATCTATGAACCTAAGATCCAGAGGGAGGCTGTTCCACAGTCTAGCAGTGACTACTCCGAACGCTCTGCCCCCGCTCCTGGCACGACGAAATCTGGGAACCACCAGGAGGCGTAGGCTGTTCGATCTCAGAGATCTGACAGACTGAGATAGTTTAAATCTCTTTCTCAAATATCCCGGGCCTAACCCGTTGAGAGCACGGAAGGCCAGGATCAGAGCTTTGAACTGGATGCGGCGGGTAATGGGAAGCCAGTGTAGTTTTTTCCGGTAAGAGGCAACCGAGTGACTGAAAGGAATATTGCCAATCAGCCTCGCAGCAGCATTTTGCACAATTTGTAAACGTTCAATTTGATAAAGGGGGGCGCCCGCATAAAGACTGTTGGCATAATCTAAATGCGACGTGATCAGGGCATGAACAATGGTCTTGCGGGAATCCAAAGGGAGGTATGGGAAGATCTTCCTGATCATGCATAGTTTGCCAAAGCAAGCTGATGTAACCTTGTTAATCTGAGATTGACAAGATAGAGCATTATCAAATTGGTAGCCCAGATTTCGAGCTGTTTGAACTGGGCCCGGAGAGTGATTCAAAACCGTAGGCCACCACTGAATAGCGGGCAGTACAGTTATTTGATTAAAAAATAAAACCTCAGTTTTGTCAGTATTCAATACTAAGTGGTTGGAAGACATCCAGGAACAGATATTACTGAGGCAATGGCAAAAATTGGTGAAATTGGGGTCAGAGTGATCTCTAAATGAGAACACAAGCTGAGTATCATCAGCGTAAGAGATCACTCTGACCCCCCACGATTCAACCACTGTAGCCAACGGGCCTAGATAGACATTAAAAAATAAAGGGCTCAGAGCGGAGCCCTGAGGCACTCCACAGAGAAGAGGTTTTCCCTCAGATTTGAAGGGCCGGAGAAATACCTTCTGAGTGCGCCCTGTGAGGAACGATCTAATCCAAGTCAGCACAGTGCCTCCGATTCCCAACTGCCCTAGACGGCCCAGTAGTATTTCGTGGGACACTGTGTCGAAAGCGGAGGACAGGTCGAGGAGGACCAACATGGCCTCTTCGCCCCTGTCCACACACTCACAATACCTCTAGGAACGCAGTCTCGGTGCTATAACCGGTCCTAAATCCTGACTGTGAGTCATGGAGCACCTTGAGTGACAAGCTGTTTCAATACATTTTGATTCAGTTACAATAGGCATTGGGACATATCTTATACATGTAGTGACACACTCTATCCACTTCTTTACACCACGCTCTCTTGGAACACTTTAACCATCCAGTCGAGGTTATGATAAACCATGCTCAAGGGTTTGATATCTCAGATATCATGTCATACATATTGATCATATTTGCGTAAACACGGAGCAGAGATTAATCTCGGTGTTCTGCGCTCCTGACAAATATTGAGATCGTGACATTAGCCAATTAACACTCTTACTTTTGGCCAGATCGTATGAAGACTGTGTTTTTCACATCTTGTGTTAATTGGGCATTGTGAAACTGAGAAACTTTATTGTCAATTTTAAACACTCACAATGGCAGAGTAGACATTGAACTACAGGACACGACGTGATGATGTCATCTTGTAGTCCTATGAAATATCGCGCGATTCCCTGTATCAACAGGCGGTATCGAAGCACAAATACTGAACTTATTTGTTTTCTCCTTTTTGCCCTGGGATCCATTTTAGGCTTCCAGTGCAACATCTGGGTTCTAGACTTGTTACCTGACATTGTTGTCTATAAAGTGCATATTAAACACACGACGAATAACTGGGCTCCGCACCTCAACCCATTGTTTACTATATACTTCCGGGACGAAGCCCAAGCCGAAGCTCCCCCCTGACTCGACGTCTGCATCGAGGCAACTACGGACAGGTTAGCAACACAGTCTTACTCTAGACCCTTTATCCGTTTCTGCTACAGACATTATCTTTTAACATCTCTCTGAAGGCGAGAAAGTCTGCAAGGTATAGAGATTATGTTAAGCAATGTCCTATAACGGTTTTTTATTATTCATAATTTGAGTAATAGTTGGCGGGGTCTTGTGACTAACAGATTAACACAGCGCCCTTGCAAGAGAGGTGTAATATGTGTTGTTCTTGGGGACATTAGGCATAATATGTTTAAATGAACTAGCTGTGATACTCAAAACACGCAATACCTCTCTTTCTTAGATCGGGCCTCAATCTTCCTGAGCAGGGTCCAGGAGAGGTGAGGTCTAATCCCCGGCTAATCTGGGTGAGTGCTAATAACTTTATTTAAAAATATTGTTTATAAACTTTTCACACGTAATCTGGTTAGTTGATTGAGACCACTGTGATTGTTGTTTCTTCTAGATGTGAGACACACCATTTTTGGCAACGGAGGAAAATGACTATGGATAACGTGATCCATTTATATCCTTTATAAGAATTATATTTCACTCCTTACTTTCACATAAAATACTAGCAGTAGCAAATAGTACGAACAGAGGCCCTGAAGAAAGCCTAGGGATGTTTTTCCCCCAGAGGCTGAAACATGTTGGTCCCCTCATGGTAGTCATATTTGTTTGCGATTACCATTTTTTGCACTGTTCTTGGTTTTAACTAGAGGGTAAAAACAATTCATAGAATAAAATATCCCATCTTTCTGTTTTTGCCACCCTATTTTAACTCACCACATATTTATAATTTCTTTTGCACTGCACAGATTCCCATAGTTATTCTATCTATCTCTTGGTCAGCACATTGATTGGCAATAAGACTCATTCACCTTCGCAAGTAAGTGGGAGTGGAATTGGTCTCAATGATCTAGAGACACACCGCCCCACGGCTATGGATGACCAAATGAGAATATAGATCATCACAAGACATTTGATGGGAATCCTCTTTTTCTGAAATGAGTCTCGTTTACAATCATTTGGGCTCGCGATCATTGACTTTTTAGTGTGTGCTTTGTATTTAGGCTGCATAGGAATCTTTGTATCCTCTACTGATACAAATACAGTAGCCCCTGTTGAGTGGATGAATAGATCCATCTCTTTCTAGACCCCTGGTTCTCTGGTGTGTTAAATCAAAACACAGAGCCAAACAAACTGCTATTACTACACCTTTTACAAAAACACAGTCATCTAGGGAAAGTAGTACAAAATACATTTACTTACCAAGCACATGCAACTACACAAGCTGCAAAACCAACAGTAACAGAACCGCAACCTACAACAATCCAAACAGCAAAAGCCTTGAACTAGAACAAAATAAAGAGAAAAAAATGTACTATTACATTTCACAAACAATATAACAATTAAAAATATAACACACAAATCTGCCACCCAAATGGACATTCAGCCAGATGGGCCTTCAAATAGAGCTGAGACCAATGGGAATTAGGTGAGGTTTTCCACCAAGACACTGGTTATATTTTTGGATGTTTTTCTCTGCCTGCCCCCTTTTGTGCTAGTCGGTCTTTTTGTCCTTACTGTACCCCCCTCAGACGGGGGCACTAAGGACAAAAAAAGACCGACTGGCACCAAGGGGGCAGGCAGTAAAAAACATCCCAAAAAATAACCACCTTTGGAAGCGAGCCTTGCCCAAGGGCTCACTTCCACACACTACAAAACACAATCCATAGGGCCTAGTGGGCCAGAAAGGCCAATAAACAGAATAAAATGGGCCAATTCACCCCTGGGGGGTGGGGGTAGGGCAGAAAAACATTTCTAAAAAAATTTCCCTCTAGGAAACAAACCTTTCCCAAGGGGTCGCATTCATTACAAACATAATAGCCTCAAAACAATCCCTGAAGCCTAGTGGCATTTTCTGCCCCCCCTGGGGGCTAAACAACCAATTATATGGACCTATTTGCCCCCGGGGGGACAGAAAATCAAAATATATATATGGTCTACCACCTGGAAGCGACCCTTGCCCAAGGGGTCGCTTCCATCCAATTGAAATTGTCAAAACAAAAATCCCTGGTGACTAGGGGCATTTTTTGGAAAAAATGGGCCTATTTGCCCCCAGGGGGGCAGAAAATGTAAATCTAAATTTGGCCCCCACCTGCAAGTGACCCTTGCCCAAGAGGTCACTTCCATTGCAATGAAAAATGCCCCCACAACAATCCCTGGTGCCTAGTGGCATTTTCTGCCGCCCCCAGGGGCAAAACGGGCAAAAAAATGGGCCGGTTTGCCCCCAGGGGTGGCATAAAATGTAAATCTTAATTTGGCCCCCACCTGGAAGTGACCCTTGCCCAAGGGGTCACTTCCTACATTTCTACAATGAAATCCCTGGTGCTAGTGTTGATTTTCTGCCTCCCCTGGGGGCAAAACGGCCACAAAAAATACCTAATTTAGGCCCCACATGGAAACGACTCTTGCCCAAGGGGTCGCTCCCAATACAAAAAAATGCCCCTGTATATATCCCTGGTGCTAGTAGTGATTTTCTGCCCCCCGGGTGGCAAAACGCCAGAAAAAACTGGCCGATTTGCCCCGGGGGGGGGCAGAAATTCAAAGACATAATTGGCCCCCACCTGGAAGCGACCCTTGCCCAAGGGGTCACTTCCTACAATCTAAATTTAAATCCCTGGTGCTAGTGAGGGCATTTCCGCCGCACGATCGCGACGCTGTGTGCGATCGTGAGGCAGAAATGCCCTGCAAAGAGACATCAGGGGAGAGTAAAATCTCTTTCCTCTCCCATGATGCCTCCTTGTGGCCCCAAACCCCACCCAGAAACACAAACACCAACCTTTGTCCTCGACGCTCAGGAAGCAAATGGCTTCCCGAGCGTCTGGGACTCCCTGATGACATCAGCAC
The DNA here is from genome assembly GCF_964263255.1 of Lissotriton vulgaris. Taxonomy (NCBI): domain Eukaryota; kingdom Metazoa; phylum Chordata; class Amphibia; order Caudata; family Salamandridae; genus Lissotriton; species Lissotriton vulgaris. The sequence continues at coordinate 1,087,886,548 of NC_141695.1, forward strand.
GCGATGTGCGCGCTGACGTCACGGGATTCCCATGGGGGGCCGGGGGTGGCAGCGGAAGCTCTTCCGCTGCCATCCCCATACCTGCAGCCGAAATCAGACACCCTCAGGGGGAGTGCCAGCACTTCCCGAGGTAGGGGCTCATGACAAGCTGGACTCGTCATCAGCACACGACCAGTGTGTGCCATGACGAGTCCAGCTCGTCATCAGCAGGGAAGGAGTTAAAAACACCCCATTTTTGCTTTTTTGGTGTGGGGGCACCAGAGCATCTAATCTCTATCCTGTGGTATATATGTCACTTCTTCCACTACGTACTTCAAAAATGTAGTCTGCCCACTACCTCTTCGGTCTCTTAAATTTTCGTAATTAATGTTTAACTTTTTCTCTGGTGCTCCCTGTGTGGTGTCTTCCGTCCTTGAGACATCTATGTCATAAATACTAAGGGTGGGCGTAAAATCCGTTTCGCGGGCGAATTTGCGGATTTTCCGCGATTTCGCGATCCGTAAATCTCGCGAAATCGCGGTAAAATCCGCAAATCAGCGGGGACGAATTTTCAGCCAAGAAAGGGTTACAGCAACAGGTGCAAAAGTTGAACCTAATTTCTTTGTAACCTTTTACAAAAGGGTTACAAACAAATTAACTTCAACTTGAACACCTGCTGCTAATTGCTTCCTGGTGCCTCGTTGCCTACTTGCAACTATTCTCTGACCCTGCTCTGACCCTTGAAGCAGGGTCAGAGAATAGTTACAAGTAGGCAACGAGGCACCTGTCCAAGGAATTAAACCTCATCAGGAAGCACTTACAGATATAAAAAACAGGAAGAAGGGAGAGGATGGCAAATACACCCATTTTGAGTTGTCAGGAGGGGTTAAACTAAAAGAGACCTTTACAGCACAATTTTCATATGCATTTTGCAAAAAATAAAAAGCTGTATGTTCTGTAGGGGCAACTCAGGAATCTGGCCCTTCAGAGATCCGGCCTCTCTTTCTTTCTCCTGTTCTCTCTCTTCCTCTCTCTTTCTATCTATCTATCTATCTATCTATCTATCTATCTATCTATCTATCTATCTATCTCTCTCTCCCTCTCCCATAAACGACTGCATGGGTAACTTCGCTATGCAAGCGGCTCGCGAAGACGCAAAAATCCCCGCGAACACGCAAAACACCCCGCGAACACGCAAAAAAAGAAAAATCCGCAAATTCGCACAAATTCGCGAATTTTGCGGATCGCGAATTCGCAAATCTGCAAATTCGCGGATCGCAAATTCGCAAAATTCGCCTGTGCTTAATAAATACTTAATTATTCTTCCAAACTATCTTGGTCGCATCCCCTTGGGCACTCCTATGTTCCTGATATCAGGACTCCAAAATATTTCACAGCAGAAAATTAATTTTCAAAATGTTCCTTTATTTCTTTTTTTGTTTTCAATTCTTTGAAATTCGCTTAATTTCAATTCATTTATAGAGCTTTCTGAATTTTTATCATCACGCCTTTGTAGCTCCTATGCATTTCGGGCTACTCACCCTTCAATCATAGCACACATACTTTTCATGAAATACTGAAAGTGCAACTCTATCCTAATTACATATACTTCTATAACCAGCATTAGACATGTTATTATAGCATGCACTCCTAAACTTAATCTAGACTCGTGTTCATAAGCAATCTATTCATCAGTCATTAAAGTGTAGTCCACCTGTGAACATCGTGCTTTTGTGGATTTGTGGTTTTGGCATAGGGCGTGTTACGCTGTTTTAGTGACAAGTGGACTCATGAAGAATATCCGCTTTTGACTTGTGTCAAAATGCCATAAGTTAAATTGATTTACTCACGATGCTTGGCATTCGGCGTAATACACTGTCCTAAATAAAAGCAACAGTGATTAAACTTTGGAAAACAAACTATTTGATTAACCGCAAAACATTACAGCGAGATTGTATAATCGCTGTTATCCAGCTTACTTATTATTCTGTAGCACATCTGATGCAGGCGTCTCCTTCGTAGCGTTTGCGCGTAGTTTCAATCTCCGGCGTTTCCGTGTTTAAAGAACCCACTCGTCTGATAGGTTCTTTTGAAGTGTCAGATGTCTACACATTGCTCGCGGTTACCAAGGTTCCTGCGAAGCTTGGCTAAAATTTAAAACAAACTACTCTAGTTTCCTGACAAACATCTATGACGTACGGTATCCTACCCTACCAAAAACAAATGAGGGACTATTCAAATTGGACGGCAGCCATTTGTGAATGCTCATGTGTGGTGATAAGAACCTTTTATGTAATGAAATGTAAACTGAACAAATGTAAAATGAAACTCGGATACAAGACCAAAATGACAAAAATACACCATACACATAGAAAGATATCATCAAAAGGTGTATATTTACAAACATAAGGCTTGTAACAATAAATAGCTCTCCCTGGGGCTATTACAACATCGTGACAGATGAAAATCCGAAAGTATGGCACGGACCGTGCTATGCGCAGGCCAGACATGGAGTCACACGGACCCCCAAGAACAGGACCTTGGTAACGATAAAAACAAAGACGGGGAGGTGATTCTTCATTGGCGCTGGGTGGCTTCGGTTCCATACAACCATAGGGGAGGTGAGGTGTCAGTTTCTTACTACCAAAGGGAAGGTGAGGCATTGGTTCCTTATTGCAATGGAGGGGAGGTGAGGTGGCAGTTCCTATCTGTTGACGGAGAGGTGAGGCGTGGGTTTCTCACTGTTGCCAGGGAGGTGACGTTGCGATGGTGGTGAGGCGGTGGTTCCTGACGACAGTGCAGGGTCGATGGATTTGGGAGGTCACCCATGTCAGATATCATCTCCGCGAGGATGAAGCACCTGATATAGGTGAAGTCAGGGGTGTGGTGTAAGTCAGGGCAGTGCATTGTGAGCGTGATGAGTGGTGCCCTCAGCTCTGGTGCAGGCAGCTACCTTGGCTACGGCGTCCGAGGCAATACAGTGCGGTATCAGCAGGCGTGGGCTGAGGTACAAGTCAGGGCGGTTTCTCGCGCTTCACGAGCGATGCCCTATGGCTTTGTTGCTAGTCGCGTCATCCGCCGTAACATTTGCTGTTACTGTTTCCCTCTGTGGCAGCTGAAACAGCAGTTTCAGGTGCAGGATGAAAGAAGAAGTGAAGTCTTTGTGTCCCTGAGACTTCAGAACAGGCGGCAAGCTCAACACCAAGCCCTTGGAGATTTTCGTCAAGCAGGATACACAGCACAGTTCAGTCTTTGTGCTCTCCCTGGCAAAAGCAGCCCCTGCAGGCCAACACAGCAAATCATCCACACAGCAATGGGGCTGTACACCTCCTTACAGCACCTCCACCTCCTCTCCCTGGAAGGGGTTCCTCTTGAGTCCGGAAGTATTCTAAAGTTCTGGGGTCTAGGCCCCAATATTTATACCACAGTTTCCTTTGTTTTCTTGTGGCAAACGGCTCTCAGCTCAGTCTAAACCAGTTCTGTCCTCTCTGGTCCAGCTTCTTGGCAGGAGGTGGAGAGAGCATTGTGCACAGGAGACAAGGCCTATTCAGGTGCAGAGAAAACTACCCTGTCTACTCTAAATGCAACCCAGGCCTATTCAGCCCAGCTCTGAGTCATCCAGGAAGGGCAGGACACACCTCAACCCCCCTAGTGGCTGTCTGAAGTGAATGTACATTCCCAGCCCCTATCATTCCAAAAAACAGACAGTCAATACACAACTCAGCAGAGGCACATAGGATGGCTAAGCAAGAAAATTCCTACTTTCTAAAAGTGGCATTTTGAAACCCACAGTTTCGGGTGAACTGTGGGGCCGCGCTGGAAGGAGCTGGAAGGAGTTAAGCCGCGCTGCCCTGATTGAACGCAATAAGCATGCACATTTAATTTGGTTTTTAAAAACTCTTCATATTTGAAATGGCTGGAGAGGAATGATCTGTTTTAAAGGGGTACAAACATATTTTATGTATTTTATTTGTAGGTTGACGAAGAGCGACTAGTATAAAGATACTATGTGTGTGTGGACGTGTATACTATATCCTCAGAAGGTGACTGTAGGTATGCCATAAGGGTGCAACCACCTGGTAAATATCCTTTTCATTCCGGTTCAATGAGCAGTAACACAAAGAATTTTCTCACTTTGTGTAGAGTAACCTTGATGTGTGTTACTTGGTGTTTCTGTTATGTGTTGTCTGTGTCTACTTTCTACAGGTATCTAACTGTGATTTACAGTGCGGCGAGGACTGACCCCAGCCTTGAAGAAATTGTTGATAAGTATTAACAGGCAATGAAATATGTTGGCTTCTTATATGAAAATGATGAAGCAAGACAGTAGGTCTTGTTTTTCATGTGAGCAAACACACTGCAGTAATTAAAGTTGGAAATAGTACTAGTTATTGTTTAGCTCGTTTCTAGAGTGTAAGAGCTAAAGAAATTGTTTTCAATTGCTCCTATAATAGGGGGTCAGTTTTTTCACAAATCTTTGCTTCATTTGAGTTGTGCACAATATTTCACATTTATTTTTCATGGTGTGGAGGATGCCGATGATGATAAGTGGAGCACACTGACGAGAACCTATCAGTACCTCCCTGGAAGGTGTTTCTGTGAGGTGCCTCTTCACTTTTCACACACTTTTTTTGTGGTTGGACAGGTGAAATTGTGGGAAGTGAGAAACACTCACAGTATAGTTCCTGGAGGAAATAGACGCATAAATATTTTAAGAGGGATAGGAACACCCTGACAGTACAGCAATGTGCAGCTAGTACTTGAAGTATTTTTACCAATAAGGTGTGTGGGGGATGTTCATGATATTTTATCCCAAGAATATAGAGCAGGTTTTTGTGATAAAAAAGTAGGTGCACTTGCCAGGTCGACATGGGAGTTTAAAACTGTGTGCAGACACTACAGTGGCAGGTCAGAGATACCTTTACAGGGCTAATCCTGTGGGGGGCACAATCAGTGCTGCAGACCCACTAGTAGCATTTGATTTACAGGCCCTGGCACACTTAGTGAATTTTACTAGGGACTTACCAGTACATATAATATGCCAATCATGGATAATCATAATTTATGTTGGGAGCGTATGCACTTTAACACTAGTAGTGGTAAAGTGCCCAGAGTCCTAAAGCCAATGAAAACAGGTCAGGATAAATAGGAGGAAGAAGCAAAACATATTGAGAATAACTCTGCAAAAAGGCCATTTCCAACACCTCTCATATGAGATAAATAACTGCTGGTCTTGGTTTTTCTTCCTCTAACTGGGTACTGGAGACATCACGGATGAGTAGTAATATTTTGATCAGAAGCTTGAGGGGTTGGCTTTGTACAATTACAGTAAGAAAATTAGTCACCACATTGCGTTTTACTTGCCTACTGAGAAAGTGTGGCCTTTATCCTACCTAAAATAGTTGGGGTGATCTCCCTATGCATTAGACCATAACTATATGTGTGTTTGGTTTTGAGTTCTGGTTCTGAAGGGCAAATTATTCTCAGGATCCATGATCTATACTGTAAATAGAAACCACAAGACCTGGTTTTCAATTAGGTAGATTACATGATACTACTCTTATCAAAGTTTATAACAATGCTCCCGAATTGAGGGTTACTTATCTGCCATGCTCATAGCAATGTGAATTTGTCTTGACTCTAGACATTATGGCTTTCTACTTAGTAATACGTTACAGGTGGAAGGTTCATACTTAGTGGGTCATTCAGTGGTGAGTTGTAATGAAACATCATACAAAAGATAGAAAATGAACTGTCTACCAACTTCTTTGCACAGTCACGCAATTTAGAAGCTGATTGGTACCTAGTGTTCCCAGTGATGGAGCCACTGTAGGTTTCATTTATAGGGGCCTGACTGTGACAGTAATTGCATAGGAGGGGCCACAAAATTAGGCGTGCTGCCTCCTTATTTAATTAAACTACTTCACAGCCAAGGGTACCAGGAGTTGGGGATCATGAATTAATGCAGCAGAGGCCTCCAGCAGTCCAATTGGTACTGGTCAGCTGGAAGCTTCACAAAAAGGCCCCTCGCAGCTTTTGGCAGCCCTGTAGCCGCAAAGAAGGTCAGACAACCTACCCATGGAGTCCACTTCTTTGTCCTTGGTACAAAAGGAAGCAGGTTCAATTCTTCAGGGCTCCTCTCAGTTCACAGGCAGCAGGTAAAAGCCTCTTATTTTTTCCAAAGGTCCAGAAAGTGTTCTGAAGAGGATGCCTTTGGATTCCACATTTATCCCTAGAACAAGAACTCCTGAGGCACAGCCGGGAGCGTAGGGTTATCTTTTTAGAACACAACCGTACTGTTTTTAAAAACGAAATTGATATAATAATTGTATTGTTGATCCTGACAGCACGAGCATTCCTTTAAAAACGATCGCACTTTGTCATTTTAATTGTTTCCCCCCTTCGCCACACTTTTATACCTGTGGTCCCTCTTCCAGGGATTGTAGGGGCCTTGGGGAGCCGATTTGGGGCTTCCACTGAACGCCGGCCTCGATCCCTCTCGGCGCAGACTGCGGGCGCCATCTTGGGGGAGGACGGGGACAGCGCTCTAGTGTCCGGCCGATTAGGCGCCTACACACCATATAATGAAGTCCACTTTCTGTCCACGCCGCGGGCGGGCTCAGCGGGCGCGCCAGAGGCGCGCCAGAGGCAAGCCCGTCTGTGCCCGTCCGTGCCAGACTGGGCCATGGGCCAGAAACGCTGGTCGAATCGTCGCCCCCCCGTAAGACTTATACTCAGGAGAATCTACTCCATCTTAAACCTAGGCCTAACCCCCGAGAACATCTGATATTCAACCCAGAATATCCCTGGCCGAGAGGCTATGACGGGCGGGGGTCCATTATATAGAAGAACAACGCTCACTATGGCACTCCTAAACTGTAGGTCCCTCCCAAAACATGCTGTCAAAATAAATTTACTGATCCAAGACCTGGAACTGGACCTATCTTTTTTAACAGAGACATGGCTGTCACCAAACTCTGGAGCTGACATCGTTATAGCATTGCCAGACGGCTTTAACACCATGCGCGGTAGCAGAATTCTGCTCCTGCGCTGACTTTTTTAAAAACGCACTTTACGTGACGAGCTGGGCTCGTCATCAGGCCCGGGCTGGCCGTTGCGGGCACCGGGCAATCCCCCGGTCGGCCGCATGGGTGGGGGCCGGTTTTGGGCCCCAGGGGGCCGTTTTTGTTACAGGGCCGTTTTTTGCAGCATAGCTGCAAAAACGGCCCTGTAACAAAATCGGCGAAAACCGGCCCTGGCAAAGAGCACGGTCGCACCCCAATCCACCCCCTGGGGGGGGGGGGGGGGAGGCCGGCCGAGCACTTTGCCAGGGCCGGTTTCGGTTCCCAGTCCGGCCCTGCTCGTCATCAGCGTGCAAGGAGGCTACACCATGACGAGCCCAGTTCGTCATCAGCGTGGAAGGGGTTAACATGCAAAGTCAACATAGACCCCTTGGAAAAGGGGTCGGGCTAGCAATAATACATCAAGACAGATTTGGCTGTAGAATAACAGATGGTGGTGTCAAAGACTGTGAAAGTACTCATTTCCAGTTGCAAATCTCACCGAATAAATCCTTATCTGGCCTACTGGTATACCGTCCACCAGGCAGCCCAGGTCAATTTATAGACTCACTACTAGAGACTACTATTGCCTTAGCCACCGCTGCACCGAATTTCATCCTATTAGGAGATTAAAATTTTCATTTCGATGACCCTTCTGATAAGGGGGCTATGGATCTTAAGCACGAGCTGAAAATTATGGAGCTGGAACTAATAAATGAAGATGCCACACACATAAAAGGTCATCTTCTTGATCCTATATTTACGAATGCCTCACATATGGTCTCAAGGTCCTCCCTCCCCCTACCTTGGTCCGACCATTTTTTGGTCTCATTTGAGTGGCAAACAAACTTGGATCTCGCACAATCACAGGCGCCACGCACCTTAGAGAGAGTCTGGTCTAAACTTCCTTTAGAAAGCTGGATTAACAGACTGGAGCAGACGATTCCCCTATCTGACCCTGATCCCGTGGAGGCGGATCTAAACCTCTCAAACTGGCTCAACGAGTCCCTCGATTTCGTTCTGCCCAAAAAAATGGTGGAAAAAAAGAGCAGGACTTTTAAAACCCCTTGGTACACCCTCAACTTTGAAACCTAAGAAAGATCTGTAAAAAAGCTGAAAAATTGGTCTTCCCATGATAAATCAGAGTATAGAGAAGCCATGAGGACTTATAAATCATCTCGGAAACTGGCTCAAGCCACTTACTATGAGGAGAAAATCCGAACTTCCTCTAACTCATCCAGAGAAACATTTAAAATCGTCAAAGATCTCCTCAAAACACCAACTCCTTCAACGGTACAAGTGGCATCTGAAGCTAGGTGCAACCAATTGGCCGCTTTAAAAAAAAATAAAATTCAAACTATACTTAAAACTCTACCGCAGAGCGGTCAAACCTCTGATTGGGCTTACCCTTTGTCCCCCAACATAGGCCCTCGCCTCGACACGTCTGTCCCGATCTTAAGGGAGGACCTCCTAAAAATCTCACAAACTATAAAGAGTGGCTCTCCCAATGACCCTGCCCCCATGCATGTTCTGAATCAGGTAGTTGCCACCACTGCCCCAATAATTACAGACCTTATCAATGCCTCTTTCACCCAGGGAATTGTTCCGCCCAGCTGGAAGCGCGGCACGGTTAAAGCACTCCTGAAGAAACCTGAGCTGGACCCCGCAGAGCTGGGTAATTTCTGACCAATCTCGCTGCTGCCGTGTGTCAGCAAAATAGCGGAAAAAATAGCCAACCAGCAGCTGTCTTCTTTTTTAGAAATGAATAAACTGCTCTGTAATTCCCAGACAGGCTTTCGCCCAGGGCAGGGTACAGAGTCCGCCCTATTGGCAGTCGTAGAGGAGGCAAGGTGCATTCTGGACTCAGGGGGATCAACGTTGGTGATCCTCCTGGATCTGAGCGCTGCGTTCGACACGGTTGACCATGAGATCTTAATCCATCGGTTGAGCATTCTGGGATTGTCAGGTATAACGCAGCAGTGGCTTCCATCTTTTTTGGAGAATCGGACATTCCAGGTGTGGGAGGGATCAGCACGATCCAAGACAGCCCCTCTCGAGTGTGGCGCCCACAGGGCTCATCACTGAGCCCTACCTTATTTAACGTTTATATGGCCCCCCTCGAAGATGTGGTGAGTCCATTTGGGATTAAAATAGTCACGTACGCCGACGACACCCAATTGGTCGTCGCGCTCTCCCAAGAAAAACACTGCGCAAAAAACCTTCATACTTGCCTCTCAGAAATCCACTCGTGGATGATAGTCTCACGTCTCAAATTGAATGGGACTAAAACAGAGCTCATGTTGTTAGGCCACCATATATCATCTCTACCAAAGTCCATCTGGCCTGCCTGTTTGGGACCTGCACTGACCACAAAGAATGAATTAAAAAGTCTGGGAGTATGGTTGGAGCAGGACTTAACATTTAAGACTCAGGCAAAAAAGACAGCTGGCATTTGCATAGGGTTACTCAGTTCTGCTCGAAAAATACTCCCCCTACTGCCAGAAATCTCTAGGAGGCTACTGATCCAGGGTCTAATTTTATCTAGACTGGATTATAGCAACGCTCTCCTCCTAGCAGCCCCTGAATCTACAATTAACATTCTTCAACGAGTCCAGAACTCGGCAGCGAGACTACTGACTGGCCCCTCACGCAGATCGTCAGCTAAACCAGCACTCAAAGCCCTTCACTGGCTACCAATTTGTGAAAGGGTCAAATTTAAAGTCCTATGCATTGTTCATAAGTCCCTACAGGGGAAGGGCCCCCCTATGTTAGAGCATTTTGTTCGTCCATACAAGGCCACCAGATCGCTCCGCTCCAACCATGCCAACCTGGCAATTGTTCAGAGAGTTAGGCGGGTGCGGACTGGGGGTCGCCGCTTCTCAGTGAACTCAGCAACCTTGTGGAATACTCTCCCACTCAGAATTCGGACGGAACCTAGCCACCTGAAGTTCCGAAAGCTCCTCAAAACCTTCCTGTTCCCCCTAGACCCCTAGCCGCTGGCACTGTCTTTGGTATTTTTGTTCTATAGCGCTGGGACGCTTGTGGGTAGCCATGCGCTTTACAAATCTAATTTCATTTCATTTCATTTCATCCCTGGCACAACTAGTTGATTGGGGTGGCTCCTGGTCCCTCCTTAACCACTGGGATAAAAGTTCCCAGGGCGTAACAATACCCACTTTTGAAGCAGTTTTTGTTTTTCCTACTGCAAACTCTCCCATATTGCCCTTTAGTCCTAAAATCCAAGATGGGGAAACCTTTCTTTCTTTGTGCAGTGCCTTGTGACCACCCAGAGGAGGGGCAAGGTTAATGTGCAGTATCCCCTCCTTAGTCAGTTTAAGCCAGTTTTGGGGCAGCTTGCCTCTTCTGGGTTTGTTGCCTGCTTGTCTAGGAGGATAAAAGCTGTGGCCTTTCCAGCTTTCAACCAGCTTTTGCTTGTGACAGGTGTGAAAAAAGTGCATTATTAGTTGAAGTGGTTGTGAGACCTCTCCAAAGTATCAATTTCAAGCATAAAAAAGCAACAATTCTGACAAGGCAACCCTAACCCTTCAGACACCATTTCTTGTGGCATTGGCACAAAACAATCCCACAGTACATCTCTCTGCCTAAATCCAAGATTTTGGGTCCTTCGACCCTTGGTCAGAGCTGTTGGCAAAACCCTTAGATTTATTCAGGATAATCAGTCACCCCTCCTGGAAAACTGATTCTGTCATGGGTTTTACACCTCTGGAGGAGATGCCAGGCTGTCTACCTACACAAAAGAGAGAGCAAGCTAAGGTGTGACTCAGACGAAGAAGCTCTTTTGAAACAGGGCCATCTGTGCTCACCGCCTTTGAGCCATCCTGTCAGGATGAGGTCACACTTCCTCCTTCCAGCAGGCCCTTTGTTCCCTTTCCTCAGAGTGCTTACCACCTCCTAGCAGGATGGCAGTAGATTATCTCAGGTGACAACTGCTGAAGTTAATCAGCAATAGCTACCAGAATTTTGTTGCCAAAAAATGTGTGACTTTTTAAAGTCACCTTTTTTAATAGTTACTTTAAATCAGACTTCAGTCGGGTTTAATGTAACTATCAATTTGATACTTTGGAGTACTATGTTTGGTGTTCTCAAATAAAAGTTAGCACTTATCACATGGGCTTGTGTAACTCCATGTTAACCAATGAGCCTACCAGCCTCCTGCAGTGTAAGCTGCAATTTCAAATTTTCACTTTCAGGACATGTCAACTTAAAAGGAATATGCCCTTATTTTTTATATTAAGAACCATGACTTGTGGACTACTAAGTACTAATGCCGTACCTTAAGGTGTGTTATAAAGGTTGAAAAAGGAAGGTTTTGACTTGTGCCATGCAGGTTTACAGCTAAAGGTTTGCCTAACTAGGCTGCGGTGTCAAACCTGCAGCCATGTTCTCACTTTGTCACTTTAGTGGTGGCACAATAAGTGCCACAGTCCACTAGTGACATTTAAGTATAAGCCCTGGGTATACTCTGTACCATATACTAGGGACGTATAGGTAAGTGAAAGATACAATTGCTTTTCGGGGTCAGAGCACATTCAAGGGGACATTGGCCAGCAGGGCCCAGTGCACTTCAGAGTAAAAAAAACAGCAGCATATAGCAGAAAGTGGGGGGAAACCTGCATAAAATGCAATATCACTGCAACAGGGAAGGCTGCTTTGAGTAAATTAAGTTCCTGGGTGGACTACAACTGGTCTTCTTGACAGGTAAAGGGAAAACAAATCCCACAAGCACGTCCTTGTCTCTGCTGTAGCAGCTTTCATACTTCATCAGGGTTAAGCTCTCACTGGGATGCTCCTAGGGAGAGAATGCAAATAAGCTGTCCGAAGCTTCGGGCAGTGAAAAGGTAAATTTCTAACAGTTACCTATCCTTCATATCTATTAAAATCTGACTTCTGCATTGAGTTGGGTTTTTTAATAAATGTCGGAAATTGTGGTTTAATAATATACCAATCTTGCCCCAATCCAGCAATTGCAGAAAAATGATTTATTATTGTCTCCCCATGTTTCTCTATAGGATAGCCAGCTTTCCTATAGTGAAAATAGCTTTTGGGTCCTAGTCACTGTGAGGACAGGTTAACTTTAAAGTTTACATGTCCTACTTTTAAATGCCACTTAGTCTGCCTTGTTGGTTGCTGAGCCTAAATATGGGTGACTTATTATTTCAAAAGAAGGTTTTCTCCTATTTAATATTTTTATTTTGACAGATTGTGCTACAAGATGTAAGCTAGAGCTGCCGGGCTACAGTGGTAGGCCTGAGGTCATGGTGCCTCATCCTACCAGTGGATGGCAAAGTAGTGCTGTAGACCATAAGTGCCATTTAACTTTCCATGCCATGGGTGTGTTTTGTATGTTGAGCAACCTATATTATGCAAATAAACAACAGAGAGAGGGAAAAGCAACTGGAGCCACTTTTGGTCCCCCTGCACAATGTAAATTCAACAACAAAAGAGTGCATGTAATAAAAGAAGAGCTAGCAAGAGGAATCCCTCTAATTTAATTAGAGTGATTCCTCTTGCTAGCAGATGCACTCTTTTGTTGTTGTATTCACCATATATAATGGCCATTTATGAAAGTTAAATATGCGCAGGACCCAGAAAATGGATGGGGTGGGAAATACTGCACATATGCCACCCTTATGATAGTGTAGCCTACAAACAAAGAAACACCTCTAAGTAGGTGGGAGAATTTGTTCTGTGCTTCCAGGTGAAGGAGTCTGCTTTGCAGGGCTATTGCCACATATCACATAAGTGACAATTCTTCCCCCATACTGACATGAGAGGATGTTCTGTCTCTATATTTCTATTTCCTCCCTACTCAGCTTCTGTAGTAAAGGTGGGAGCTGCTTTTCGGAAACGTGCCCACTACACAGGTCACCAAGATAATCTAGTGGCCGGCGGTCTCGATAAAGACACTAAGTTATTTTGGCGGCCTCTTTGCCAAACTTGTAATGACCCCATTAGTATTTGATTTCTGATGTATCCATTAACAGTTAGGTGGTTGGTAGTCCTAGAGCCTGGTTTTACAAACATGAGATATTATGCCATTACATTTCTCTTGCCTTATTGAGGTTGACCATTTAGCTGTTTGCCAGTTTGTTTTTCAGCTTAGAGAGACTAGGGGCCTGATTATGATGGCGGTGAACCCAACTGCAGCCTGCCGGTGGCGAGTTCACCGCAGGCTGAAGCGAGTTCACCTCTCTAAGTGAATATGGTTAAATTTCTTTGTATAGAAATGGGTGAGGGTAACATGATTCAAAGTTTTTAAGTTTAAGAGCAAGACGATAGATCTGAAGCATGGTCTTGAACAAGGACAACTGCATCTGTAATAAATATTACGTCTTATCAATCGGGACTTTCTGGTACCTTTTCATGACGATGATATTTAGCAACCGTGGATAGCATTGAATACGGCCAGTGATAAGATCCCTGCATTGTCTGCCTCCTGCCTATGCCTGCTAATAGTTTCATAGACGGTGTTTCACGGCAAGTATTTTTTCTAAAAATGACTGATTAGCATTCTGCTATAAAGGAGTGAGAATATTTTCATTTAGATTGAATTCCTAATCAGTAATATAAGGAGCTGTTCAACATTTTAAAAGAAATGGGATTACAATTCCCAATCCATATTAGTGTGAGCCCTTGCAGGTGTTGACATGAACTTATCAGCACAGATGGGTATTACACTCTGCACACCAAGGCATATTTCCTTTGCAAACTTACATTGGAAAAGAGTATTATATTTAGCTAAGGCGTACGCAACAAAGGCTAGGGAATATAACATTTTACTACTCCTTTTCAATACATTTTCTCAATACATCATATTTAAAATATGAAGCATTGCAACTGAAGGGTGTAGGAAATAATGGCAAAATTCTGACGACGATGGGGGTAATCATCTTTCGTAGTATAGTATGTGCATTGCTCACTGGTAATAATGTTCAGGAAAATGACATCATCTTTTGAGAAGTGATGCATGAATGGCATGCTATCCATTTCCACAATTTACTTGAGGTAAGTGAGGCAACAACATGCAGAGGGAGGATGAGGCCTGTAGTTTATTTCTGTGTGAGTAAAATGAGCTTCCATCACGTCTAATGATAACAGCATAAACAACTAATAACGTTGGAAATGTAAAATTATCTAAAGCAAATGATATTTTGCCTTAGATATTAATGTGAAAGGACACTGTAAAATGACATGTAGTCAAAACATGCAAAATGCATTTGGCAGTCATATTCACTGGTAGGCCACTGTTATATTTCTCTTTAACAAATAGAAGCTTTAGAAATTGTTGAAAAAACTTGAGAAGCACTGGTAGTTAAGTACAATACGGACCATGATTTCCTGGAACCTTCTCAAAATAACTTCAGAAGTGGCTACAGATTGGAGTCAGCTCTCATTGCCACCACTAATGCGATGAGAATGCACGTTGACCATGGTGGAACTGCCTTCGTAGTCCTGTTAGACTTGTTGGTAGCCTTTGATACTATTTCCCCATAATGTATGGTTAAGCGGCAACAGCAAGTAAGGCTGGATAATTGAGAGACATTACTGAATAAGCGAATGCAGAGGAAAGACGCATGTGTAAAACACGCAGAGATAGTAAACTGGCTAACGATCTGCAGGCCTGGGCACCAATGATCTCTGAGCTATTGGCCCTCCCAGACGAAATGCCACAGTGGGTTTAATTGTAACTGAGAAGGTTAGAGAGGCTAGGTATAATAATGAAAGGCTCTATGATATACAGTATATGATCAGTAACTGTTGATAGTGAACTATGCCTATCTGCCCAAGGACATCAATATACCATGAATGTTTAATGTGTTGAGAGTATGCCGAAGCCTGTACGGTTTGGGGCAGGGGGTTAGTTTTGTGATTTTTCTCCTTGGGATAATGAGGCTTTCATTACTATGGGCCTGATTATGATGGCGGTCCCACCACCATCGGACCCTCCATGATCTCCCTCAACCTTATGATGGTGAATGGAGAGACCGACTGTCAAGCATCCGACGGGCTCAAGGAGCCCATTAGTTTGTCGGAGGAACTGCAATCCCTACAACAGTGGTGGTGCCTGCTCAGGCACTGCCGTAGGGATTACAATGTCCCTTTCCGCTAGCTATTTCATGGCGGTTAACTTGCCATTAAAAAGCAGGTGGAAAGTGACTTGAGGGTCCATAGCGGGCCTTCCTTCCCCCTGGCCCTCCACTATGTGCCCTGTGGGGCATCTATGGTAACCCCCCTACATACCCTTGCACCATGTGGCAGGCATTGCATGGTGCCTGCCACATAGGGCAGGGATATGTGCAATGTGTTTATTTTGGAGTATGGTGTGTGCTGTAGCCTGCAGCACATGCCACAATACAAAATATACAGATTGCAAACACCTTGAAGGCAGTCGCATCCTAATCCCAATGGTGGGATCGCCGACAGCAAGTGGGTGGTCCCATGCTCAACAGGATGGCAGTCGAACGCTGGTCCGACCACCATCATGATCAGGACCCTTGGTATGAGTGCAACTGTGATTCTGAAAATGCCAATACAAACCTATACGTTAAAAAAAGTAGGGGTGGGTGATAAGGCATTAGATCTGTTTTACTCCTTCCTGGTAGAGAGATGTCAGATTATTAGCTGTGGTCATTTCAGAACTAAGACTTTTAGTCTCCCTTGTGGAGTACCGCAGGGTTCCACATTTAGCCCCACTCTTTTTAACATGTGTGTTGCACCACTGGCAGCCTTGTTGAGATCTTTCCAGGTCATGTCATAAGTTAATGATACTCAAATAAGTGTTTCTTTTACTGATCATCTCTTGGAAACAGCAGAGAGTTTTAAACACTGTATGACGGTGGTGAGCTGCTGGATGAAGGAAAATGTCTTAAGCTGAATACTGAAAAGACTGAAGTGATTGTCTTTCAAGTTCAGCTTCCTGTATCGTCAGAGTGCTGGTGTCCAGAGTCGTGTGGGCCCCTTACCTCCTCTGTATATTCAGTTAGAAATCTTGGGGCATTACTGGATACCTCTCTTAATTTTCACCTACAGGTAAATTGCACCACAAGGAGCTGTCTCCTTATTATTTGTGTTCTCAAGAAGAGTTTTCTTTTTATTCCTGAGGAACTGTGCAAAGCAGCGGCTCTCGCATTGATCATCTTGCAATTAGACTAATGGAGCTCCACGATTCATCCTCAACATCCCAAAATGCCTTTCTGTGAAAGAAGGCCTGCAGAATCTGCACTGGCTTCCAATTAAGCAGTGCATGATTTTGAAGGCACTAAGTATAGTACATATCATGCATTATGATAAAGGAGCACCTGCAATCAGGTCCACTTTTCACTGGTACAGGCCGTCGAAGGATTCGGAGGTCAGCCTCTGGCAAAAGAAAGTAGTAGTTCCTAATTTCAAAAAGCAAGATGCAGCCCTGGCTCCTCCTCGTTGGCAGCTGCTAAATATGGAACACCCTGCCTAAATATATTGCTGAGACTGACTCTTTCATCACCTTTCAAAAACATAAAAAACCTTGCATCTCACGTCATAGGCCATTTTCTTCAGAAATCAGTTGTTGCTTCCTCTTTTTTCCTATTGTTTGTAGCTTAGAGCTGACTTGTCTTGCTCTCTCTATTCAGGGATCCTGGACAGGACTTTTAAATTCCTGAGATGCAGCACCTTGGTACCTGTGGGTTAAGCACGCTTTACAAATCTCTTTTCATTTAATTTCAACTATGCACAAATGATGGCTTGCCCTTAATGTGACTTGCTTAGAATATTCATCATAACTGCTATAAATATGTTATCTTCTTTAAGCTGCATGTTCTCATCTGCACCAAGCTTGAACTTCCTATCTATCTCATGTTCATATAATACTGAACAAAGAATCGCAGACTTTAACAATAACTCTCACTTACATGAAACACCAAAGCATTACCTAACTATAAATCTGCAATGTTTCAGGCTATAGTATAGTTTATTGTCATGCAGTGAAACATTGAATAAATGGTACAATAGGCTCTGCATTAGCTTTCCTGAGAACTAACGTTAACGCTTCTAGAAGCAAAAATATTTAGTGATGTCTGTTATATATTTGGTAGTAGACTGTCAACTTCATGTATTTTCTGTATCAAATGAAGAACAAAACCTGCTCACTATCGAAAAATGTCTTTCCATTTGACCGGAGTGATCTAGCCTGTAACAATGTTGTTTACATGTGTTTTTTTCTTTTATATTAGTGCATGTTTCCAGTTAGAGGCAGAGACTTTTCTCTAAGGAGATGCTCCTAGACTCTCTTGAAGACTTTCAACCACACTTCTTGTTCCTGACGGTTGTAGCTACTGTTGCATCTGTTGCCCCATATTTCCCTGCTTCAGTTTATTTGTCCAGACTGCTACTGCAACTGTATTCGGTCTCTCTTTGGATGTTGAGACTCGACTGAGTTCCTGAACAACTCTTTATGGAGAGTTCGATTTATTAATTACATTTTTAACTCTATGCTCCTTTGATCTTACTCTTTTCCTGAACTCTTTATGGGTTCTATTAGTTTTAATTTGGACCTTAATTTAGAATAGGGGTATCTTTCTTTATGGAACATGCTTGTCATTTCATCATTATTATTTATTCTAACTATATTTTTCTTGATACATTTTTGTAAACTGATGTATCTGATGTACTAATGGAATAGAAACAAAAAGATTACTTATCTCATTATGAGAATAAAGATTTTCAAAACCAATCTGTAACTCTCATTATTGACGGAACTTGAGAACTGATAACATTTGTTGTAGATTGATATGATTTTATTTAGTTTACATTCAAAAGCGGTGGCAAAGATCTGTCGCCGAGGAGAAGAAGTTGGCATGGAGTTGGAGCTCATTCTTATAAGTCATAGGTTGAACTGATACTGGGATTTACAATTTGGAACTATTTCCACGCTATCACATGTAATTCTGCTACTTTGCATGAATCAGTTTTTTTCACATGTTCAGCAAATTAAGTATATTAAGTATGTTTATTCTGATAAGCATGTGACATGAATAGTTTATTTATTTTGGTAATATTAGAATGTTAGGAGCCCCATTGAAAACTATGAAGTGGCTCAGGGCTTATAGTGGCTGGTATAAGCCTTCTGCTCCCACATTCCAGTAAAGGCCCGCAAAGCAACATTCCAATGTTTTCACAAAGGGCTCTTGGAGGGGATTTAAATTCCCTAGCGGCAGAATGTTCTAATAGCCTTCGTAGCTAGGCTGTACTGGCTATTAAAGATCCTCTGCCTTGTTAAAGGCCCTCGGGCCATTAATAGCCGGTATAGCCCGCTACAGTGGGCTATAAGGATATATTAAAGCCCACCAGAAGCTGATGACTTAGCCACCTCAGCCTCCAGATTTTCTCAGACCCTTCCAACAGACACTAGTGGACTCTTATAAAGTGAACAATAGCCAAACTGACTGCTCGTGCAGCAGCCTTCCAAACCAGACATACTCATACTGAGCCAGAGCATAGGACAGTATTCACAGTATTCTTTTTTTCTGCAGAAAACAGAACAACAAAAAGAAATGCACACAATAAAAAGAGAGCAAAAATCTTCAAAAACTAGAAAATGAATATAAAATATCATCCAATTGCTGGTAATTCACATCCAGTCAAGTCACTAATATCAACACACCCTTCCACAATCACACTGGCCATAAGGATAACAAAGAAGTCACAGTAACTCAACTGGTCAGGGCATTACCTTGCAATCCTTCAATGAGAATGAGGCTCTCAAAACTTCACATTGAAAGTTGCACAACAAAAAAAACCAAATGCATTGAAAATCATTGCTATTGCAACAGCCAAGACTTGCAAGCCTTGCAAATACCGTGAGGCATGAGGAATTACTGTATCTCTTGTTTGGTTACTTACACAGATGCTACAAATATAATAATGCAGTGCTTCTACTGCTACTCACCGATCTAGACATAGTAATGTCCATGGCTCTGGACACTTCAGCTTTGTTCAACACGGGGTGTTGCTCACCTTCCCTGTGGCACCTACACTATATCTGCAGTGCAGATATGCCATCCTCCCGGTCAAAATTTTTACTTCTAATTGGTCTGCTTTGTTTTCTTGCCACCAGTACAGGTGATTTAGTAAAAAATGGACTGTTCCACTTTGCAATAATCTGGGTACTAGAAGCCACCAAGTTGTTTTTCTAATTTTGAGCGCTATCCCACATCGGCTCCATGTCTTTGGTGTGGTAAACTTTCTTATGGCAACCTGGGTCAGTAACTCTAAGTGTCAACAAAATTTGATAGTTGTGGGATGATCTCCACCCCGATCCCATGAACAAAAAACGCAGGGATACGATTAGTGGGACTAACGTAATTGTACCCTGCTCTTTCAATGGATTGTTCACTTTTAACACTGCATCTTCTTTTATGATGACAGCTGGTTTGTTCTTTTTTTATCTCTTATTGTATTATGTACATAGTTTTATATCATTCTTACTTAGTGGCTTTGTGTGATGGAAACAAAGTATTTGACTGACATCTTCCATATTCCGTTTGTTTACAGAAATACTTCAGACAACGCCAATTAAGCTAACTCAAGAGATACCATACCCTTCACACTAAACCCATACTCAATTCACAAATGCACACCACTGAACACCAAGGTGAAAACTAATCCCATTCAATTTACATCACTCGACCATACAACAAACAATGTGCATGAAACACAGCACCGGAAATCATACATCAGCATGAAAACATCTCCAGTGTATAGACTGGAGTACAAGCATCTTTTACTAATATCTGATTCAGCTTCCAAAAATCTTGACTCAGTGATGTAGATCCGAATAAAAACACATCCTAACTTAAACATCTAGGAAATGAAACTCTCAATCAGCAAAGAAACTATCCATTTCTGGAGCATGCAATATAGATGTGATTTATTGTAAAATTAGCCCACGTTTAAAATTGGAACAACATTAAACATAAATCTGCTCAACTCAGTTAGACGAAAAAATAACAGTTCTCCGAAGTCTACAACTAAAAATCACTTACTTAAAGATGAATCTAACCCACAAAAGTATTCCGTTTTTGTCTCATTGCGCAATAAATAAATGCAAGTGCCCCATTGCAGAAAGTTCTGGAGTCACAAAAATGTGTTCGAAGTTTAACAAATACTCTCAAACTGGTCTTTCTTAAAATCATCACTCTAGTGTAGTAGAAAAAGAAACATCTTGGTCCGCATTATAAATTGTACCCCAAGGGCGCAAAGGGTGTGTGCGCCCAACATGTCTGCCCTGGGACACAATGGTGCTATAGTAGGGGCAGCAGAGGCTTGTGCGAACACATCTATCATACTGATAGCGCTGGTGCCCATATAGGGGTCGATTTCGATGTCATTTGGAAGGGTTCCGAATTGGATTCGGGTTTGTTAAATCTCATCTTGAGCCCTTGTTTCCGACAGAATTGGACACCTCTGAACAAAAAAGTATGATGCCTGGAAAGCGTTAGTTACATAAAGGGGTAGACCCGAAGATCGCTGGGACCTGGGTATAGATCAGTACAATAGTGGGTGGTCCCAGTAACAGTACATCCATTGGTGTATAAAACATACATGTCTTAAACACAGTTTCACAAACTTAAAGAAAGCAGATATATATTTTGCAACAGTGTTGTTTAATCAGACTGAACATATATATTAATTGACAAAACGCCTTGAAAAGCTGTAAGTGCCCAGGGGAAAAAGGGAAAGCAATACGGAAAAGTAGGTGATTGTGGTGAGGTAGCAGGGTACGTGAAGTTAGAGTATAGTGTGTATCACTTTATTCGAATTACATGGCATATCATTTAGCCGAAAAACTTCACAATTGTAATTAGTAATACAATGTATCATATGGCCATGCATAGCAAGCAACACAACACAATAAAACAAGTACTGGTAATTATACTGGCAACATATGAAGTGTTGAAGTTTCGACCCCAGACTGACTGTAGGTCCTTGCAATCTTACAAACGGGGTCTTCCTCAGGATTGTGGTGATAGGAGGGGGTTTGGGAGGGCACCTAGGGATTAATTACAAAAAATGTATACGAACACAACTAACCGCCAGACATGTGAAGCATACACAGTAAGGGCATCAGTCGAGTCCCTATTATTTACCGTGAAAAAGCCTCTCAATGGGAGGTTGGGAAAGACAGACAGGGCTCAAGGGCTTCAAGTGGGGGAGAGCAAAAAAGCACCTGCAAGAATAAGGTGCATTGAAATGTAACCTTCACACGTATTAAGGTTATGTATATTAATCACTGGTGACTATCGGTCTCTTACTAGAAGGTTGAATCAAAATAATTACTGTCCAATCCACGTTATTCACTTGACAGAGAACCAGAATCCTTGGAGCGCACCAGTCATGGTGTATGGTGCTATACTCCCAGCGATAATGGGATAAAAACCCAGGCCTCCACTGTGTGACGCTTCCTTGTCACTGTGGACTCTCTCAGAGGGGTCTTTGAGACTCCAAGGCATAAATGCTGGATCCCTCCCCAACGAGGGGAGAAGGAGTGCTTTGGAAAGAGGCCCACTCACGGTGGCCATTATTAGAAAATTGGTGTGTCATATGTCCCCACTTGGCCTGGTCTTGCCCCAAGTCTTTCTTTGTAAGCACCATTTCTCCTTCTGTGTCCTGTTGTGCACTTGTGTCCTTTAGCTCCTTTGGAACAAAGTAATTGGACCCTACATTAGTAGTCTTTTTTAGAGGTATAATGGCGGTCTCCGTCTCCTGTGTGGTTTATTTCTCTGGTGGGGTTACCAACCTCACTGTACGATTCTTTCTTGCATGTTAGCCGATGGCTCCCCCCCCTTAGGACATGTGTGCGTCCTGTTTTTTTGCGGTGGTGGGTGCATGCTTTCTTCTTGCTATTATTTACTTTGCAATGGTCTTCTTGTGCATGGCCCCTGTTTTTGCTACACCACATCAGCCATCAGGCTGTAGCCTTGCCCCCAGCGCCAGTCTATGCAACATGCTGCTCTGAGTGGATGCCCTTCTTGGTCACACCTCCGCTTCCCTCAGCTCCCTGCTGCTGCTCTGCTCACCTTAATTCCGCCGTTTTGCAGCTCTGGTGATCTGCATTAGGTGAGTGTCTTGTTGCGCCTGGGGGAACATGTCTTACCTATTCTCATTAAAAGGGATCGAAACGTCGTCGACTTGCTTAAACAGTATGCACGTTAATCCAATGTGTTAAAACAAGTGCAGTAACTGTTTACTTGAAAGCTTGCCCTTATTATTCGTATTAGTCATAAGCTACTTTTGTTTTGCCTGAAATGTTTTTTGTCTATATGTTATTGTTTTGTGTTTTTGTAGGATGCAGGACTGTGTCCAACTTTAATTTTATGATGCTCTCATTTGTTCGGAATTTCTTTGATTCATTAATTTGGTTGTCCGGCTGGACATTTTTAATATAGCGCTGATTCTAGTCTATATTTATCACAACTTTATTGTGTTGTTTAAGGACCTTTGTTTTTGCAACAACAAAAAAGTATAATGATTCATGGTATGTTTTGGAAGGGTGGATGGAAGGCTGACGTGGGTGTGGAGATTTCTGGACTCACAGTGTATAATGTACATGTTGCCCCTGGCTGAGAGTGTATTGTGCTTTCTCAGACTGTATTCGCCCAGACTGATATGTGTCAATACTGCTACATTGAGGAACCAATCCCTGTTGTATTGTGATTTGACATGAAAAAGGCAAATAAAGTTTAAAAAAAGGGCAATGGGAGTCTGACTGAATTGTATTCTGAAGCATCCGGAGTCATTGTACTTGCTTGGTCTGACTCTCAAGATCCGAGTCACCCCGAAAGCATTCCGGAACGTATCTGTTGGGATGCTTTCCGGACAAGATAGAAATCGGGCCCTATGCCATATGTCAGCACAAAAATGAGAGGGAATTGCCTAATTTGCATGGGGCTGTAGCTCCATGCAAATGAGAGAATCACTGAGACTCTGTGTCTGTGGCCTATTATAGAAGCGAGTGCAGACATGAACAGACCGTTAGGAGGTGCACTCAGAGTGTGCCACAAAAAAGGTGGTAGACCGCTAGTGCGCATCTTGATGGCAGCCCTCTGGAGGAGGCAATTGGGGGCCCATGGACCACAAATATGACCTTGCAGTTGCGTGCAGTCACTCACTGTATCCGCATACAGTGGGACCTCTCTCCCCCCTCATTAAATGGAAGGTGGCATGCCACCTGCACTTTGAAACACGTAGTTGCTTTGAAGAAGCCGCACCATATTTTACTGAATATGGACAGCATATTCCAAGGACATCAGCTCATTTTTGGCTGACAAAGAAGAGGCTTCGCAGAGTGAAGAGACAGGTTGGAAAAAGAGAAAGATTGTAATTTTCCCTGTGATCATGCTCATTCCCACCCACAAACATTTGCTGGACAGAGGACCGTTGTCATGAGAGCTGGAATTAGAAACATGAAAGTGAGTAGCTTTCACTTTTTGCTTCAGTGAAGAGGAGGTTGAAGGCCAAGGAGAGGTTGCTATGAGCCTAGAACCAGCAACTTCTACTCGGACCCTCACACTTGCAAGGTACCATGCGGGGTGCCTTTTGGGGAGAAGCAGCTTCTTCTGGGTCAGAGATACTCTTTTCAACCCTTGGTTCCAGGTTGCTCTTGGGGGTGCAGTGGAGGCTGCACCGCCATAATACTGAAAGCGAGGTGAGGTCCGGGGCCTACTGTAACTTGCAGAACCTCATACTTGGGGATCCAATGGCAGCTCACAGCATAACACAGCATCTGCAGGCTCCTGGATGTTTCTCTCACAAGCTACAGCGGCAATACATCGATTTAATGGTTTAATTGATCGATCCCCAAAAGAAAAGGAAGCATAAGCCAAAAAGGTGCTGAAAGACTGTGGGTATCAACCCCGAAGGCTTTAAATATTTCAGTTTGTGGTTCGAGGCAGTCATTACAATCTTCTTGGTAGATTTGAGTTTAGCGTGGTCTCTTCAGATTTCTTCTGGAAGTTATTCAGTAGCTTGGCTCCTAAAGGATTCCTCCCTTATCTATTAGAGATTGTTTTTAGCAATGAAAATAATAAAACTTACAAATCGAACCCTTGTAATTAAGCTGCAAGGAGGCGTGGAAGCAAAGAGAGGGATCAAATAATGTTTGCATATCGGTTCATTAGAAAGTTTGACATCCATACCTGAATGTTTACCAAATTATCTCAGTTAATATTAGGAAGTGAAAATGATACAAAAGATTGTAATGGAATGATTGATACTGAACAGCAAGACATTACAGTAACAAAGAAAACTGCCTCATTGTCAAAGGATTCGTTAGTTGCAGGAATAAACCGTATTCCTTCATCTCCCAATAAAGTTGAGCAGCAATCTGCCCCTGAGATTACTTTAATACATGCTCCTCTCATGGATTTTACTTTTCAAGATATTGATATTAGCCAGTTATCCCACACTGCCAGGATAAACCATTCAAATGTACATTAGAACTTTTTTTTTTTCAACAAGTCTTTATTGAGGCTTTTAACTTTTTTTACATCATTGTTAACCTCCCCTCCCCCCCCCCCCCTGAGACCCCTCCTCCCGGTACAGGTAACAATTTGAAATTTGAAAAATAGCAATTAAAGAATGAAAAATTATAAAGAAAAATAGAAAAATACAGGCTTCGAAGAATAAGAAGAAAATAAACCAAAAAAAAAACATCATTACATTTCTTACGAAATCGATACATCTCGGTTACATTATTGATCTATGCTGGGCTCGCTAGCCATAATCTAACTGGGTCCCAGATTTTTAATCCCTTTATTTTCTTCTTGATACCTTTCCGGCTATAAATGGCAATTTCAAGATTATATGTAGCTAAGAAGCGCGTCCGCCACTGTTGAAATGTGGGTGGATATTGATCCAGCCATGCGGAAGTCAAACAGATTCTTAAGACTGCCACAGCGATATATATAAGTCCCTGCATGGGGAAAGGTCTGGTAACTCTATCTACCCCTAACATAATTTCTGCTGTGCTGATCTCTATATTGACTTCGAATATTTCAGATAGGAAGTTAGAGATTTTTCGTTTAATATTATCTAATGTATGACATGTAGCCAGCATATGTATCAGATCAGCTTTAGGCCTATTGCATCTGGGGCAGAGAGTCCCCTTCCCCTCCCCCTATTTCGAAATTTTTTCGGGTGTATAATAAAGGTCGAAAAAAGTGTTGTAGAACTGAGCTTGTAGCTTGGTAGACATTAGAATAGAGCTGGATAGTTCAAGTGCTTTGTGAGCTAGATCCTCGGTAATATTGATCCTATTTTTCCACTTATTTGCATGTTTATCCACATCGTCTGGTAGTACAGCAATTAAGTCTTTGTAAATGTCTCCAATTTTTACCCTGGCCGAGCTGACCACAGTGTTAATTGTGGGGATTTTCTTAAAGCAACCATTGGGTCCCCCCTTTTTGAGAATAAAATCTCTTGATTGTAAAAACTTAAAAAAATCGTGCGAGTTCAGCCCGTATTTATTTTTTAGCGATTCAAATGAACAAAAGCCAGTGGAATCGTAAAATGAGCCGAGTTGCGAGATTCCTAACCTAACCCATCGCCGCATACAAGAATCCAAAAAAATTTCAGGCAGATTGGTATTGTTTTCTATAGGAGTATAAAATGAAAACCTTCTGATCGCCAGATGTTTTCGAACCATGTTCCAACCTGTCTATATACCCTTGAGTGTTTTAAATTGTTCTTTTTTTAGATGGCATTCATAAGGTAGTTTCCAAAGGTGGTTATTGGCGTTATTACCCAGGATTAGTTCCTGTGGAGTTGGAACCGGACAAATGGGCGTTGAGTCTTGTTTGGGAATTAACAGTAGACAACTGTATTTGATGGTTGTAGCCCACCAATAGAATTTGAAATTATGGAGGACTAGGCCACCTCTATCCCATGAGTGTGTGATATGTTTATAGGCTCTTTGTATTTTTCCATAGCCCCAAACGAAGCGAGATAGCATATTATCTATTTCTTTAAAAAGTGATAGGTCAAAGTTAAGACAGATTGCCCGGAAGAAGTACAAAAATTTAGGCAGAAAAATCATTTTAATGAGATTGCATCTTCCGATTATTGTTAAATACAGGTTGTCGAGTCTCAATAAGCTTTTATTTGTCTGTTTCAATAAGGGGTCTAGGTTCAGGGCCACTAGATTGTTCAGATCGGATGTAATATTAACGCCGAGATATAATGCATTATCGGTGACTCTTGCATCGTCCACGCTGATGTTATTATTTATTACAATCTGGGCTTTAGTTTGATTTAGTTTGTATCCCGAAATCTCCCCGAACCTTTTTGCTTCTTCTTCCATTATCCTAGCTGTTGTAATTGGATCAGATGTAACAATCGCAATAGCATCTGCGAAGGCTAGAGTTTTAGTTTCATCATTCGATGTCTTAATGGGTAGTATGGATGGATTCATTTCTAGCTTTGCGATAAAGGGATCAATGTAGATGGCGAAGAGTAGGGGAGAACAAGGACACCCTTGCCTTGTACCTCTAGTCACTTTGATGATGTCCGAGGTGACCCCATTGATCATAACAAAGAAAACTGCTTCATTGTCAAAGGATCCGTTAGATGCAGGAATAAACAGTATTCCTTCATCTCCCAATAAAGTTGAGCAGCAGTCTGCCCCTGAGATTACTTTAATACAGGCTCCTCTCATGGATTTTACCTTTTAAGATATTGATATTAGCCAGTTATCCCACACTGCCAGGATAAACAATTCAAAGGTACATTAGAACTTTTTAACAGTACAGTGAGTAACGACTCTGAGATCGTGGAGGATTTATCCCACTCACTTGACATTCCCAATTCATCTTCATTTCACACCATAATATATTATGTTCACATCTCTGAAAACCATGCAGGCTATATTCAGGATATATGAATCTATTCTAAAACTTCTAGAAATGGCAACTTCCAATTCCGATCAAACTTTAGAAATTCAAATTGCAATATTAAAATCTCAATGTTCTGAAATTATCAGCAAACATTAATAAAGTTAGAGATCAAATAGTTACCAAGTCTCTTGGAGCAGAACTCCCATCTGATCGGAATCACCCCAAAAATCAAGTGCAACTCAAACATACAGAATCAAATCAAAAGGAACTACGTAATTCTCAAAAATGTAATCAAATCAATAGTTGTATTATGACTTTGCACTCTTCTTGGTTTTCCAATTTTTAATATGCATGCAATCTTCACTTATAAAGACAATTTGCCTAGTGTATCTAATTACCCTGAACATAGTTGCACTAAGAAAGGTCAATTGCATCAAGACAAAGGAAAAGGGTAATGGGAGGAAAAGGAGGAAAGCAAACCACAGAAGTACTAAAAGAAGGTTCAAAAGAATACTATGTAATTCACATATTAAGATAGATGATCATTCTATTAATGGAACTAATGGAGTAAGAGAAAAATATCCTAAAAAGGCAGTTTTACAGGAATAACAAGTATTTTCCATTCCACCCTTTCAACTACAGAAGAAATGCAAGTTGCGCTAAACCAGCATGTTCCTGAATTTACTGGACTAAATACCACAATGGACGGTAGGTCAACTACCCATGCTGCTACATCATTAAGTTCAAACAGCAAGTGAAAAAAGGTTGAAATTACCCCTAATTCCTTCTGAGTTCTTAAGATCATTGATCTCTTTCCCAATGGCAACGGCCCGCTAAATAAACAAAAGATTTTAGGGTTAGTTCGCAAATCTACACAACTACAGTCTCTTTCTTCAATAGAAACAAAGTTGGCCTCTTTTCCTAAGAAGTACGACCTATTCACAGCACAAACAGAAATTTGGTCATATTTGATTCCTTCAATAGTTTTACAGGACTGTGAAAGGTTATACAAAAATGCTTTTGATGTTGGAGGAATATATTGCAAATCTCCCTTAGTCCAGAGTTTACGTCAGGGACATGATACATGAAGCTAATTTCTTTTCTGACAACACTATTGTTGCTCATTGCGGTCAGGCAGAGCGGAATTACCTCATGGAATTTGTCTAAGCCCGATTCCAAGTGTGTCTGTTTTTCCCCACCTGGTTTTTCCAGGTGTGCAGAACCATATGTAATTTTACAGTGCAGGGTAATTCCACTTGCCAAAATCACATGAGATTCACACTGAAGCAGTGGCAGCAAAGTCTCCTACCCAATTTCTAGCTTCCACTACCCGAAAACACCTTGTCTATACTCTTCCCTGCTCTCCTACTCCCACAAACTCATTCCTTACCTCTCTCCCATACCAGAGGTCCCACAATATCGTTATCACCTGCTCAGAGCAGGTGGTAATTGTAGATGTTAAACCCCACAGACTTCCACCTAATTTTACAATATCCGTTCTGGGGATTTTATTTGATACTCCATGGTACTAGGGTGGAGTTACCTTATGGTAATGGTAAAATCATGCAGTGCCACCAGAGTATAGGAAAACCATTCAAATAAAAGTGCGGGGGAGTCACGATCATTCTTAATGAATTCCTAAAATGAATTTATCCTAGTCAGACCCCACCCAACCCCTAATGAGACAGACTTCTTCCTGCTACTCTACTGTCTTCCATTTCAAAATACATCTTTTGCACCACATTTCTATAATTGTTTTGTTACCCTCTGTCTAAGCCACACAAACTGCTTTGTGCTGAATGATCTGAAAACATAGCTCCTAAAACCAGACCAACCTTCACCAAAAGAACTAGTATCAGCTTATGATCTGACACAACTCGTCTCTAGCCTAAAGCACTTTACAAGTGTACAACTTTAACAGACTTTACAACAACACTGGTTATATATCCACTTTCAAACCTCTGCCTGTGGAATGTACCACTCAAAATAAAAACAGGGTGAAGAGAGATAGGGTCTCTCAATCACAAGTATCAAAAATATATGATTACCTTGGGTGTCTAATATGTTTTGCTCAGGATCCCTTGGGCAACTAAATTACTATGGGAACCATCACTAAAAGAAACCAACTGGTTAATGCCTGGTTAGTCCTGAAAAATTCAGAGGGTTTTCTAGATCCACCTGACAGTTTGATACAATTGCAGATGGGCTAAATAGACCTAGCTGAGAGCACTTTGGTGGTTGTTTTTGTCTCACCTATTAATCAGATCATTGGGGATCAGCATTTAAATAAATATCCATGTGGTGATGCCTGTAAGTATAAATGTAATTCTTTAGTCAAACCTTGTGGGATATTAAAAACAAGACTGGGGTGATTCCATCTTCATATGACTCTCAAATACATGCAGTCACTCATCTATATAGTATATAGGTGGATATAATAGTGTAAGGTCATGCTAGCACCTCATGGAGGTTGGGGATGTTGGCCTGCCCTGTAGTCACACATTTGTCAAGGAACTGTGGGAGCCGGTAGCCTATCCCTGCATCAGCTGCCTTTGTCTAAATGTTTCATGGGTAAACAGACATAATATCGAATCCAAAATATAGACTGGACATAATATCGAGGAAAAAATATAGACTAGACAAAATATCGACCAGACATAATATAGACTACAAAAATATCGAGTTATATCGATATTAATAGCCAAAATATCGAATCAAAAATATAGACTAGACATAATATCGACTAGATAGAATATAGACAAAAGAAAATGGAAAATAAGGTAATTTTTTACTATTTTTTAATAATTGTGTAATATAAATCTGTAGCCGGTAGTGGGTTTATAGGGGAATAGGTTGGGAAGTAATTTAAATACAATTAATTAATTATGTAATTATTAATAATAATTGTAAAATAATTAATAATTGGTAATTAAATAAAAAATAATTGGTAATTAATAATAATTGATTAATTGATAAATAATTAATTTATAGTAAATTAGTTTCAGTAGCGGGTAGTGGGTTTATAGGGGAATAGGGTGGGAAGTAATTTAAATATAATTAATTAATTATGTAAATTAATATTAATTGTAAAATAATTAATAATAGGTAATTAAATAAAAAATAATTGGTAATTAATAATAATTGATTAATTGATAAAAAATTAATTTATAGTAAATTAGTTTCAGTAGCGGGTTTTGGGTTTATAGGGGAATGGGGTGGGAAGTAAATCAATAATTAATTAATTAATTTAGTTAATTAATTAAATTGTTTAATTAATTAATATTTGTCCATGAAATTAAAATTAATTGGTAAATAAAAGTTATTGGTATAGGAAATTAAATTTACTTGGTACTAATCTTTCTATAAATTATAATTAATTATGAAGTTATGCCTTTTTATACTGTTGCACTCACTGGAGTGGAAATAGTAATTTTAACCCCTACGCTATCCAACGCTTTCCCTACTGTTGCAACCACTGGAGTGGGAATAGTAATTTTAACCCCTACGCTATCCAACGCTTTCCCTACTGTAGCACCCACTGGAGTGGGAATAGTAATTTTAACCCCTACGCTATCCAACGCTTTCCCTACTGTTGCACCCACTGGAGTGGGAATAGTATTTTTAACCCCTACGCTATCCAACGCTTTCCCTACTGTTGCGCCCACTGGAGTGGGAATAGTAATCTTTACCCCTACGCTATCCAGCGCTTTCCCTACTGTTGCACCCACTGGAGTGGGAATAGTAATTTTAACCCCTACGCTATCCAACGCTTTCCCTACTGTAGCAACCACTGGAGTGGGAATAGTAATTTTAACCCCTACGCTATCCAACGCTTTCCCTACTGTAGCACCCACTGGAGTGGGAATAGTAATTTTTACCCCTACGCTATCCAACGCTTTCCCTACTGTTGCACCCACTGGAGTGGGAAGAGTAATTTTTACCCCTATGCTGTCCAGCGCTTTCCCTACTGTTGCACCCACTGGAGTGGGAATAGTAAATTTTACCCCTACGCTATCCAACGCTTTCCCTACTGTTGCACTCACTGGAGTGGGAATAGTAAATTTTACCCCTACGCTATCCAACGCTTTAGCTATTGTAGAATTCACTACAGTTGTTACAATAAATTTTAACTATTTTGCTATGCTACGGTAAAATTATTATATATGTTTATTTAATAAAAATAATTATATAAATATATATGTATTATTTTTTTTATATATTTTTTTAATTTACAATAAATATTTATTAATATAACATTAATTTAATAATTTTAAGTACGTTTATAATAAATATATTTATTACTTTATTAGTTTTGACTTAATTTAAAGACATTAAAAAAAACAATATTTTTACAGTCTATATTTTAGTAACTCGATATTTTAGAGTCGATATTTTAGTACTTACCTGTTTAAAGATAGCCAGTCGATATTTTGTCCATCGATATTTTAGCAACGATATTATGGCAACTCGATATTTTTTAGGTCGATATAATTTCAGTGATCCGTTTCATGACTAGCCAGGCATACACTGGTTTCTTTTAGTAGTGGTCCCCACACCAGTTCACTTGTCCGAGAAACTTCAGCATCACATGTTAGACACCTGAGGTAATCATATGTTTTTTTCTATGAAATGACACAATCATCTTGTTTTTCTTTCAAAATAATGGTAATAAAACTTTGCAAATATAACTAATAACTTCACAAAGATTTTATTTTATTAAAATGTAAAACCATACACACTGGAAGCTGTAGTTGCAACCTCAAACCTAAGCCCTTAAGCTGCATAGCATCAGTAATTCTAAAATTCGACAAATGGTTGTTGTGAGAATGTGAATTATTGGTTGAGGTGGATGGTCATCGACCACAAGTAATCAAGTCACCAACTTGTTAGATCCATTCAAAGGTTTTCGTCATTTTAATCTGAGCTCAAACCCTGGTAGCTTTGGCACAGAGCAAACAGGCTAAGGAAACTGTGTAAAGCATGTACATGTTCTAAAACTGTTAAAAAGTAAAAACACAACACAATAAAAATCCCACTCCATTTTATAAATGATAAAGTATATTTTAATGTACAAAATGATACCAAAATGTCAATCGTCCAATAGAGGTTAATCAGAGAAATTAGTTTTTAAAGATTAAGGTAAAAAGTGACAAATGACACAAATTGACAATTGTAGACAATAGTCAAGATAGACTGGGACCTAGGCACGGTTTCAAGCTGACTGCGATGGATCACGAGTCAAATACACCATGTAAACTGGCACCTCTAGGGTCTTGAAGTAGATCAGTTCAAGAATGTATCTAAGTCCCAATTTGAAAAGGTATTTTGTTGTTTTTCTGAAGAAAAACTTGTCTTCATATAGGAGAAACACGAAATTCAGTCTGACACCATAGAACTGCCTGTCAGGTCATTTTCTGTGTTGATCGCATTGAATCTCTAGGGCTCTGGAGAAAAAATTTTCAAAAAGTTTCCTACCTTCTTTTGGTGCACAAACTACCACAGGAGTCTCCTACCAAGTCCCGTAGGACCTGTGGTGAACATGTGAGACTCTCAGGGTGGCATGTAGAGGGCAACAGCAAAGTCCACTCTAGATCCAGCTGCCACTGATCAATTGGCATTCTTCACAAACATGTTTTTTTCAGCTTTTTTTATATTCCTGGTGCCACCCAGGGAATCAACCTGTGTGTGGACTGGAACCAACATTCCATCAACAAAAATTTCAGATCCATCTACCAAGAGGAAGCCTCACACCGGACACACTCTTACAAGGTACCATAATGCGTTTAAAAAAATCTGACACAGAAGTCCTTGTTGCTCAGTTCCTGCCATCTATCTGCAGCACTTCATTGTCAGGCTAGCTTGAATCCAGTGGAACAGCGAGCACAACTTGAAGTTGGTGGTAATTTGCGATTCCTTAAAGCAAGGTCGCAATTTGTTCTTGCTTCCTGCATTGCATTTTACGGAATTACAAATTGCACTTCCCTAAATGCATTAGCAAAATAAGTAATCACAAAAATTCTGTGAATGCAGTGCACTGCCATGGAAAAGTTGAAGGACAGTCTGTCGTACAAGTGTTCAACTCACAATACGGCGGGAGGTCCTTGCGCAGCTTTGACGCAGCTGTGTCAAAGTCGTAATCAGCCTCTAAACAGACATAATTTATTACTCCCAGTCCAATATTACTTGTCAGGGAAGGTGCTGGACACTAAACATACATACTTTTCTATTCACACTCCACTATAACTTAAGTCAGGGAAGGTGCTGGACACTAAACATACATAATTTAACATTCCTACTCCAATATATCCAATGTCAGGGAAGGTGCAAGACACTAAACATACATCACTTACTATTTCCACTCGAATATATCTTAAGTCAGGGAGGGTGCTGAACACTAAACATAAATAATTTACTATTCCCACTCCAGTATAACTTAAGTTAGGGAAGGTGCTGGACACTAAACAGACATATGGCTCGATTCTGATGTCAGTCAGAACGCTCCGAATAAGATTCAGGTTTGCCGAAACTGATCCGGAGCCCTTGTTTCCAACCGATTTGTTCACAGTTTTGAACGACCAAGTATGATGCCTGGAAACCCTTAGGGCTGACCGAATTGGTTCCAGAAGGCATTCAGAAAGGTCGAGCCTCTCTGAAGCTGATTCAGTTTGGCAGGAACAAAAAGGCTTCCGTAATCGGTCTTTGGGTGCCCGTAGCAGGCCCCCGTTCAGCGGGTCCCTCCAAATCGGACCCGGGGGCGTACCCTAGGGAGCCCTCTCCAAACCATGCACATTGTGACAGGCAACATGGGGTACCCACCACAGGGTGCAGGATTTTCCCCACCCCTTTCTTCAATGGGAGACTGTGTTCCCATTCTAAACATAGGCTCTAATTGAAGGCAATGGGAGTCTGACTGAATCGGATCCGGATGCATACGGATGCATTGTACTTGCCTCGTTGGCTCCCCCGATTTGAGTTGTACGGAAAGTATTCCTGAACCGATTCAGTCCACATTCTTTCTGAAAGAGATCAGAATCAGGCCCATAATATACTATTCCTACTCCAAAATAGCTGAAGTCAAGTAAAGTGCTTGAGTCTAAATATACATAATGTACTATTCCCACTCCAAAATAACTTAACTCAGAAAAGGTGCAGCACATTAAATTTACAAAAATACTCTACTCACTCCAAACATAAAATAATTTCTGAAAAATGCTAGACATTAAGCACAAAAGGATAAGTTTCCCCCTCCATTACAAATAAATTCAACAAAACTGATAACACTAAACAAAAAACTTTACATTTTCTGATAAAGCACAACATAACTTAAATAAAACACTACACAACAATCCATACATATAAACATGCATACTTGTTAATAATAATAAACAAATATTGTATCAAAAAATTCAACTGATTTAATAAATAAATACATTAAAATGTAAATTTTAGCACACATTTGAATGTTTTTTCCAAATGTTGGACTCTATCATATTAATGTATGTTTTAAACACCTAATTCACCAAAAAGTAAAATAAACTATAACAATTGAAATAATTCATAACAATTATTAAAACCAAATAATACATATTAAAACATATTTCATAATAATGACCAATATAATACAAATAAATTATACATACTTAAATAAACCTATTACAAAGTAAATAACTACTTCAAACAACAAAAAAACCAATTAAATAACAAAATACAATGTAAAGATTGTCTGTAACTTTAAATTATAATAAAAACCATTAATAACCCAAACAAATAAATTAATTATTTAAATTTTGTTTTACAATGATTAAAACAATTACAAAAATATATAAATAAATATTAATTTTCAACATGAAACACATCACAATATCTTATCTAATTGTATTTAATGTAAATGTTATAATATTTAAATTAAAAAATACATTTACAAACCATTTAAACCCCTATGAAGTTCCTTATACAAGCAGCAGCTTCCATTGTGGCTCCCGTGACAGACCTAATGAACACCTCCTTTGCCCAGGGTCTGGTGCCACCAACCTGGAAAACTGCTGTTGTCAACGCTCTTTTAAAGAAGCCCAATTTGGATCCCTCGGACCTGTCTAACTTTAGGCCCATCTCTCTGCTGCCGGATCTCGGCAAAATCGCTGAACGGCTGGTCAACCAACAATTGTCAGCCTTCTTGGAGTCCAACGGACTGCTCCGAGTCTCGCAAACCGGTTTCCACCCAGGTCAGGGTACCGACACTGCTCTCTTGGTGGTCGTTGACGAAACCAGACGCATTCTGGATTCAGGAGGGTCAGTGGCAGTGATCCTCCTGGACCTCAGTGCGGCGTTTGACACAGTGAACCATCAGGTGTTGATTCAGCGGCTGGCTGAGGTAGGGGTGTCTGGGGTGGCCCTGCAGTGGCTGAGATCATTTCTTACCGGACGAACATACCAGGTCTGGGAAGGCGGTGAGCGATCTAAACCGATCCCCCTCCAGTGTGGGGTGCCACAGGGCTCCTCCCTCAGCCCTACATTATTTAATGTTTATATGACCCCCCTGGAGGATATAGTGTCCCCGTATGACATCAAGATCGTCAGTTATGCGGATGACACGCAGTTGGTGGCTTCTTTATCCCAACTGGCTGAGAATCCGGATATTCTGCGCTCCTGTCTGTCGGACGTTCACACCTGGATGGAAGAATCAGCCCTTAAGCTGAACGGCTCGAAGACGGAAATAATGCTGCTAGGGAGCAAAACTCCTCTTCTCCCTTTGACCAGCTGGCCGAGCTGTATGGGATACCTCCCGGACCCCAAAGAGGTGATTAAGAGCTTGGGAGTTTGGTTAGAGCAAGACTTGTCATTTCGGACCCAAGCTAAGAAAACTGCAGGAATGTGTTTTGCCCTGTTACGGTCTGCCCGAAAATGTTTCCCTCTTTTACCGATAACATCGAGGAAGCTGCTGATTCAGGGCCTGATAACATCCAGATTGGATGACAGTAATGCCATCTTTCTGGGCGCCCCTGAATCCACTCTCAAGACACTCCAGCAGGTCCAAAATGCGGCGGCAAGGCTGCTTATGGACGTTCCTAGGACGCAATCAGCGAGACCTGCCTTAAAGGCGCTGCATTGGCTTCCAGTGCGGGAGAGAGTTATATTTAAGGCACTTTGTACAGCCCATAAAATTCTTTTGGGGAAAGGCCCCCTTATTCTAAAGAATTTAGCGATCCCATACAAAGCGAGCAGAACGTTGCGCGCTGATCAAAAACACCTTCTTTTAGTCCCCAGAGTTAAAAGGGCCCGCACGGGCGGGAGAAGATTCTCATTTAACACGGTGAAGTTGTGGAACTCGCTCCCTTTAAAATTACGCGCCGAGACCTGCACATTGCGTTTTCGCAAAGGTCTTAAAACCTTTTTGTTTCCCGCTTGAGTGCTTCAAACTGGCCGTTTTTACTATCTGATGGTGTCTGGATAAGCGCTGGGACGCCCAAGGGTAACTGCGCGCTATATAAAATTTTAAATAAATAAATAAAAAAATAAATAAATTATTTAAAAATACCAACTAATCTTAACTAAACAAAACACACCCACATATAAATAATGTATTTTACAATTTTTGTCACAATGAATAGTAGACACACATATAATGTACACATTTTAAAAAAAATATTTTCAATATACTAAATAAATGAAGAGATTCATGACAAAATCTAATATACCTTCTCACCCATATTCTATAAAAACCCAACCTCCCATTCCTAAATTTTTTTAATTCAAATATTAAAATACATCTAAAAAAGGAATACCTTTTTAGTAAAAATTATTCCAATTTATTTTTACAATTTTAAATTACCACCCACCCTTATCACCTTTAAGCACTGTTCCCATTAAGGTGCGCGTGCGCATGCGCGCACCTCTGTTAACGTGAGCGCTTACTGCAGTATGCGCAGTGCGCACACACACGACATCCTGAAAGATACTTGCGCCGCTGCTTTAAAAAAGTGAGCGGTGCGAAAATCAGTAACTCCCTGTATGTGGTGTGCCGG
This sequence comes from Lissotriton vulgaris, assembly GCF_964263255.1. Taxonomy (NCBI): domain Eukaryota; kingdom Metazoa; phylum Chordata; class Amphibia; order Caudata; family Salamandridae; genus Lissotriton; species Lissotriton vulgaris. The sequence continues at coordinate 1,087,923,499 of NC_141695.1, forward strand.
AGGAAGTGTCGGGACTTGGGAGTGCAGGTACGGCTGGCTGTGGGGCTTGCGGCTGTTGGCACTTGCAGGGCATATTGGGGTTTTTTGTTTAAGTATTCATGTTAATCACAGCCCCTTAACATGAATACTGAAACAAAAGCCCACAATCTTCCCCGCAACATGCTTTACAAACAAAGGAGTAGAGCAAGTTTAAAAACACAGTGTGTAAGTACACGCTGTGTTTTTAAACTTACTCTACATTTTTTTCGTAAAGCGCGGCTGCAAGTGAGATTGTGGGCTTTTGTTTAAGTATTCATGTTAATCACAGCTCACGAAGGGGCTGTGATTAACATGAATACTTGAACAAAAGCCCACAATCTTCCCCGTACCGTGCTTTACAAACAAAATAGTAGAGCAAGTTTAAAAACACATTGTGTACTTTCAGAAAGTAGACGCTGTGTTTTTAAACTTGCTCTACTCTTTTGTTTCTCTGAGCCTGCAGATAGAACAGTTGCTACATTAGGGGAGGAATATGCTTGTGGGTTTTCTTCTGTAGAGCGAAGTTGATTATTTGCCTTCAATAACATGAATATTGAGGTCAAGCTAATTTATCACGCAACTGCTGCCTGAAAGTGTAAAAACAGATCACTCACTGATGGATTGATTTACTTGCATGAGAAAAGAGTAAAGCATATCGAAGTGTACCCAGGAACTTAATAGGAAACTTAGTGCATCGAAGTCTTGCTAGGGGTGTGAAGTGCTCTATAAATAATGCAGTCAGTCCACCCAGAAAGCACGTTTGGCCTTGTTAAGTGTTTGGACGTTTTAATTACATACCAGAATTCACTTATTGTAAGGCAATGGTAAATGCTCTGATGTACTTCAGTCCTTACCTGCAGCACACTTTCCCTTCACTCCCTCACCAGGGGTCAACAACGGCCGCTCTGAACGTGCACCTTAGCAAATGCATGCAGCGTCAGTGGCATTCATCCACTGCACAGTACAGTGACTCTCCTGAGAGCCTGCTATTCTTGCTGTTGATCAGCTGTAGCAGCTCCCTTGATGCCTTTGAGCCCTGACCAGCAGCAACAATGTTCATCCACTATCTATCCACCATACACCTCTCCACCAGTGCACCGCAGTCTTACCTGGAATCACAAGCAGCTCTGATAATGCACCCCATTCCATAAATGAGACCTTTTTCTTTTATTCTACTAGCAAGCCTTACATTCACTCTGTCAGTGTACCTAAGACCTGAACTGCTTCATTAGGATTGTTCACCCACTGCACCCAACACTGTGCATGGCTCTGCAGACGCAACATCAGTGTCACCAGCTGATACTCCAACCCTCAGATTATCCAATCGCGCCATATGGCAATCTGTTATTCCAGTACTGAGGCACAGGCAGGTCTGTCAGAACACCTCCACCCTGCTTTGCTGCACCCAGCTCTGCCCACACAGACATACACCCCACTTCAGATCTGAATCACAGCACATAGCTCTGTACACACAGACACACACCCCCCACACACAGCTCTGCACACACAACCCACCAGTTTTTCGGTTTTTCGAGGGACACACAAGGAAGCCATCAGGTGCCTGTCATGCTGGACGTGCAATGTTGAGGCAATAGTGAAACTGTGCAATAGCTCTGCCAGATGTTTACTAATCATCTGTCCATGACACATGCACTGCCCACAGTGATAGATGGCGCCCGGCATGCCACATGTGTAGGTATACAAATCCTGTACATCTAGCAATACGACAATGAACCTTATACAGTGCTGTCCCCCTGAACATTGGAAAACAATCATTGGCATAGCAATAGGTCTCCCATTTTCAAAACTTTAACATATTAATATTGTAAATGACAATGTCTTTTATATTGCAGGTTTTTAAACAAATAAATAAAAGACATTGCCATTTACAATGGCAATTGCTTAAAATCTCGCAAGTACGAAACCTATTGCATGGCAAATGCTTGTGTACCTTTCCTCTCAGTGAAAGGACCAGTACCATTTACTATGCCGATAACTCACACGAGTACAAATGCGATAGATTTTGCAGTTACAAAAAATTTAGCTATTGCCATTTTGCATTAGAGCATTTGCTTTGTTTTTTAGAAAGGAAAATAAATAAAACAATGCCAATAGCTGAAAATAATGTATTTGCGAGACCTATTGCATTGTAAATGCTTGTTATTTATTGCAGTAGACTTCGACATTAATACAAAAAACTACCCTTCCCAATAAGCAATAGAAAAGGAACTACAAAAATACATCCAATCAACACTCTATTCTTTCATACCAGAATGTCCCCTGATAAACTTCTTCTTTCCTGCTCCAACAGATAGCTGTGGTTTTTGTAATATTTTATTCTCAGTATTTATTATTTTTGGTGCCTTTGACTCCGTTTTTGTTTTTTTAGCAATGCCTGCCGTCAAAGTGGCTCTCAGCCCTCCATTTCCGGCTTACCTATATCCTGATACATAAGGCTGCGTGGGTGTGGTGAGGTGTCCCATGCACAACACTGAGTAAATAGCCAAGACAAGCTTTACGTGTCTCGTTGCTCAGTGGTGGGGCGCACTCAAAACAGTCATAACGATACTGAGAAGATTGTGTCCCGCAAAACCAGTGCCTTTCCCGAGAAGCCTGGAAGACTGAGATTCTCGTTTGGGTGAGCATTGACAAAACTAACTAAGAAGCAGAAGCCGGTGTAGTGGGTCTGTATTCTTGAGCACATCATGCTTACTATTTGCAGTGCACCTGCGCTTTTGAGTGCCGCTTAGGGCTGGGCACAGGTGGAACCAAGTATAATCTGCACAATCAGAGGGTGGTTCAGCTCCAGAGCTTCCGGCCCAGTTTGCACTCCTAGTTCATCAATAATCTAACTGGACACACCCAGTGCCATGCTGTAGACCTAAGAGATATTTTGCAGGCTTCGTCTATATAATTTTGTGCTACTAGCACGCCCCAAAAAGTTGACTTCCCCTGCCCAGTGCCACATATTCTATTTGCAATTCTAGTGCGCCCAACAATTTGACTGGCCTCACCCAATGCCACAATCAAGCCCCAAAGGTTGACCTGATAAATCCCACAGTTCACAATTTTCCTGTGTTCATGCATCTACGACATGCAGGCAGACATGGAAGGTGAATACCTGGAGGAATAGTCCATCTCAGTCCTTCTACTGGACGATTAAGTCTTATGATGGTATCACCGTTGGAATCTTGTGCTTTCTAAACCTGAAGTGTACTTGCCTGTGTAACCAATTCATTTCATGGCGTGTTTATCCAATTTGCAAACCAACCTTAAGACCCTTAACGTGGCGCTATATGTGCGAAAATGCACAATCGTATTACTTTTTTAAGTAACCATTTTTGAGTGACATTTGGCACTGCAGACACGCGCGGTCTGGTTCCTGGCCTACATAGCCATGTTTGCAGCGCACAGAGACACTCCACTGCGGCACACAGAGGAAAGAAATTAGAGGGAACATTGCCTATAAGACCAACATCCCACTCCTAAATTACTTAAAATATTTTAAATAATTGGAAACAAATTTAATACCATACATTTCAATTACAATTATAACTTTATAAATACATTTCATTCCTATCCATTAAATTCCAACATCCCACTAATATCTATCCACAAATTCTATATACACATAAATAATTCAAAAACTTTGTTTAATATTATTTCCACATTTTTTGTAAGTTTGTTTAATTTACTCTGCACCCTTGTCCACTGTAATTCTAACATCCTGCTCATAAATCTTTTAGAATTCTATCATTTTATTTAAATAAAAAATGAAAACAAATATTATTATACAATTGTTTTATAATTTGTTTAAGTTACTCCTCACCCTTAGCCCCTATAAACCCAACATTCTGCTCCTTAAAAATATTATTAAACACACATAAAACCATTCTCGAAATAAAATGTATTAAAACATAGAAAATGAAACTATTAATAACAAAACATAATTTTTTTTATTAACTATATTTTACTAAAATATCAATATTATTTAACAATAATATATCTAACATATATATTTTTGACAAAATTTAAGACACCTACTTTTTTTACTTAGAACTTACTTCAATCAATATTGCTTCTCCCCTTCTTTTATACTAAATGTGGTTTTTGTTGGCCTAAGGACTCTGTGGACTTCAGGACTGGTTAGCAGCGGTGAAGTGATTGTGCTCAATCCCTAAAACATGATAAAATTGTCTAACACATGATTGGCAAATTTAATTACTTATAAGTCTCTAGCAAAGTGGTCTACCATATACCCAGGGCCTGGGTATTAAATGCTGTTGGGGGCCTGCAGCATTTATTGTGCTACCCAAAACATATCTCAGGCCTGCCATTGCAGCCTGTGAGTAGTTTTAAACTACCATTTCAACTTGGCAAAATAAATCCTTTGCCAAGCCTAAAACTCCCTTTTTAATATATGATAGCCCCCCCCCCCCGGTAGGCCCTAAACAGCCCTTAGGGCAGGGTACATTGTAATTAAAAAGATGTACTGTACTGTTAAGTGTTATTTCCTGGTATTGAAAAACTCGCAAATTCATTTTTCCCTACTGTGAGGTCTACCTCTCCAATAGAATAACATTGGTTACCTTATTATATTTAATAAGTGATAACATTTTTATAGGAGTAGGTGAAATGTCATGCTTGGTGTCTAGAGAATTTTAATTGAAGCTTCCTTTGTTGGTACAGTCGGATTTTAAGTCACAATTCTGAACATGCCACTTTTAGAAAGTTCAAAAACTGGGGGGGGTCAGGCCCAAAGGACCAGAACCAGATAGAACCGTACTAAATTGAATACAAATAGAGGAACCTGGCTCCGTTCGACATAATGCACTTATGATTTTTGAGCAACAAACAGACCACTATCTTTTCTCTGGAATTTTTATTAAAACATTCCTTCCTTTGCAATAGTTTGTATTTTACCAAAAAGATTTTAGTGGCATGAGAAGTAAAGAGACACACATTTTCCAAATTAGCATACAATACATGAAAAATAATGATTCACAATAGATAGTGCATGAAATACTTATATACAAACAGAGTGTGTGCATGGGGCATACGATTCATTGCAAATCTCTCACGTCACAACAAGTTACTCAAATTCCTCTGGGTTGAAAAAATGCTGACGTATTTCAAGACCCAGTCCTTTGCTACTACCTAGCTGACAGTGAAGTTGCAATTCATATCGGATATAGAACATGGATGTGCTCAGACTTAAAAGCAGAATGCAATGATTACAGAAATAGACGCTTGCCCCTGAGCAAACCGGGAACGTTTGAAAGAAACTCCCCTCGGCATAAACTATGAAGCGCACTGCAATAATTTCTGTGGAGAGATTTTGGTTACCACGCAAATAGGAGTCAGAGCAGCAGCTCTGTCCTTTAATCAGAAATCGCTGACCATTAACATGAAGCCCTGATGAGAGTCCCGGTACCAGAGGACTGGGTCTTGAAACACGTCTGCACTTTTTTTTCAAAACAGAGGAATTTTAGTACATTTGTTGTGACTTGAGGGATTTGCATTGAATCGTATGGAGGATACACTTGAGGGCCAACCTCCATTTCTCTCCCAGTGGGGATAAGAAATGTTAATTCCTCACCATTTTTTTGTTTTCATTATACACTGACATAAATGACATGACTGCACAATTTAATTCGCTTTACTATCCAGTATAGGAAACCACACCCTTTTGCTTAAAATACTATTTTGTTGGAGATGATTCACTATGGCTTTCATGTACAATATTTATTAAACAGTTTTGTGACTTATTTGGTATATCTGTTTTTGAGCCTCTTATCAAAATTCCTGATGGATCTATAGGTAACTCATCTTGAACATTTTTGAATGCAACAATATCCTTTTTAACATTTGTTTCAAATACTGTTGCATTGTTAAACTGTCTCCATCCATTCATATTCATGTTTTTTCCACCTTTTGAATGATCTCATCATTGATTATATGAGATCTTGTTCTTCAATTATTTCAGGTGCTATTGTTTTAATTATAACATTTATATATTCCTCTGCTATGAAAAATTCTATTGTGTGTTTGTTCCCTGAAGGATGTCTAGACACATCATCAGTTTGAATAAATGACTTGTCTCTGAATGATAAGTTATAGTCCATAAGTCTCATTCCCCAACTTTCAATCTGAGGAGTCATTTTAACTTTTGCATTTTCAAAAATAATTGTCTATGCCTGATGATCTGTTATTATGGCAAACGGCTTACCACACAAGAAATCAAGCTAATATTCACAAGACCAAACAACTGCTAAGCTTTATTTTTCTGGTTGAGATTACTTTTTTCTATGTCAGACAAACTCTTACTTGCATGTGAGACTGAATTTCTTGATTATTCACATCCAGGATGTGCACTTATTAGTATCAACATATTTCAGATGAGTTGCTGATGAAATGTGTTTTTAAATTTTCTGAAATGCATTTAATAACCTTGATCCCATTTAAATGAATGATTTTCCTTTCCTAGTTTATTCCCTTAGTGGTGTACAGGTAGCCGCATAATCTTTAATGTATCATGAATAATAGCAAGCAGTTCCTAAAAAGAACAAACATCAGAAACAACTTTTGGATTAGAAATGTTGTTTAAAGAAGATACTTTAACAGAATAAGGCTTCATACCTTTTCTCAAGAAAATATGGCCAATTCACACATGCCAATTTCACACTTCTGTGCATTTAATGTAAGCCCAGTATTTTTAAGTTGATGACGTACGTCTTCTACTGCTTCGTAATGCTCTTCTTGAGATCTTCCAAAGACCAAGATGTCATCATTATAGTTCATTGAATTTGTTACTGGTCTAATTACATTTCATACAAATGTTTGAAATATTTCTGCAGCTGAACAAATTCCCTGATTCTGTCTTTTGTTTCTGAATATTCTCATGTCGGTAGAGAATGCTGTAATATATCTGGATTGTTCATTAATCACAAGTTGGTAATATCCTTTACATAGATCCAATTTTAAAATACAAGGCTACTAATCATGTCATCTAAATGTGGTGCAATATGTCTCTCAATTGCAGTTTTTGGCATCCTCATATCTACACATATTCTGAGATAATCAGTATTTTTCATAGGAACAACTATTATCAGTGATACCCAGGGTGTTGGACTCAGAGCTGCCTAAATAACGTCTTGCTGCAGTAATGAGTTTATTTCTTTCTCCACTTTTTTTTGTAAATGTATTGGAACTCTTCCATATATTTGTGCCACAGGTTTTATTGGTTTGTTAATGCGCAACATTATTGCCTTTTCTTTGAACCTTCCTAAACATTCAAACAAATTTGGCTGTTTTTTTAAATATTGAATGTTCTGTTATGATATTAGAAGTAATAGCTTACAGCCCCCATTATTTGTGAAGTAACATTGCACAGTAAACATGGGCCTGGAATTTCACCTTTTAAGACATGTATTTCTTCTTCACTAGACATATTTTTACAGAGTTTAATATAGCGTGAACTTAACCTGAATCGGGTATCAGAGCGCTTTACATAGCACCAGTTGCATTACATGAGGAGAGGACACATTCATGATCATCATCATCATTGTTATTCAATCATATTAAAAGTAACCATAAAAGCACATATAAATACATCAATAAGAAGATATTATTACAAAATATTGCCCTTTAAAATTACAAATATTTCTTCACAATCCTGGAATAAGATGAAAATGCGTAAAAATATAAAAGAAAAGACATTTCATATTGCAGATCTGGTTCCATTATGATTATTGATCAAACTCAGTGGGCTACATGTCATCACCTTCCTTTTCCTCATGCAGGCCCATAGGAATGTTATTACAGAGTAGCAAACCAAAGGGTCGGGCAATGTTTTTAGAAAGAATAGTGCTACCCGACACTGCTTAAAGCCATCTTCTTTAAAAGTGGTTTCAGAAGGGCTTTCCTTTCGCTCTCATAGAGCCCACAGAATAAAACCAGGTGCAGTTCAGTTTGGGGTGATAGATTATCACATGGGCACATGCTTAGATTGGAGTGGTTATACGCTCTTTCAGGATAACCAAGCATTAGAGGAATCAAATTAGTGAGGAATCTTAGCAATATAAATCTATGTTGCGCATGGTTTATGTTGGCTAGGTAGGAGAAATCTCCCTCCATTAGTGGTGGGTTAAGGTAGTAAACCTGTGCTGTGTGTTTCTCTTTATAATATTCCCTATGCTTGTGTTCAGCCATCAACATAAACATGAAGTTTTAGGTAAGATGAGCAACCCAATAAACCCTTGCGGGCTTGGGCAATAGAAATATTTAGAAAATGGGCCAGCAAGGGATTTGTTTGTGAAACTATTTTTTAACGAGATTGAAAGGAACTGTACTAAATCAGATTACCACACTTTGTCAAATTAGTGACTAAAATATTTTTAGAAAAAACATCAATAATGTTACCACACTAACATATTGAGACAATCGAAAGAAATAAAGGAACCAGGTATTGTTGTATCAAAAAGATTATTATTTTCTTTATAGCAAAAAAAGTGCATAGGGTACAAAACAATGCAAGTGCGATAAGAAAGGAATGTGTTTTAGATATTCCTTTAATATATCACAAAATAAGGGTCTAAACTGCTTAACTAGTACAAACACAATGATTCCAAAACAATAATTGAAAATCAAAAGTGGTTACAACATAACAAGCAGGATTTAGACGCAGTGGTCGATGTTTCGGTCTTTTGTGGATAATTTCATAAGACCATCATCAGGACTTGAATTTTAGAGCATATGAAGATAGTTGACCCTGAAACAAACTGTGACACAATAATATTGTGTTATAACCTGGTTACATATTACAAAAAGACAAAGACTTTTCATCTATACAAATAAAAATCACATTTAAGATATTGCATAAAGATGCTCAGATCGGTGTGGTGACTGGACATACAATTAATTGTGATTACACAATTAGTTAAGCTTACTTAAAAATTCCGAGACAATTAGTTCCCAGAAGTAGGTTGAAGTGTTGTTCAGCACTGTTGGATATACAGCGTGTGAATGAATCAATTGGATCCAGCAATGAACGAGCTGTAAAAATGACAGGAGTGGGATATTTACAATTTTGACAACGGATTGAGCTTTGAGGATTAAACAAAGGTTGACATCTACCCTTACGTTAAGTTTTGAGATGATCACTTGTCGATGCTGATGATCGATTATAGATTTCTCTATTCGGGTCAGGGATTGTCCTGAGCAAAAGGAAACAATGACATAATCAATGTCGTGTGGCTATAATTATTGTAGTTGGCTGATCGACTCTGTCATGCACTAGTTACAATGAGGATTACCTTTAGATCCAGAATTTGGAGTGTCCAAGAAATAAATTGAGGACAGCGCCTTGTTTTGATTATTCAATAATCCGGTTCTGAAAAGTAAGGAGGATAATTGTTGTAGTTATATTCACTACTACCAAACTATTGTGAGAGGTTGCATGTCCAAGCGTGATTTAACTGCATTGGTTCATACATAGAACATGCTGTATCTGGTATGCTTAAAAAAGCATACTGGGCCAAAGGTAGTAATTATGGCGGAGGAACTGAGCTTTTTAAATTCAAGACCGAACATGCTAAACAATGTTGTCACTCTTCTCTGTATTTAGTTAAAAAGGGGGACATTTATTAAGCAGTGTGGGCTATTTAAAAAGCCATCAGGGAAGGCATCTCAAACTGTTAGGTTTAAGATGCATCACTGACCACGCGGCAGTCTATGCACCATCTAATCAGCTAATGGAATTGGGGCGAGACACTTACTTCAGCAGTACGCCGGAAAAAACGCGATGTGCAGGACGGCAACAGCATTCGCACAGCAGCCGATTCCAATGACAGCTGGGTTTGGATTTTTAAACTCTAAATCGCGGGAGTTCATGACTCGAACTCTCGCGAGATTACGATATCCTAAGCCTCACAAAGGGGGACTCGTTGTTCGTATGAGCAAGGAAGGTGGCCATATTTGAATGGATACTCTGATCGACTAGTTAACATTGCTGACATGATCGGAACCAAATTGGGATGTGTAATGTAAATTACATTTTCAAAACAAAGATCTTTATCTTAAAGCTTGAGTCACATACATGTTTATCGCGGCAGTTAATGACTAACATTATCGCGAGATTAGGACATTGTGAGCCTTGAAATAAGGAGGTTGACTCACTGTTAATATATGTCAGAACGGCGGCCATATTTGAATGGGTTTGGATCAATTGTGCCTAGTTATTGCTCTGATGTATAAATGTCACAGAGTGTAAACGAAAACCAAAAGACATGATTTTGAGCGATCTTGTTGCTGGCCAGATCACGACCAAATTGAATGTGTAATGCAAAAATATTACATTATCAAAACAGAAATGTATATTTTACAACTGGAAAATTATGCCTGTTACACTACAGCGAGCTAGTTTGTGTGTTAAACAACTAGATAGGCAAGTTCTACATTGTGATCCATCTGGTTATGGATGACTTTTGTGACTATATTCCAAAACATATGAACAGTATATTTTTGTGCAACCTGTCGCCATAGTGAGATGCGCGCACAATCTTGGAAAGAATACAATTGCACAGATTTCTTATACTAATATATACTCGCCATGAGTGCAACTATTATTTCTATGCAAGAGAAGATGAAAATAATATTAAGGCATATAGTGTATATATATTTGTTCTAAAAAGACATTCTTGTTGCTGAAGCTATTTAGTGCCAAAACAGATGGTTGGGGATCACCACTATGTTTTACAGGTATAAATGATGCAGTTATTAATTATTGGCATGTGGTTACAGATTGACAGATATGATAACAGAGATTTCAGACGACTATGTTATGTCAGACAAGCGAGGGTATGCCACTCGGTATTTTAGTCACTAATTTGACAAAGTGTGGTAATCTGATTTAGTACAGTTCCTTTCACTCTTGTTAAAAAATAGTTTCACAAACAAATCCCCTGCTGGCCTATCAACATAAACATGGCAATAACTTTCTGCTTAGAACCTTCTTACAAACAAGAGGATCTATAAAGAGTTTGTCGAGACCTATCTCTTTTAAAACTGTCTCCACATAACTCCCCAGAGACACCGACGGATAGAGCTGTGCTCCTCTAAACCTGAGCTGCAGCCAGGTGGGGTGAAGTGCCATCACCAATATAAATGGTATGTGGTGGAGTATGAAACCTGAATATTGTAGGTGATATTGATTTAATCTTCACTTTATAAGCAGTAGTTACCATCAGGTCCTGAAGAAAGCATTGGAACTATTCCATCCTAATGCTGAAACATGTCGAACAATATTGCTTACAGATATTTTGTCAAATCTGTATTTTCACTATATTTTTAAATTTGGACAATTGAGAGATATCATTAAAATTAACAATCTACTCAGTTGATCCAATTTTATCTTTATTCACACTTATTGTTTTTCACTCACTTTTTGCACTGCTTATTCAGTAACCACAAATATGCTTACATTATTTTGAAATACCACCCATGTTGAAAACACATTCTCTTAAGAACTGCACAAAGCCTTGAGAACATCAGTAGGCCGTGTTGTGTTGTCTTGTCTCCTGGGCAAGGAGAACCCAAATGATGTTTAAAAAGGGCAGTACAGAATGACTACTGATGGGAATATTTGCCCATGCCCTTGAGTCTTAACTCAGTAACTATATGTCTCACTTATTTGCACTTTGGGTCTCCACTGCTTTATTTGTATTTTGTTGAGGTCTGTGTCCACAGTTGAGTCATATGGCTATTTGACCCCTAGATACTGGTTGTGTTAGGAAAATCCACATAACTTAGCCACTTAGAGCTTTTCCAATTATCCATCTCTAGGCAGCTCTTAAATAACATTTGGGTCAGAGGTACTGTATCTCTCCTCCAGATAGAATGCCATAGGAGGAGTGGGGCTAGTTGTATATGATCTGATATGTAAGGAAGGGCCAATTCTGTGTGTAAGATCTCATTAATGAAGGAAAAAGGGAGGCCCACTACAGTTTTAAAAAATATATTTTCGATAATTTGTAGTAGGGTAGCTGCGGCCGTGCCCCAGACCCCGGCTCCAATGATCACAGCTGCTTTTACTCTAGCCTGGTATATGTTTTTTATTGGCAATAGGGGTTTTGTGCCCAATTTGTTTGCAAAAGATTTTACGGCAGTGATACCCCTCTCCATCACCAGCCTCCTTCCTTCCATCAATTTTGCCCATGACAGATATCTGTCAAAAAGAATACTTAATTAGGGGAAAGAGTCTACAACCTCAATTTTTCCTGCGTCTACACTAAAATGTGGGAAGTTGTCTCTTTCAGTACCCCAGCTATAAATATAAAAGACTTTGATTGATTTACTTTTAGCTGTAATGAGTCCATAAAAAAGGCATATGCTGTTATAAGCCTTTGTAGCCTGATCCCCGTTCTTGCAATTAAAACTGCATCATCTGCGTAGGACAGTATTGGTAGCATTTGGTTTTTGTAGAGGGGAACGTCCCTAGTAGCCACTGTAAGCGCCTTTTTCACTCCATTCGTATATAGGGATAGGAGAAATTGGGCTAGTACACAGATCTGTCTTACTCCTTTGGAAATTTTAAAAAGACGTGTGCAATCTCCCGATTCAGTGTAACACACTGAAGCCATTGCTTTTACATACGATTGCCTAATAAAATTTAAAATAGCCGGTTCAACCCCCATCATCTCCATTATGTCCCATATTTTATCATGGGCCACGCAGCCGAACGCCACACTCAGGTCCATGAACGCCATGTATTATTTGCCATCTTTCATGCTGGTGTATTTGTCAATGGTCAATGCTAAATTCAAGCATTGGTCCACAGTACCCCTCCCCTGCATGAAGCCATACTGGGCCTTAATCAAGATCTTATTTCCTGTGGCCCAGCTCTCTAATCTAGAGAGGAGGAGGCAGCCCATGAGCTCTGATGTTGTATCCAGCTGGGATATTGGTCTGTAATTTTTAGGGATGGTCCTATCCCCTTTTTTATGAATGGGTACAGGCCTATCAAGGCTATGCTGTTTAGGACATTGGTTAAGAGTGGGATCCACAAGTCGGGGTTAGTTTGGAAAAAATCGATTTGATCCCTGTCCGGTCCTGGGGCCTTTCCTGAACAATATAAGTTCTGCGTCACCTTTACTTCATTGAGTGTGAATGATATTGGTACATGAGACATTTCCTGGGTAGTCACATGATGGTTATTAGTATCAGGATTTGAAGAGAAGATGTTCTCATAATGAGTGACCCAAGACGTTTCATCTACGTTTACATCCGTTGCGGGGTCAGTAGGGGTTATAATTATGGTGCATTGACTATTTTCCAAAATTCACAGCTATTTCCAGAACAGGCTGCCTTTTCCACATCAGCCCATGGATCATCCCTGATTTCTTTTTCTCTTGTTTTCCTTGCCAATTTATATGAAGCCAGGAGCGTTCTTATTTAATCATGATTCCTAGGCTTAACTTTTAAGGCAGACAGCAGTGCCTTTCTAGCTTTTGTGCATGGGGAATTGAACCAACCTCAACCTTTCCCACTATTTGAGGTTTTGTTTTACTTAAGGCCAATTTTATTTTTATTAGGATATTACAAAAGGCTGGGAACACTATCCCTGCCTCTGCTTCCGGGTTTAGACATAAATGGATGTCATCTTGTGTGTTCAATATAAGTTCAGGGATGAGCTTCGTTTACATCAATGTGGGCCCATTGAGCTGTATCCCGTTTTTCCTTGACATGATTGCTGTTTCAGCATTTCTACAGTTGTCCTTCAGATGTTAAGACCTTCAGCTCTATCGAAACCATAGCATGGTCACTATATGTTGTGAAGGAGTTATATGTCGTTTCGGCCCTCTCAGCTAAAAGAGGAGTCATGAGTATGTAATCTATTTTGGACTCCGCCCCATTTCGTAAAAAGTTTTAGGATATGGATCAAAGATTATTTCTAGGTTTAATGAGACCATTAACTTATTTAAACCATTACCGTATTCGCTATGTATGAAGTCATATATAGGGTTCCCTCTCATGTCCTCCACCCCGCATACTGGCGAATTTTTGTAATTACAAGGGTGAATATTGAAGTCACCTAGCCATATGATGTCAACATTAGAGGTCCTGTTATTACTCGTAATCTCTAAAATAGCTTTATTGATTTCCCCCACAATCGTATGCATCTTTGGGAAAAATCTGTTATTATAAAAATGTATCAGAACCCATACCCCTTCCTGGTGTATCTCCAATATCAAAATATGAAAATTTCGATTGAGGTATGATTTATTCTTTGCCTTTATTGGTACATCGTTCCTTATTAGAGTCAAGATTCCCCCTTTTTTCCTCCCTGAGGTGGATGGGATTGCCTGGTCTGAAAGGATCGATAGCCATTTATGAATACAGTTTCCGTGGCCTATGTTTCCTGGAAACATGCTATTTCCTAATCCTGCCATGTCTTTAACCAGTTGGTATCACTCAACTTATGTGCGATACCAGCCCCATTCCATGAGGTTATGTTGAAGACATTTCTTTTTCTCTTCTTTTTTGTGGGATAATTGCGGGCTCACACTATTAACCTGACTGGGTAAGTATTTCCTTTCATTACATGGCTGTGGACTTGTGAGTGCTGGGTATAGTCAGTCACAAGCATCGATGTCAGACAGGGGAGCATATCTGTTCTTAAACCTCCTGTCCATGGTCTCACTATTTCCCCCGGGGGGCCCCCCAATAGTCCTTCCCTGGGCTATAAGTGACCCGTTGGTCTTAATAAACTGTTTGGTTTATAAAAAAAAGCCCAGTGGTAGAGCAGTGATACATGAGTTTTCAGTATAATGTTTATGTTTATGTTTATGTTTTTGAGATTTTTAATGCGCGAAAATACCTGAGGGTGTCTCGCCGCAGATCGGACTCCTGAGATGAAGCTACCTTAAAATTATTGGTCAAATAACCAAGTTTTCAGGAGTTTTCAAAAAATAGTGAGGGTTGGACTGGTTTTAATGGGCAGAGGAAGGGAGTTCCATAGCTTGGGGGTGGCTACTAGAAAACGCCTATCTCCCCAGCTGGCAGTTCTGGTACGCGGGACAGCAAGCAAATAGGTACTAGCAGAGCGAAGGTGTCTTTGTGGAGCATAAATTCGAAAGGCATCTTTGAGGAACCTAGGTCCGGAGTCATGAATAGCTTTGTAAGCAATGCAAAGAGCTTTAAGTTTTATGCGATTCTTGACTCTTAGCCAATGTAAATGGCGTATGGCCATGGTGGTTGAGCGGCGACTGGGGATATTAAGCAGAATTCTGGCCGCTGCATTTTGCACGTACTGCATCATTGCCCAGCTGCTCCAGGAGGAAGCCCACAACAGATTCACTTTTAAAGTTTAAAACCATGCAATCTCCCGATAATATTTTCCTAGCTGGACCCACCCAATGTACTCTTCTCGTCATAATCATCTGGCTTGCAATATTCTTGCCTGTGTCCCCCACCACCTCCAGATGTAGTGCTTTGGACATTAGTTGGGATGTTGATTCTATCTGCCCCTTCCGCAGTGGTGACATATTCCCCAAAATTAAGAGGAGTTGGCCTAACGGCTAGGGCGTTCGACCTCGGACCTGGGGAACTGGGTTTGAGTCTCGGTAACGACACTGAACATCCTGTGCTGAACATCCTGTGATTCTAGGGAAATCACTTAATCTCCCTGTGCCTAACTAAAATGAATGTGTATCCTAATGTAACATAACTGGTACTATGTAAAGCTCTCTGATACCCGATTCGGTTGCGGGTCAACTTCGCGCTATATAAAACTCTGCAAAAAGAAAAAGGCGCAACTGCTGGGGGTGGGTGAAGAGTCTGTGTATCACTCGGCTGGCTGCTCGGGCCCAATCTCATTTCTTTATGACTGCCCAGGCCTGTCCCTATGCTATTTTGCCCCCTAGGTACTGCGTTAGAATTCACCACTTCCTGCGTTTTGTTTTCACCTTGATCGTTCGTTTTATTGGGAATTAAAAAACCCTGTGTTGCTGCAGACCTTGTGGATATGTGTACCTTGTGGTTTATTTGGCGTTGATCTTTCGTGATTATCTCTTATCTGTTGATCCCTATTTATCATTATGGGATTATGGTTTAGTGGTGTTATGCTAGGATCAGCTCTAGCCCACTCCTGAAATGTTAAGGGCTGTCTGTCCATCTTTTGTCCAAACTTTGTTATTGCTGCCTCGAATAAGCATCGGTTATCTGTGGCTTGACGTTCAAATACAGTTAGTTTTTTCCTATGATTTAATTTCAGTAAGAGAGGACACATTCATTTTTGTTAGGCACTGGGAGATTAGGTGATTTGCCCAGTATCACTGGATGTTCAGCGTCATTGCAGAGACTCAAACTATGGGGCAGATTAGGATGGCGGACGGATGCATGACCGCTGGGCTGGAGGCGGCAGAAAATGCACCTCACCGTCCGCCAGCAGCGGGCCTTCAGTCCGCCATATTAGGAAGGGGACCTGGGCACATTTACCATCCGCCGCGTAAAAACGTGAAACGCCACGGGAACACACCAGACACCACGTCGGACGGAGCCAATCCAGGCTCACCGCCGTGCAGAATGACGTCCTGACCGTCCGCAATATTACGATATCGCAAACAAACCAGAACACCGCAGTGGAAACACCTCCATCTCATAGACGGCGGAAGCACCACAATGGAGAGGGAAAGCATTGCCACGAGACCCACCGCACGGACCCGACCGCCATGGACTCAGCCCTACACACCTTCCCGGCCCTGTTCCTACTTCACTACCAGCAAGTTATGCACCGTCGTGGAGGCTGCCGCAGGTACGCAAGCATGCAATACACACATACCATGCCACAGCATGCATGAACACTGGTACCTGTCCACACCAGACACCCTGGTGGGGATAGGAACACACACAAGTGCACCCACACCAGGCCCACCTCAGCACAATCACCCCCCTGCATCAGGCACATGCCGCCCACGCTACACCACAGCCAACCCACGGACATCGCACCGTAGCGGTGCACATGCCAGAACCCAAGTGTCCAAGATACCAGCCAGGAAGACAGGTAGGCCTGGCCCGTCCACTCAGCCCACAGGGCCTCCACCCCACCACACACACAGAAGGCACACCACACACACAAGGAGACATGCAGGAGCATCTACAAGCCCCCCAGCCCCCCCAGCCCCCCCATCACAGGCAGCTGCACATAGGCCATCCCCTCAACCAGCTGGACATGCACAGAATGTTGGGGTGAACATGAACACAAGACACCCAACCACAGGGCAATGGCAACACAATCACCAAAAGGCCCCGACCCCACATCGATGCCAAGTACACTCTGTACAATCACAAATACAACACACAAACCACACATGAACATAAACCACCACAACAAACACACCACCAGACCATACACAAGCCACCAATACCCACAGCCAGACACACATATTAGAAACCAGCTGCAATGGAGAGCATGCACACAGATACTAAAAAGTTGAGGGGACACTCAAGAAAATGCATAGGGCTAACACAAAGCATGTCTACAGCACATAAAAGAGAAGTAACACAGCACAACACCCCAGTCTAGCAAACAACACCAGGATGGCACAGTCAAGCAATGCAAACCACAGTGAACTGTGTACAGCAACAACTCTGGGTGACAAGAAGGCAAGCCTTGCAGAGGCACAAGAAGCATAGGAAGTGCACAAAGTCAAATGCAGAAGGATGCACATTAGGCCAATGCAGGCCCAAATACACTCACATGCAAAACCAACAATTGATGGACAGAATGCAGAACAATGTCATACATTCACCCCAGTACAGAGATCTGGGCCTAAATCCATCGTTTTTTTGCACTCCCCACCAACTGGGTCCAGGGAAGGCATGGCTTGGCAGTTCGGGCTGGACTGTTCCCATGAGGCCCAGGGTTAGACTGATTTGCATATAGCCATGTCTGAACTGGGGTGGCAGAGGGGGCTAAAGAACGGTGATGGATTAAACCCAGATCTTTTGACTGGGTGTGAGTGTTTGATTGGTTCAAATGCTCCGTCCATTACCACCCCCTTTTGTACAGCTTTTGGCCGCCATAAGTGTGGCAGGGTATGCTCAGACGTGAGTCTGTTGCTCACTTTGCCACTGGATTCAAGCAAGCCGGGCTGAAGAGGCCTGGAATGCCAGAAACGGTCCTCGGAAGCTTATTTCCGGTCCAGGGAAGGCATGGCTTGGCAGTTCGGGCTGGACTGTTCCCATGAGGCACAGGGTCAGACTGATTTGCATATAGCCATGTCTGAATTGGGGTGGCAGAGTGGGCTAAAGAATGGTGATGGATTAAACCCATATCTTTTGACTGGGTGTGAGTGTTTGATTGGTTCAGATGCTCCGTCCATTACCACCCCCTTTTGTACCGCTTTTGGCCGCCATAAGTGTGGCAGGGTATGCTCAGACGTGAGTCCCTTGCTCACTTTGCCACTGGATTCAAGCAAGCCGGGCGGAAGACGGCTGGAATGCCAGAAACCGGTCCTCGGAAGCTTGTTTCCGGTCCAGGGAAGGCATGGATTGGCAGTTCGGGCTGGACTGTTCCCATGAGGCACAGGGTCAGACTGATTTGCATATAGCCATGTCTGAACTGGGGTGGCAGAGTGGGCTAAAGAACGGTGATGGATTAAACTCAGATCAGTTGACTGGGGGTGAGTGCTTGTATTGTCAACACTCTGTCCATCATTTCCTTAAGTGTACATGTGTGCCATTGTTGTGTGCCAGGGCCAACCCACATGTAGTCTGTAGTACCATCACTGGTGATGTCAGTCATTATTGTTGCTGTGTCTGTCATGATCACAAATGTGGTACAGCTATGCTGTGTTTACAATTGATATGTGCGCCCATCCTAGGAGGCCTCCGAATGTGCACCGTCCATACACTGTGCTGGAGGACATGGTGCCCGATGAGGTGATATACAGATTCCGCTTGGACCGACCCACATAGCAGATCCTGGTTGCCCAACTGGAGCCCCACCTGCAGCCATGCAGGGCATATCCCTGTGCAATAACACCAACGGCCAAGGTGATGGCGGTACTTTACTTCTTCGCTACTGGCACATTCCAGTACACGGTTGGTACAGCAGGGGGGATGTCCCAACCCATGTTTAGTGTGGTACTACGTGATGTCCTGGCAGCCATGATGCTGTTTAAGGATGAATATATCCATTTTCCACGGGCAGAGGAATTGCCAGCTGTGAACGGTGATTTCTACGTTCTGGGTCGGATTCCACATGTGGTGGGTGCCATTGATGGCACACATATTGGTCTGGTTCCAACATAGGCATGTGAACACATTTATCGTAATCAGAAGCATTATCACTCCATCAATGTGCAAGTGGTGTGCCAGTGCGATCAGATCATCTCGCATGTGTGTGCCAGA
This sequence comes from Lissotriton vulgaris, assembly GCF_964263255.1. Taxonomy (NCBI): domain Eukaryota; kingdom Metazoa; phylum Chordata; class Amphibia; order Caudata; family Salamandridae; genus Lissotriton; species Lissotriton vulgaris. The sequence continues at coordinate 1,087,942,927 of NC_141695.1, forward strand.
TTTCCAGGCTCTGGACATGACTCCCACATCCTGCTGAGCAGCATTGTGCCCCAACTGATGGCGAATCTGCATCCGGAATGTGCCTGGCTTGTTGGTGAGTTGGAAGTGTCAACCACTGTGTTGTATGTGTGCCCTGATGACCCCCACCACAGTGGTAATGTTGAATTTGCCTGGCCACCTCTCCCATAGGTGACTCTGCGCATCCGAACCGTCCATGGTTGTTGAGCCCAATACGGAATGTCACTACTCCAGGAGAACAGCAATATAATGTGGCACATGGCAAGACACGTCGGGTGATGGAGCGCACATTCGGGCTGCAGAAGTCAAGATTATGCTGCCTGGACAAGACCGGAGAGGCCCTGCCTTACTCACCCGCAAAGGTCTGCAAAATCGTGGTCGCCTGCTGCATGCTCCACAACTTGGCCCTGCACAAGGGGATCCACCTGATCCTGAACCCTGCAGACCAACAAGTGGCTCTGTATGCTATGCCGCCCTTGTCCAGTGAGGATAATAGTGGGGAGGAGGAATGTGTGGACCAGAGACATCAGCTCATTGAGTGCTACTTCCCTTGAAGGTGGGTGTCAACGTACGGTGTTGACATGGTATGCGGGAGGGGTGGTTGGTGATGATGTCTTCACGCAGTGGCTGACAGCCTGTGCCGACGACCTCGCACCACTGAAGAACCCTCCCAGCAAACCCAGAAGCAAGAAGGTCCCCTGGTTCACCGACGAACTCAAGGACTCCAAAAAGACCTGCCGCGCCATCGAGAAAGCCTGGCTACTCGACCAGACCACTGACAACATGACCGCCCTCAAACACGCGACCCGCAAGCACCACCAGCTCATCCGCACCACTAAGAAGAAATCACTGAAGGATCGACTGGACAACAACGCCCACGACAGCAAGGAACTCTTCAGCATCGTCAAGGAGTTCTCCAACCCCAGCACCGGCAACAACGACATCACCCCCTCACAAGATCTCTGCGACTCCCTCGCCTCGTTCTTCCACCGCAAGATTGCCGATATCCACAACAGCTTCGGCACACCATCCTCGCACCCAACAGTCGAACCAACGCACCCCACCACGACCCTCCACACCTGGACCGCAGTGACCACCGAAGACACAGCCCACACGATGAACACCATCCACTCCGGTTCTCCGACTGACCCCTGCCCCCACCACGTCTTCAACAAGGCCGACTATGCCATCGCACCCCAACTCCAAGACATCATCAACACCTCCTTCGACACCGCCACCTTCCCGGAGAGCTGGAAGCATGCCGAGCTCAGCGCCCTACTGGAGAAAACCAACAGCGGACCCCACCGACCTCAAAAACTTCTGCCCCATCTCGCTCCTCCCTTTCCCTGCCAAAGTCATTGAGAAGATCGCCAACAGACAGCTTGCCGCCTTCCTCGGGACGAACGGATCCCTCGACCCCTCGCAGTCCGGTTTCAGAGCCAACCACAGCACCAAGACCGCCCTCATCGCAGCCACCGACGACATCCGAGCCCTGCTCGACAACGGGGAAACAGCGGCACTCATCCTCCTGGACCTCTCCGCCGCGTTTGACACTGTCTGCCACCACACCCTAGTCCAACACCTCACTAACACCGGCATCCAAGAGAAGGCATTGAAGTGGATCATCTTGTTCCTCGCTGGAAGAACACAGAGAGTCCGCCTCCCCCCGTTTCGCTCCGAGGCCACCGAAGTCATCTGCGGCGTCCAGCAAGGATCATCACTCAGCCCCACCCTCTTCAACGTCTACAAGAGACCTCTCGTAGCCATCGCATGCCAACACAACCTCAACATCATCTCCTACGCCGACAACACCCAGCTGATCCTCTCCCTCACCAGAGACCCCGACACCGCCAGAACCAGCCTCCACGAAGGGATGAAAGACGTCGCCGAGTGGATGAAGAACAGCCGTTTGAAACTGATCTCTGACAAGACGGAAGTCCTCATCCTTGGACCATCACCCTCCGCCTGGGACAACTCCTGGTGGCCCCCAGCCCTGGGCACCGCCCCAAAGCCGACAGACCACGCATGCAACCTGGGCTTCATCCTGGACTTCTCCCTCTCGATGACCAGACGACAAGTCAACACCGTCTCCTCTTCATGCTTTCACACCCTCCTCATGCTCCGCAAGATCTTCCGATGGATCCCGATCGAAACCAGGAAGACAGTCACCCAGGCCCTTGTCACCAGCCGGCTGGACTACGGAAACACCCTCTACGCCGGAACCACAGCCAAGCTACAGAAAAGACTACAACGCATCCAGAACGCCTCCGCCCGACTCATCCTGGACATCCCTCGATGCAGCCACATCTCCAGCCACCTGAGGAACCTGCACTGGCTCCCCGTCAACAAGAGGATCACGTTCAGACTCCTCACCCACGCACACAAGTCTCTCCACAACCTGGGCCCCAAGTACCTCAACGACCGCCTGACCTTCCACACGCCCACCCGCTAGCTACGGTCCGCTAGCCTCGCCCTCGCCGCCGTACCACACATCCGAAGAGCCACCGCCGGAGGCAGATCCTTCTCCTATCTGATGGCCAATACATGGAACTTCCTCCCCATCCCCCTTTGGCTGACCCAGGACCACCTCGCATTCAGGAGACAAGTCAAGACCTGGCTGTTCAAGCAGTAGCGGCCCCCTTCCCCCAAGCGCCTTGAGACCCTTGAGAGTAGGGCGCTATACAAGTGTTCTGATCGATTGATTGATGTCTGGATGTGAGATGTGAGTGCTGCCTGTAGTTGGCTCCGTGCTGGATGACAATGTGTGTGGGACATGGTAGTCATGCACGGCTCAAGAATGGGTATGTTGTGACTGGCGCAAATTGTGGAGTGGATAGATAGCACGGCCCTGAAGTGCGGTGTGGTGTGATGGCTGTGATGCAGTCTCCTGACATGTGTATGCTGTTCTCTTGTTCTCCCTAGATCGCTTCATATTCACCATGAGTACAGACAGGCATTGCTCCTTGGACATGGTAACGTTCACATCATTGTACACCCTGTGATAAAAACATGGAGTACACACGGACATGAGTGTTTCAAGGGTGTTTATTTTCAATGGTGGCAGTGTTGGGGGAGTGCATATTTACAAGATGGGGGGTTGGGGATCAGCAAGTTGAAAGTAATGGCGGATGAGAACATCGTGTAGAATCCACATTGTTGTGGGAACCCAGTACAACAGATATATGCCATGGCTTGGCGGTGTGGGGGAGGATAGTCAGAAGAGTGAATCACAGGCTCAGGGTATAGTGAAGTCAGCGCTGGCTCCTCGTCTGGCGGCTGGCTGGTGCTTTGCCACTGGTTTCACCTGACAGTTTCCTCGGACGTCCCCTCTGTATTTTTGCCGGAGGGGGGCTGCTGTGGGGGAAGCTTGCTTGGGGGACACATCCCTCTCTGTTGCCTCAGGGGATGTTTGTGGAATGACATCCTGTAGGTCACTGGGGAGGAGGGGGAGGTGTTATAGGGCCTGCAGGCTGGTCCCTCCGAGACGCTGCTTTCTGCCCCTTGAGGTCCACCAGTTGTTCCATCCTGTTGTCAATGGACCTCAACAGCTGCCGGTGCTCCGGTGCGTCTTGGCGTGCCTTTGCCTGTGCACGCTCATATGCCTCCAGGACCCTGTTGATGGCATCCAGGGCCTCGGCACCACGATTGGGTGGGTCTTCTTGCCCACCTACCCTTGCACCTGCCCCCCTGTCCGTGACCTGTTGCCTCACCTGGGTCCTAGCCTGGACACTCTCCCTGCTCTCCTGGGATGTAGAGTGGGTTTCATTGTCCAATGGGTCTGGGAGAGTGGCACAGGGAATACTTGTTGCAGTGGTGGTGGTGGTGGTAGTGGCAGTACAGTTCCAGATGGCAGGGGCCACTGTTGGTGTTGTGGTCAAGGTGGTGGTGACACCAATGTCCTGGGACCCTGAAGGCACTGGTGACACTGGTGTACCAGCTTCGTCCTCAGCATCCGAGGCATCAAGGTCATCTGCACCGGAGAGTCCATGGTCTGAGGGGGGTGCCTGGTGTTACAGGTTGCTGACATTTCCTGCCAGTTCACGATCACCTGTTGTACAAAGGATAGAGAGTCATTGATGTGAACTGCAGAGGTTGGTTGTTGTGACGATTGGGATGTCATGTCATGCAGCACAAGATTGATGAACTCATCACATTTTTGTGGTACACAGTACTGGGCATCATGAAGGGGTAGGGTGGTATACGCCACTTGGCTAGGCGTCATACTGTGGTGCTTTACTATGGGACACCTAGGTATTGTTTGATTTCGTGGTCATGTCCTCATTGTTGATGTGGCAATACAACGTGAACATGGCCATGTGTATAAACGGTTTGGAATACCCTGGCTTACTATTGTACATGGGGGAGGCATTTTCATCTGATACATGTCTGGCTTATTTCTTTGTTGAAGGCCTCCATAGATGTATGTGCCATGCTTCAACGGCACATACTGGGGCCTGGTATCCGTGCACACATGGCCATTGATGGTGGCTGTATGTCCTGTTAGACATGGTGCACTGACCTTCTACTACATGTGTTCTGTGTGCTGCCACTATTTCCCAGATGGCATTTCCATGTACTAGGATGCGTGCAGAGGTATACCATGGCTAGTGGATGTGTCCCACATTCAAATAGTGGTGGCTCCTTATGTGGTCCAATGGTTCTTGGTTGTACACAGAAATTTATGGTCTGCAGGGACTGTGTACTTACCTGTTTAAGGGTTGTTTTCTGGTTTTGATCCTGACACTTCTAGGATGGTGTATGGTACTTCTTGCTACAGTGTTGCAGGTCAAGGGGGCCTGTTGGGAGTTGTAGTGCTGGCCCCCTTGTATAGGGCCTGCAGGCGGGTCCCTCCCAGCCACTGCTTACTGCCCCATGAGGTCCACCAGTTGTGCCATCCTGTTGTCGATGGACCTCAACAGCTGCCGGTGCTCCAGTGCGTCTTGGCGTGCCTGTGCCTGTGCACGCTCATATGCCTCCAGGACCCTGTTGATGGCATCCATGGCCTCGGCACCACGATTGGGTGGGTCTTGCTGCCCACCTACCCTTGCACCTGCCCTCCTGTCCGTGACCTGTTGCCTCACCTGGGTCCTAGCCTGGACACTCTCCCTGCTCTCCTGGATGTATAGTGGTGGCTCCTTATGTGGTCCAATGGTTCTTGGTTGTACACAGAAATTTGCGGTCTGTAGGGACTGTGTACTTACCTGTTTAAGGGTTGTTTTCTGACACTTCTAGGATGGTGTGTGGTACTTCTTGCTGGTACTTCTTGCTACAGTGTTGCAGGTCAAGGGGTCCTGTTGGGAGTTGTAGTGCTGGCCCCTCAACCAGGTACACCCCTCCTTTTGAGGATGGCTACCTACCTGTAAGTTTGGTGAGGGGGTTGCATTGCTAGCACTAGATGGAGGGACTCCATCTTGCTCAGCTGTGGGTCAAGGGGGCCTGTTGGGAGTTTTAGTGCTCGCCCTCCAACCAGGTACACCCCTCCCTGTGAAGACGGCTACCTACCTGTAAGTTTGGTGAGGGGGGTTGCATTACTAGCACATGGTAGAGGGACTCCATCCTGCTCAACTGTGGGTCAAGGGGGCCTGTTGGGAGTTGTAGTGCTGGCCCCTCAACCAGGTACAACCCTCCCTGTGAAGATGGCTACCTACCTGTACGTTTGGTGAGGGGGGTTGCATTGCTAGCACATGGTAGAGGGACTCCATCTTGCTCAGCTGTGGGTCAAGGGGGCCTGTTGGGAGTTGTAGTGCTGGCCCCTGAACCAGGTATAACCCTCCCTGTGAAGATGGCTACCTACCTGTACGTTTGGTGAGGGGGGTTGCATTGCTAGCACATGGTAGAGGGACTCCATCTTGCTCAGCTGTGGGTCAGGGGGGCCTGTTGGGAGTTGTAGTACTGGCCGCTCAACCATGTACACCCCTCCCTGTGAAGATGGCTGTCTACCTGTAAGTTTGGTGAGGGGGGGTTGCATTGGTAGCACATGGTGGAGGGACTCCGTCTTGCTCAGCTGTGGGTCAAGGGGGCCTGTTGGGAGTTGTAGTGCTGGCCCCTCAACCAGGTACAACCCTCCCTGTGAAGATGGCTACCTACTTGTACGTTTGGTGAGGGGGGTTGCATTGATAGCACATGGTGGAAGGACTCCATCTTGCTCAGCTGTGGGTCAAGGGGGCCTGTTGGGAGTTGTAGTACTGGCCCCTCAACCTTGTACACCCCTCCCTGTGAAGATGGCTGCCTACCTGTAAGTTTGGTGAGGGGGGTTGCATTGCTAGCACATGGTAGAGGGACTCCATCTTGCTCAGCTGTGGGTCAAAGGGGCTTGTTGGGAGTTGTAGTGTTGGCCCCTGAACCAGGTACACTCCTCCCTGTGAAGATGGCTACCTACCTGTAAGTTTGGTGAGGGGTTGCATTGCTAGCACATGGTGGAGGGACTCCATCTTGCTCTGCTGTGGGTCAAGGGGGCCTGTTGGGAGTTGTAGTGCTGGCCCCTCAACCAGGTACACCCCTCCCTGTGAAGATGGCTACCTACCTGTAAGTTTGGTGAGGGGGTTGCATTGCTAGCACATGATGGAGGGACTCCATCTTGCTCAGCTGTGGGTCAAGGGGGCCTGTTGGGAGTTGTAATGCTCGCCCTCCAACCAGGTACACCCCTCCCTGTGAAGATGGCTACCTACCTGTAAGTTTGGTGAGGGGGGTTGCATTGGTAGCACATGGTGGAGGGACTCCATCTTGCTCAGCTGTGGGTCAAGGGGGCCTGTTGGGAGTTGTAGTGCTGGCCCCTCAATCAAGTACACCCCTCCATGTGAAGATGGCTACCTACCTGTAAGTTTGGTGAGGGGGGTTGCATTGCTAGCACATGGTGGAGGGACTCCATCTTGCTCAGCTGTGGGTCAAGGGGGCCTATTGGGAGTTGTAGTGCTGGCCCCTCAACCAGGTACACCCCTCCCTGTGAAGATGGCTACCTATCTGTAAGTTTGGTAAGGGGGGTTGCATTGCTAGGACATAGTGGAGGGACTCCATCTTGCTCAGCTGTGGGTCAAGGGGGCCTATTGGGAGTTGTAGTGCTGGCCCCTCAACCAGGTACACCCCTCCTTGTGAAGATGGCTACCTACCTGTAAGTTTGGTGAGGGGGGTTGCATTGCTAGCACATGGTGGAGGGACTGTTGAGAGTTCAGTGTTGGCTGCTTAGCCACATGTGACCTTGGATATTGTGGTTGCTAAGTTTGTGGGTGATCATGGTGCGTGCATTTTAGCCCTGACATTCACACATTTGGATGACTGTGTGCTCCACATGCATGGTGGCCTAGGTGGAGTATCTTAGCAGTTGTGCAAGGCAGTACTTGGCATTGTGATTGTGGTCATTAGGTTGTACTTACCAGCCTCCAATCCCTCAGCTATTCCTTCCAGGCTCTCCGGGTGCAGTATTGCAAGCACCTTCTCCTCCCATTCACTGTAGGGTATTGGCTGAATGGGAGGGCCAGCGCCAGTCCGCTCGGTCCGCTCGTGGTTCTTGGCTCTGATTGAATTCACCTTTGCCTTGAGGTCGTCGCACCGCCTCTGGATGTCTCTTTTGGTGCGTTTCAGAAAAGGGGGTGGTGATGAACAGAGTGTCTGAATTGAGCAGACCACTCTTACCCAGTCCAAAGATCAGGGCTTGATCCATCACCGTTATTTAGCTCACTGCACCATCCCAGCTCAGAACCTGGCTATATGCAAATCAGGCTGTCCCTGGCCCAGTGCATCATGGGAACAGGGCAGACTAAACTACCAAGCCAATTCTTCCCAGTATTAGAATTTGCTTGGTAGTTTGGTCTGCCCTGTTCCCATGATGCACTGGGTCGGGGTCAGACTAATTTGCATGTAGCCAAGTTCTGAGCTGGGATGGTGCAGTGAGCTAAAAAACGGGGATGGATCATGCCCTGATCTTTGGACTGGGTAAGAGTGGTCTGCTTAATTCAGACACTCTGTTCATCACCACCCCCTTTTCTAAATCTTTTGGTGCGTGGCACGGTCCCTGATGCATTCACTCTGGTGACTATCCTTTCCCACATTCTGGTTTTGTTTGCCAGTGTGGTCTGTTGTGCAAGGGTTCCAAATAGGTTGGGTTCTACACGTATAATCCCATCCACCATGACTTTCAGCTCACTCTCTGTGAATTTAGGCTGTTTCTTGTGGGCCATGGTGTGTGCTGTGCAGGGTGTTGGGGTGAAGGTGTGTGGTTTGTTGGGATTGTGTTGTGGTGGATGTTGAGGTGTGTGTGTTGATGTGCAGGTTGTAGTGTGGCTATTGGTTTATGTAGTGCTATGCTCTGCTGTGTTCCTCTTCCTCTCAGTTCTGCTGTAATGCAAAGGATTGTGGGGATGGGAGGGGCTCCTTTTATTTCCTTCTTTGTGGCTGTGTCCCAATGGTATCTTGCAGTCAGGTATGTTGTGGGTGTGGACCCTTGCCTGTAAGGTTTTCCACCATGGGGGTGTGTTTTTGATGTGGGTTATTGGTGGAGGGGTGTGTTCATGGTAGGTTTGGGTCCTGATTTGCTGGATTGCATGGTACCTTGATGCCGACATTTTTTTTGCAGTCCGACCGCCGCAGTGGATTAGCTTTGGCCCTTCTGCTGATACTTACATTTGTCGATGTTATTTTCCGCTACGGTCGTGGAGGGTGATTCTTTACGTTGCCCTGGCGGTGTTATCCTAATCGTGCAGCCGTGCTGTACTGTTGGCGGTTGGGCCTGTTGCCGTGGCAACTCCGTCCGCGGCGGTCGGTTTTTCTATGGTTCCGTCCACGGTCGCCGGTCTTTGGAAACATCCGTCCGCCGCGGTCAGGTTTTCTATGGTTCCGTCCGCGGTCGGCGGTCTTTGCAGATATCCATCCGCCGCAGTCGGGTTTTGCTGGAGGGGAATCCTAATAGCACCGCTGGTTTCCCCACGGTGCGGCCGGACGGTCTTTTCCCGCAAGACTGGCGGTCCGGACGCTTTCCGTCCGCCATCCTAATCAGCTCCTTAGTGTTTCCCAGATTCAAGGTCGACCACCTTAGCCGTTAGGCCAACTCCTCTCCCCAACACTGTTCCATACGTGAAATTTTCTTCAAAGTTTCATATGCACAATACAGGGTGTTTGCTCCCCAATGAAACACACTTACATTTTTTTTTTTTTTTTTTGTTCAAACCGTTTTTATTGTAAGTTACTGTCAGTACACCGCTTCTACGCCTACAACCCGGAGGCCGGCAGCAAATCAATAGTAGCTAGCATGAGGTATTGAACAGTGTGACACGGTTCGGTGGCGTTCAGCAAATGTCTGTTCGACAGTTTGTGTACCGTAGGCACGTTAGATCTGACATGACATCACAGTAGAACATTTTCTATTTTCTCTTACAGAACTATATCGAACCTCCCTATAACCATGTAACTATCACTGCATCACAACATTCTCACTCCTCCTGTGCATTTCGTACTTTGGCTTATAGCTCTGACACGGCCTTCCCTCGCACCCTCCACACCCATTAGCACTCTACATCGGACTCTGCAGGTGGATGCGTTCTCCCCTGTAAGTAGTCAATCAGGTACATCCAGTAGTCCTTGGGTCGAGAGCCCATTGGCAGTTCCTCCTCATAGGTATTCAATGTGTCCTTGCAATACGTTAGATCTGTTAACCAGTCCTTTAGCTTGGGGCATCGTCTGCTATCCCAATGGAGTGACACTCTACGCTTAGCCATTAACAATGCTATTACTCAGTACTTACGCTTGGTCGCACGTACATTTGGAACTAGGCCCAACAAGCACACCCTCACCGAACATTCTACTGGCGCGTTTAACATAATACCCAGTGCCTCTGTCACTTCCCTCCAATAATCGGCCACCGCAGGGCAGTCCCATGCTAAATGAATAAAATCAGCATCCTCTATTCTACATCTTTTACATCGTGAGTCTTCCCTCAGCCCACAGCGATGCAACCTACGTGGTGTGTGGTAAATTAGGTGCAGGTATTTATAGTGGATGATCCTCAGGTTTCCATTAAGGGTTAGCATATCAGTAAGCATGCACGCCCCCGCCCACTCTTCAACGGAAAGCGGTTCAACCATGACCTCATTCCATTTGAGTCGCATGTGGTCGGTGCTATTTGCGATATCTTCCTGCAGCCTGGCGTACAACCTAGAGACTATATGGACTGCTGTGGGTGTCGTTAGTAGATATTGTAGTGAGATTAGTTTTTTACATTCGTCAGGGTACTCAGTGTACAGTTCCCTCATTGCCCTCTGTAGTCGGTAATAGGTGAAGGTGAATAGTACCGTCTGATTGCTAATACAGGTCAACGTTTGTAGTTTTTTGAACTGCCCATCCTCATATAGATCCCCCATTTTATCTATACCCGCCTGCTGTAACAGTGTCATGCCCACTGCTTCTTGTGTAACTGAGAGATCAGGGTGGTGAGCTAGGGGCAAGTCCGGCGCATACAATGGGAGTTTGTTCGCCTTTTTTCCCATCAGGTGCCATGCTGCGTTAGTGGTGTCAATTGTGTTGATGTCGTTCGCGTGTAATGGAGGTCGTTTATGCGGCAATATGGATACTAATGGAATGGGGTGTGCATCCCCTGCTTCTATCGCTACGTGTGACATGAACGGGATCTCATGGTACCAGAAGAACGCGAATTGCGATTGTGCGCACAGGTAATATAGATAGAGGTCGGGCACCTTGAAACCACCCTGCGCATATGGTAGTGTTAGTGTTCGAAGTTGTATCCTAGCCTGCTTCCCTGCCCAAATAAGATTGAGCACCAATTTATTTATATTACGGAAAACTTCCGCTGGCGGTTTGATGGGAATGTTGTTAAATAAGTAGAGGAATTTAGGTAGCAGCACCATTTTCACTATAGCAATCCTGTCCGCCAGCAAAAGTGGCAGTTTGTTCCATCTGTTTATTTTCCTCCCAATTCCGATATCACTCTCCCATAATTTGTACGAATGACCAGTTCAGGGTCACGATGGTACCAGATTCCCAGATATCTCATGGGCTCATCTTGCCAGTCTAATGGGTAGTCTAATGTAAATGGGACGGTGCTGTCTGTTAACGCCAGTACCTGAGACTTGGCCCAGTTAATTTGCAGGCCCAAGTGCTGACCAAATTTAATGTATTCTCTCAGTAGAGGGTTGAGGTTTTGGGCGGGGTCTTTTACGTATAGCACCATATCATCCGCATAAAGCGAAATGTGTAGGGGTCTCGTTGGAAATTGCAGGGCCGAGTAATGATGATGTTGCCTGATTTTACATGCTAATGGCTCCAGCACCAGCGCAAATAGCAGAGGGGACAGGGGGCACCCCTGTCTAGTCCCTCTGCCTATCTCTATGGGGTCTGATATATAGCCGTTTACCCTTATCCTGGCGGACAGGCCTGCATAGAGCAGAGAGATCCATTGCGTAAACATCATAGGAAAGCCCATGCGTCTCAGAACTGCGTGTAAATATTCCCATTCAATTGTGTCGAAAGCTTTTTCAGCGTCCAGTAAGATCGCCGCGGCTTTGGTTCCCGGTGTTAAATAATGTGAGAGTCCAAACAACGTTCTAGTATTGTGTGTTGTTGACCTTTCCGGTATGAAACCTGACTGGTCAGGTCTAATCAGTGCTGGCATCAGTGGTTTAAGCTGTGCGGCTAGCAGACAGGCAAGTATTTTAACGTCTACGTTAATGAGCGATAAGGGCCTATAGGAGTCACATAAGTCTGGGTCTTTACCGGGTTTGAGTAGTGCTATAAGCATCGCTTCTCGCAGGGTCGCCGGGAGGATTTGTTTCTCATGTGCCTCCCAATACATTTCCACCAAGTGTGGGGCCAACTGGTCCACAAATGCTTTGTAGAATTCCCCAGTAAAGCCATCTGGCCCTGGTGCTTTGTTATTTGGGAGAGTTTTAATGATCTCAGTCACTTCCTCAACCGTGATCGGTTTGGACAAGTATGTTCTATGCCCATCCAACAGCCATGCTAGTTCGACATCTGCCATATAGTCTAGAATTGCGTCTTGTGTCTTGCAGATGTTTGAGTCATACAGGCGGCCATACGTTTTCCGGAATTCATCCAGTATCCCCCTCATGTCATATCTATTAGTACCTGTATCGTCACGTATCGTGTGAATGTATTGCGGAGTGTGGCCTGTACATATTTTTTGAGCTAATGCCCTTCCGGTCCTCCCCCTTCACCATATGCTCTTGCTACCCCTCGTTTTGATATGTAATTGAGTTCCGCGGTGGCGTATTCCTGATGTTCAATCAAGATCCGCTTGATGTCCCCTAGTGTGGTGGCGTCCCGAGTGCGTTCGTATCGAAGCTCGAATTCGCTCAATTTTGTCTCTCTAACTCGTATTTGTTGCCTGATGTCTTTCAGTATCCCCGCTGTAGTACTAATACATTTCCCCCTAATCGTAGCTTTAAACGCTTCCCACAATATTCCTTTCTCATCAGTCGTTGGAGTGTTGAAATCAAAGTTTTCGGCTATGGCCTTGTGCATGGTTTCCGCAAACACAGTGTCACGTAGCGCTGTCGCATTAAATCACCAGGCGAAGGGTGGTGGCGTGTAATGGGGTAGCTGTAATGCCAATAATACTGGGTTGTGGTCTGAGAGAGTGCTTGGCAAATGCTTGATGTCTGCTGTCCACAGAGACACAGCCCCCAATCCCAACCAGTAATCAAGTCTTGACCAACTATTATGCACTGCCGATACATGGGTAGCTACTGCACTTCCCGGATTACGAGTTCTCCAAATATCATGGAGTTGTAACTCTTCAATAGCATCTAGTAATTCCGCGCGCGCCTGTTTGTGTGTTTCTGCAGTGTGCGGGGATCTGTCCATCCCATCGTGTAAAGCTATATTAAAATCACCACCCCACACCAGATGTGGAATATGTAGATCTGAAATAGTGTGCCATAGTTTAGTAAAAAAAACTGGGGTCATCCGTGTTAGGTCCATAAGTGTTAATTAAAGCTATAGACTGATGCCTTATTTGACCAATCACTATGACCCGGAAATTAAGCCCCTTCCGCACAAATATGCTGACACCCCTGGCATATGACGAATAATTGGAGCTATGGGTAGATTCCGCCCATCTACTCCCTATGGTCGCTGAGGTGTGTGCTGCGATGTGCGTTTCTTGGAGGAAAGCAATATCTATTTTTTGTCTAGTAAGGTAAGCAAAGATTAGACGTATTTTCTTGGGGTGATTCATTCCCCTGACATTCCAAGTGAGAAGATTTAGGTTAGCGTCTCTTATGGTCTCAGTGTGTGTCTCGGTGCCATCTCAATCTCACGGTGTTAAGTCTGACGCGTGGTGCGTATGTCGGCCTCATGCCAGTGCCCTGTGTAGCCATTATCACGTTCAGATATTGCAGTTCGGAGTTTGCAATGTTTCTCAGATACAGTGAATTGTAACGAACTTCCCCAACATTTACTCTGCTCCCCCCACCCACTTCAGCAACCCAAACCTGCCAAAGCCAATACCCCAAACCGGTTATACTATAAAACCAACATGTATCGGGGGACACCCAGGTTGGGGGTCCGCCAGGTTCACACATCTCCATCCACATTGTGGATGTGGACGGGTAGACTGCCACATCACATTAAGCAAATTTTCAGTGTGTCAATAAACCATGTCTAATGCAAATACTTTCGCCATGGGGTGTCATGGACAGAGGACCCAGCCCCTTCCTCCAGAATCTTCCCTGCCCTCTCGCCCATATTGCAATCATACATCTCGTCGTGGAGCAGCCTGGCCGCTACAGGAGGGCATCATATAGTTATCATGTTACCCTCTGTTTGTGCCTCTACAGTCGTAACCAGGTATATGCCCCTTAACAAAGCACAGTGTGTGTGAAACAGAGCCACTAGGGGCTATCTGACCACCAATGTTCACAACCAGTCACATGGACCTTCCAGTTCAGGTCAGAATGTTCACTCTGGAACGTCTATGCAAACGCTGTGGGTACAGCTGGGGATAGGGGAACCCCATCCCATCTGACTAACCCCGGCTTACCTCCAGAGCTCGAGCGTGGCAGTCACACCAAATATTCTGTTCTGTAGGGTCCACTTAGTTGAAGATGATATGTTGTGTGGCCCTTTAGGTGAGCAGAAGTAAGTCACTACATCTGCGGGTCCGCTCAGCGCTCTTCTTCATGCTGTCCGTCGCGTTCTGGTGTTTTTTTCCGCTTGACCAGCTTCTTGATGAATTCGTGAGCCGCCTGTGGTGTCGCCAAGATCGTCGATCTCCCATTCTGATTTACCTTGAGTTTTGCAGGGTAGAGCATTGAGTATTCCACGCCCAGATCTCTGAGCTTCTGTTTTGCTGACTGGAACTCCTTGCGGGCCAACTGTACAGCCATGGTGTGATCTGGATAAAAGGCGTGTTTGTTCCCTTGGTGGGTGATGTCTCCCTTTTCCCGCGCTCTCCGCAGGACCATGTCCCTATCCCTGTAATTCAGTAGTCGCGCTATTATGATGCGCGGAGGTGTCCCTGGTTTCGGGGGAGGTGCTAAGGAGCGATGTGCCCGTTCTACCAAGAACACCGTGGAAAAGGCTTCCTCCCCAAAGAGCTCTTTAAGCAGTTGTTCCACATACAGTTCCATCTTTCCTGTGTTGGTCGTCTCCGGAAGTCCCGCTATGCGAATATTGTTGCGGCTGGACCTCGATTCCAAATCCTCCGTCTTGTTGCGCAGCATTTCCATTGCTTTTTCCATGGCAGCACAGGCCTTGGCGTTGGTATTAGAAACATCTTCTACTGCCGATATCCTCGTTTACGCCTCTACTAACTGCTCTCCGTGCTTGTCCATTTTCGCGGCCATGTTGTCAACTCTCGGCGTGAGAGTATCCAGTTTGCCGTTCATTTCTTGTAGGCTGCCCTGTATGGCCCTCAAGACTCCATCCATGCCAGTGTTCTCAAGTGTCTCTTGGTCAGCGTCTGTTTCCGATCCTCCCGCCACTCCTTTGGTTTGCTTCTTCGTTTCGAACTGCAGCTTCGTTTGTTGTTTTTCTGGTTTGCCCATTACGCAAGTTGCACCAGGCGATCCGCGACTGGCACGCAGTTGGGTTTGGGCGGAGTGGGTCTTTCGCGTTACCGTTGTCATTCGCCGGCTGTGGAACTCTCAAGTACCGAGGATGCGCCCGTTCCAGTCCCAGCACCAGGGGTCGTATGGAAACTGGGCAGTCCGTCCCCTAGAGTATTGCAGTGCACTGTTTTTGGCAGGTTACAGAGGCATTATGCCAACTTCCGCGCCTGCCGTAGTGCCTTCAGCCGTGCTCCCACAATAGGCGCGCTCTTGTGGACCAGCACACGTGGGCAGAGTGTTTGTCGTGTATACCGAACCCCTGTTGGGCGGTGTGCGCGGCCCGCTGGACGTGAGTTAGTCGCGACAGCAGCAGCGGTGTCCCTCCTATGCCAGTGTACAATCCCACAACGTCACCACGTCTAGGGGGGGATTACCAACGGTATTGCTGTCTCCGATCTCACCCGTTTACTGTTTAACGCCACCACAATGACATTGCACTTGTACTTCCCTATGTGCTGTCTGTCCTCGCACCGCGCCCCACAAGAACGATGCACCTCACAGCGATCTTCGTGTCCCCGGCAAGCGAGCCCGGACAAGCCGCCTCTGCACGCCGCTGCACCTTGTGGGCGAGAGCGCGATTGATAGTTTCAGATGCCTCAATGAGGGATTAGATAGTAATGCAGGGCTTGCTAGCAGCCGCCGATTTCCGCTGTCGTGAATGTGACACAAAAGATCTACCTAGGCATTCTCTGCACATGATAACGGAGCTCTTCACTGTCATGTGGTTCACGCTGGCCGCCATCTTGCGCTCCGTGAAACGCACATCATAATTTTACTCACGGTCCGTTGTTCTGTAGGGCCGCACACCTTGGCTCCGCATCGTAACATTGCAGAACTCTCCACTTGTTCTCCTAGATGATTAGGTAGACGCATATATCTTTCAAGGGACGTTCGCCCGGTCAGTCACTTTACAGCACCATCGCCGCCATTTTGGGAGGACGTTCGAGGTCCGATCTGTCCATCTCCGTTTTATCTCATGCAGGCATTTCCTGACCTTGGAAACACCCGTCCGGGGGCCCACACATGTTCCGATGGCTCATGCAGCAAACTCTGTCCGTTACGAGGACATTGGCACTCCGCTATCAGGCTCGGCAGTCTCCCGTCCGGCGGAGCTGTCTCAGGAGCCAGCCATCCCGCAGTGCGCCCTCTAGCGCCCCCCAAATACACTTACATTTGATGGAACTAAAGCATTTTTTTCCATTTATTGATATGCTGTAACATACTTGCTATTATATGTGGCTCCACTGTCCAAAACAAATGGAACTTTTGTTTTCCAATCATAAGATCAACCAATGCTGTTTTCTTTAGACCCTCTCTTTGTACTAGATATCTCTGTCTGAGGTTTGTATCTAGTTCCGTCTCTAGCATTGTTTATAAATCTTCTGATGTTTCAATATCCTGTGAAAAAATCTGTTCCTGGTCTATACTTTCAATTTGTTGGACATGACTAGTGTTTCCTTTAAATGGTTTCTTCTTTGATTTGTTATTTTTTCTCTTTTCAATTACATATTTAAATCTGCACTCCCTTGCATAATGATTTAACTTTGCAAATTCATTGCATTGTTGACCTATTTCCGTACAAGTACCTGTATGTTGGAATGACATTCCACTTCTATAACGTCCTCTTTTCCATTTGTGAAACAACATCTTTTTTATCTTTACTTACTCATTTAATCATCTTTCTAACTTGCTCAATTGTTTTCATTCTTCCTTGTTTGAAGCAGTTTCTTTGCTTGAGATTCAGTTCTAGCCATTTTTAAAATTGTTTGTAAATCACAAGTTTATCCTTATATGATTTATAGTCTTATAGCTTCTTCGTTATTGAATCTTTTTATTCAAAGAACATGATTAATTTCCTTAGTCTTGTTACATACTCCTCCATTGACTCATCTCCCTCTTGGCAAGTAATATTAAAATTTTATTTTTCAAAATCCAAATACCTTTGCGGATCGAATCTCTCATTTAGACATTTGATCAATCCTTGATATTTGGATCTCTCTAGTTCTGGAAATATGGCAATAAATTCTTTTACTTTACCCCTACCAAATTCAGAGTCTGAATTTCATTTCCAGTCACCTTTAATTTTTTTTAATTTTTCCCATCTTTGTGCTATATTTTGTTGGTCAATTATATCTAATGGTAAAGTCCTCTGAAAAATCGAACTTCTTGTATACAAATTTCGTCTATGTTAGTTATTGTGCCACTTCTACTTTTACTTTCAAAATCTTACTTTTTCTGTGTATTTTATATTGATTCCACTTTTTTTGTGCAATTTGTAACATACATTTCTGATTGCCTGACCTTGAAAAGGCATTTCCTTATTGATTTTTATGTAAAATGCCTGACTTCAAGATGGCTGCCGAGTGTTCATGGGAATCTCGCGGTTTGACTGGTGCTCCCTGTTGAACTGAATTGAGATGCCCGATTTCAATATGGCCGGTGAGAGCTTGCAGTGATCTTGCGTTATTCCTGCAACCAATTCCGTGATTGCAAACTGTTTGGGAAATATCGGCGTTTTTGAGGAGGAAGAAAAAACGCTTTACACTGCCGCCTTAAAGTAATACATTGTGCTTTCTCAGTATTTATACATAGCCCAGTTACGTATATATGCACTTGGGCAGGGTACACACCGGGCCAAAAGCCCAGAAAAAAATGAAAATGTAACTGCTCTCAGCTGTATTATTTTAGCGTGGCTAGCAATTCGTGCTTCCTTTCAAACTTAAAAGTGTGAGATGGCACACTTTTGTGAATCCGTTTGTCACAACGAAAGTCATCAGTTTCCTGTTATAATGTTATCGGATCACATCCAAGTGTTGCCAAATGTAATAAATGAGACCATCTTGTGAAAGATGCCTGTTTTTATTTCTCTAGTTAGTAAGAAACAACGGTCCTTGACCAGGAAGAATTAGCAATTTATAATAATTATAGGCCACAATAAGCACTATAATGAACAGGAAGTCCATCCGGACTTCAAAATTTATTCAATACTTAAATAGAACAAATAAACCAGAACAACAAATAAAGCAGTGGGACACAGTCCTGTATCCACAGTACTAGACATACAATACACAGTACACAAAACTAGGGATTTTCAGGCATATAAAAGGAACAGGAGCAAAAAAAGTAATCTTACAATCTGTTTGCTTCACATATGTGGGAAACACATGAATTTTTGACACATAATCGTGAACTAGTGCTTAAACCACATATTATGCCGACGGCATTTCGATCCAGTTATAAATAATGGATCATCATCAGGACATTCAGTGTCTGCCTGAGTTTAAAAGCCTATTTTGACAGGAGGAAAGGGAACATATAAAATACAATTAGACAACTGTGTAACTCATAGAATAATTTAGCGCGAAAACATACCATGCTCAGAGGTGCAATTGGGCATACATCTGAGAAGGTGTCAGGCATCCAGTGCCAGGCAATCACTGCGTTTTTAATCTGTGAGCAATTCATGCCTTGTCGGTGATGCTCAGAAGTGCAGTCGGGCATACATGTGAGAAGGTGTTAGGCATCCAGTGCCAGGCAGTCACGGCATTTGTTAAAAAACGGTAAGCAATTCGTGCCATGTCGGTGATGCTGATCTGTATAGCATCCGGGTGATTGTGCTTGGCTGTGCCTAATTCATGCCATGAAGTTCCAAGGGTGTGACAGGTGGTAGTGCAAGGTAATACGAGGTGAGGGTGAACGATTGGCAGCATTCATGCTAATTGGAGCAGTAGCGACAATAGAAAGGCCCATCGGCGGCTTATTTACCTAGAACCGGTGGAAGGGGCTAAAAAGTTCCCAAGGACGAGCGACCTGTCAGATGGTGGGGTCTTGGTGCGGCTTGCGCTGCAGTGGGGCGTAAGAAGCCTGTGGGGTTTAGGACACAGTGAATTTAGGAATTGTTGGAGAGAGCCTAGGGCGAATTATTAAAGGGAGGAGAAGCTTACCCTGCCCGACAGTAGTCAGCCTCAACGCGAGTGGCGATTCACACGGACTGATGGTGGGGAGAGGATAGAGGGACCAGTGCGGGCCTAAAGAGAATAGGTCTAGAGTTAATTAGGGATCCCAACCACGGTTGGGGCTGAGATACCTGATTGTTTAAGGGGCTTACCTCGCGACTTGGATACCTAGGAGGGCGCGAGGGTGGAGAGAAGTTTTGCTACAGATGGCTCATGGGTGGCGTATCAATCTTGGCAAGGTTCCTTGCGCAGGTCGATGTCTATAGCCAGAAATAGAAATTGGATTAGAATTTGCCCACGCTAGGATAGGGGGGAAGTAACAGCGTTGTAAGCCTAGCCAGGAGTAGTGTCTCACCTGAGAAGCCGCCAATAAAATTCCTGGCTGGGATAACTTAGAAGCGCGATGGCTTGCATTATATTGCTGGTGTAGCTTAGGTCGTGAGTATATCTTCCGTGATAGGGGAACGTCAGAAGAGCTGGGGAAATGGGGAACCTACAATCAAAAGGGAAAGCGCATAAGCCAATTGTGCGCTAAGGGACGAGATTAGGACCTGAGAGGGGCCGAGGCTTACCTATTAAGCTTGTACATGGAGCACGATGGCCCGTTGGGACGCTCCTAGGGGGAAAAAGGGGGATATTAATTAACACCATAAAGGCCTCAAGGAACGATCTAGCCCTAGATAACAAGGGGGTTGTCTTACCTTAGGTTCACAGTGGAACCGGTGAGCAAGTCTACTCGGTGCCGGATCGCGCCGTAGAACGCCAGAATAAGGGCGTGCTCAGTTAGATAGTGGCGTCGGCCATTTTGAAAGGGAATTTGGTGCAGTTGGCGGCCATGTTGGTGGGGCCAGGCAACATACGGTGGCAGACATCTTGGAATGGTGTGCAATGATAGTGATTGGGTGCACAGAGAGGGAACTGGCAAGGTGAATTAGGCGATCTCTGGGCATCATGCAAGTGATTTGATTAAACAACATACAAACAACAGAATTAAAAGAGCATTCATAGTACATTTTGAAGGATTAACCTTATCACAGAGGGAATGTCCAGTCCCAATTCAAAGAACCGAAAAACGAATTTCACAAAAGTGAGGTCCAATCCTCATTGCGATTGAGGCCAGTTCGTATACTATCCAAGAGCAGGATCATTTTAAGTTCTTCTCTGTTAAGCAAGAGTCCAATGTCACCTCCACGCGGCGGCAGCTTTACTGACTTGAGGACTGTCCATCGCAAATCATTGTCAGTGTGTCCTTTGTTGGTGAAATGATCCACCAATGGAGCGTTGGGTGTTTTACAGCGAATGCGGCTGCGATGTTGGCAAATCCTTGTCTTGATCTTTTGCTTTGTTTGCCCCACATATATCATTTTGCAAGGGCAATGGATAAGGTAAATCACATCACTGCTGTTACAGTTTGTAAAACTTTTGCATTGAATAGTCACTTTATTAAATTCAAATGATTTGCCTTCGATAGTGAACTCACATACATTGCATGAACCGCATTTAGCATGTCCCACTAGTGGTGTTTGGGTCCAAAGGGAGTCTATTGTGCTCAAAATAGGAGGATTGGGTAAAGCAGCTTGGACTAGATGGTCTTTAAGGTTGGAGCTCTTTTTGAAGGCGAACAACGGTCGGTCAAAGTGTAAGCTCCCTGCACTCAAAGTTGGCCAGTGCTTAAGTATACTTTTTTTCAACTCATTGGACACAGGTGAAAAGGTGGTGACGCAGGCAAGTCTAGCGTTAGGCTCTTTTAACTTGGGACAGAGAAGTACCTCCCTAGGACAATACCATGCTCGTTTGACAGCTGTTCTGATTAAGCTTTTGGGGTAGCCCCTGTGTGTCAGTTTATCTGATAGTACTCCCGCTTCTTTGAAGTAGTCCTCCTTTGCAAAACAGTTGCGTCTAATGCGGAGGAACTGGAGGAAAAGAATCCCTCAAGGCCCTGGGATGGTTACTGTTATAAGATAGCAGTGTATTCCTTTCTGTTGGTTTGCGATGCAATCTTGTGTGTAAATAACCATCAAGGTGGTATATGTTTAGGTCCAGAAAGGGAATTGATTTGGTGTCAATTGAGCTGGTAAAAGTGAGCCCACAACAATTGTTATTCAACCAATGAATAAATAGATTCAGATTCCCCATATCACTGTTCCAAATCAAAAAAATATCATCAATGTAACGTTTCCAAATGGAAATACATGATGAAAAAGGGTTGGAAGACGTAAGAATGGAATTGGTCTCTATTTGGTCCATAAACAATATGGCCAAGTTTGGGGCAAAAACAGCCCCCATGGAGGTACCTTTGACCTGTTGGAAGTACTGTTGTTCAAAAGAAAAGAAGTTTTTGGTTAAGCAAATTTCCAAGAGTTGGAGTATGAAAACTGTAGGGACATGATGGGGTCTAGGCCGGGTGTCAAGTATGTCTCGTATGACCAGAAGAGCAGCAGTTTGGGGAATATTTGTGTACAAGGACTCAACGTCCATTGTACACAAAAGCTGGCCGCCTACAATAAAGGGTGTATCCTCAATATAGTTGACCATCGCCATGCTGTCCCTGACATAGCATTGAGTTTCAGGTACAAACTCTTCAATAAAAAAGTTGACATATTTGCCAAGGGGCTCAAGAATTGAGCCGCAACCCGACACAATAGGACGTCCTGGCGGGGCAGTGATGCTCTTATGTATCTTGGGGAGGGTGTAGATTACGGGCATACGCGGGGATTTGATGTTAAGAAATTGATGCTCTTTCTGATTGATAATCCCTGCTTCTAAAGCCTCTGTGGTGACTTTCGAAATAAGAGTCTGTAGTTCCTTAGTTGGGTTGGTCGGGAGTCTCATGTAGTGGTCAGAATTAGATAGTTGTCTCAGAATATCTGCTGTGTATGCATCTCTATTTTGAAGGACGATTCCCCCACCTTTATCTGCACTCTTGATTATAAGTGTGTCTAGATTTTTGAGAGAATCAATGGCCTTCTTTTCGGCTAAGGGTAAATTATAAGGAATACATTTTTTTCTTTCCTTAAGAGTGTTTAGATCTTTTGTAACCATTTTTTCAAAGGTAATGACCTCCGAAGGCACCATACCTGCCGTGGGGAGGACGTGACCATAGTTTTCGGGATCAATTGAAAAAAGGCATCCAGGCGGACCTTCCGGAAGAATCTGAGAAGTTCAGTTTGGAGCTCTAAAAAGTCAGTGCGTATTGTAGGCACGAATGAGAGCCCTTTGCTTAAGAGTGAAGATTCAACATTCGAGAGGATATGCGTAGACAAGTTAAAAATGGGGATGGTATGAGATTCCATCATGGAGGAAGTTACCACTTGTAAAATTTCTGTCTCGTTTGGCGCTCCCCCGGAGGGTTGTGCCAGCGAGGAACTCTCTTGGCTCTGCCTCTGGTTGGTGTATTGGATTGGCCTCTGTCTAAAAAATTATTCCTGTTGGGAGCAGGGTTTCTATTAGAAGGACCGGAATTATCACTGGAATCAGAGTTCTCAGATTGGTCTGCTGAAGAATCAGAGAACCCGACCAACGTGCAGCGTTGATTGAACCGACCCCAAGGTCTTGAGTTGCGAGGGTTGGAGTAAGACTGATTTGTATAAAAATCTTTCTGGAGATATGGGTATGCTGACTCAATATGAAAGGATTTAATGTCTTTTTTCACCTTATTAGTTTTTTTATTTTGTTCAATTCGTTGGAACTCGTCAACAGTTTTTGAAACTTGGTCTAGAAGTTTTTTAGAGTCAGGGACTAGACTATCATCTTTGATCTTTTTTTCAATTTCTTCAATTTCAACTAGTAAACTACCGAGCGTATCAGTGGCTATCTCAATCCCCAAGACGAGCCAGTGTCTCGAGCAAGTTGTGCCAATGTGACTGAAGTTTGTAATGTACTTAGGATTATCAGTAAAAATACCTGGAATATTCCTTACTATCAGCCCTAATGGGATGATTTCTGCTTTTAAATATTGCCTTAACATAAGAGTCATTAGTTCTAGGCGTACATATTATTTCTTTAGTTTCTCTAGTTGCTCGGGCAAGGCAGATGGTGTAGTGGAGGGGGTACTGTCGGTGATATCAGAGAATAGGGAAGGACCTTCACAGATCTTCTGGATATATTCTAATGAGTACACAGGTGGAGGAGCAGACATATTATGTACAGTACATTTTATATTGATTCCACTTTTTTTGTGCAATTTGTAATATACATTTCTGATTGCCTGACCTTGAAAAGGCATTTCCTTATTGATTTTTATGTAAAATGCCTGACTTCAAGATGGCTGCCGAGTGTTCATGGGAATCTCACGGTTTGACTGGTGCTCCCTGTTGAACTGAATTGAGATGCCCGATTTCAATATGGCCGGTGAGAGCTTGCAGTGATCTTGCGTTATTCCTGCAACCAATTCCGTGATTGCAAACTGTTTAGGAAATATCGGCGTTTTTGAGGAGGAAGACAAAACGCTTTACACTGCCTCCTTAAAGTAATACATTGTGCTTTCTCAGTATTTATACATAGCCCAGTTACGTATATATGCACTTGGGCAGGGTACACACCGGGCCAAAAGCCCAGAAAAAAATGAAAATGTAACTGCTCTCAGCTGTATTATTTTAGCGTGGCTAGCAATTCGTGCTTCCTTCCAAACTTAAAAGTGTGAGATGGCACACTTTTGTGAATCCGTTTGTCACAACGAAAGTCATCAGTTTCCTGTTATAATGTTATCGGATCACATCCAAGTGTTGCCAAATGTAATAAATGAGACCATCTTGTGAAAGATGCCTGTTTTTATTTCTCAGCAGCATGTACATAGATGTTACTTCATCCAGCTACCTAACTGATCTGCTATACTTAACTTTTGAACCATAACAATGCTATTGTAGATTCTATGTTCTGCCTCCAACTACTGATGTCACATACATAATACATCATCACAAACTCCTATATTGTGTCCTGTAAGTATCCACTCCACTGTCAGTGTTCACCTTTTCCATCAATGTGCACCTCCCCATCACTACCAGGACTACCTGTCAGTGTCATCTCTCATGTCACAGCTCCTCTATTCTGCCATTGCTCCTTTCTGTACAGTGTCCACTTCTCCCATAAACATCCATCTTGTCAATGTCCATCTTTCCTGTCATTGAACACAATCTCCACAACTCACTGCCTTCACCATCATGGCCTACCGCTCCCATCAATGTCCACCTCTTATTAGTCAGATGCCCCCCTCCCCGGGTTTTCAGGTTTTTAATCTAAATTAGCCCAGACTAATCAAAGAAAGTACAGCAAAAAAAGAACATTTCTCCACATTTTCCCCGTCTACCTCTAAGGACTTGACTTCACAACATAATGTATGTGCTACTAATGTAGCCATGTGTAGGCAACAAAGCAGTCTTTTTTTACATGCCAAATTCAGTGTGTTTTGCTGCCTGGTTTCTAAATACAGTCTTAGTTTGCTGTGCTGCATTTGGCTGGCCTGACAGGCCTTCACCATCCCCTCCCTCCACCGGGTAAGTGGGAAGAGAGTAAGGATGGAAGGTCTGTCTCTTTTTCCTTATTCATACAGCTTATCTCGGAGACTGCGTAGATAAGCTTCAAAGATGAAACTCAAGCCCAATTGGTGTGTCTTTTTCCCATATTAATTGTAGAGATAATGCCCTTTATTGCTGATGGATGTTAGAATTTTATGGAGCTTGTTTTCCAAAAAAATCTTACAACTGGGCCCTCTTATTGCAAATACAGAATACAGGTTCAGTGAGAACTTGTGAGTATTACTTTTACTGACAAAGCAAATGCAGTTTGGCACCATTGTTTTGCAAATGCATTGGAACTTTAAGTGAAACTTTGTGCACTGCTGCTGTATAAATGTATTAAAGGCACAAATCTCCAAAATATTTTAAACAGACACATGCTATGTCAGTGCTGTAAATATGATGACACTGACCTACCTTGAGTGAATACATTGAAACCTTTGTGTACATCAGTAAATATGAATACCTTGCCACCTGGAGTAGTGGGGATTAACCCCAGTTTCGGTGATGTAGGTATGCACAAGTTTGTTATGAGCCCCAATGTTTCCCAATATAGGCCTAGGTAGCTGCATGACCTTTTGCCTACATTTGCCCTACCTTGCTCTACATAATGGCTCTGGCGCTGACCTTTAACCTCGTTAGTTGCTGAATATTATGTTGTGTGGTTTTCTTCGAAAACTAGCCTCATTTATTATACATAAGGATTATTAGTATCACAGCAGGATTACCATCTTCCGTATACATACTCTGTACAAAAGTCACCGCTATTGTCATCCATGGACGACATGCCCATAGTACCATGACACATCTAGGTAGAACCCCTGAGGGTACCTTTCAGGTATATACGTACCACATCTTCTCTGGGCAAACTAGAGAGAAGCTTTCATGCTGACACAAGACGCTGAAGTCCCTGCACGCAGACACTCCAGCACGCAGTGGTCTGACATTCCTCATGGGGTGTCCAACTCAAGACCAAGATGGGGTCCTTCGTTCTTTCCCATCAGGTAATGGAGTTGGCTCTTTCCTAGGGGGATTCCTGGCTTCACACCTACATACATGCTTGGTACACTTGGTTACACTTAGTTAGGGTTTGCATCTTAGGAGTACTCATGATTACTTCCATGTATCTATATGCCTGCATATTTTCATTGTTTTACCACCATAGTAGAATTCTAAATTACTCTGTTGGTGCATTGTAACTCTTAGTTGATATTGTGCATTATAACATCATATAAAGCACTGGCATTTGTATTGATTTTAGCCCTGAGGAAATCCTAGGGGTACACCCCAGCCAAATGACTAAACATGTCAAGATCACTTGGTATTGAGTAAGTGATTGAGCTATATTTAAAAAGAAGAAAATGCTGTAAAAATATATATTTAATTCACAAAAATGTCTGCAAAAATGTTGCTACAATTACAATTCTATGCTGCAAAATTTCCATTTTGATGCTGCAAAATATCTATTTGATGCCACAATATCTTTGGGGGCTGATTAGTGTCCACAATTGTCATCACTGTCCACTCCCACCATCACAGCCAACTTCCTCCATCACTGCCCATGCCTCTTGTTAATGTCCGCCTCTTCTGCCATACACTCCTACACTACTAGCTGTTCCTGTCAAAGCTTGCTACTCCTCGTATGCCTTCTGTCAATTCTAAGCCCTCTCCCCCATAATGTCAACTACCCTCAGTATCACTCACTGTATGTCAATCCTACCTCTTCAGTTTCTCCTGTCACGGCCCACCTCCCCACTAATGCTCCTTTCACCTGATGATGCTCTACTCCCATTGATTCCCACCACTTCTGTCACTATTTTCTCAATCCCTACATCTAGTGCCTGAAAGGATGATAATGTTGGAGCTTAGGTTGCATATCATGTGATTGGCCCTTTGTTAGCACTATCAATCTTTTTTTTTCTTTAAATGAAGTCTCTGTGTCTTAATTGTAAATAAAAGATGTGCACGACCAAAAAGCTGAATATTGATTGGCTACCAGCCAGTCGCTATCAACCATGGACATTCATAGTTATTACCTAAGACAAGCATCATTATAGCATTAACCCAGATATCACTACGCCATCTTCCCATAACAACTGCCTGTGAACATTACAGAACTCAAATAAAGAACTACAATGTTCACCAAGCTCACAGAATGTGCTTTCTCTGGTAAACATGCAGTTTTAGAATCATTTGTTTTCCTTGCAGATAGCAGACTATGTAAATGTAACTGGTTCTCACTGTTGCTGCTTCAAGTACCTGAAATGAGACTCTCCGAAAATATTAATTTTTCATTTGTTAGCAATTACGTTTTTTCACTTTGTTTTAAACTAGCAGCCTCAATGTTCAGCCTGATTTTCAATATTGCTTTATTTTAAAATATAATTAATTAATTAGCTTTGAATGTAGTTGTTTGCAATTTATGGAGAACAACTTTTTTATAGAAACTTAATATGTATTTTTATTAGTGTTTCCTCTTTTCCTTATATATAAATCAAATTAAAAATGATTTTAAAGGCTGGGCACATCAAAGGTGGAACATACTACTACTGACAAAAGGAAGTGATGAAAAGGTAGGTAAAATTAAATGTCCAAAGAGCCAATCATTCGGCAGGTCTCACTACCAATAGGCATAAAAATCTATGTTTTTAAAATATGAGCCCTGTATTAAAATGGATTCCTGCAGCTCTTTGGAAGGAAGATAAAAAAAATGTGTATGGCAAGAATTTGCACCAGAAATTTGCTTTCCAGAGCACTAATCATAATTTCTATGAAAAAATTAAAACCCTAATTTTTTTTAATTCACTACAGTTTCCTTCAAAAGAAATTCAGTTCTATAGCCAGTGACGGCTGGCAGGGGATGGGGTGGTGAGGCAGAGGACAGGGGACAGGAGGGTAGCGGGGAGACACACAAAATAAAAATTCCTCTTACCTTTTGCTGCCGCCACGCCAGTAGTCTCTCCCCTTTGGTCCCTTCCGTATCGTAAGGTAGTAGGAAGTACACAGACTCCCTCCCCAAGCCAATTACAATGCTGCAATGCAGCTTTGTGATTGGTCTGAGCACTGTGGTTCGGCGCCCAGATGGAGACTGTGAGGCTTTGTATGTTCCTCACAAGGCTATGTAAATCAAGCTTGCTGTGGAAGGATCCAAAGTGTGCAGGTCTGTTTGGCCAGTCCAAGAAGGTCAGCCAAGCAGTCATACACACTTGGAGGTGGCAAACCACTTGTCCCCAGTAACACCAGCCCCTCCCCACTCTAACCCAGCCAGTAGTGAAAAATAAATTGATAATAACCAGGTTATTATGATTTAATTTTTTTCGCTGCCCTGCTCTTAAAGCAGTGGGGCGACAATCTTCTGCCTTAGTGGAGGAGCAGCCACTGTCTACAGCTGATATTCAAGACACATGGTGTCCAGGTTTGCCTCACATTTTTTCATGAATGTTGAATGTTGGTGCTCTATATATTCATTAGAACTCTGTGGTGACTCTGCAGTAGACCACTGGGAATTAACTCACAGATTACGTTCACTCAGCATGTCAGGCAGTTTCCTAAATGGTGGAGAAAATATTTGTGAATTAGAAAAGATTTCCTCATTTTAGCTCTAGATCTAACAGTGGAATTTTCTATATGGTAGCAATAATGTATTGAAGGTAATTCCTCCTGTGGATTTCTACCCTCCCTTCAACCCCCAATTTATCTCTTCCTCCGCAAATCAGCAGATTTTATATTACTGCTCAAATTAAAATTGAACCCTAATTCCCTATCACTTGAATTTGAATGTTGTTTAATGTGACATATAAAGTTGGATAGTATATAACTGTACAACACTGCTTACCCAGTGCTCTTTACATTGCACATTTCCAGGCTAAGGGCCTGATTTTGATGCGTTTAGGAAGGCCTCCTAATTACATTTGCTCCTTCTAAATCGGATGGGTAATGTGTCTTTCCGACCAACTCGGAAAGGTTTCTGACCGATCGAGTATGATGCGAGTTAGGAATATCCCAATCCCAACCCAACGGCATTTGGAATGACTGTACCATACTAAGCAGATTCGTACGTCTCTACTAGCCACGTTTCCGAATGTCCAAGTATGTTGCTGGATTTGAACAGCGTTTTTTAATCATGCTGTCTGACTTGATTCGGCAGTCAGAATCAGACTTTGAGGGCCCGTAGTAGGTCCCCATGCACCCAGAGCCTTCCCAATCATGCCTGTGGGGGTACCCATGGGTCCTCCTTACCAGTCATGTACAGTGTGGCAGGCACCAGGGGTGCCCACCAAAGGGTTTCCAATTTTCCCCAGCCACCCCTTTCTTCAATGGGAGCCTATGCATTTGGTCGGAACAAAGGCTCCCATTGAAGTCAATGGGAGTCCAACCAAATCGTATCTGGAAGCATCCGGACACATCGTACTCGGACGGTTAGACACTCCCGATCCGATTCATCAGAAAACATTTCCTAACCCATTCCTTCCAAACCGCATCAGAATCAGGCCCTAAATATATTTACGATTCCTTGTGATTTATGAATGGAATATGTGTTTGCTTAGATGAGCAACATAGGAGATCTCTGCCTACCATTGTTTTAGACTCCAGACAATGAATTTAGGGGTGGAGACCTTTAATATAAACCTTCTAGTACATGTACACTTATAAATGTTAAATAGCCTAAAGTAGTACATTTACTAGAGAGGATAAGAGCAAACTGGCATGTGCAGATGTACTCATGTGTAAATTTTCGTTCGTGAACAGCTCCTTGAGTCTTAACAATGTGGCCATCCCAGACATGTTCATTTACATGTCAGCTGTACTGTGCACGCAAGGAAATGCTTACTATACATAATCACATAAAATGTTGCAGTGCCCTGTTCAATTGCACGCAAACAGTGTTTTAGGTTTGCAGGAAATCAGGTAGCAACACATTCACACACAGATGGAGTGACCCACTTTCCCTCTATTGTGACCTACATGCAAGAAATTCAGAATCAAAACAACCTCGCCCACTCATGCCTTGTGAAGCTCTCAATACACCATATTAGTTCGACTTTTGTCTCATTAAGGTCCTCATTATATGATGGATGGTGGACTGCCACTGACAGGCCATCGGTGGCGGCCTGCCTAACATCTAGGACAATGGTCCGACTGCCGGATTAAGATACTGGTGGTCGCAGTGCAGCGGGCAGGGGGAAGACTACTGCTTCTGACAGGCTCAAGGAACCAGTCAGGGCAGCAGTCTGACAGTAATCCTTACAATGAAAGCAGTGCCTATGCAGTCACCTCTGTAAGGATTACAATGTCCATTTCCCACAGCCTTTTCATGGTAGTCCCACACTCATGGAAAGGCTGTCGGAAAGGGACTTTGGGGTCCCTAGCAGGGCCCACATCCCTTTGGGCCTCTGCTATGTGGCCAGGGGGCCCATGTGGTGGCTCTCCAAACATCCATTCACCTTTGTGCCAGACACAACATGGTGCCTGGCAATCTGTGCATGGATGTTTGCAAACATGCCCTTTACTACTGTGGCTTGTGCTACAGCCCTTTTCCTTGCCACAGCACAGATCTCAATACTAAAAGGCATGTTTCCAACCTCATGGACGGCGGTCGTATCATAAAATGGTGGGTGGAACAGCTGACTACTTGTCGCCCGTCTCCATCCCGGTGCAATGTCGGTTGGACATCCTAATGAGGCCCTGATTTTCTAAGCACACGTGCGTCCCCAACCTCCTTTTGAATGTGCACAGGCTTTCCTTCAAAGTAGAAGTAGCCTATCAGCAGACTGTCAGTTCAACACCCTGTGGGGGTTTACCCTACAGGCCCAGGCCCTGGACGCTCCCAAATATTTATTTGTGGGTTGAGGCATAAGAAAGTCCTCCACCACAGGGGTGCTTGATTTTCAGGCATCTCCTAGGCAAGGTCAACTGTTTGACTGTGCACATGCTCCTGTAATTGGAGACTCAAAAGGGCAAAGGGGTATCCCTCATTTTGATATATTTTGTCCCATGCAATTGAACTACTCCTGTGAAATGTGTACCCACTGGGTCATATCTGCATATTCTGTCTTACTGAGGGTGTTATGCACAAATATACTGCCATTTATCCAGGGGTGCAGAATAGTTACCCTGGACAGTATATGTCTGGCTAAAAGCCAGTGGCAAAAACTAAAAGAAGTTAAAATTGAAACTCATGATTATCAATATCTTTATACATTCTGAAGGCAGTTAGAAATTCTGCAGTGGTAGTTAGGTGATTAGGGAGTGTAAAGTAGAATAATGGTAGGCAGAATAGTGCAGAGCCATCACTTGATATAGCTTTCTTCCTGAACCTCCTTCATGTCTTTAGTTTTGTGACTGGCCAGTTATAAATACTAGGTTGGGAAGCAGGATAGGTCTGAGTATAGGCCTGGGCCTGGTGGGCGTATAGATTTCCTGATACCATGACTCATTGTATTTGAGAATTTTCCATTGTTAACTGCTGGGGAAACCAGTTTTCTAGTTAATTTTGGCTGATCGGGTCAGATATCATGTGAGCGTATTTCACAATATATACCCTATATTTCAGATGGTGACTTTTGGAAGCCTAAACAGAATTATTGAACCTGCACTGCAAAGCAACGAGACACCAATGGTATGGGGAAATTAGTCAAACAGGACATTCTTCTAGTCATTATGACTTTTCTGTGATGTTAAACTGAATAATTAGTGCACATCGCAGTCTATTCCATTTTTATAATAATTACTTGATGTGTTCTATGATGTTTATTGTGATTACCTTGAATGCAGCTGGGTGTAAAGAGTAACTCCACCCCCACCTTTGAAAGTTCAAAGTTTCTCCCATTGGCGGAAATCCGCTGACCAATGGTCATTTGTTATCAACTCCACTGTAGTTCTGCCACCACTACAGCTCCCAGAATACTGTTTATAGGGTTGAGTGTTGTTTTGGAGGTGTGGGATATCAAAATACAGAGTCTTTACTAAAATGTAGATGTCGATCTCCCTCCGGTCCCCTTTCGCGCTCCATCCTTGTTGCGCGTGGGCCCACCGGACCATGAGCCAGGATTACAGTGAACCTGCCTCCTTGTCAATGACAAGCGGCACCACACAGCAGTCCGTGATAAAGCGAGCACTTCGAGGTGGGCCGGAGTCGATTCAATAACTTGAAACACAGGAAAGCTGCAAGCAGCGGGTGCAAGTAATGCTCCGGCCTCGTTGTAGAGTGGGCCTCCAATGCGCATCTGGCCGGCGCCTAACACATCCAAAACGCCCACTCCGTGAAAAAAAGGCAGAGGCCACTCAGGGGGAAACAGTTGGAAGATCTTTTTTTATTCAAGCAGCTAGTGCATAATGCATTTCAGCCTTTATGGCCTTCCTCAGATGCAGCTGCGTGTAAAGAGGAAATCCACCACCACCTTTGAAAGTTCAACGTTTCTCCCATTGGCGGAAATCCGCTGACCAATGGTCATTTGTTATCAACTCCACTGTAGTTCTGCCACCACTACAGCTCCCAGAATGCTGTTTATCCGGGTGAGTGTTGTTTGGGAGGTGCGGGATATCAAAATACAGAGTCTTTACTAAAATGTAGATGTCGATCTCCCTCCGGTCCCCTTTCGCTCTCCATCCTCGTTGCGCGTGGGCCCACCGGACCTTGAGCCAGGATTACAGTGAACCTGCCTTCTTGTCAATGACAAGCTGCACCACACAGCAGTCCGTGATGAAGCGTGCACTTCGAGGTGGACTGGAGTCGATTCAATAACTTGAAACACAGGAAAGCTGCAAGCAGGAGGTGCCAGTCATACTCCGGCCTCTTTGTAGAGCGGGCCTCCAATGCGCATCTGGCCGGCGCCTAACACATCCAAAACGCCCATTCCGTGAAAAAAAAGGCAGAGGCCACTCGGGGGGAACAGTTGGAAGATCTTTTAATTTCAAGCAGCTAGAGCATAATGCATTTCAGCCTTTACGGCCTTCCTCAGATGCAGCTGCGTGTAAAGAGTAAGTCCACCACCACCTTTGAAAGTTTAAAGTTTCTCCCATTGGCAGAAATCGCTGACCAATGGTCATTTGTTATCAACTCCACTGTGGTTCTGCCACCACTAGAGCTCCCAGAATGCTGTTTATCCGGGTGAGTGTTGTTTGGGAGGTGTGGGATATCAAAATACAGAGTCTTTACTAAAATGTAGATGTCGATCTCCCTACGGTCCCCTTTCACGCCCCAACCACGTTGCGCATGTGCCCACCGGACCGTGAGCCAGGATTACCGTGAATCTGCCTCCTTGCCAATGACAAGCTGCACCACGCAGAAGTCCGTGATGAAGCGTGCACTTCGAGGTGGGCAGGAGTCGGTTCAATAACTTGAAACACAGGAAAGCTGCAAGCAGCGGGTGCCAGTCATGCTCCGGCATCTTTGTAGAGCGGGGCCTCCAACGCGCCTCTGGCCGGCGCCCACACATCCAAAAAGCCCACTCCGTGAAGAAAAGGCAGAGGCCACTTGGGGGAAGCAGTTGGAAGATCTTTTAATTTCAAGCAGCTAGTGCATAATGCATTTCAGCCTTTACGGCATTCCTCAGATGCAGCTGCGTGTAATAAGTAACTCCACCACCACCTTTGAAAGTTTAAAGTTTCTCCCATTGGCGGAAATCGCTGACCAATGGTCATTTGTTATAAACTCCACTGTAGTTCTGCCACCACTACAGCTCCCAGAATGCTGTTTATCCAGGTGAGTGTTGTTTGGGAGGTGCGGGATATCAAAATACAGAGTCTTTACTAAAATGTAGATGTCAATCTCCCTTCAGTCCCCTTTCGCGCTCCAACCTCGTTGCGCTTGTGCCCACCGGACCGTGAGCCAGGATTACTGTGAACCTGCCTCCTTGTCAATGACAAGCTGCACCACGCAGCAGTCCGTGATGAAGCATGTACTTTGAGGTGGGCTGGATTCGATTCAATATGTGAAATATCGGACGGATTTGTTAGCATGAGCTGAGAGCAATTTTGTATTTCTGGTAGCCATTTTAGTTAGCCATGTGCTGCCACGTGCTCACCATGTGCTCTGTCCTCCCTCAGTGTTGACTGCTCTTGTAATCTGCCTAGAAACGAACTATATTCAGCATCTTCCACCTTCGCACATGCTCAGTTGAGCTTGTAGCTGTCCTTGCAACTGTTCCTAGTCTGTAAATGTCAGGATGTGTTCACCGGAATTAGCAACTGTTAGCTCCTCCCACTTTGTTGAGCAAGCAGATCTTGCATGTTCATATTAGTCATTTTGCATGCTTACATGAGCCAAGACTCCCCTTGGTGACTATATAACACTAAGAATATATAAGGCCCCTGTTTTCTGTACTCCTTAGACTGCCTCATTCAGTTGCTAAGGCTTCTGTGTGATGTAGTCTCCCTCATTTGAGGTTAATAAAGATGTTCTTTT
Organism: Lissotriton vulgaris; assembly: GCF_964263255.1. Taxonomy (NCBI): domain Eukaryota; kingdom Metazoa; phylum Chordata; class Amphibia; order Caudata; family Salamandridae; genus Lissotriton; species Lissotriton vulgaris. Next base: position 1,087,976,894 of record NC_141695.1, read on the forward strand.
TATATTTCAGTTTCTGTGTCAATTTGTTCTTTGTTGGTTTAAAAGGACCACGTATCAGTGAGACCCCTGAGAAGGTTTCTATTTACTACAAATGGCGCTCCAACGTGGACCTCATCAGAGAAGTGGCTATCTAAGGAGTGATCTTGTCAGGAGAAGGAAATCTACTGTGGAGGACAGGACAGGACTCTACTTAGGAGGTACTCTGGGCACAGAGATTCTGGGTATTCTCTGTCTCTGCAGCCCAGTATATTTCTGATCTTCCTGATTTTGATCGTCCACATGATGTCACCCCTGACTGAGAACCTTTTTGGCGTGAGTATCCTAAAAAGACCATTAGGTCATTCAGAACTTGCAGTTTGAATTTGGACAACCATTTGTTTGGTAAGAGTCGTTCTGCGGCGCTTGCTGTTGGTTTGATGCCTTGGATTGGTAAGGTAATGTAATGTAATGTAATGTATGTGGTCTTGTAAAGCGCACTGCTGCCCTGAGGCGTCGTGGCGCTGTATACCGCTGGGGAACCCGTTTTGGCTATCCCTGTGAGATGGTCCCTACTGGGTATCTCCAAGGTGAAACCAGGCATCCCCGGCGAATGTGGGGGGCCTTCGTAGAGATGAGGCAAGCTAATGCCCAGAGTTGCCGAGTGTGATCCCTGGTTAGAGTAGGCACCGAGGCGAGAATTATCGAGTCCGCTGACCCTGGTCCACGACCCTGCCGCGTCAGGAATAGAACCCTGGTCCAGGGCCGTTCTCTGCTTCCAGGTCTGCCGCCTCTAACCAGTGAGCCACACCACTCCACAGTAACGCTTACTGTGGCTTTGGAATTTTGGAATTTGTGTTGGCCAACTTTGGATTTGTATGGGATAGAGATACGAATTGCAATTTGTGTAGGCAGGTAATGAGGAGATTTTTCTCTGTTTGAATTTGTTTGAACAGCGCAACGTACGAAGAGTACCTTAAGCACTACTTTGGTTATAATATTTGCATATTCTGCAATATTTTTGGCATGCCTGTTTCAAGCACACATCGAAGAATGTGTTGCTTTTTAGAGGTACCATAGTGAGATGTGAATTAAATTAGCCGGCTCCCCTGAAGGAATATCTAAATAGGTTTAGGTATAACAGATATTTTTTCCTTGGTGATTCTGTATACCCATGGAATTCAAATATGGGTATAATACAAACAAGGATCCTTTTTCTGTGCACTTTTTTAAATGGAGATATGCAGAGCAATTTTTTTGGTGTTCTGCCAGCCAAAGCTAGTGAATTGAGTGTATTTTGGCTTCTTGGAAATAAAACAGTTTTTGGGCTGTTTTTTTGCAGTGTTTTGGAATACTATTGTGAATCTCTTCTTGTAAATATGACTTGCAACTGGTATTTACAAATGGTTTGATTAAAGTACAGTCTGTGGGCTGTCCTTTGTTTCTGTCTTAAGTGTTGATCTGTGTGTTAAATGTGTGTTTAAATGTCTATCTGGTTTGTGGTTTTCACATTAGTGATACTTCTGTAAGTCAATAGCGATTGTGCTCTTTGTGTAAGGATTGGTAGCCTTAAGCGCGATGTATTGTGTGTCCTGAGTGTAAGACCCCTTCTATATATGTCTGGAATGAGCTTAATGTGTGTTTGTGTTTTCTTGCTGTCATCAGTCTGTTCTGCAAAATGTCATTGAATTAATATCAAATAAAAATAATAAAAATCCAGAAATGAACCATATGATAAGCTAAATAATTATATGTTACTATTTAATTTATAGAGTAAGCAACTATGCACATGTACAAATTGCCAATGCTTAAAAGATAAAATTAGAATGCACATTGAATAGGAATAAAATAGGCCTAAAAAAAAAAAAGAATTGTGTGTTTTGTAATAAATAAACAATAAGATGTTACACCATTTTCCTTAGATACATTGTATTAGATATTAACAGACCAACACATCATTTCAGTAAATTGGATTTTGCTGAACTAAAACAAATATTATAGAACATGCATTGAAATGCCTCAGTTTTAAATAGACTGCTGCCTTGCTTCCATTTCAACACAAAAAAGCTTTACAACAGCTGTGTTTTAACTGCCGCTTAGCAGCAGCTGTTATTTTGATTGTAGGCCACGGAGAGACAGGAATGTTGAATCAGCCAGGATTTTGTCAGTTAAACACAGGGCAAAATCCTGCATCTCAGAGTTCTGTTTTAAAAAGTTACAAAAATCAGGTTCATTATTTTAGTTACCAGGATAACATTTAAAGTAGCGATTTCCTTTCTTAAAGCTTTTTTTATCAGCATATTCGTGGTTCTGATGTTATATATTAACTGTCCTTTTAAAAAAGTGTCGCAAAAATTTGTCATGTTTCAAGGTAGTCTTCTGTGCTGAGGCTTGTGAATGAATTTGTCTAAATATGATAGGCAAATAATGAAGCTTGCTTTTCCTATGTGGAATTATCAAAATGATTGGTTTTATTTAAAAAATATATATATATATTAATTATGAAGACATTATTATAACAATAAGAGCTTTTAAATGTGTATTTCTAAAGCTTAATACTCATACTGTGACCTCCTAGCATCAAAATTTTATTTAAGTTGTGTTGTTTCACATAATGAGGAAATTTGCATTTGAAATATCACTCTGCACAGGCGTAATAAACTCATTTTTATAAGAGTATATATGATTATTTTTGATTTCTTACTACTGGGCTATCTAGAGAACATTCTGAGGATGCCTATTATGAAATTTCTTTTATTGGATATTCATTTTTAATTGCCCCAAATTTCAAAGTCAAAATTGGGTACAATTCACTATTTAAACAGCATTTTCTCTATTCTGAGCAGCTTTTAAAGTGCCTTAGGCTTCAGTAAATGCATACATTTAGGTATAATACAAATAGCTGACTTCTATATTGTTAGAAAAGTATATTACACACTGCTTACAATTGAAATATGTATAAAAAAACAGAAGAGGTTATTAAACTGACAAACAGGGGAATGGGTCAGCTTTCTGTTTTCAGGGTGACTTTGAATAGGAAAAGCTGCATGGAAAATTTGCACACAGAATAGGACAGCTGGGAAGAGTTTAAAGTCAGTTCTATATTTAGAAACCTTGCAGGGCTTCCAGAGCAAGGTCTGCTTTGACATTTTGACATCTGAAACATTTTGAAAGACAAGATGGCAGCGCAGGGAAAGAAGGAGGAGTTGTGCTTATTTTTTTGTTGGCAAAAGCAAGTTTTTATGTACTCATATGAATATACCACAATACAATTGTATATATGAGCTTCACCATATATACAGCATTAATGCTTTTAGTTTGGGGCTTACTAGGGCCGAGCCAATAGGATTTAGTTTGAATTCATTCGCCCTCATGTTTCATTTGTACATTTGTTAGAAGGGTTTGGGGTTTGGGTATTCATGTTTTTTTAGTTCTCTCAAATGTGCTATCTACCTCCTATAACTTTGTTTATGCCCAGTTGCTACAAATAGAGGTTGATAGTGTTGACAGAAGTGAAACCTTTTTCAGGTTTCTTACTGTCAAAATGGGGGAAGGAGGCTAGCTCCTCTACAAATTATGTAATATGTATGTTGCTCTCTCCTTTTCTCAATTTGTTTAAGCCTGTCTAAGCTGTCTGTGAAATAGCAATGAGACACTTAATTGGCTATTTAGTAATACTGTTTTAAACAGTGTTAGCATTATTAAAATGAATAAAAATATATGTTATGTTACTGCCCATCCTGTTTGATGAAATTATGACAGGATCAGTAGTCTAGATTGTTGTTCCCTTATTTGACCTTTAAGGGAGCTAGATGTGGGTAGTTTTTGTTCTAAAATTCTTAGGTGATAACGCCATTATTGTATGTTATTCCATGCTACATAGTTTTGCAATGGCATTGCTAGTTTTTTATTAGCTAGTCCATGTAAATAAACTGACAGTCCTAATTAGAACTGATGATGCATAGTCTGGATCATGAAAAGTAGACCGCAGGGAAGATGCCCATGTCATCCTTAGCAACAAAAAAAATGTTTTGAAGAAAATTTTGTTTTATAGATAAGAATCGCTGTAAAATTAGCAGTTTTAGATTTTCCAGCTGCTCCCATAACATGAGAGCATGGTCCTAAGCATACAATGTAGGTGCTTTTATTAAGAAGAATCATTTTAGAAGTGTCTGCAGTCCTGTACAAGTAATGTAAAATTCATGAGCAAAAGTGTAGAACATTTCCTTTTTTTTAGGGTTTTTTAGATTAGTACACAGGAATACACCAATGTAAGGATGTAGGGTATGTCTGTGTCGTTTTTCTCTTTTCCTCTGAGTTTAGTAAATTAATACAGACTTCCTTGGCTGCTTGAGATTGGGTGATGTTCCTTTTATACTTGCCAATAGGTCCAGGATGTTTTTTTTTTACTCTCACATAGATAGATGGAAGTGGTTCTTGGGTGCCTTGCTAATATATGGGGCGTACCAAGACTAGGAAATATTTTGAGACTATCCTCTCTGTTGATAGAATGTTTCTGTGCATTGTCTAAAGACCTTTTTTCTGTCCACCAACAGATATTTTCTGCCTTACAACCATTGCCAGAGGTGCCCGGACATCAGATTCAGCCTGGAGAGTCAGCGTCAGCACCAGCCCGGCTTGAAGCCAAAGTGAAGGTAACCAACACAGGCATTGCTGGCAACTAGGACCTCAGTGAAGGTGGAAGCCATGAAATGAATTGTGTACCCCTGCCACTGTCTTGGGCGAAAGACGGGGTCAAAAATCAGAAAGGAGAAATATTTGATGCCCATCTGAGAGTCACAGACTGACCAAATTGGCGAGGAGGCTTTACTTGAGGTGACCCCTTTTGAAACAAGAGTTGCTTCAGAGATCGTAGCATCAGGCCCCTGAATCCTGGTCCTAAAGTGAATGCAAGTTTGCTCCTTTGTTTGTTGTTTAAGAGACACCTGGGTACACTGGATGTAATGTGTGGCCCCAACGAATGAGCAGTGCACCAGCAGAGCAACACAGGAGTTAGGGAAGGACTTGAGATTAGGGTACAGGTGCTGTGTCTCTGGTGCCTGTTAGATTGAAGTGAAGAAAACTGGTGCACTGCCTGAGACACTGGACAGGATCGCTAAGAGCATTTGCCTGGTGGGTGACTGCCCTATCCTCAAAGAAGAGGCTTTTTCTTGAAACTGGGCTGTGATTCTTGAGTTGCGATTTGTGCAGCTCCACCGTGGAAACAACAAGAGCCTGCCTGTGAGGCTCAAAAGGGAACCCAGGGAGAAGCCTCCCCTCTGGCTTGGTTGTAAAGCGGCTTCAATTTCCCCAAGGACTTCTTCTTTTTGTCAATAATGTACCCCTTTAGTCGTCCCATTTTTGAGGAGGAGTAGCCCTTTACAGCTCTTCGTCCTAGTTCCTATGGCCCTGTGTGGTCCTCCTGGTCCCAGATATGATTGATGTTCTAGTCCTCATAAAAGGAAAATGTAACAGTCAATTGGAAAATGTTGTTATTAGATATGTGCTGTTGGCTATTCTGAAATTTAAAATGAATAGTCATTGAAATGCCTAGGAGCCCTGAAAATGTTTACTAGATGTTTTTAGGATTTGCTTTTGCTTAGGACTAAAAAAAATATAATTCTGTTTGTAATAGTGGTCATTACTCTCTCCTACTGTCTGTATGTTAATTATGATCTAATGCTTCGTTTCCTTTGTATTCCTGCATATGCTTATATATATCCACTTAATGAAATGTTTAGAATGGAAAATGCCCATCTAGCAATGAATTAGGATATTGATAAATTTATGAAAATGAATGTGCCTATATTTTCTATGTTCCTACTGGATCATAGAAATGTCTGTAGCTTATGCTGAAAGGCCATCTGTTAAATATTGGACGGATTTGTTAGCATGAGCTGAAAGCCATTTTGTATTTCTGGCAGCCATTTTAGTTAGTCATGTGCTGCCATGTGTTCGCCATGTGCTCTGTCCTCCCTCAGTGTTGACTGCTCTTGTAATCTGCCTAGAAACAAACTATATTCAGCATCTTCCACCTTCCTACATGCTCAGTTGAGCTTGTAGCTGTCCTTCCAACTGTTCTTAGTCTGTAAATGTCAGACCAGAATTAGCAACTGTTAGCTCCCCCCAATTTGTTGAGAAAGCAGATATTGCATGTCCATATTAGTCATTTTGCATGCTTACATGAGCCAGGACTGCCCCTTGGTCTTATGCTGACTATGTAACCTTAAGTACATATAAGGCCCCTGTTTTCTGTACTCCTTGGACTGCCTCATTCAGTTGCTAAGGCTTCTGTGTGACGTAGTCTCCCTAATTTGAGGTTAATAAAGATGTTCTTTTTATATTTCAGCTTCTGTGCCAATTTCATCTTTGTTGGTTTAAAAGGACCAAGTATGAATGAGACCCCTGAGAAGGTTTCTATTTCCTACAAATAATTTGAAACATAGGAAAGCTGCAAGCAGCGGGTGCCAGTCATGCTCCGGCCTCTTTGTAGAGCGGGGCCTCCAGCGCACCTCTGGCCGGCGCAAACACATCTCAAACGCCCACTCCATGAAGAAAAAGGCAGAGGCCTCTCGGGGGAAACAGTTAAATATATATATTTAAAAAAACGAAAGACGATACTGCGCACTCTGGGGCTTGTTGAATTCAGTAATTATTTTATTTGGTTGTGTGCAACCTATATAAACTGACAAATGCGTTTCGGCCTCCTGGCCTTTGTCAATGTCAGTTTATTTGTACAGGACACCACTGATTTCATCCAACCGATCCAGAGCATACAATGGGAAGTTGACTTCCTACTAAACACATTGGACATTTCGTATCTATACACTTGTATAATGCATTTGAAGGCCTTAGCTGCATTGGAATTCTTCCAAGAACTAGACCATTGGACATTCAAGAACACAATAGGATGCTATTACAGATTGCCTCTTTTTGTCTGAATGATAACATCTTCTTGTTCTCCGGGCAGCTATATTTGCAGATGCAGGGGACTTGCATGGGCATGTGCTTCGTCTCTGATTACGTAAATCTTTTTGTGGCGTGGTGGAAGAAGCATGTGGTTTGGACAGAAGGAAATGAACAATGGGTGGACAGGGTGGCCCTGTTGGCCATGTATATCGATGAACTCATTATAGTCTGGTGAGATATTCAGTCACAAGCTAAGATTGAATCAGGAACTTGAATGAGAATGATCTCAATTTGAAATTCATGAGTAACATCAGTAAGACAGGGGTTGTGTTTTTAGATCTACTTGAGTTCGTTGCTGACAACAAATCATGTACCAAACTATATAGAAAGCAATGGCGGGGAACACAGTGTTACATGCACAGAGTCAACATCCACATAACCTAATCAACAGTATCCCTTTTGGTGAGCTGCTGAGAATCAAAAGTAACTGCTAACGTTCTGATGATTACTCTAATGCAGAAAGGGATTCCTTAAATAGGTTTAGTGAAAGGGTTGCACGATGAAAGTATTAGAAGGGGCAACTGAAAAAGTGCACCTTGGAAAGGGACAACAGTTGCTTATGCGGAAAGAGAGGAATTTAGAAGAAAATAAAGGAGATTCCAAAGTCACACTGATACTCAGCTTTTCTGCCATGTCTCAAATAATTCAGAAATGAATCCGAAAGAATTGGAGCATTCTCCAAACATATTGTGTTGTGGTGAAAACACTACCGAACAGAACGGATATCACACAGAGAAAAAGTACCTCTTTGAAGGATATTCTGGTCTAAGAGCCATTTTGTGGACAAACCAATAAGTAATGTGGAAATCACTGTTTTTTTCCTTGTACTAAATGCAAAGCATGTAAAAACAATACAAAGGTTAAAGACTATCAGATTCCAAATAGAAAAGAAAAAAGAAGTATCAATAAGTTATTACATTGATGCTTTGTTCTGCAGCGGTTGATTCCTATTTTTCCCCAAACAACTAAACTAGCTGTATTTTGGCTAATTTATCAGCCACCTCCAGGGCAATCTACACACCCTGGGTACCCTTAGAATCCTCCTGATGTTGGATAAAAGGATGAAAATTTGGCATGGATGCCTTATGTGGACAAAAAGTTATGGGGGCAAAGCCTAAATACCCAAATAGCCACAAAAAAAGGCTTAGCACGGAGGGGGGGAAACCTTGCAGTGAAGGGGTTAAAGCAGGAGGCCTTACTCTTGTCCCTCTTATGTTTGCCTTCAAGAGAAGTTCCAAACCAACAGAACATTTAGTGCATGCCTACATCAGCTTTTGTGGCCCCTTGTTCAACACTTGCTTGCAACTGTTCTGTGTATAAAATCAATACCAATTCAAAATAATGTTGCCAAAAATTATATTGTTCGCACACTCAATAGTCACTAAAACAACTCTTGTATGGCAGTCTATTGTGATTGTTACCACTGCAATCTCATTTATAGTGGGCAGATGGCATCAAATGGTTAAAAACCTTGTAGGCAAACAAGATGTAAAGTGATCAACGTCCAATCAATTGCCTCCTTTTCGAATACAACCATACTGAAATTGAGATCAAGTGGCAGGTAATTTATATCATCAAGAAATCAGTGCAGGTAGTAGATCCGAAGGCCAACATGAAAATGCAACAATGCACCTGGATCCTTCATTGTGACGTAATCACTAAGGAATACACTCCATGGAAAACTTTAATCAGACAGTGCTCCACCATATACCAACCTCCCTCTGAATTTCTGCTTCTCAATGTTGAGAGTTATTTGTTATACATTGACTGTTATCATGCTTATGATGCTTAGCTGTACTGTTACGACTATGCATTCCTTTTAGCACCACTGCCCTGGACAACTGATGACTATGTCATTTCAATCAGAGAATCAAATTTCTTAGCTTTTAATGAAGTTCATTTAAATAAATAAATAAATCAGCTTAGAACCTGTACTACTTTTTAGTTGTGGGTTCCATTTTTTAAGCAGTTTCTTTCCCACATTCATACTCCATTAGGCACTGTGCTTGCAGCAGACGGTAATAGTTGTACTTCCGGACTCTTCATTTTTGACTCACTGATGCAGGTCAGTTCAGATACAGTCTAGATTCTTTGTTTATTTTTGTACGTTAAGGTGAACATTCATGCTGAAACCTGGATTTGGCTCATTAGATTCTCTCCAAAACTGCATATTTTACCAACTCTCTTACCTTTCATCTTCATGACAGTGCTCACTTTGACCATTACTCTTCATTCTTGTGAGTTCCATCCATTATTTGTCAGGATGCCATGGGTTTCATCCTGAGTTGTACAAAATTCCAGGATAATTGCACATTACTACGTTGAATGCAAAATAGTCATTGAGTGCTACATTTCTGTGTAAAATGCGCCCTTGTGTAAATTTTTGACACAAGGATTCTGTTCACACTTAAAACCGAACTCACTTTCTGGTTGTTCATGTGATTCTTACATTGTCATTTTGCAATGAACTGTAGCCTAACCACGATGCTGGGCATAATGGCATCACTTTTGCAATTTCACATAACAGGCATATGTGAAATTCCGGAAATTATGTGAATTATGCCAGAATAATTTCAATTTCACTTGGGCCCAGTTTTACAACAAAAATTACAAAATTCAGAAAAATATCATAAACATGGGCAGTCTGCAAATAAACTTTTGCTAGCACAGTGCAGCATGTTTGAAGCAGGGAAAAGGAGGGTAATATATGGCCTGGCAGTATTATGCAGTGCTTCCTCACAGATGCAATTTTATGGAGTGCTTTCTCCAAAAGAAAAAAAAAGGGCAGCCATCAGGGTTCGGAAGTGGAAAGACACTAAAGCCCTAATTACAAGTCTAGCGGCCCGAGCACCTCCAGACCCATGGGGGCACAATGGTGGCGGTCCAGCCACCGCCGCACCGGCGGTCTGAGTCAGTCAGTCAAAATATCTTTATTCGGCTGGCTATCAGCCATAAAAGAATGCATCAAAAGACATTTGGAACAAGTTAAAAAGAGTAATATAGACAATAAGTAATGTGTTTCAAAACAATAACGATTTCACTATCAGAATATCTAAGTTCTAATCAATACTTTAGCAAAATGTAGCAGCGTGAATTAGGGACAGGGTATAAATAAATTCATGACAATCCACGTTCCCAGCAAAGAATAAGGCCCAGAAATGATTCATTAAGACAAATAAAATCATTTTCTAACAATATCACTTAGACGAACAGTTGAAGAAATATATCTATAAATCATTAAACAGGTAAATTCATCTTTTAAAAGCTAAAGATGATATAGTGCTGCCCAACACTTCCTGATGTTTAAAAACTTTAAAAGAGAGATAATAAAATCACGCCTTGGCTTGATATGGAGTTGACAAAAAAACATAAAGTGAAGTGTGCACTGAGTGGACTTAGAATCAGAAAGGTGTCAGATCAAGTTTGGCAGATAAGAAAGCAAAGCATGCGAAATGCCAAACCTGAGTCTAATGAGGTAGAACTATTTAATGTGACTGAAATAAAAGGAAAAATAAGGGTCAACACCTAGAGAACAAACTAAAAGCGAGTGTTCTAAGACACTCTTTTTTGTCATCTCTACATTTTTTCTAGTTAAAAAGTCCCTTTTCAATGTCGCTTTAGGGATCTTAGCAATGCTAGCTGGATTGTGAAAACAGTCTGCCAGGCCCAGGGACTCTAGCTGTTTTTTTTTGTTATTGAGCCAGCATATCTTTATCATGTTGTCGAAACTTGGCAGAGATGACTGTTAGCATGAGCTGAAGCCATTTTGTTTTTATGGCATCCATTTTAGTTAAGTCATGTGTTTCCCCTTCTTTGCTGTGGTCTGCTTCTCCATTACGCCTGAGTCATCATCTATAGTTAGCTTCTGCAGCACTAAACCTGAGTACTGCACATGCTCAGAGAGGTCTTAGCTGTAAGGATGCCCCTGCATGTATTTAACTGTCAGGCTATTTTAACTGATGTCAGTAGTATTATAGCTCCTCCCTTTTTGTTGACTAAGCGATTCTCATGTATCCTTGTAAGTGAACGTCTATTTGTGTGTACACTTGTACTGCCTCTTTTTGAACTTCCATGCTTACACTGCACTTACTACAGTATATAAGGCCCATGGTTTCTGTACTCCATGCGATGCCTCTTACATTGCCTGAGGGTTGTGTACAGATGTAGTTCCACCTCATGAGGTTTAATAAACTCTTTGTTAATTTTTACAGCTTCCGTGCCAATCTCTACTGTGTCAGTCAAAAGGGCCAATCCCTGCACCAGGTGAACCCCTGAAAAGGCTCACCCCACAAACTGATGCCTGTTACTTGGGGCTCATCGGCAACTCAGATGCCCGATGGAGTGGTCTTGACAGAGGTTTGGAATCTCGCTAACGATGTACACTGCATGAGGAGGCCCTTGTCTTTGCAGGCCAAAGTGCTATTCCGATTTTCCCGATTAGACTCTCCAGGTGGTAACGGTCTCCGACTGAGATCCCTTTTGGCGTTCGTCTTACAGTGAACGTTTGGACGAATCAGATCTTGGCAGTTGGAGGCTGGAGACTTTTGCTTAGTAAGGTCCCTTAATGCGACACTTTTTGTTCAAATTCGTTAAGGCCAAATGTTCTGGTTTGATTTGGGTATATATAAATTGCAATTTATATAGGCAGGCCATGTGGAGATTTTTCTCTAATCTTTGAATTCTTGAACGGTACAATTTTTTTATTTTTATTTTTTTATTTTTTAATTTACAGAGTTTTATATAGTGCAAACTTGACTCAAACCGAATCGGGTATCAGAGCGCTTTACATAGCACCAACTACGTTACATGAGGACACACATTCCTTTTTGGTAGGCACGGGGAGATTACGTGATTTGCCCAGAATCACAGGTTGTTTGGCATCGTTACCGAGACTCGAACCCCAATCCTCAGGTCCGAGGTCGAGCGCCATAGCCATTAGGTCAAGGTGTTAAGTACCACTTTGTTATATTATATATACAAAACATTTTTGACATGCCTGTTTCAAGCACACTTCAAAGGATGTGTTGCTTTCTTGGAGGTACCAATATGGATTTAGAACGGAATCAGCCGTCTCCCCCTGAGGGGGCACCAAATAGAGATATATACATTAAAAAATGTATTTCTTCCATAATGTATAGTGCACTATGGAATAAATATACTAGGAAGGATACTGAGTTACGATGGCCAATAAATGGGTCATTCGATATTCAGTGTGCGGAACAGTGTGTGTTTAAGCGCAAAAGTAGACCAGATATGTTTGACTGTGTGCGAATGTGGATGAAAGAAGCGCATGAGAGAGTGAGGAAAGACCAAACTTTTGCAGACAAAGAAGAGCACAAAAACATCTATTAGAAACCGCAGGAAATGAAAGAAAAATAAATGAAGGAAATCAAAGAAAAAGAGGATAGGGAACGCCGTCTAAAGGTAAATGGCCAATACCCTGTCCAGTGTCCTCTCTATCCTCTACTTAATATACCACAGGTTGATTCAATTTTGTTACATTGATCTCCGCCACCATATATACTTTTCCCTCTGCCTCTGAATATGATTCTGATGATGATAAATTTTCCCCAGATCACACAGAGACAGAGTTAGACCCTAAACGACAGACTCGCTCCTTTTTAACTGCTGACCGTGCAGCCACTCTCAGATCTGCTGCTCATAAGGCAGTTTGTGGTGATGCCTCTGCTCCAGACGTTATAGCAGATGTTCAGCAATGGCTGGAGTCAGAGCAGTTCTATTTTACAGAGTCATTTACTGGAGAAGTAATTGCAAGATTTAGGAAACATTCCACAGAATTAGAGCCTACTGATATAAAACGTGATCATAAACAATTGAGTGAGTGTCTTTTTCTCCCTACCCATTTGGCCGATTTAATTAGACGTGTGGTTAAACTACGAACTGATGTGTTCCGTTTACGAGAGGAGAAAAAGGCAGCAGCTACACAAACAGGTCAGACCCCCGTGCCGCTGGAGGAAGTTCCAGGGACAGATAAGAATACTGTAGTTCATGAGAAACCAATGCGTGAAACTACGCCTTTATATGTCCCTCCTAGGGGTTCGGGAACGAGTGATAATAAAGATTCAGCAGATGCGAAGGGATATTTTGTTTACAATTGGGTTTATACTCCTTGGAGTAGAGCGGATGTCATGGCGCTTAAAGCTGCTTTGCCTGACCCGTGGAAAAATCCGGCTGCTTTTTATGAAGAAGTCAAGGGGTTATTAGTTCCTGCACTATGACTTTGTCTGATAATGACATTTTTTTTAGCTTATTTTACCCCCTGATATGTGGAGATTGATTCGGAAAGTAGATGATCGTACAAATTGTGAAGATATTTGGACAGAAACAGAGAGAAAAGATGCAGGAAGGGCCCCCGTGCAGAAACCAGAACAAGAGATATTAGACCTCCCAAAGGCTATCATTGTTAATTTGAAAAACCCTTATACCTCCTAAAAATATAGAATGTACTATGTTAGCATCCTGTAAGCAAAAGGTGGATGACTCGGTTTCTGATTTGTTTACAATTTCTTTACGAGATTTGAGGAGATATTCCATGACTTTAGTGGGCAGTCATTGACAGATGACAAGGGCAAGCATCTGTTCGTTGACAAATTTGTCGCAAATATGTTGCCAGGAATAGCTTGTTGCCCAAAGGCCAGCGAGAGTTCATGGACTACGTCTTCCCCAGTTTCCCTTTTGACTATGGCCCAGTATTATGAAAGTCAGGAATTGGAAGAAAAAGGCAAGGAGGATAAAAAGACTAAGGATTTAAAAACAAAAGTTATGTTAGCTCTTCTGAGCAGTGTGCTTATTGTAAGGAGATAGGACATTGGCGCTCTGAGTGCCCACTTTTGCGAGGTCAGCAGTATCAGTATGGTAGAGGAAAAATGAGAAGCTGCCCAGGGAACTCAGGAAACAGGGGAGGTATGGATAATCGTGCAAGGTTTGAGGCAGTAGAACATACAATATGTCAATGAAATCTTGTCAGCTGCAGATACCCCTGAACAGTGTGAAGAAGGAACACTGTCATTGCTTTCCTTTCTTGCATCTCACCAACACAAGGTTTCTAGGAACAAATTGCAGTATTGTAGACAGCAGGTTACCTATTTAGGTCACCTCCTGTCTAAGGAGGGATGTGCACTCACACCAGACCACATTCAAGCCATTTTAGACACACCTATGCCTCGTACTCAGTAGGATGTTCGTGCACTGATTGGCCTTACTTCTTTCTGTAGGCAGTGGATCCTTAGCTTTTCCCACATTGTTAAACCCTTGTTGGCCCTTTTGACTAAAGACACTCCAATGCCCCTTCCACAGACTACTGAATGCCAGAGTGCTTTCCAACAGTTGTGTCAAGCTCTATGTTCTGCACCAGTATTAGGCACCCGAGACTGCACTAAGGCCTTCACACTCTATGTACACAAGAGGGACGGTTGTGCGCTCTCAGTTTTAACTCAGACACACAGTGATAAGCAGTGTCCTTGTGCATATTTTTCAGCTGTCGTTGATCCAGTCGCTCGTGCATTGCCTGGGTGTTTTCATTCTGTGGCAGCGGCAGCTGTGCCCATACGTCAGAGTGAGGGAATAGGTTTGTCACATACACTGCTTGTGTTAGTGCCCCATGCAGTTGATGCCCTTTTCAACCAAACTAAAATGCAGCATTTAACTAGTGCTCCCTTGACAAGATATGAATTAATACTTTTGGCCCCTCATATCACCTTGAAAAGATGTTTGACTCTTAATCTGGCTACTCTACTGCCATTCCCAACTTACTCAGTCCCAGTCACAGAAGTCTCATGACTGTATATTCCTAACTGAGGAACAGACAAAGGGTCGTGTTGACCTGCAAGATACGCCCCTTTGAATTGTTGGTGGGTAATTGTGGGTCAATGGGTCTTGTTTGAAATTACCAGATGGCACAACATCAGCTGCATATGCAATTACAACACTTCAGATGGTAGTTGAGACAACTCGCATCCCACAGAAGTCTGCTCAGGCAGCTGAGTTGATAGCGCTGACGAGGGCATGTGAAATTAGCACTGATTTGTCTGTTAACATCTACACCGATAGCCGATATGCTTTGGAGTAGCTCACAATTTTGGACTACTCTGGAAGGAAAGAGGATTTCTTACATCACATGGGACACAAATAGTGCATGGAGAATTAGTGCATAATCTTCTTACGGCTTTGACATATCCTAAGAAAATAGCGATTTTTAAGTGCAGTGCACATAAGAAAGTGACTGATAAAATAGGACAGGGCAATGCCTTCGCAGATCACACAGCCTGTGAGACTGCAATGCAGCTAAGCACTACATCTATGTACGTGGTGAAGTCACAGGCATGATGCCATGCAAGAAGTGCAAGATATGCAGCGATCTGCCTCTGCCGAAGAATTAGACCTATGGTCTAATGAAGGAACATTGGATGATGAGGGCTGTTGGAGAAATAAAGACATGACCAAATGGAGATTGCCCACAACCTATTTGCACCCGATGATTCACATGGTACATGGGCCGGCACATGTTGAAGCATCCTCAATAGGAAAGCTACTTATGCAAGTGTGGGATCATCCAGAAATTGCCGGCACAGCTAAAAAGAAAGTCCAGCCTTGTCTGATTTGTCTCCAATATAATCCTGGAAAGGGAACACAAACTCCAATAGAAGGATTTGCAACACCAACTGCACCTTTTGAGGTTCTGCAAATGGATTGCATCCAGCTAGAACGCTGTAATAACTTAATGTATGTCCTAGTAGTGGTATGTGCCTTTAGTAAGTGGATTGAGGCATACTCTACAAGAGATAATACAGCTCTTATTACAGCAAAGGTGCTTCTAAATGAGTTCTTTCCTCGATTTGGTGTTTGTTGAGTCCTGTGGCGTCACAGCGGCCCTCATTTAATTGGGCAGGTTGGTGAGTATGTCTTGAAAAGATTAGGAATTGCGATTCTCCTATTAACATGACCAGAGAATCTGGATTTCATCAAAGACACGGAGGCTAACATTATGCATATAACTTTTAATGCAACTCCAAACAGCCGCATATGTCATAAAGCAAAAGTTCCAATGGAACACTAACAACAAAACAATTCTAGAAAGCACCAGGCAATCAGCCTCTTTTAAATAAGGATTGAAGAAGAAAGGAAATGTCCCAATGAGAAACTCAATGAAGATGCTTCAAATAAACGATGAGACTTCATATAAACGATGAGACTTCATATAAACGATGAAACTTCATATAAACCAAAAGTTCCAAGATCCGAAGGAAAGGGAACAGGAACAAAGGTTCACGAGAGGTTATCTGAAAAGAAAAGAAGTGTAAATAACTCTTGGAATATAAATAAAGATAAATCCTGGAAAGGAATTTAAAGAGTTAAAAATAAAACATTTTATAAAATGTAATCTGAACATTGTAAAAGCAAGATTAACAATGCTAAACAGAGAGAAAAATATTATTAACCATCAACCACCCAGGAAAGGGTGGGAGGGATAATGTTAGCCTCCGTGTCTTTAATGAAATCCAGATTCTCTGGTCATGTTAATAGGAGAATCGCAATTTCATTGCAAGACCGGAGGCTACCATTATGCATGTTGGTAGCTTTGTAAAACAACATCAGACATATGAGATATAGGTTTGCAATAATGATGAGCAAAGGTTCTAGAATTTGACCAATCAGCAGCTTTAAGAATATCATCTAACTTACCTCCTGACCAAAAGGACTTACTGGCCATAGCACCTCTGATAGAATGTGGTTTGAAGATGTTTAGATCAACACCAGCAAAATTCATAACAATTTTGACCCATCTTGCAATAGAGGAGGAGGATATACCTTTATGAGGTTTAACAAAGGATATAAGCAATTGATTAACGCCAGAAGGGCGAAGAGCATGCATACTTAAATCATATTGTTTCATACAATCCACAATACAAAGTTTTTTACAAACATCAAATCGAGGATAGAAAATAAAATCAGACATAGTTTTAGTTCTTCTGTGGATTTCAAATTTAACTCCAAACATATCATAGGATCTATAAGAAATATCTAGAGCTTTAACATCAGAAACTCTACGACATGAGATTAGACAAAGAAGAGTAGCTAGCTTGATAGAAAGGTTCTTTCTGTTCAAAAGTGAATTATCTGGCCAACTACAGAAAAGGTCAAGAATTAATTTAACATCCCAGAGAGATTGATATCTAGGTTTTGGAGGTCTTCTAAGTCTTATGCTTTTAAGGATTCTACAAATAATAGGATTTTTACCTACCGTTTTATTGTTGATTAAGGAATGACCAGCAGAAATAGCTGATCTATAGCAATTGATAGATCTGTAACTAAGACCTCTATCAAATTGTTCTCCAAGAAAATTGATTATATCAACGACAGGTGCTTTCACGGGATCCAAGTCCCTTTCCAAGCACCAACGTAACCAGACTTTCCAAATGTTGTTATACCGGTAGTGTGTTCCCGGGGCCCAAGATTCTCCGAGGAGAGTTGAAGCTGTTGACGAAAGTCTAGAGAGATCATTGGATCTCCTGACACTCTCCAGGCAAGAAGGTTCAACTTCCCTGTTTGAACAAGAGGGTGAATTAGACCGTCTATGTCTGTGAGAAGGTTGTTGAGAGAAGGAATTAGGAAAGGAAGGTCGTAAGCCATCTCCAGAGTAGTTGGAAACCAGGCTTGGGAAGGCCAGAAGGGTGTTATCAGGACAATGGAGGTATGTTGAAGTCTCACTTTCTGGAGGACCCTCTGGATCATAGCAAAGGGAGGGAAGGCATAAGCGTTGAGTCCCGCCCATGATTGAAGAAATGCGTTTACTGCTAGAGCACCGGGATCGGGCATCCAGCTGTAATAAGCATCTAGTTGAAAAGTCAGTCTGCTCGCAAAGAGATCTATTTGGAAGGGACCCCAGAAATAGTTGAGGGATCTGAATATTAAGGTGTTGAGTTTCCAATCTGAACGATCTAAGAGGAATCTGGAATTCCAATCTGCAGAAAGGTTGGAATCTCCTGGGAGGTATTCCGCTCTTAAAGATATTTTGTGTTCTAGACAAAATATCCAAAGTTTTTTGGCTAAATTTGACAAGTCCTCTGACTTCGTTTCACCTAGGCGATTTATGTACGCAACCGCAGAAATATTGTCCATTTTTAGAATTACTGATCTGCCTTGAAGATAGTGTTTGAAGCTCATTAGAGCATAAAGACCCGCGGTCAGTTCTAGAAAGTTTATATGGTGAGAAGACTCTTCTTGAGACCAAACTCCACCAGTATTTTGATCTAGGAGACAGGCACCCCAGCCGTGAAGGCTCGCATCTGATTCCAAAATAAAGTCTGGTGTTGAACCAAAAATCGCTCTGCCGTTCCAAGCATCCAAATTCTCCAACCACCAGGTTAGTTCTGAGATGGATTCTTGGTTCAGGGAAACACGGTCTCCGTACCAGAGACCTGATCTTAAAGCTTTTCCCTTTATCCTTTGAAGGGCTCAATAGTTTAGGGGGCCCGGAAAGATAGCTTGAATGGAGGATGAGAGAAGACCTAGGAGTCTGGCTAGTTCCCTTAAGGAAAGATTTTGATGTTTGAGGACATGTCTTATCTCTTTTTTGATTTTGGAAATCTTCTTCGGAGGAAGAAGGAGAAGGCAATTGGTGGTGTCTACAGTGAAACCTAGGAATTCCATGGACTTTGAGGGGGACAGTATTGACTTTTCTTTGTTTACAATAAAACCTAGGTTTTCTAAAAGATCCATAACGGTTTTGAGATCTTGAAGAATTTGAGTATGATCTTGAGACATAATAAGGATATCGTCTGGGTAAATAATCATACGAATACCCTTTTCTCTTAGAGATGAGGCGACTGCCCTCATTATTTTGGTGAAACACCAAGGGGCTGATGAGAGACCGAAAGGGAGAGCTTGGAATTGATAAAGACGGTTCTTCCAAATAAATTGTAGGAAGGGTTGATCTTTCTTGGCCATAGGGATGGTAAAATAGGCGTCTTTGAGATCTAGTTTGACCAACCAGTCTCCTTCCAACAAGAGATCTCTCAGAAGATGGATACCTTCCATCTTGAAATGTCTGTAAACAAGGAATTTGTTGAGTCCTCTGAGATTTATAACGGGACTCCAGCCCTTGTCCTTCTTTTTTACTAGAAAGAGTGTACTTATGAATCTCAGAAATTCCATAGGGACTTTTGTGATTGCGCCTTTCTGGAGCATTGAAGAGATTTCTTCTTCTATGATCTTCTCTTGATCGGGAGAGAGAGGCATTATTTTTGGAAAGGAAACCTGAATCGGTGTATCTATGAAGTCTATTGTAAAACCGGTAACGGTGTTCAGAACCCATGGATCTTGAGTGATAAGTTTCCAGTTCTCTAGAAAGAATTTTAGTCTGCCTCCGACTTTCGTGGGAGGGGAAAAAGAAGTCAAAGCACTTACTTTGTGGGTTGTTCTCGGTAGGTCCTCCTCTTGCTCAGGAACCTCTTGATCGAAAGCCTCTGCCTCTTGGAGGATAGAATTGAGATTGGTAGGAGGACTGGTAACTGCCTCTAGAGTCAAAGCCTCTTGATCTACCATAGGGCCTTCGATTAAAACGGCCGAAAGATTGGCCCCTTCTTCCGGCCCTGCCAAAAAGGTTATTAGTGTTCTGGTTGAAGACTTTTTTCATATTCTGGTGAGCTCTGTCTAGGGCAGTAAAGGTTGATACATATCTACCTAGCGTTTTGATGAGGTCTTCTCCAAAAAGTAGTCCCTTAGGGTTAAGGGAGGGTTCTTTATCGGCTAAGTCGCTTAGTTTGGGGCTAATTTTAGTAAGGACGACTCTCCTTCTTTCGGAATTGAGCCCAGCATTGGCGTTTCCTAGAAGGACTAGAGCCCTCTGACTCCAACCACGTATAAGGTTAGTATCCAAGGTTGAGCCATTAATGTGACTGTCTTCAGCTGCATCGATAATTTTAGAGAGAGGGCCTAAAATGTCTAGAACTCGGTCTTGGCAGATTTTGAGGGATCTCTCCATGCCCTTCCTAGGATCTCTGCCGAGTTTGAAGAGATATTTAATTAGCTCGGGGTCGAGATTAGGGGTTTGGCAGACTTTGCCTTCAATAAAGGGTCTTGAGCATTCCATTCGTAAGAGATTGCGAGTATTTCTCTCAAGAGGATTCCTGATCCACTTGGTGATAAATTTAGTAACATGTTCCAAAGGAGTCCAATCGGAGCTCCTGGGATGTCTAATGTTAAGGGGAGAAAACATTTCTTGACCAAGAGGGTCTAAGATGCTATCTTTTGAGGAGGAAGGCAAATTATCATCAATAGAATCAAAGTCTTGGTCATTTTCATCCAAGTCCAGGATGTATTCATCAGGGAAATCTGAATTAGTATCATCATAGTCGTCATGAGTAAGATTATCGAATTCGTCATGGCATGTAGATTCGATATTTTGAGCACTTGGATAAGTTGTGCCGCTGAGGACACCTTTAAAATTTGTGCCGCGGTGGACACCTTTATAAGTTGTGCCGCTTAGGACACCCGAGGTACTAGGACCTGAAATAGTGCTCTCAGGGGTAGAGTCAATATTTTTTGTTTTTTTGGTCTTTTTACCCCTCAAATCAGTGAGGTCATTATCATTATTATATCCCTGTTGAAATTCATCCTCCTCTTCATGGGATCTCTTAGATGCCATGACATTGGAACGTGTAGAGAACATATAGGACCTCATTTCTTTATGAATAAGGGATTTAAATGCTTCATTATCGAAGTTTGGGAGAGAGACATTGTCTTGTTCTGAGTCAGAGTCAGACATTATAGGGATGAGAAAGGAGGTGTTAATAAATAGTAATTCTCTCTCTTGTTTTCCCCTTTTTTTTTTTAAAATATGAATTGATTAAGAATAATGCCCCTTTTTTTTTTATGTAGGGAATAGATTAGGGTCAGGAATCGATTTAAGTAGGAGGTAAATATGACGGTTTTGGGTTAATAATGAGCAAAAACGAAGAAAATATGATGAATAGGTGTAAGCCGGTCGATCGCGTTTGGAAACTGACAGTTTCCCTGTACGCGATCGGCCGGTTGCTTGGATACTCTCATTGTGAGCATCGCATTTGAGGAAAGGCGCTAGGCAACAACAACGCGTCGCGCGTGTGTTGCCAATGGCCTTTCCTCGTGTTTTACCAAAGGGACGTGGCAAGACGCGGTAGTGAAGGGAAATGCTCGATGCTTCGGGGAAAGCGAACAAGCGAGCAAGATAAAAGGCAAGGTTGTACAAGTCAAGGCAAGGTTGTACAAGTACGCAACGCGCGAGGGTCAAATAGACAGTAAATCAAAATCGGTGCGCGATTGAGTAAAAGGGAGAAAACCGAGCCGTCCTCCATACATTGGAGGACGGGCAACGATCGAGTCGGGGGGGGGGGGAGTGAAACGTCCCGTGCTGCAAGGTAATACGAAGACAAGAATTACAATTGATGTGTAAAAGGGTATAAATGTAGAAAAGGTACCATTCAAATAGATTAGAAGTATAACAGTTCTAAGTCAAAATCAAAGGCAAGTCAATATCAAAGGCAAATTATAAAAACAGTACTAAGATAGTAAATAGGTAATAAACAATGTTGTAGAGAGTAAGAGAAAACATGACTTATCTGCTTGGAGCCGCATTTAAAAGAGGCTGATTGCCTGGTGCTTTCTAGAATTGTTTTGTTGTTAGTGTTCCATTGGAACTTTTGCTTTATGACATATGCGGCTGTTTGGAGTTGCATTAAAAGTTATATGCATAATGTTAGCCTCCGGTCTTGTCACAGCGGCCCTCATTTAATTGGGCAGGTTGGTGAGTATGTCTTGAAAAGATTAGGAATCAAGCAGAAGTTCCACACTGCTTTCCACCCACAATCAGCAGGGTTAGTGGAATGATACAATTCAACTCTCAAGCTTAAGCTAGCTAAAATCCAGGCTTCCACGTCCCTAAAATGGCATGATGCGCTACCCCTTGCCCTGCTTTCCATTAGATCTGTGACACATACATGATCTGGCCTTACACTGTATGAGGTGGTATTTGAAAGGCCAATGAACATTTAGGGGATTCCTAAACCACGCCCTATACAGGACATACCTTGTGTCTTGATGAGTGACTACCTGTCCCAGTTGACTGACAGCCTGCTTTCTATTCATCAACAGGTTCGAGAAGCTCTTCCTGACAGATCGCAGGGTGATGGCCATGATCTACGGCCCGGGGACCAAGTGATGGTCAAAGTCTTCCAGAGGTCGAATAGCCTGGAACTGAGGTGGCGTGGCCCTGAGCAGGTGCTCCTAGTGACAAGAACGGCAGCCCGAGTGACCAATCGGAAGAACTGGATCCACTCCACGCACTGTAAGAAAGTACTGTCGACCCTGGTAGAGCCCTCTGCACTCGCCGATCTTCGAGACATCTTGGGCACAGAGAGAGGCCAAGCCATATCACCTGAAGGACCTGAGGAAGGCTTCCCGAACCACACGATTCCTGGTGCATCTCGATATCAGCTGCGACCCCGGAGAGAAACTGTACTGCCAAAAAAGACTGGTTGAGCATCCATCCTGGGTTAGTGAAAGGCTGAGCCGAGGGGGGGGGTCTTTTTCCTAGTGACACCCATCTAAAATCTCAGTGAAGAAACCAACGGCTGCCCAGGACTTCAGAGCTCCATCTGCTTTGTTGTTTCAACATCTTGAACATGCCTATGGAGAAGACATCAACTGCTGCAAAGGTTTGTGACTGAAAGGCCATGTTTATTGTTGGGCTCACTTCTGTTGACATCATCATTGCTACGATAGCTTGGGTTGTAGAGAAAGTGGCTCCTGTTCGACAGTCGTTGAATGGCACTACTCCAGCCCCCTTTGAGCACCATTATTTTTCCCTTCATTATCATGAGCAGCAGCATAGAATGTCCTACCTCAATAATACGTTCATTCAGATGTTGCACCACACCCGTAATGGTATGAACGTCACCAATTGTTGGGTGTGTGGAATGATGCCAGCTCATCAGAAAAATGGAGTAAAACCTTTCATTCCCCTGCCGTTTTCACACAATGGCTCTTGTCAGGCTTGGATTGCTTTGTTGTGGGCTTCTGAAGTTGCTAATATCACCTATGCTGATGTAGGGAAACTGAATTTCCATCTCAATAAAGTGTATTGCCCTGATGAGGAAGGAGATCCACAGGCAAAAGGAACTGTTTGGGAGATGGTGGAGTATCGCTGAGGAAACTCCTCAATGCACTATGTTTTCCCAAACACTCGAACATCCAGGGGAAATCGACCACCTGTTATAGCTGTTACTAGAGCCCGAGCAGACGTGTTTGAACAGTGTTGGAAATATTCCTGTGGGGAAGAGCGACTGTACCCTGGTACTGAATTTTACTGGGGCGAAAAGCCGTAGCTTTATGTAATCCCACAACACTTTCTTCATCTGCTGGAGTAAAGGATACTACCATCTTCCCATTGGATAGTCAGGAACTTGCTATGTTTCTTTTTTGCTGCTACCTGTGTTTTTGGCCCCTGCATCTTATCACAAGGACTATAGACTGTTTAATGACATTTCCAAGAACCGGTGTAAGAGGACAATAAATCACGATGAGGTGGGTCAGACTGACACAGCACTGCAGCAATATGTTGACTTTAATTTGGGGTTGTTCTTCTTTGTTGGTGCCGCTTTGAACAGCAGGACAATCAGACGTTTAACACGTGTCATAAAGGCTGTGACCAACCAGACAGAGATGGCACTTGGAAACATCACAGAAGAGCTGCAAATTGCAAGGATTGTGGCGCTCCAAAATAAAATGGTCCTTGATGTTGTGTTAGATGATCGTGGTGGTGCATGTTGCTTCATTGGGAGCAGTTGCTGTGTTTATATCCCTGATCGTGCCCCTTCTGTTTTTGATGCAATCTCTAAACTGCATAAAATCGCTGCTGAGATTCACCCTGATACTGGAACATGGACTTTAGCCGGTTGGCTGTGGACACTATTACTATGGAAGCTATTGATGATCTTATGTATTTATTTTGCAATACTACTATTATGTTGCTTATGTCTACAATGTGGCCCAATGCTTTGTTCCCTCTGTATAACTGCTTGTATAACTACCAAACGCAACGTTAAGAATGTAAATGCCCAATATGTATTAGACCAAGAAGTTAATCAAATGATGTTAATTGATGTACAAGATGTTTTCTTTGTTCCTTCTAAATCATAGATGTTTTCAGCTAATTCCAAAAGGGTTGTCTGTCAAAACATAGCAGAGATTACTGTTAGCATGAGCTGAAGCCATTTTGTTGTTTTGGCATCCATTTTGGTTAAGCCATGTGTTTGCCATGTGCTTCCCCTTCTTTGCTGTTGCCTACTTATCCATTACGCCTGAGTCATCATCTATAGTAAGCTCCTGCAGCACTGAACCTGAGTACTGTGTATGCTCAAAGGGGCCTTAGCTGTTAGGATGCAACTGTCATGTATTTAACTGTCAGACTATTTTAACTGATGTCAGCAGTATTATAGCTCCTCCCTTTTTGTTGACTAAGCGATTCTCATGTATCCTTGTAAGTGAACGTCTATTTGTGTGTACAATTGTACTGTCTCTTTTTGAACCTCCATGCTTACACTGCACTGGTCAGTCCGGTCGCTCCTCCTGCCGCGTGGCCCACCCCGAGTGTGCCCGATCTCCTCCTGCTGCCGCCGCCGCTGATGAGTTAAGACCTCTGACCCTGTCTTGGTTTGGCCCCTGTCTCTGACTGTCCCTCTGTGCCTGCTTGTTTCTCTCGTTGTTAAGCAGTTTTGTTATCACTGCCGTTTTCTCGTTTTCTCGTATTTGGCTCTGTAAGTGTTTGTTCCATTGTCCATCGCTCCAGTTGTTCCCTGCCCCACCCCGCTACCTGCCGCTGCTCCCCCGCGGCCCCACCCCCACTCCCTCCAGCATCTCTGCACGCTCCCCCCACTCGCCACCCCGCTCCCGCCTCCCAGCTGCTCCTCCCTCACCCCGCCCCCCCACTCTTCATTTATGGCAGAGTGCATGCATACACGCAGCGTTGACGCGCAGCGGGTGCGCCGATTGTGCGCCCAGCGCCGGACCCCCTGGCCCCTGCAGATGCCAGCCCACCCACTGGACCTACGACGCAGCCACCCTCAATGCACTCAACACCGGCTGGATCCCCGGCTGCCACCGAGCCACCCCAGGACGCACCCACGGACCCTTCACCTGCCAATCCTGCAAGTTCTCCTGCATCCGAACCTGCACCGCACCCACCAAGCTGAGCACCAGCAGCAACCACCTGAAGTGCATCCTGCTCAACACCCGCTCCGTCCACAGACACGCCGTCGAACTCTGGAACCTCCTCGACTCCACATCTCTAGACGTCGCCTTCCTCACGGAAACCTGAATGAACGCCTCCTCAGCACCCGACATCGCCATCGCCATCCCGGACGGATACAATATCACCTGGAGGGACCGTGTCAACCAAACAGGAGGAGGCATCACCATCGTTCACAAGAACACCATCCGCATCACGACCAACTCCGATGACACCCTCACAACCGCCGAACACCTGCACTTCCAGATACACACCGACCCCAAGACCACCCTCAGAGGCACCCTCATCTACAGACCTCCGGGACCACGCACACAATTCCGCGAAGACATCGCCGACTTCATCAGCCCTCACGCCCTCCCCTAAGCTGACTACATCCTCCTAGGGGACCTCAACTTCCACCTGGGGAACAAGAACGACCGCAACACCACCACCTTGCTGGACAACCTCGCCAACCTCGGACTCAAGCAACTGGTGACCACCCCCACCCACTATGCCGGCCACACGCTTGACCCCGTCTTCTCCTCCAGCAAGGACATCTCCTTCAGCCACGGCACTGGACTCCACTGGACAGACCACAGCTGCGTCCACTTCAGCTTCAGAAGGACCACGCTTGACCACCAGCCGCAACAGGTTCCCCGCAGAAGCTGGAACATGATCACCACCGACCAGCTCGCCACATCCCTGAGCCAGAACCCTCCCGCCAGCTCAGCGAACCCCAACCAAGCAGCCAACAACCTCACAAGGTGGATCAGCAACTGCGCAGACGACCTCGCTCCACTGAAGACCCCCGTCAGACCCGGCTACAAAAAAGCACCCTGGTTCACCGACGAACTCAAGAGCTCTAAGAAGAACTGCCGAGCCCTCAAGAAAGCCTGGCGCAGAGACCCGACAACAGACAACATGACCACCCTCAAACACGCCACCGGAAAACACCACCAGCTGATCCACACCACCAAGAAAACCGCATTCAAGGAACGACTAGACAACAACGCCCACAACAGCAAGGAACTCTTCAACATCGTCAAAGAGATCTCGAACCCTATCGCCGGAAACAACGACATCACCCCATCGCAAGACCTCTGCAACTCGCTCGACTCGTTCTTCCACAGCAAGATCGCAGATATACACAACAGTTTCAGCACACAGCCGACGCACCCTATGACCGCACCAACGCCCCCCACCACCACCCTACGCGCCTGGACCCGGATCAACACCGAAGACACCATCCGCACGATGAACTCCATCCACTTCGGATCACCAACCGACCCCTGCTCTCACCACATCTTCAACAAGGCCGACTCTATCATCGCACCCCATCTCTGGGACATCATCAACGCCTCCTTCAACACCGCCACCTTCCCAGAGAGCTGGAAGCACGCCGAACTCAGTGCCCTACTGAAGAAACCATCAGCGGACCCCACCGACCTCAAAAACTACCGCCCCATCTTACTCCTTCCTTTTCCTGCCAAAGTCATCGAGAAGACTGTCAACAGACAGCTGGCTGCCTTCCTCGGGACGAATGGATCCCTCGACCACTCGCAGTCCGGTTTTAGAGCCAACCACAGCACCGAGACCGCCCTCATCGCAGCCACCGACGACATCTGAGCCCTGTTTGACAACAGGAAAACAGCGGCACTCATCCACCTCGTCCTCTCCGCAGCGTTCAACACGGTCTGCCACAGCACCCTAGTGCAGCGCCTCAGCAACATCGGAATCCAGGAGAAGGCCCTGGAGTGGATCATCTCCTTCCTCGCTGGAAGAACCCAGAGAGTCCGCCTCCCCCCGTTCAGATCAGAACCCACTGAAGTAATCTGCGGCGTACCACAAGGATCATCGCTCAGCCCCATGCTGTTCAACATCTTCATGAGCCCCCTCGTGGCCATCGCGCGCCAACACAACCTCAACATCATCTCCTACGCCAACGACACCCAGCTGATCCTCTCCCTCATCAAAGACCCCGCAACCGCCAGAACCAACCTACACGAAGGGATGAAAGACGTAGCCGAGTGGATGATGAACAGCCGCCTGAAACTGAACTCAGATAAGACAGAAGTCCTCATCCTGGGATCATCACCCTCCACCTGGGACGAATCCTGGTGGCCCCCTGCCCTGGGCAGCACACCCAAACCAACGCACCATGCACGCAACCTGGGCTTCATCCTGGACTCCTCCCTCTCGATGACCAGACAAGTCAACGCCGTCTCCTCGTCATGCTTCAACATCCTACGCATGCTACGGAAGATCTTCCGGTGGATCCCCACTGAAACCAGGAAGACGGTCACCCAGGCGCTCGTCACCAGCCGACTGGTCTACAGTAACTCCCTCTACGCCGGAACCACAGCCAAACTTCAGAAAAGACTCCAGCGCATTCAGAACGCCTCAGCACCACTCGTCCTGGACATCCCCCGACACAGCCACATCTCCGGACACCTGAGAGACCTGCACTGGCTCCCCCTCAGCAAGAGAATCAGGTTCCGACTCCTTACCCACGCACATAAAGCTCTCCACAACCAAGGCCCCAGATACCTCAACGACCGCCTGACCTTCTACACTCCCACCCGCCAGCTATGATCGACCAGCCGCGCCCTTGCCGCCGTTCCCCGCATCCGAAGAGCCAAAACGGGAGGAAGATCCTTCTCCTACCTGGCGGCAAAGACGTGGAACTCCCTCCCCATCAACCTCCGCCTGACCCAAGACCACCTCTCCTTCAGGAAGCAACTCAAGACCTGCCTGTTCGAGCAGTAGCGGACCCCCCCACCCAAACACCTTGAGACCCTCCGGGTGAGTAGCGCGCAATACAAATGCTTTGATTGATTGATTGATTACTACAGTATATAAGGCCCATGGTTTAAGTGCTCCATATGCTGCCTCTAACATTGCCTGAGGGTTGTGTATAGATGTAGTTCCACCTCATGAGGTTTAATAAACTCTGTGTTTAATATTTGAGCTTCCATTCCAATCTCTACTTTGTCAGTCTAAAGGACCAGTATGCAAAAGGGCTCCTCCCCCTGCACCAGGTGAACCCCTGAAAATGCTCATCCCCAAAATGTAATCCAATTTAAAACAGTCTAAAATAATTTTATGATTTAGAGCTGGTTCTTCCTTTGCCCAGATGGAGTGCCACAATAGAATTGGTGCTAATTGTATACGGAAGGACAAACAAATCAAGCAAAGTTCACTATGACAGACAGTAGCAAGTAGACTATTGGGGACTGTCAACAGGCATCTATAAATATATTCTTGTCTCTTTGTAGACCCACTGGGTTACAAAATCCCCATACTCCAGCCCCATACAGAATAACGGCACAGGAGCGAACCTTATAGGTGTTAATGATTAGATTACTCAGTACTGAGCCTAGCTTTTTCGTGAATCTAAAAAACAGCCTCCAGGTTTTGGTTAAAGCTACTATTCCTTATATCAGTTAGGTGGTGCCAGGGGCTCTTTTGATTAAACGGGATTCCCAGATAAGAAAAGTGGGCACGTAAGAAAGCTTTTCATTTTTTACATAACAAGATTTTAAAATGGTGGGGGATTTACCCAGCACTATGGTAGAGGATTAACCCTACATTGGTCTTTAGACAAAATCCATTCATAAAATCATTAAACCTGGTCAAAAGCTTCCGCAAGCCCACATCGGTTCTAGACATTAAAACACAGTTGTCTGCGTAGAGTATTGCCGGGATATTACTGGTGCCTATCTTGGCGGCATCCACGTTCCCTTGATTAATGTAGCTTTCTAGTTCATTGATATACAGACAGAATAAAAAAGGTGCAAGGACACAACCTTGGCGAACCCCGTGATTCATTTTTATTAGGGGCGAAAGTTTACCACCTACTCAATGTCTGACCCTCTCTGTCACATCTTGATGCATTGTGGCTAGAAAATGGACAATATATGGTTCAATGCCCATGTTCAGCATCTTTTTGCATAATTTCCCTCAGACCCAGTTAAAAGCAGAAGTAAGGTCCATGAACCCAAGATAAAGGGATCCGGGCTTAGCTATTGTGTACTTGCTTATGACCGGGTTCAGATTAAGACATTGTTCGATGGTTCCCAGCCCCCTCCAAAAACCATATTGTATGTCTGAAAATTTCCCGCTGTTGTTTACCCACGCCTCCAACCGCTATAATATAACCCTGCCCATCAATTTACAGGTGCAATCATTAATGAAATGGGCCAGTAACATGTTGGGTCAGACCTGTCCCCTTTCTTAAAAATGTGGACTATTATCAAGGATCTCCATGATTCAGGAAGACCCTGGGGTGCTACACAGCTTAACATATTAGTCAACAGAGAGAGGGAGCCATAAACCAGCGTTAGCTAAAAACAAATCTGCTGGGATGCCGTCAGGACCAGGGGCCGAATTCTTCACTGTTTGGTTTAAAGCCCTTTCGACTTTATCAAACATTGGCATAGCCAGCTCTGATACCCCATAATTTAAATTAGTGTACTGCTTGCCATTGGTGCTATATAAACAGGAAAAAAATACCACCCACTCTACAGGCATGAGTGTAACATCAATGCTACTATTATGTGAACTCTTAAAAAAGTCTGAGTTAACGGTTTTCCAAAAACTTATTTTCTTTTATCTAATTTCCATCTCCCTAGCACCTGTTTATATTCAAATCAAAATTGTTTTACCACCAGATTATCTGGGGTCTTTTTTTTCACTCCCTTAACAGTATATTGTGGGACTTTGAGCAATCATTGCTAAACCACTTGCTTTGCTTCCGGGGTCTTATTCTATAATCAATAGATAGAGCATCATTAATGGTCTCAGTTATTGCAGCAAAGGCTGTTAACATAGATGGTGGATTTACACAGTCTTCCAGACAATCTAAATCTTGATTCATGTTAGTGTTCATGATCCGTTGTAGGACGGAATCTGGATTAACGGTAAACCACTTGCATAATAGCACCTAGATTTTATCATAGGTTATGGGTCATAGTTTAGTTTGTCCCAGAAGGGTCACCAATTTGAATCTCTAACTGAAGGGATAGTGGATAATGATCACTAAAATAGACCTTAAAAGGTCACAGATTGAGGTTTAAAATATTCAGAAAGGGCAATGAAATAAATTAATGTCCCTTTGCCTCTGCCCGTGAATGAGATCAAGTTCATGCCTTCTGATTGAATATGATTAACTGTGAGAAAAAGTGAACATTTTGAAAGTAGTGAGTTAAGAATATTCCCACAGAGGTTATGATAAAAGTGGCAACCACTATCCCTGGCCCCATCTAATGAACAACATGCAGACTGCTTTGATAAGGGGCATAATTTACAATTAAAATCACCCCCCAGACAATAAAATCTGTGTTTGTCTATTGTATGTGTATGCATAATGAGTTCTCTAGGTCTTTGGCAATGACGGTATTCAGTGTTAAAATTATTGTGAGAAAAATTAACAATGATCAATGTCACAGTTTTTCTAAAAAGAATAATAACGATTTGGAGGTGTGGTGAAGGATTCTGTGTCTTAACTGCTCTGCCTGACAGTATTGTTGCTCCAAAGTTAATACACCACCCTTAAAATGACCACCTAGAGCTACATTGGTTGGGGTGTGTATGGAAACATAACCATTAATGTGAACAGACTCTCTCAACCAGGTTTCTAGTAGACATACAATACTGTGACCTTTTATCAAATCATTCAACTTGTTAGACAAGCCAGCAATATTCCAAAAAAGCCTGCCATAGACAGCTGTACTGTTGTGACTGCAAGGAGCTTCCTCGATACTTAAATAGGCAGTTATCTCGCATTCCTCCTGGGATTTCACAGCCATATTAGAAGGTAACAAAGATTGAGCCTGCTCGCCTGGTAAGATGTTGTTGGATTCCATCAAAGCTATCTTTGATGAATCAAGAGGAATAAGGCTCCCTACATGTGGCAAGATAATCTGTGTTCATTTTCCAGACCACCAGTACTACCTTTATTAGAGCTCTGTTCTAAATCATGCCTAAATTGCCAATCTGATCCAAACGCCATATGGTGTGGTCAGTCCACATGACCAAAGGGAGAAAAGCGATTAGATATTGGAATAGCAAAATTATGAGAAGAATTGTCAGTTGTGCAAAGTGGCCTACGTGCCACGACTGCATATGGCTTGTAAAAATACCCTAAGGGTACCGCCTCAATGGTGCCACTGGCATTGTTCCACCAAAAAAACCTATCCATAAGGGAATGAACTAATGACCTGTTTTAAAATTTACAACAACACAGTCGCCTGATTCAATTTTAGGTTGTGTGCCCACCCACGAGACCGGTTCAACATTGTTTATATGCTGGAATAAATCTCCACTTTTCAGCCAATCCGTGGCTTTCACTAACCAATGTAGTACAATTTAATTGTTTAACTGCAACAAGTCTTCCTCCTTATTGGATAGCAGAGATGGCACATTCTTGGGGACTATTACCAGTGGGGGTGATGGCGTGTTCTTTCATGACTTTATCTTAATGTGACATAAGAATTATCCGCAGGATTAGGAACTCCAACCTCTTTTGAACCATTTAAAGTGGTTGACTGATCTCAAGCCGAGACAAGTCCATTATTTTTCTGGAGTGGGGAGGGGCGAGTTGGAGTATTAGTGTCTATGATAGGGCGACAACCTAGAGAGGGGTCCAAAAACAAAGGGGCTGAACTCCGGGTGGGCAAGATGGTATGGCGTGAAGGCAAGGGATCAGAGTTTAGTACATTATTTGTCCCAGAAGTTAGGCTAGATAAGCTTGAGCCAATTACGATTTTCGGTGACATGTCAATGTTATTCAGAATACTTAAAAACGGATCAAGGAGGGATTTCACTGCTGATTCGATGGAACAAATAATGTGTGCGTGCGATAGTTAGTCGCCATTGCCTCTATTATCTTTTGGACCTACGTCAGCTTCCAAGTCTAGGAAGCTTATGCTCTTCCTCGCAGTAGTTGCTGATGCTTTTTTTTTTTGAGTTACTGGTGGCAGTGCCTCCTTCTTTGACTTACTGCATGCCTTTGCCTTTTTTGGAGGGGGTGGGCGTAAGGTATCTAGAAAGCATCCTTGCTGATTGACATTGGTATTAGTTTTAGTTATGGGGGCTTCCAAAACATTCAATGCTGTAGGACCTGTGACTAAATCAGAACTCCTCAGCCATTCACTCTCTTTTGGGCTCGCCGGTTCCACCAATGTACTGTTCTGTAATGCCCATTTTGTGGCCCCTAATCTCTCCTCCACACATTCAATCTCGCTATTAATAGCCCCCATGGTGGTAGTCAGAAAGCTGGTAATGGTAGAGTTTAATGGGCGATCCTTGGTGGTGGGCATCGTTAATTTACATTCCCCCATCCTCTTACCTTTGATCTCAAGTTGTACACGAGAGCGAGAAGCTGTGGTGACAGGCCAAGAGGCAGGGCACTGCCCTGCATCTTTCTGCCGCTGACGGGCGCAGATGGGCCCGCCCTTTACCCGGGCTTTGCCCGGGCGTGTCCCACACTACAGGAGCCCACAGGAGCCTGCAGGATCCTTTATGCACCTCCTGCGTGTATACAGTGACTCTGCGCCTCCTGGCACAAAGGTTGATGGGGGCTGGAGTCCCCTGCTGCCTCCCAAAGCAAAGTGCTGTGTGCTGTGCAAAAATCGATACCGGTACTGGAACGGGCACCGTTGGTCTGATAGTCCAATGAGGACTTTGGCAGTCGGGCCACCATTGCACCACCACAGTCACCAGGGAACTGCCATTCCCTGGTGGTCCCATTGAGGTCTGAGGGCTGTAATTTGCTTGGTGTTGCCCTGAGGCACCGCCAAGCATATTACACTTTTCATCACCACCAGCGCTGGTATGGTGGGTTTTCCTCCATGAAAAGGCTGCTAGTGAGGAAAGAAAGGAGGCATACACTGCCCGTCGAGCCCCTGTACACAGGTTGCATGCAGGGGGGTGGGCACATGTTGTGTATTTCTGCACCACCAGTTCCTGCACAGGAAGAAATACAGAACATGGAACATGTACTGACGGCCCCTCTGCAGTGCTGTTTCAGACTCACAATGAGCCTTTTAAACAGCACCTCTACGGGAACAACACACCTCTTGCCCGCTAGAGTACAAAAAACTTGTGATCTGGTGCGACTCTTGGTGGTGAGGGGGTGCTGCAGTGGTAAGCCACTTGCCCCCGCACCGCCAAAAGTTGTAATCAAGCCCTTAGTTGAAACGAAAGCAGTACCTTAGCCATGACTCAAAGAAGGGACAAATACACAAAGAAACAATAAAACCAGCATGTGCTAACCGAGCAAAAGCATGAAAATAATAGTGAAGAAGAAGCCAACCAATGGTAAGCAAAGGGCGGGCTCTAGACACCCTTTAAGCTAAAAAAAAGTCTTGCAGTAAACACTGCATGTGCTGTATCAGGATAGACCTAAAACAGCCCACAAACTTGCCCTTCTGCTGTAGTGTAGTTCCTATATTCCCAATAGGCTCTGCGCATTGGAATATTATATCCTATAGATGTGACGTAGGACTTATGTCGACTAGGTCTCTATCAAACATATTAGACATAATTGTGAGTGCCAGCTAGCTCAGAGGTCACTAGAAACTCGAATAAACAAGAAGGGATTAGCTTCTGACAACCGTATAAACATGACAACTTTGTTTCCCCAAGATAAAACGTATCTTCAGAGTTGTGGAAACAATAGATAGATATTTTACTTAGTTAATTGTGCATGCTTCGTTTCAACAGAGGTGCAGAGAAATAGAGAGACGGGCGTTTTCAATAAATGTATTTATTGAACAGTCTTCTTTCTCATGCAGAAGAAATTAACTGCTACAATCGTAATACTGGCTGTAAAGTATAATGCGTACAGCAGGAAGAGTATTATAAAATAATACTGTAAAAGCATGGTATGGTTTCTAAGCCATAAAATACATACATAAATAAATAAATACTAAAAGTACTCAACTTGTGCTTCTAAAATACGCCTACCCCGATGTACCTAACCTAAGTCTAGTACGAGGGAAGAAGTAAGTGTGGTGTAGCATGAGTTTAGTATTCTTTTGCCAAGAATATATCCAAGATTTCTCTTAGGTTCTAATCAGCTCTGTACCTTGGTTTAGAATGAAGGAGGTCTGGTATCTCTGTCTCGGGACTCGATTTCCCAACACCCTGCAAGGGGAGCTTGGAAACATTGGAGCTGGATTTCTCGGCAAGAGAAAAGACAGAGTCTCTCTCAGTGCTTCAGCTGGAGGGCCGGCTTCCTTCGGCACTTGCTGTAGTGAGCTGATTCTGGCAAGCAGATAGTCGAACTGCTCCAAACCACCGTGTGTTTGCTAGGGCAAGTGTGAGCATATTTATACCTTGAAGTTGCTGAGTTTGACTTAAAGGTGGACATAATAACGTCATCAAAGAGTTGTAGTTCTTTGAAAACTCCATGAGTTCTTGGACAAATCAATATTCAAGCAAGGGGAAGTCCCTAACTGCTGAAGCAGAGTTTTCCAAGAAATCATTGTGGCTTTTCGGAACTAGTGGAAGTATCCTTGCCTGTATTTGGACTGCATGGGCTATGTCTAAATATGGTTATCATTTCTATGCCCTTTTAAGGACAAGGTGATTTATACCTATATAAGGGGATGAATCAGGAAAATTACACGAGGGTCTTAAAATGCTATACAACACCCACTCCACTTTATTATGTTCGACATTACTAAATGTACGCACTAAAATATATCTAAAGAATGTGTTTACAATCCCACCCAAAAATACATAAAATGCATTTTAAATGGTTGTACACGAAAATGAGCATTTGTACTGTACGCATTTGAAAGCAATGATTTCATTTTAAGCATATAGCATGATATTGGCAATGCTAACTGAATTAATCATGGAAATTACATTTATGAAATGGCTCTTAAATACAGAATAAAAAGGTTGAGACCATCCCATAGCAGAATATATAAACTGTTTAGGTTTCTGGATAAGGTCAATATTGTTTCTAGGAAGTATTCAAATAATTCTTGTTCTCTAAGTATATTTCTACTTTAAGCAGATTACTTTATGCCAAAGTTCAGTTTTGGAAAAAGTCAAATCAAATCGTAGAAAAATAGTTACAAAGTTAGAAGTTTTTTGTTTTGAAAAACGAAGGTCGAATTCAAAGTTGAAAGAACGCTGTGTGCTAATTTGAAAAGTTATTCTCGGTGTCAGGAGAAAACATTAAATCGTCTAAGCTGGCAAATAAATCATCTACCACAGTCGGTGAAAGTTGAACCACTTCATTAAGTAGCTCAATCGTACACAGATGAGAAGCATCGCCGTCAGTGTCTGTCGCATTAGCAATGTTCGCAGTAAATGGTACCTGTGGGCCTGTTGGTGTTAGGGTTAGTGAGCCACAGAGAGCTTGTCCCCTCTCAGTACAGTAATGACCTCTTTAGTAGCTCCTATTTACATACACTGTGTTAAGGTACTTTCTGCTAACTCATTAGTTAGGCTTTAGTTTTTAGCTTTTATGTGATTGATGATTCCTCTTTTGTTCGTTTAATTATTCTTGCTTTTACCAAAGCTTTTCTCTTTGTAACACACTCTAGACAAATGTGCAAAACCCTCTCATGATAAAACCTAATTTACATAAAAACCAAAGCGCTGCATGCATCTTGTGATACACGTGCAGCGCGAGAGAACCACACCCAGCCCCGGATATAATCGATCTCACCGATCCCCACACAGCACTTGTGCTCGTCTATTTCCCGCTTACCAGAGACCGGATCCTCTTCGTCTGCACTCGTGCTCCTGTACCCTTCAGATTCTGCGTTGGCTTCAATAAGGCGAGGTCGTAGGCTCATCCGTCTTCCGGCAATCGGCTTCAAAGAATCCTGTCTCTTCTCCCAATCACTCGCAAACCAACCTGCAAGATAAAAGAACAAGGTTTGATAGAAAAACAACCTCTTCAAGTATCAAGTAAGTGAAACCCCCTTTCTTAACCCCTTCCGTGCGGGGCGTATTTTCCGCCTGTGCTGACTCCGCCTTGCGCGGGCGGAGTCATGACGGAACGGTTCCGTCATCAGCACAGCTCACCCGTAGCTGATGACGGAACCGTTATGTCATCAGCACGGAAGGGGTTAAAGACAAGATCTTTAGACAACGCTCTCAAGAATTCTATTAAGGCTCAGATGAAAATCAATACAGACATTGTTTCCAGGTATTGCACTCGAATTTTAGGAACTTTGTGAAAAGAACATTGTTTCTCTTGGACTTTGAAACTGGAACCTGAAAGAACAGTAATTGCAAGACTTTTGGTAAATAAGGCTTTATTTTAAAAAAGGTCGCAAGTGCTTTGAAGTAAAAGTACAGAACCCATTCTTTGCAGAACTTCTGGGCAAGTAAACAAGTGAGTGTGTTACAAAAAGAGTCATAGGTCTAATTTTAGGAATTAATGTATGCAATTCTAATCACAGTATTTATTTTGTTTTAGAAGTTTCACAAATACAAGAAACATCCCAGAACATAAAGAATCATTTACCTGGAGGCTAGAGACCGGGAATAGAGAGGTATATTGTCACACTATATAGAGAAGGAAAGGTCAGGCACACTATTAGGGCTAGGTTGTATTTACCTGTTCTTGATCATGTTTTATTAGGCACCTGTTCCCTAAGAAGTCTGATTGAATCACAGATCGTTTCAACTCATCTCCAGTGGAAAAGACGCAGGAACTGTGTTGTTTCTCTTTTTATTATTTTATACACTTCCCCCTCCCCTGGAGCTTCTGGTTCTTTGCGAACTGTGAATAACTAGTGTGCTGGAGCAAGCAGTTTCAGTGTGGGAACGGACTGTCTTCAATATCCAACAGAACTAACCGGATACTCGGGTGAGCTGGGCTTTGACAGTTGGTTCACATATCTTACCGTCAGCTGGAATTGCTGGTGAGACCTCAATGAATGCCGTCATCAGGATTGGTTTATTT
The DNA here is from genome assembly GCF_964263255.1 of Lissotriton vulgaris. Lineage (NCBI taxonomy): Eukaryota > Metazoa > Chordata > Amphibia > Caudata > Salamandridae > Lissotriton > Lissotriton vulgaris. Next base: position 1,088,014,057 of record NC_141695.1, read on the forward strand.
TTTTAGAACAAAGGTTCTTAGCTTTTTTAGGGATTGAGTAGATAATAAACAGACCACAATAGGCTGCTATAGGTTTACCTTCCTTGTCCAGCCGGGCAAGAAATTTATTTATCAAACGATAGAAGGTAAATGATTATGATGCATTACTACAACAATAGCAAGACACAATCCTGTGCTGTACTAGAAGGGAAAGGAAAAATAGAAGAGGGTGAAAAAGGGGTGTTTCAGGCAAAAGAAAGAGCAAACAGGGTACTGTTATGAATAAACAATAATGACAGTATCGCCTGGAGTAGTACATACAACAACAAATATACATTATTTTCATGTATGCCCACTGATGGGTGTCGACGTTTCGATCCCTCGCTCAACAATTAAAGGGGCTCATCTTCAGGACTTATGTGATAAGAAATGCCTGAATTAAGAACGCCTCTTGGTTTAGAGGTGAGGTAGGCAGAATGGATCTTAAAGGAAAACCTTTAGATGAAATATTGATGATTTTGCCGAGGCTTGGGGTGGCTGGGCAATCGAGTGCTAGTTCCTTAAAATAGTTGGTTTACTGGCTTACAAGTTGAAGTAATAATAGTTTCCAGGAAATGTCGGTTACGATACGTAGCCGATCGATTAGCGTTTCATCAATGCCACAATGGGAAAGGATATGATATTCACGGGAGGCTCAATGGCCATCGCCGCAATTAGAACAATGTCAGGAATGAGCCGCGGGTCAGATTCAACCTTGCGGAGCAATGCCGGTGTCCTAGGTCCTACTTCCGGATTGGTAGCCGTTGGGGACAGCACAATGCATGAGCTGTTACCGAACCAAGCAAAGCATCAACATCCGTTGGCAGTGCTGATGGAAGTGTCAGACAAATATCCAACACACATTCCTCTCCACAAAGCAGTCATCGTAGAACAGGTAAGATGCAATCTTGCCAGATTGGTCTGAACGAAAGGAACCATGTGGTATTCAGATCTCTCAAACAAGCCAAGCCAAGAATCTGTGTTATGCGCTCACGATACTGCATTGCCAGACGAGTGTTCTCCATGGAAATCTGGGTATCGCTGTTGACTGGACTTGCCTAATCGGAGCAGAAGAAACTAAAATAGTATCCCTGCTACGAGTCCCAAAATGAGAGGCAGGCCGCCAAACACAGAGTGCACAAAGTTTGTAAAAATGCCTAGGACAGCTTCAAAGGGTGATAACAGTCCCGAAAAGATTGTCTTAAATACTTGTACAATACCACTGGTATCAGACATGTTTAAGATACGACCTAACATTTCTGCGAAATGTATGGGGCAGTTTGTTGATAATAGGGCATGTATCTCTGCAGAGGACCTTGCAACTTGCAGATCATAAGTCTCTTTGGACGAGGTCAGTGGCACAGTTTTTTGTAAAAGAATGGCTTTCATTCTGCTTAAAGTATCAATTCGCATAGAAGAGATGTTCAGTGAAGGCCATAGCGGCGACTCCCTGTCTGTCTTAGTTTTAGGAAACAATATGTGCATACAGCAAGGCTGACACACTAACAAGAAAGACTATTCCTGGCATCATTCCACAACAGCTGTGATCATTCAACATTATGTAGCTCCCATTGGAAAGCTGCCTAAAAATTGGATCTATCACTGCTGCCGGTGAACCCTGCAGGTGGCAGGATAAATTGGTTGAAGAACCATTGCAGGCTCCATGCAAATTAATATCCTGACATAAAAGTGTACTGCTCAGTGTGCTTCTGCAATTTTTACTACTAAGAAATACCTCCTTTTCCCCACTCCAACATTTGTGTGTGTATGGTAAATCCCAGGTCGATTTTATGTACTTTTTACCCAACCTTTCATACAGGCCTGTTGGTATGTGTTTGAAGCAATACTGAAACTGGAAAATCATCACTGGCATCGAGATGGTGCCATGTATGATCCAATCTACAGCTGGTTTCTCAGAAACGGTTAATGGTCATCTTACCAGTTTTTCGATGCTCAGCACCGTATAGTCTGCTCCCTTCTGTGCCAAAGAGATTTGTTTATCTGTAAGGTTAAACCTAGCAAACAATGGCGTGGTGTTGATTAGACGCCAAGGCACATAGCCTGAATGAAGATTTTGTAACGTCCAGCCTAGCAGCATTATACAACGTAATTGAGACTGTCCATGTTGTAACATGAGCAAGTCCTGTTCCATTATGTCTATGGCAGAGGATACAATGCTGTCCAAAAAATAAATTCTGGATGACGTTAACTCATTGTCAACAACATAGAGAGCTTTCTCTAAATCTCAGGAAACATCGTTTACGACGCGGTTTTTACACCGCAGTGCCTTTACCCCGCAGCTATTACAACGCAAGTCGTTACTATGACTTGCGCTGGATGGCGCTGTGGGATAAGGAATCTTGCAATTTTATGTTCCAACACCTTCCCTACTGTTACGGGGACTGGTGTTGGAATATAAAATTATAGGATTCCTAAATTCACGCCCTCCAACGCAAGTCGTTGTAACGACTTGCGTTGTAAGACTTGCGTGGTAAAGGCATGCGTTGTTACAACATGCGTTGTAACAACGTACATCCCAATTTCTCGTATTCGTTCAGCAGTTTCCATTTGCGTGACTTTTCATGCTTCATTATAAGCAACATAAATACCGGCGTATTTGAAATGTTTATGACATGGTTTACGAGGTCCTAGTAAGAAGTCTCTCAAATCAACACCATCTTTAAGTAAAGTTAAGTGTTGTTTTATATCTGGGAGTGTAGATTTTTGTAGCCAATCAAGGCACAGTTTTCCTACACTGTATGTTGTTATTATCCTTGGATGTTGTCTCTGGACATACCTTGGATCTGGCCTAGTTACTGTAAACCCTTGTGTTTTATTCAGTAATCTATCTTGACAGTTATTTGTGTCCGTGGGCCAGATTAACCATTTTTTCCAATCAGGATTAGTTCTGGAACTCCCTCTCGACCCACCTCCGCCTGACCCAAGACCACCTCGCCTTCAGGAAGCAGCTCAAGACCTGGCTGTTCGAGCAGTAGCAGACCCCCCCTCCCCAAGCGCCTTGAGACCCTCCGGGTGAGTAGTGCACGATATAAATGTCTTTGATTGATTGATTGATTGTTTTGTTGTAAAATATATTTCACGTCTACCTCCTCATCTGTAGTTCCATTACTATCAGGTGTGGTCTTAGGTATAGACAGTTTGTTTAAGTCTTTTATCTTAGCCAGGCCAAGACAAGATGTCTGTTGAACAGTTTCATTTAAGAATATTGTTGTTCTGGGATGATGCAGGCTCTGAATAAGGCTTCTAAACTTTGCACCTGCCAGTCTTTTGTGCCCCAGACAGTTTTTGTCTCAATGTTGTCTTTCCAAAAGTCAAAACCTAATGTGGACAATTGAGCATAAAAGGCCGCAGAATAAATTTGCTTAGTATTAGTCAACATACTTTTCATTCTTGTCTTATTAGCATTTTTAAAGTAAAATGTTTCTGGATTTGTGACATTAAAACCAGAGAAGTATGGAAATTTTTCATAAAATGTTTTTGAGCTACCCTTTGGTGGCGTCGGACAATGGTCCCATTGATTATAAGTAAAAACATTTCTAGGGTTTGCAGATTTGTGTAAATAATGATGACCATAATGATTAAAACAATACATTTGTTCATAATCTGATGAACCTTCTAAGTATTCATGTTTTGTAAATTTTGCTGACATTTCTAAGTCTGCCATCATGTTATTAACAGTCTCAAAGTCCCAATCATCAGAAAATGTGCTGGGTGAAACAAAGTCACTCAAGGAAACCTTAATTTGGTGTAGATTCCTCAACAGCTCTACAGGACCATAAATGCCATAATCAGTCTGTCCCATGCAATACCGCCAGGTAGAGGAACGGCTGTGAGGATCACTGATGACAGGTCTCTTTGTTCACGATAACAGGATTTGTGTGGCTTCAGGAGCAAGTTGATGTTCTTACTTGCTGTGTTCATTTTACTAAATTTCCCATCTATCAGTTTTCCCAAACTTAAAACAAGAATGAGCTAAAGTAGAAAAAAAAAAGTACACCTAACACAATCCAAAATTCAACCCATGGTGAAACCAGATATGTCTTTGCAAGCTGGTGATAAAGTAATGTTACCTGAAACTTTTATTTGTTGGCGTTGTTTCGGGCTCACTGGGATCCTCAGAAAACGTATCAAAATTGATGAAATAGCCAGAGGCAGTTCTGTCAATTGTTGGTATTGCATACAGATTAGAAATCGCTGGAGCTGCTTGGTCCCTTGACATATTAGTATAGTCAGATGCTACATCATTGTAGACTGGAGTTTCTTGACAAACTGGTATTTGGGTTTCAAGAGGCACAAGTTCCATGGCTTTGTTGCATAGTCCTTCTTTTCTTACTGCAGATTCTTCAAAGGTGATGAGTCTCTCAGTTTGAACCTCTTGGATAGTAGCAATATTTGGTCGTCTGCTACATCTTTGGAGTCCACTGGGCCTACTACTTATTATCGGCCACATGGTGTGGTTTTACCAGGTCAATTGATACAAACCGGTTCTCCTTTCTTCCAGCAAGGGGCGGCAGTAACACTGTTCTTGATACGTGGATTGCTAGCACAGGCACTGGTTTTCTGTAAGGGAGGCCCAAATTCCTTCTTATCCGCTATTTTTTCTCTGAATAGATTCCCAATCTTTGGAATCCAGACAGGTCTTGCTGGGACAGGTGGATTTTCTTCAGTGGTCGTTGGCTTCTGTAATGTGTTGCTTAGACTTATTGTTTTATTTAAGTCCTGCAAAACAGCCAAACAGTCTTTGATATCAAATGGTTTTTGTTCTACCACAGAGGTATGATTATCGAGGTCTTCGACAATCATTCTAGAACCAAAAAGGATTTCATATGGAGTGATTCCACCCAGAGAATTTCTTGGCAGATTGTTAAGACTAAGTTGGACACTTATTAGATGTTTGACCCACCCATCTTTTATAAAAGTTTGGTCGTCAGCCAAGCGCTAAGGCCACATTCAAATGAATCTTGTCCTAATAGTTATTGGGACCGCATTCGTCCATAGGGACGTCTGTGTGTAGAAAGACTAGTGCTGTTTAACAATGGTGTCTGTACTGGGCTGGCTATACTGTAGTCAGGTATCTGGCGGCATTCTATGCTATGATCTCTGTAGCAGACATTGCAATTAATTGCAAATTCGTAAATGTGCGCATTCATCCCTGGCCACCAGTACATCACTTTTAATTCTAGCAGAAATGTTGAGATTCCTTGATGTATCAGACCCTCTCCCATAAGTGCTTCTTGTATTAAAGCACCTGTACGTCCCCTGTTTGGAATCACCCTATCCCCCACTCCAGAGATTCGAGCGAAAGGAACGGAGTTGGAATCAATTATGTATGAATATTCGAGTGGACAGTTTAGAGGTAACGTTGCACCACTGCCTTTGCTTGTGGCATTGACAGCTAGCAATGTTTCGCCATCTATTTTTGTTTTTAAACGAGTGATTGCAGCTACGGAAGACGTTTGCACAGCTGCCTTTGCGGCTTCATCAGCCAAAATATTTCCTGCAACTTGAACGCCATCACGCTGATGACTCAGTGTATGGATCACGTGAGTCTTTTGTAGTTCTTCCTATAATTGAACTACTTGTTCCCAAAGCAACTTATGCTTAATTGTGCCACCTTTTGCATCTTTGAAACCGTTTTGAACCCAGTTCTGCGAGTATTCATTGTAAGATTGGACGCAGTAATAAGAATCGCACACTAGGGGGGTCATTAGGATGACGGGCGGACTTAGTCCGTCCGCCATCCTATCGGGACTGGCGACCACCTGCCATAAGGGTGGGTGTCCCGTTGCTGGATCCTGCATTTATAACATTGTGGCGGGGGTGCTCTCTGCACCGCCCGCCACAATGCCATAAATGCATGTATGCATTTGTATACGCAATGCGGCAGGCACCACGCACAATGCACAGGCACAATGCAGGCACAATGCAGGGGGGTACCACAGGTACCCCCGTGTGCATCTCCCACCCCTCCTTCACTTTGGGGGGTCACGGGGGGCCCAAAAGTGAAGACCGCATGCCTTTCTGTGGCGGCATCCCCGCCACGGAAAGGCACCTGCCCAGGCCCATCGTAATATGGCTGGCAGTGTCTAATAGACACCGCCACCATATTATTCCTTTTCCGCCCCAGCCGCAAGGCGACCGGGGCGGAAAAGCGGCGGATGGGCTTGCCGTCCGCCGAGGTCCTCCCCGCCATACTAATATGGCGGGGGGGAAACGAGCGTGGATGTCGGGCGGATTGCCACTGCCAGGCAATCCGCCCGACATCATAATGGGGCACTAGGAGTGTGGGGAATTTGCGATCTGTATTTTCAAGGGCCGTCTTGAAAGCCTGTAGTTCAGCTCGCTGAGCTGTACCATCTTCTAGAGATTGAGTTTTTGTGACCATAGGTCGAATTTATCATCGCGCCAGCGACCTTTAACAATCGCGCATGCAGCACTATAGGCTTATTTACCCCCAATTGCAGGCTGTGCTGATCTGACTGTATAAATTATACATCTGTAATGTTCTAGAGGCAGAATCGCAGTGGGCAGAGGACATTCTTGTTCGTATTGTAGAAATTCTTGAGTTTTCATGTAAAGGTCAAAAACATATTCAACGTCTGTTGCAGCAAGATAATTAACCCCTTGTATCCATCTCGGATGTAAAGCCTTAGCATTCGGAATGCTTGCTTTTGTCACTGCTTCTAAGGCAGGTACAGGCGTAATGACCATTATGCATTTTCCCTGTACAAGGCCTCTCTTTTTTGCTACTGCAGTTTGAACCGCTGTCAGATTTTTTTCTGTTGAAGTGAATTTCATTTCAGCTTGTGTGTACAAATGTGATTTATAAGCTACTGCTACTTTCTCACCCTTATTAAAGGTTAAGTATGTGAATCCGCATCTCCCTGGGATGATTCGGATTACAAGGTTGCGTACGTTTACGTGTGTTTGTAAATGGGTTGTTGCTAACATGTCTGTTTGCACTGAACGCTAAATTTCTGTCTTTTTTTGAGTCCAATTAGTTGATTTGAAACCAAGTTTGATTAGTTCGTAGAGAGGTTTAACTCTTTTTGCGTAATTTAGAATGTAAATTCTTCCAAAGTTCAGGAAGCCTAGAATTAACTAAGTTTTTCAGCGTTTTATGGAGGTTGGAGCAGCGCATACTTTTCTAAAACGTTTGCTGCCAGGCTTTTGTCTTCACTGGAAAGTTTGTATCCTAAGAATAGGACATTGAGGTGGGCAATTCTTGATTTTTTAAAGTTGAATTTGTACCCTTCAGATGCGAAACCAAGTATTATGGTGTTCACTCTGTTCAAGTGCGTATCCAAGTCGTCATCTGTAAGATAGATGTCATCGACATAAGATAATGCCTCATCATCATACGTTTGTAGTAACTCTGTTACCCTGGCTGAAAATAACCCTAGACTATTCCTGAATCCCTGGGAGAGACGACAGAAGTGACGCTGTGTCCCCATAATTGAGAAAGTGGTCAAGTACCTGCTTTCAGGTGCAATGTTTTGACAGAAGAAACTGTTAAAAATATCTAATGTGGTTTTATATTTTGTGCGCACGATGTTGTTCATCAGTGCTGTGCTGTGTGCAATTTGTACTGCAAAGGTTTTGCAGTAGGAGTTTAAATGTCTGTAATCCAAAACTAGACGATATGTATTGTCTGGTTTGGAGACAGGGAACAAAGGATTGTTCATGGACGAGGTGCATGTTTCGAACACCCCTTGGTATTCAAGTTGATCTAAGATCTCCCTGACCAGTTTTTTAGCTTCTTGCTTAACTGAATACTGCTTCTGAGCAGTTGGTTGATTTTTTAACTGGATTTTATGGTGAGGGGAATCCTCATCCCATTCCACATGATTTTTATATAATGCTGGAGCCTGGGCTACAGTCCATTTTCTGGCATAGGTGTATTTTTTATGAATAGGAATATGATTTGAGAAGGCTGGCATAATGATCTCTTCGCCATGTGGGCACTCCCTTACAAATTCAGGTGGCCAATCTTTTTCAGCAAGAAGAATGTCATAGCTCTTAGAGAGCTTCTCCCAAAAGATTGCTCTTATTTTTCTAGTTATGTCCCCCTCTATCTGGAGTGTTACTTCATATAACTTATGGGGTACACTAACCCTGGTATCGGCAGTTTCAACTTGAATGTATTCATTCAAGTCCACTGTCTCCAGTTGATCCTTCACGATCTTGAGAGCTATGGTAACTTCTGCTGCGCTGTCCAGCATTGTCTGGGCCCACTCCCCGTTTTTGAATTGTATCCTCAAGATCATCGGCATGTCTGATTTTTAGACCTGCTACCTTCTTTTTGGTGAATTAAGTTTTCTTATTTTTTGGAACTTGTTGATTGTCTTTTGACTTCACGAGTTCTTCCTTGTGTTCTGATCATCCTCTTCTTTTCGATTTCTGTGAGGAACTCTGAATGGTACGAGAGGAACGTGTATCAGTATCTTGATATCTATCAGGTTTTCTCAAAATATCCCTGTTTCTGAGGTTATACCTCTTTTCAGAGGGCTCCTTTTGAGGAAATCTACCTCTGGATTGAGAAAGCTTCTCTTTAGGAAGTGGCTGTCTAGTATTTTCCCACTTTTTTTTAGGAGTAGTGAGAGTGTTTTTAATAAAAACTTTTTCAGCATTTTCATTTAGTTCGGGCTTTACTGGTTTCCCACCCAAACTATATCTACGTAGTTCTTCATAGGATTTATCTATAAATCTGGCCAGTTCATACGGTTGCTCAGTTACATCAAGTTCTTTTAGATTTTGGCGGATTGCCACGGATTCTGCTTCACCTTTAATATTAGCTAATATTATAGCTGAGACTTGTTTGAAATCTTTAAGTAACTTAATACCCAGATTTAAAGCAGGGTCTGCCCCGTATTCATTTTGAATCTGTTTCAAGACACCTGGTATTACCGCCATAGACGGAACACCATGTGTTTTTGGGTAGATTGCAGCAAAGACTGTACCCCAAGTGTCACAGTCCTCCAGGTGTGGTGCGATCCCCATTGGTAAACAGATTGTTAGAATCCTGTGTTTCTCATGAGGAGTACTATCGGGAAATACTGCCTCGATCTGAGTAATTTTTTGAGCTAACCAAAATGTAATTTGTTCACCAATGACCGATTGTAGAGTCTGTGGTGAAATTTTGTTTTTTGTTCCCCTGATGAGTGGTGTGCTGTGGAATTCTTATAGCAAGTTGGACTGTTAGAGTCTGCATGACATATTGAACCAGTACTGGCCAAGTTGCTCCTGGTCTACCTAGTGGACCGAGCCTGGTAATGTGATTTTGATGTTGTAGAGCGCCTTTAAACCAGAGCACATGCTCTTGGTATGTTAATGAAATTTCAATATCCTCGAAAGGAGTGTATTCCGCTGGAGGTTCCTCTATCTTGTAGAAGTAGAACACATGTGTTAATGGATTTGCTTCTGGGAAGGTAATCCATGAATAGAATACCTCTGTCTGCTGGTATTCATGTACCTCTATGGCAAATATCACCCTACCACCTCTTGATGATAGGCCATTTGTTATAAACTTTATAGTGATGGTTTTCCTTAGATTTTCCAGGATGATTATAGCATTTGCGTCGTCTTCATTAAAATCTGTAAACTCAAAGCCCGGTCGGCTGTTGCTGCTGCAGCACTACTGGTTGCTTTATTGCCATTGTTCTCTGTGTCGCTATTCGACATTGTTTAATGACAGTTGCAGAGCAAGTTTCAAGGAAACAAAGATAAGGTGCACAATATTTTGGAACACTGTATCTTTCAACGTTGAACAAACCAAAAACTAATACATAGGATTTTTGTCCTACTTAGTTATGGCAGATGTTATCCTTTCACCCACTCCAGACGTCTATTGGAGTATTTCATGGGAAAAAGGGGTCTCTGTGAAAAGCACGACTGAGTAACTCTAGTATCTAGCGTTAAATTAGTGCCTTACCAAACGTTGGGCGTTATGTAGTGTAGTTCCTACATTAACAATAGGCTCTGCACATTGGAATAATATATCCTATTGATGTGACGTAGAAATTATGTCGACTAGGTCTCTATCGAATATATGAGACTTAATTGTGAGTGCCAGCTAGCTCAGAGGTTACTAGAAACTTTCTCGAATAAACAAGAAGGGATTAGTTTCTGACAACCGCATAAACATGACAACTTTGTTTCCCCAAGATAAAACGTATCTTCAGAGTCGTGGAAATAATAGATAGATATTTTACTCAGTCAATCATTCATGCTTTGTTTCAACAGAGGTGCAGAGAAATAGAGAGGCGGGTGTTTTCCATAAAAGTATTTATTGAACAGTCTTCTTTCTCATGCAGAAGAAATGAACTGCTACAATCGTAATACTATTCAGAAAAGGGGGTGGTGATGAACAGAGTGTCTGAATTAAGCAGACCACTCTTACCCAGTCCAAAGATCAGGGCTTGATCCATCACCGTTATTTATCTCACTGCCCCATCCCAGCTCAGAACCTGGCTATATGCAAATCAGTCTGTCCCTGGCCCAGTGCATCATGGGAACAGGGCAGACTAAACTACCAAGCCAATTCTTCACCAGAAAGGAGACAAGCTACCGGGGATCGGTTTCTGGCATTTCAGCCGTCTTCGGCCCGGCTTGCTTGAATCCTGATGGAGCAGTGAGAAAGGGACTCATGTCTGAGTATACCCTGCCACACCTATAGTGGCCAAAAACGATTCAGAAAAGGGGGTGGTGATGAACAGAGTGTCTGAATTAAGCAGACCACTCTTACCCAGTCCAAAGATCAGGGCTTGATCCATCACCGTTATTTATCTCACTGCCCCATCCCAGCTCAGAACCTGGCTATATGCAAATCAGTCTGTCCCTGGCCCAGTGCATCATGGGAACAGGGCAGACTAAACTACCAAGCCAATTCTTCACCAGAATGGAGACAAGCTACCGGGGACCGGTTTCTGGCATTTCAGCCGTCTTCGGCCCGGCTTGCTTGAATCCTGATGGAGCAGTGAGAAAGGGACTCATGTCTGAGTATACCCTGCCACACCTATAGTGGCCAAAAACGATTCAGAAAAGGGGGTGGTGATGAACAGAGTGTCTGAATTAAGCAGACCACTCTTACCCAGTCCAAAGATCAGGGCTTGATCCATCACCGTTATTTATCTCACTGCCCCATCCAAGCTCAGAACCTGGCTATATGCAAATCAGTCTGTCCCTGGCCCAGTGCATCATGGGAACAGGGCAGACTAAACTACCAAGCCAATTCTTCACCAGAATGGAGACAAGCTACCGGGGACCGGTTTCTGGCATTTCAGCCGTCTTTGGCCCGGCTTGCTTGAATCCTGATGGAGCAGTGAGAAAGGGACTCATGTCTGAGTATACCCTGCCACACCTATAGTGGCCAAAAACGATTCAGAAAAGGGGGTGGTGATGAACAGAGTGTCTGAATTAAGCAGACCACTCTTACCCAGTCCAAAGATCAGGGCTTGATCCATCACCGTTATTTATCTCACTGCCCCATCCCAGCTCAGAACCTGGCTATATGCAAATCAGTCTGTCCCTGGCCCAGTGCATCATGGGAACAGGGCAGACTAAACTACCAAGCCAATTCTTCACCAGAAAGGAGACAAGCTACCGGGGACCGGTTTCTGGCATTTCAGCCGTCTTCGGCCCGGCTTGCTTGAATCCTGATGGAGCAGTGAGAAAGGGACTCATGTCTGAGTATACCCTGCCACACCTATAGTGGCCAAAAACGATTCAGAAAAGGGGGTGGTGATGAACAGAGTGTCTGAATTAAGCAGACCACTCTTACCCAGTCCAAAGATCAGGGCTTGATCCATCACCGTTATTTATCTCACTGCCCCATCCCAGCTCAGAACCTGGCTATATGCAAATCAGTCTGTCCCTGGCCCAGTGCATCATGGGAACAGGGCAGACTAAACTACCAAGCCAATTCTTCACCAGAAAGGAGACAAGCTACCGGGGACCGGTTTCTGGCATTTCAGCCGTCTTCGGCCCGGCTTGCTTGAATCCTGATGGAGCAGTGAGAAAGGGACTCATGTCTGAGTATACCCTGCCACACCTATAGTGGCCAAAAACGATTCAGAAGAGGGGGTGGTGATGAACAGAGTGTCTGAATTAAGCAGACCACTCTTACCCAGTCCAAAGAATTGGCTTGGTAGTTTGGTCTGCCCTGTTCCCATGATGCACTGGGCCAGGGTTAGACTAATTTGCATATAGCCAATTTCTGAGCTGGGATGGTGCAGTGAGCTGAAAAACGGTGATGGATCAAGCCCTGATCTTTGGACTGGGTAAGAGTGGTCTGCTTAATTCAGACACTCTGTTCATCACCACCCCCTTTTCTGAATAATTTTTGTCCACCATAAGCGAGGAAGGGTATACTCAGATGTGAGTCCCTAGCTCATTGCACCATCAGGATTCAAGCAAGCCGGGCCGAAGACTGCTGAAATGCCAGAAACCGGTCCCCGGTAGCTTGTTTCCTTCCCAGTATAAGAATTGGCTTGGTAGTTTGGTCTGCCCTGTTCCCATGATGCACTGGGCCAGGGTTAGACTAATTTGCATATAGCCAATTTCTGAGCTGGGATGGTGCAGTGAGCTGAAAAACGGTGATGGATCAAGCCCTGATCTTTGGACTGGGTAAGAGTGGTCTGCTTAATTCAGACACTCTGTTCATCACCACCCCCTTTTCTGAATAATTTTTATCCACCATAAGCGTGGAAGGGTATACTCAGATGTGAGTCCCTAGCTCATTGCACCATCAGGATTCAAGCAAGCCGGGCCGAAGACGGCTGAAATGCCAGAAACTGGTCCCCGGTAGCTTGTTTCCTTCCCAGTATAAGAATTGGCTTGGTAGTTTGGTCTGCCCTGTTCCCATGATGCACTGGGCCAGGGTTAGACTAATTTGCATATAGCCAATTTCTGAGCTGGGATGGTGCAGTGAGCTGAAAAACGGTGATGGATCAAGCCCTGATCTTTGGACTGGGTAAGAGTGGTCTGCTTAATTCAGACACTCTGTTCATCACCACCCCCTTTTCTGAATAATTTTTGTCCACCATAAGCGTGGAAGGGTATACTCAGATGTGAGTCCCTAGCTCATTGCACCATCAGGATTCAAGCAAGCCGGGCCGAAGACGGCTGAAATGCCAGAAACCGGTCCCCGGTAGCTTGTTTCCTTCCCAGTATAAGAATTGGCTTGGTAGTTTGGTCTGCCCTGTTTCCATGATGCACTGGGCCAGGGTTAGACTAATTTGCATATAGCCAATTTCTGAGCTGGGATGGTGCAGTGAGCTGAAAAACGGTGATGGATCAAGCCCTGATCTTTGGACTGGGTAAGAGTGGTCTGCTTAATTCAGACACTCTGTTCATCACCACCCCCTTTTCTGAATAACAATCGTAATACTGGCTGGAAAGTAGGTGTGGGGGGAAGTCGAGTAATGGGCTTTCGCGGATAGGCACGGAGATTGAACCAATCTCTGTGCCTCTCCACAAATTTCCATTATGTGACACCCGGTATGGTTCCTAAGCCATAAAATACATACATAAATAAATAAATATTAAAAGTACTCAACTGGTGCTTCTAAAATATGCCTACCCCGATGTACCTAACCTAAGTCTCGTACGAGGGAAGAAGTAAGTGTGGTGTAGCATAAGTTTAGTATTCTTTTGCCAAGAATCTATCCAAGATTTCTCTTAGGGTCCAATCAGCTCCGTACCTTGGTTTAGAATGAAGGAGGTCTGGTATCTCTGTCTTGGGACTCGATTTCACAGCACCCTGCAAGGGGAGCTTGAAAACACTGGAGCTGGATTTCTGGGCAAAAGAAAAGACAGCGTCGCTCAGTGCGTCAGCTGGAAGGTCGGCTTCCTTTGGCACTTGCTGTAGCGAGCTGTGTCCCACAAATAGATAGTCGAACTGCTCCAAACCATTGTGTGTTTGCTATGGAAAGTGTAGGCATATTTATACCTTGAAGGTGCCGAGTTTGATGTAAAGGTGGACATAATAACGTAATCAAAGCGCCGCATTTCTTTGAAAACTCCATGAGTTCTTGGACAAATCAATATTCAAGCAAGGGGAAGTCCCTAACTGCTGAAGCTGAGTTTTCCAATAAATAGTTGTGGCTTTTCGGAACAAGTGAAAGTATTCATGCCTGTATTTGGACTGAATGGGCTATATCTAAATATGGTTATGATTTCTATGCCTATATAAGGACAAGGTGATTTATACCTATATAAGGGCATAAATCGGGAAAATTACACTAGGGTCCTAAAATGCTGTACAACACTGGTTGTCCTAGGCTTCCCAACTTCCCGACAGATCAATCCAACACTGCACCCTTAGGTAGACAAGCAGAAACTACCGAAAAGGGATCTTTTGAACTTCAGCCTTAGGTGTATCTATTAGTCAGATACACGTGTCAGTTTTCAACATAAATGACTGAGTGAAAAGTAAGCAAGTAAGCTGGTCATTCATGTTATTCCTAACCAATGTTCAAGATTTAAAATTTATGAGCCACAAAATAGATAGCAAACAAATCAACATCACGTCCCTGAGAGAGAAAAGAAGATATACATTTTTACAGCTGGATTTCTTGGCAGATGTTAGGTTTTATTGCTGTCTTGTTTTGAAATTACAGAAAATATTGTCCGTTATTGGATGCATCTATATTTACATTCTAATTGCACTGCAGAATAAAGAAAGCTGGCGAGGCAGAAAAGCAAGTGTGATCCCACTGTGGAGCCTGCAGTGTTAAACTCTACCCTGCGATAAAAGCAGCACGAAGAAAGTATGAAGTGGCGAAAAAATTAGGGAAAGGGATTGTTTGTTTCCTTCTTAATGTACCAAGATGTTAATCTAATTAAAGACAATGATTCATCAAATCGTTCAGTGAAACAATAGTCAAATATAGTTTTGGAGCAAGAGGACAAATGCACAAAGAGCAGGCTCTAAATGACAAGATGTCCTTGGACTTTTCCATGTTTAATCTGCATTGGTGAAACCTGAAAAATATCATATCTTTTACTGATAATCTTAAAACTTAGGGCCTGATTTAAATGTTGGAAGGGAGGGTATTCCACTGCAACTGCAACGGATTTTACCCTCCGCAAAACCCTCAGCCACACCCCTGATGAACATTAAATACATAAACAACAGAGCCTATTCCGGCAATTGTCACTAACACATTACGCTGTTTGCCCCATGGAGGACAGGGTCGTCAGAGTATTACATATAACACAATCGGCCCAATTACAGTGGAGTGTGTACTTCTTTTTTTTTTGCTTTTCGTAGCTGCCAGGTAAATCTGGTGTAGAAACACAGAATAAATAAACGAATAAATAAATAAAGAATCTGGGTCCGCCGACCTCTCACGCGCCACTGTCCCGCGCATCCTAAGAACAACCATCGGCGGGAGATCCTTCTCCCACCTCGCCGCCAAGACATAGAACACCCTCCCACTCAGCCTACGACAGACCCGAGACCTGCTGACCTACAGGAGGATACTCAAGACATGGCTGTTCGATCAGTAGCAGCCCCCCTCCCCAGCGCCTTGAAACCCTCGCGGGTATGTAGTGCGCTTTACAAATGATTGATTGATTGATTGATTAGCTTTTGCTTTTTTCTGTCTTCTAACTTTGTCTTTTTACTGAAATATATGTACAGGCATAATATTGGCACATCCTATATCTTGACAGATGTACAACATGATAGGAAACTTCAAAAATAATATACTTTGATGAGAACATTAGAGCAGGGCTACATCAAGGGAGCCTAAAAGGATCATGCATTTACACTTAGGGATTTTGTTTAAAAAAAACAAAAACTTATTAAAAGTTTGACGGGCAGCCATTGTGTTTGACTGCGGTTATGGCTGATCTTGCCAACGACTAGATATGTCCTCAGGGCCAGCGGACATCTCTATATGCAGATTACGGGTATTGTGTCAGGGTCATGGAATATTTTACTCCATCACCCTGACAGAGTAAGTCCCATACTCCAAGATTTAAAAGAAGTCCTTTCTGATGCCATTTTATTTCACTGCGACAAACCATATTAAAACGTCACTATTCTCAATCGGTCTGAACAAATACTCTTTTAGTAACGTGGGGTATTTGGGTATTTTAACTAGTTTTCCCATATTGGAACATGAGTCTAGCTGTTTAGATACAAGTTGGTCCAAAAAATTTGCTTTTTCAGCAGTTCTTTCTGAGCTACATTGATGACTCAATGGTTGATGTAGAAGGAGCTACTGCATTCTTTACCAAGCATCACCATGTTTGGGTACTGTTCAAGCTATATAATACCATAGTTATTAATGAAATTGTTGAACAGCCCCACATCAGCATTGACAAGAAACAAATACATATTCAAAGATGTCATAGGTGTTGACTACATCATGTCATTGAGCATATTTCTCAAAGAGGTCATATGGGTTGACGAATGCCACTTTCGTCCTTCTAAAATCCAGTCATACATTCCAGTGAGGCTTCCAGGCACCGTGCCCAGGATTGATGAAATGCTTTAATTTGCCGGTGTAGTGACGTCTGCTACAGTTCGGCAGAATTTCAGGACTAATCTCACTGCACGAGGCCATAAACGGTTATACAAAGGACGGTGCTGGAAGCACCATTATTGATAAGGGCATCCGAAACACACATCTCACCTGATTAGAAAAACACCTATTTATTTTGTATTTATATAGCATGGATTTCACCACATGAGTGACAGAGCACATCGCATAAAAAAGTAGGTAAAACAGAACTAGCGATCAACAATGAGAAGTTCAGACTGTGTGTATAAATGGAAAAATGTAACACTACAAGGAGATTAGATAAGTAACAGATGCAACTGTACTAAAAAATAGGCCCAGCAATTCTCTGGTTTCTGGTGGAGTCTAAATAAGTGATTTTAGGAGACTTAATTGGATTGGATCTGAGCTTTTCAGGAAGGCTGTTCCAAGCTCTAGCAGTTAACAGAGGAAAGATTAGTTGAAAGTTTGTTTTTTTTGTCACTGGGATTTAAAGAGGTTCAGTAGGTTTGACTCTGGTATTTCGCTGACCACCAGTAGTTTGGAGTTTGCGTCTTAGATTGGCGGGCAGTCCGAGATTAATTGCCTGGTGGGTGAGCATGCTGTTTGAAACAAGATTCTGGCTTTGAGAGGCAATCTCATTAAACGTAGACTGAAGGCCTGTGACCTCTTGAGTGCTGTTAGTTATGCAGGAATACTGTCAGTTAATTTAACATTACAAAAGTACCTAATTTGAGCAGGTGGTTTGAGGTGCTTGGCACCAGCATTTAATTGTCAACACCGGCACTTATGACAGTTTGCCACATGATGGGACTGTGCGTCGAATTTAGAGATGAGCAAAACAGTTGCTTATGAATTAAATATACATTACAAATGGCTAATACCTGCTAACTAGCCATTCTTATAGCTTTGGGTGGCTTGGAATAGTCAGAATTTTCACACTTGCAGGAGTGTGATGGTCATTAGGTACAGTTGTGCTGTCAATGGCAGCACTGGCAGGTGCTACGAGTGGTGTGAGATGCAATAGCTTCCTGAGAGGCCCCTGCATTCATTGTCTTACACATTAAGCACTGCCTGACACACATATCCCTGGCAGAGCGGAAGACCTTGTGTTTTGGTAAAGAGGGACAAAGGAAGCAATGAGGGAAAGCTTTGGGCCATATTGACAATTCTCATGCAACAGAGTGAAGCAGCCAAAAATACTGCGCTGTGTTGCAGGAGAATGAGAGAGCAGGGGAGTCATATCGACAACATTATGACTCTCTCCTCCCCTCTTCCTAGCACTGGTGCAGAATTTTGCTGTTGAGTGCCACATACACATCCTTGCGACATAGTTCAAGGGTGTGTGTCTGTGAGTCAAGCATAGGTTTTGTACTGGAAGGGTTCTTTTCTGGTACAAAATACTATGCCTATACAACTTTTAAAACTTTTTCAGGAGTGCCCTGATCTTCTGGCCTGGGAACCACTCTCCCTCCATGCAGCTCCACCTTTCTGTCGCCGCCTCTGACCTAGAAGAGCAGGGTTTGAGATCGCTCTCGACCCGCTCTCTGTGCCTGCCCTGTTTTACCTTTGGCATTCTGTAAGTTAATTTAGTTTTTGCCATTTTGCCATTGCTTAGTTTTGGTTTTGTGAGTTTAGTTTTACTGTGCTGCCCCTTGTTTCTTCTGTTTTGCCCTCTCTTGCGATTCTCCCTTCCCGACTCCCAGCTTCACTTTCCCTCCCCCTCCCCTATTTAATGGAGGCCCTTGCATGGCCGCACAGCGGACATGCGCAAGGCACGCCAAAGGCAAGCCCGTCTGCGCCGTCCGTGACCCAACCACGGCTAGGGCTAGGAACCCTGGATCTACTACGCCCCACTGCTACAACTCCGCCGCCCTCCTCGCAATCAACCCATGAACACGCAGAGACTGCCAACAGACCTCACTGAACACAACTCATGGCCAATTTTCCTGCCTCCACTGCCGCCAGACCATCACTACTACCCCGGCCCCCAACACCACCATCGCCAGCACCTACGACACCTTCAGATGCATCCTCCTCAACATGCGCTCCATACACAAACAAGCCATGGAAATCTGGAACCTACTCAACTCTCTCTCACCTGACATCACCTTCGTCATGGAGACTTGGACCAACACCTCTTCCGTCCCCGACAACAACACCGCCATCCCAGACAGATACAAGATCCATAGAAAGGACCGCCCCAACCACAAAGGAGGGTGCCTCGCCATTGCCCACAAGAGCACCCACTGCCTCACCACCTCCAGCGAAACCTTAACCCTGCCAAAAACCTGCATTTCCAGATCCAGACCAGCCCCAACATCACACTCCAAGGAACCCTCATCTACAGACCCCTCGGCCCCTCGGCCCCCGGACACCCTTCGCCACCATCACCAACTTTATTACACCACACGCCATCGCATCAACGAACTACATACTCATTGGAGACCTTAACTTCCACCTCGACAACCCCAACGACCCCAACTCCACCACCGTTTGTGACAAGCTCACCAACATCGGACTCAAACAAGTAGGCCTGGGTGTAGTTCGCAGAGTTTTGCTACGCAGAACTCCACGAAGTTACAAAAAACCTCTGCGAAGTTCTGCAAGAGGTGGAGTGCAGAGCAAACTGCAGTTTGTGCTGGTATTTCTGCTGCTCTGGTAGAAATTATACCTGAGTGGCAGCTCGCTCTCACAAACTTACCGTTTGCGATCATGAGCGGGTAAAAAACTCTGCTGCACATCACAAAGTAGAGTTTTCTGCAATCTGCGGGCTCTGCAGAGTGCAGAGGGCAGTAAACGCCACAAACTCTGTGAAGGGAGCGAAGTTCACCGCCCAGGCCTACTCGTCACCACACTGACCCACAGAGCAGGACACACCCTCGACCCCATGTTCGCTGCAGGTAACAGCGTCCACTTCAGCCACACAAAGCAGCCACCATGGACTGGCCACCACTGCATACATTTCACAGTCGACAAACCCAAGGCACCTAAACCAGCCCCTATCCCTCCATGAAGAAACTGGAACAAGGTTACCAACGAGCAACTGAACTTCACCCTCATCTGAGGTAGCCACACCTGGACATCCAATGCAAACATTGCAGCCAGAGAACTCCACACCTGGATCTCCAACTGCGCAGATGAGCTCGCCCACTATGCAACCCCGGCAAACAGCACCCCAAGAAAGCAGCCTGGTTCACCCCTGATCTACAAGAAGCCAGGCGCACCTGCAGACGCCTGGAGAAGAACTAGAGGAACGCCAAGACAACCAAAAACTACTCCACCTACAAGGACGCCATGACAAACTACTAATCCTCCCCAACTCCACCAACTTCAAGGAACCATTCATTGTCATTTGGGAATTCACCAACCCATGCAGTGAAGCCACAGACATCACCCCGTCCCAAGACCTCTGGGACAAACTTGGAACATACTTCCACCTCAAGATCAAAACATTCTACAACTTCACTGACCAACCACAAGATGCCACGGCAAGGCCCCGCCCCCCCAGTGACACCAGCCAGCTCACCATCTCCAACTGGACACCGATCACGACCGACAACACCACCACGACCATGAAAGACATCCACTCGGGCCCCCACAAAGTCCTGCCCCCTGCACATCTACCACAGAGCAGCAGACGCCACAGCGCCCAAACTACAACACACCATCAACACCACAGTCAAGACAGGCACCTTTCCAGATGACTGGCAGTGCGCAGAAGTCAGGCCCCTGCTCAAGAAGCCCAAGGCTGACGCCACCGACCTCAAGAACTACCGGCCCATCTCGCTCCTCCCCTTCGCAGCCAAATTAGCAGAGAAAACAGTCAACAGGGAACTGACACATTTCATTGAAAAGAACGCTGTACTAGACCCCTCCCACTCTGGATTCTGAAGCAACCACAGCTCTGAGACCACCCTACTCACCACCACAGATGACATCTGCACCCTCCTGGACCAAGGCCACTCCACAGGCCTCATCTTACTCTACCTGTCGACAACCTTCTACACTGTCTCTCACTGCACACTAGTTGCCAGACTACACAATGCCAGCATACAAGGAACAGCCCTGGACTGGATCCGATTGTTCCTCACTGGAAGAAGCCAGAGGATCAGACTACCTCCCTTCCTCTCCGCCCCCACAAAAACCACCTGTGGAGTCCCACAGGGGTCATCACTGAGCCCGACCCTCTTCAACATCTACATGGCCCCCCTTGCAGCCATCATCCAACAACATGGTCTCAAGATCGCATCCAATGCTGAAAAAACCAAGCTCATCCTCTCCCTCACCAGAGACCCGAACACTGCAAAACTTAACTTCCAGAAATGAATGCAAGATGTTGTAGTCTGGATGACAAACAGCTGCCTCAAACTCAACCACCCCATCAGTATGGGACAACACCAGGTAGCCCACCGCCCTCGGAAGCCCACCTACCTCCTCTGACCATGCCAAAAACCTCTGCATTGTACTCGACTCACCACTCACCATGAATCGACAGGTCAACACCGTCACCTCCAGCTGGTTCAACATCCTCTGCATTCTTCGCAAGACCTTCAAGTGGATCCACCCTGAGTCAAGGAAGACAGTTGCCCATGCACTCATCACCAGCAGACTGGACTGTAGAAACACACTATTAGCCTGCATCACCAAGTCCCTACTCCGCAAACTCCAGAGAATACAGAACACCACTGCCAGACTTGTCCTCAGTATCCCCCTGCATGAACACATCAGCCAACACCTACGGAGACTCCACTGACTCCCCTTGGAGAAGAGAGTCACCTTCAAAGTCCTCACCCACACCTACCAATGCCTACACAACAACGGACCCAAATACCTCAACAACAGAATCAGCTTCCACGTACCCAAAAGAAACCTCTGATCTTCCAACCTTGCACTGGCGACAACTCCCACAAATCCACAGAGCCAGAACAGGCGGAAGATCTTTCTCTAACATTGCAGCCAAAAGCAGGAACGAGCTACTGGAAGACATCAGACACACCACCTCCCTGAACATTTGAGGAAGACTCTCAAGTCCTGGCTCTTCGGCTAACAGATCTGTGAGCCCCCTGCCTAGCACCTTGAGACCCCCACAAGTGAGTAGCACCCTTACAAATCCCTGATTGATTGATTGATTCTTTGTATATGCAGCACACAGTTTGAAAAGAAAGGAGAAATGAAAGCATTTTGCCTTTTAACGCCTGCTTAAGTGGCATTAATTTTTTGCACAAAACCCTGTTTCAGATTATTAGTAGATAGAGTTTTGCGTCAAAAAACATGGGTGGTTGCATTGGAACATCCATGTACCACAGTGGGAACTCTGGCTATTTGGTCGGACCAGCCCCGGGAGAGGTGTGCAGGTGAACTGTTGACTTTGTTACTGGGGGCCTATATTGCAACACCTCTGCAAAACCTGCCCCAGTAACAAAACTGGTCCCAACTGCAAAACTGGCATCCACCCCTCCAGCCTCCCTGGGTAATGCCCGATGCCCTGCAAGGTCAGTGCGGCGTTGCCCATGTACCACCCATGTAATGCCCCCTTGAGACAAAACAATGCAAAGCAGCACTTTGCACTGCTTTGCTTTAATTTTAGGCAACTTTCCGTGCAGAATAAATTTGGGATAGAATGGAAATAAAAAATATTTTGTACTGATTTGCATCACTTTTGTGATGCAAACACAGCACACAATGTTTGTAAATCTGGCCATTAATGTTTCACGGGAAATGAAGCACAGGGAAAGCTCGGATATACAAAGGTACATAAAGTCCTTAATAATTCGGTCTAAGCTGAAGCAGTGGCAGCTGCGGAAATTTGGAAGTGGTGAGGCATAAAAGCGGGGTATGGCTTTTATGTAGCAAGTGACACAACCAAGCTTAATGAAAAAAAGTAGGGTCCAGGGTGGGTTCTCCTTCTGAGAACATTTTTGGGCAAATAGGGCATTTTAAAGCAATTGAATTGAGTGATAAAGCAAAGCTTATAAAGCAGTGGGAATATATAGCACATTACAAACTGCCCTATATCTTACTGCAGTAACATGTTTAACAGCTACTGTAATGTGCAAATTGTACAGCGCAACAACTTCAGCCCCTTAAAGTGTGTGCTTGCCCAGTGTCTTGGTTTGCTTGCGGCATCACCTTTGGAAGAAAATGCTCTAACCAGGCTTTAGGAAGCATCCACAGCTGCTGGCTGCAATCGGTTATATAGAAATATGTGCCTACAGGTCTTTAAGTGGAATGAAAAAAGTGGGGGCTCGCCAAAAGGGAATATGCCTAATTAATTTCTGACTCTCATAGTGTGCCACCCTACCGGTAATTTGATTTCTCTCTGAGCTGTAATTGCATCAAGATATATAACACAACTGACATGCACCCACAACCAGTCAGTATGATTGGCTTGGTAAATGGTTGTTAGCTGTTTAAGATAAATGAGTAACAACAATTATAGTGCCACATATTATGGAAGTCACACACTTCTTCCCCGAGCTGTGTGTCAATGTACGAAAGGCACACAGAGCACAGTATGTGCAGGGATTAACTCCAACCTCCATTTTTGAAACACAGACAGACACATACAATATTCTTCACATCATTTTGTGACCAAAAAAGGTAGGATTTTTTAAGTTTCAAAACCACACATAAGTATATGGTTTCACCAGAAAACGTTTCATGTCCTTTGGCCCCATAATGACATCACAGGGAATCACATCACAAGTAATGAGTCCTAGATCAGCCAAAATGACTGTGTGCCTTCCAACTCAAATTAGATAATAAAAAATAAAGAGCATTAAACAAATGAGTAACCTTTGAATACTGAGCCATTTCTTAATCCAACTAAATGCATCTGTGCATCAACAAACAAACCAATGCATTGTTGGCAGCCAGTAACCCCAGCAGCCACTTAAGGTCACCAGATAACCCTATGCCACTAGAACGCAATGCTCCAGTCCTGGACTTTTACTTTACAATTGATGGTTTTTAGGGGTGTTAGTTCAAGCGGATCAACTAAATTAACAGGACTAATATTCCCATAATGCCTTATGCTGTAAATAAAGACTTTTGACTAACCCTGGGCGGGAAACTCTGCTCCGCTTGTGGAATTTGTGGATTTTTGACAACTCCGCGTTCCACATTGAATGCAGAGTTACCGAAAACTCTCCTCTCCACAAAGGAGCAGAATTATTTTTTGATCGCTCATTCAAAATTAGTTTTTGAGCGCACAGGAGCACCTTACCGGATGCCTGCATTTGCCGGCGAGATTTCCTATCCGTTCGCAAGCGCCGTGAGATTTGGTAGCTGGCCGCACGGTCCTGCGAGAGTGTGCGATCGCGAACACGTCATTCGGACGCGTCATCGGACTTCCGGCAGAGGATCCGTGAAGATCGCAATGCCGAACACACAGAATTTGCAAGCTGGAGAAGAATATCTCTCGAGTAGCATGAAACCTTCTCGAAATCCTGATTTGGATTAACAAAAAAATCCTCAGATTGACATTTGGCTATACTTTTTGGTGCAAGGAGTCCTTTTTCTTTTGTTTCTTTTTTTTAAGACGAAGTAAGTGCCCCAGAGTCTTCAACTTCCTTTTTTTGTCCAGCCAGCTCCTCCCAGTGCTTTGTCCATTTTCTGTTCACTTTTCATTTGGATTTGGGGCTGGAAGGATCACTCTTTGCGTCTGCTGCATCATATATCATATTGGATTTCAGGACTTTTAAATTTGAGATTTTACAACTAAGTTGGCAAATTGGTGTTGTTTGTTTGATTGGGGCATTGCACCACCATTTTTTTTGTACTTTTCATTGTTTTAAAAAAAAATATATTGTTGTGGGTGGCCTGTAGTTTCAGTAGGGACCTAGTTGTTTTTCTTTAGAAGTAATTTTTCTACTAGTTTTCTTTTATAAAAGTGCGTTAATTGGTTATGGGTGTACCGGACACCAGATCAGTGAAACACTGCCGGGCGCACCTTTGCCCACTGCCAGTGATGCTCCCGGAGGCCGTACCTGGATGCAGGCCTGCCACCTCCTGCCAGGGTTAAGGGGAGGTGGCGCTGAATAATAAAAACCAGTGAGGCCACCTCCGCCTCACTGAATAAGGCCTATGCCTGCACCCCTTGTGGGCGGTCGCGGCTCTCACTCCGAGCCCTCTTCTTAGTCTTCCCCTGGCCCTTTGCCATTGTTCTGGGTAGGCGGGGGTGGAAAAGATAAGGTAGGAACTAGGGCCCACATGCATCAACATGGCCATTTGCGATTCCTTATTAGCGAAAAATAAGGAATCGCTAATAAGGAATCGCAAATGGCTATGCATGAAGAAATTGCTAAATAAATTGCGATTTCTTAAAATTCCCTAATTGCGACTGGCAAATTGCGAATCTCAATTAAGGAATAGCTCCCCATTCATTCATATGGGCCTAGAGGCTTATAGGAATGAATGGTAAGACATTCTCAATTTGCGATTAGCAATTTGCGAATCGCAAATTGAGAATGCGATTTCAAGGTTGCAGGGGTGTCCAAAGAACACCCTGTTGCACCCCTGAAATCAATCTGTGCACATATGTTGTGCACACACATGCCCTAAGGGCATGTGTGTGCACAACATGAAACTTTGAAAAATGCACAAAAGTGCATTTTTCAAAGTTTTCGCAAATTACCATGAGGTTCAACCTCATGGTTATTTGCTCCCCCTAAGTGCGAATTCACTATTTTTTAAAGTTTCATACATTGCATTTAAGGAATCTCCCTTTGAGATTCTTTAAATGCAAAGGCAATTTGAGAAATCTCAATTTTGCGATTTCTTAAATTGCGAACAATACAAAAATTGTGATGCATCCCAAATAATGAAATTGCATTCGCAAACGGCCGAATTTTGCAATTCGCACCCTTTGTGAATGCAATTTTTATTGATGCATGTGCCCCTAAGAAAGTAAGTACAAGAAATGAAAAAAACAAGTAATAGAAAAAGAGTGAAACACGCAGTAAAAATCACACAAAAAATAGGAAAACACGCATAATATACAATCAGGAATATAGAGGAATAAAAAATAAACAAAAAAGTTAAAAAAAAAAGTTTCTAGAAACAAAAAATTGAAAAGATATAGGGAGGATAGAAAAACAGGCCCAGAACCATAGCAAAAAGTGGAAAATAAGATGGCCGCGCCTATTGACAACCACATGTGAAAGTTTGCGTGATATTTCCCCCGAGCACTCAAAAAGTGCCCCAAACACACAATACGCGTTCCCAAACAGGAAAAATGCATCGGGAACGGATGGAACAAGCAACTCCGTGTGCTTGCGGAACTCTGCGTAGCTCGCAGAGCTTTTTCTGTGGCAAATTGGTGTTGTTTGTTTGATTGGGGCATTGCACCACCATTTTTTTTGTACTTTTCATTGTTTTAAAAAAATATATATTGTTGTGGGTGGCCTGTAGTTTCAGTAGGGACCTAGTTGTTTTTCTTTAGAAGTAATTTTTCTACTAGTTTTCTTTTATAAAAGTGCGTTAATTGGTTATGGGTGTACCGGACACCAGATCAGTGAAACACTGCCGGGCGCACCTTTGCCCACTGCCAGTGATGCTCCCGGAGGCCGTACCTGGATGCAGGCCTGCCACCTCCTGCCAGGGTTAAGGGGAGGTGGCGCTGAATAATAAAAACCAGTGAGGCCACCTCCGCCTCACTGAATAAGGCCTATGCCTGCACCCCTTGTGGGCGGTCGCGGCTCTCACTCCGAGCCCTCTTCTTAGTCTTCCCCTGGCCCTTTGCCATTGTTCTGGGTAGGCGGGGGTGGAAAAGATAAGGTAGGAACTAGGGCCCACATGCATCAACATGGCCATTTGCGATTCCTTATTAGCGAAAAATAAGGAATCGCTAATAAGGAATCGCAAATGGCTATGCATGAAGAAATTGCTAAATAAATTGCGATTTCTTAAAATTCCCTAATTGCGACTGGCAAATTGCGAATCTCAATTAAGGAATAGCTCCCCATTCATTCATATGGGCCTAGAGGCTTATAGGAATGAATGGTAAGACATTCTCAATTTGCGATTAGCAATTTGCGAATCGCAAATTGAGAATGCGATTTCAAGGTTGCAGGGGTGTCCAAAGAACACCCTGTTGCACCCCTGAAATCAATCTGTGCACATATGTTGTGCACACACATGCCCTAAGGGCATGTGTGTGCACAACATGAAACTTTGAAAAATGCACAAAAGTGCATTTTTCAAAGTTTTCGCAAATTACCATGAGGTTCAACCTCATGGTTATTTGCTCCCCCTAAGTGCGAATTCACTATTTTTTAAAGTTTCATACATTGCATTTAAGGAATCTCCCTTTGAGATTCTTTAAATGCAAAGGCAATTTGAGAAATCTCAATTTTGCGATTTCTTAAATTGCGAACAATACAAAAATTGTGATGCATCCCAAATAATGAAATTGCATTCGCAAACGGCCGAATTTTGCAATTCGCACCCTTTGTGAATGCAATTTTTATTGATGCATGTGCCCCTAAGAAAGTAAGTACAAGAAATGAAAAAAACAAGTAATAGAAAAAGAGTGAAACACGCAGTAAAAATCACACAAAAAATAGGAAAACACGCATAATATACAATCAGGAATATAGAGGAATAAAAAATAAACAAAAAAGTTAAAAAAAAAAGTTTCTAGAAACAAAAAATTGAAAAGATATAGGGAGGATAGAAAAACAGGCCCAGAACCATAGCAAAAAGTGGAAAATAAGATGGCCGCGCCTATTGACAACCACATGTGAAAGTTTGCGTGATATTTCCCCCGAGCACTCAAAAAGTGCCCCAAACACACAATACGCGTTCCCAAACAGGAAAAATGCATCGGGAACGGATGGAACAAGCAACTCCGTGTGCTTGCGGAACTCTGCGTAGCTCGCAGAGCTTTTTCTGTGGCTGTGCAGAATTCCTCATATCACGACTAGGTGAACTCCGCCCAGAGTTACTTGTGACTGACCGCCCTATTTCTGAAGAAAAATAATGCTTGTTAACCTAGTTAAAGGTACTGCATTACTGAGAGCCTGTTGTTTATTTATAACCTAACCCAGACGCTTATTTAAACTTTTAACAGGTTGAACCTGCAGCTTCCCTATAACCAAGCAGTAGTCTAACTCTACTAAATATACAGCATTGCCATTAGTAATTATCCAGCTGCCTAAGTCAGTCGGGTTATCAGGTATAACACAATGTACCATAGCCATTCTGACAGATCTGCTGGAGATGCTACAATTCTCTTCCTATGAGGCACAGAGCCAAGACTGATTTGCATATGGCCAGGTTTAAACTGGGGTGGCATGTTGAGCAAAAGAATGATGATTTAACCTAGATCTCTTAACTGAGTATGAATGTTTTTATTTGTTATTCATTTTGTCCATCAATTGTGTGTCTTTTGCTTTCTCGCGCCGGGTATGCCCAGGCATGAGTCTTGGGCTCACTGTGGCACCGGATTCAAGCTATCCTGGCTGATGAGGGGTGAAACCCCGAAACCGGTCCTAGGATGCTTCTTTCTAGTCTAGAGAGGACTGGACTCTTCCCATGAGCCACAGGATCAAGACTGATTTGCATATGGCCAGATCTAAATTGGGGTGGCATGGTGGGCAAAAGAATAATGGATTTAACCCAGATCTCTTGACTGGAGGTGAATGTTTTGATTTGTTCTGCATTCCGTCCATCAATTGTGTGTCTTATGATTAAAGGTGTGAGTATCATAAGAAGTACCCTGCTAGCCATGCATGAAGCACTTCAGCGCGTCGTCACTCATCAGGAACAGAAAGCGCTACATGAATGCTAGCAACAGTATGCAAAAATAATAATTTTAAATATTATAGCCCTCTGCCCAGGAGTAACAACACTCGGTTCTCCTTATAGCTTTTCCACATGTTCGAGATCAGCAAGACATTCCTTCTTTAAGGACACTTACATTGTGACAGCAGAGACAGCACCTACACTTTGCAATCCCAGGCTCAGCCATGACAAAGCTGAGGAAACACAATCCCTAGCGTAGAAACCCCCTCCCCCAATCGATAATCCCTTACCATTCATAGATGTTGCCCCAAAGTGTAATCACCATTATTATCATATTTTTTACTTACTGTGGGTTTCACCTCCCAATTCAAATATTCAAAAGACAATAAGATATGAATGTCCATCCAGTAATCAACTGTGCTCAATATTATTTATCCTTCCTTTGCATTCGCAACAAAGCACCAGGCAGCCAATGCTTTTTAGAAAGAACTTCGTCAGGGCAATTGGTTTGCTAGTAGATGTTTTTTGATGTGGAGACATGTATCACATATGGTTCAATTACGAGCCCTCCTGGCATTACCCCCTCGCTTCCAACATCACAGAAAACGTGTAACGGCTGTTGTGTCTATTATGTTGAAATGTCTAATATAATAATAATTTCCTCACAACAATATTGTATTGCTTGGCTGTTGTGTCAGCGGCATCGTGTGCATAGTAACAGATGATTGATTCACTTAGGTGCTCAAAAATACAAATGCATGGTGGCCAATGACGTGGCAAAATGGTTGCACTAATCTTACAGGCTCTGGTGCCACATATCAATAGGGATAATGTCACTTAACCTTTATGTTATATGTTATGTTATAGAAAGATTTATACCGTGCACTAATACTCTGGAGTGTCATGGCGCGTAGGAGAACAGTCGCATGTGTGTACAAAAATATTAAATCAGCTGTTTAAACAGGAAGGTTTTAAGAAGTTTTTTGAAGATAGGAAACTCCTGGGTGTGCTGGAGGTCAGCTGGAAGAGCATTCCACAGCATAGCTGCTTTAACCGCTAAAGACTGAACCCCAATCCGCAACCGGCGGAACCTAGGGACCACTAGCCGACATTGAAGCGAGGAACGCAAAGGTCGCCTAGGTAGATAGAACGCAGACCTGGTTCTGATATAGACAGGACCAGAACTGTGGAGTGCCTTATGAATCATGGTCAGTGCTTTAAAATGTACTCGCTGGGCCACAGGAAGCCAATGAAGGTCCCTGAGCTGCTGCTGGACACTAGAACTCCTCGGGCTATCAAACAGGAGTCTAGCTACTGCATTTTGTATAACCTGACGTTTTCCCAGGAGGTAGCCCGGTATGCCAATGTAGAGAGCATTAGCGTAATCAAGGCGAGAAAGAATAAGCGGCCAGGCAACCGTTTCCCTAGCGGTGCGAGGCAGCAGAGGAAAGAATCTCCTCAGGGCTTTAAGATAGCCAAAACAGACTCCTGTGAGTTTTTTTACTTGGTCGTGGAAGCACATGTCTTCCCCAAACCATATTCCTAGGTTCTTCGCAGGCCCACCCTCAGATTTACGGCACGGAAAATCAGATGGCCAAAGAGTCTTTCTGAAGGTAGGGGGAAACTGGCCGTAAAGGAGCACCTCAGACTTGTCTTCATCACATTGAAGGCTGGCCTGAAACAGCCAGAAGAATACAGATGAAAGGCACGTATGGGCAGTGTCAGTTTGAAGATCACAGCCCTTCCAAGTAAATAGGACCTGTTGGGTGTGGTTCTCAAGAAAGGATTTGCCCCAGTCCCAACCCAGGCCCGTAATGCCAATGGCAGACAATCGGGCAAGCAGTTGTCGGTGGGGTACCGTGTCGAAGGCGGCAGAGAGGGCCAATAAAATCAGAGCCGCCCTGCCGCCTGTGTCCAAGCACTCCCTAATCGTCACAGTTATCTCAACCAGCGCTGTCTCAGTGCTTTAGGTTGCCCTAAACCCTGATAGAGCTGGGTGAAGAGCACCCGAAGATTCAACAAACTCTTCCAGTTGCCTAAAAACCACCTTTTCACAGACCTTAGCCAGGGCCGGTAAAAGGTAGATGGGAGGATAATTAGAGAGGATGGAAGGATCAGCACAAGGCTTTTTGAGGAGAGGAAGCAGTTTGGCTTGCTTCCCTTGCTGGGGGACTATACCCGACTGAAGAGAGCCATTGACGAGAGCTGCAGCCTCAAGAAAAACTGCCTGAGCCACCCGGCCCAGAACTCTAGCTGGACAGGGGTCCTAAGGGGATCCTGATTTCAAGGATTTAAGGATGGCTAAGACATCCCTCCCCTCAGCCGGCCTGAACTGCGTAAAAAGCTGGCTAGGTGCTCTAGAGCAAGGAAGAGAGGGCAAAAACAGTGACCTCTGCTCTTGAGATACGGTCCATAGACTATCTTGGATCTTTTGGATCTTAGCAATAAAAAAAGTAGAAAGATCTTCACACCATTGTGATGAAATAGGGAGGCTTGTTTGTTCTGAGCGAGGGGACAAAAAGCTACGAACAATGGAAACATTTCTTTGCTGTTAATATTAGCTCTAGAAATTCTCTCTGCATAGAAATTGCCTTTAGCATTCTTGATGGCTGCATAATAATCCCGCAGGGCGGCGCGAGTGCCGCCTTGGCTAAAGAGCAGTACCGCGTCACCAGCGCCGCTCAAGCTTTTTACACCCTAGCTTAAGTTCTTTAAGGGAGTCCGTGAACCAAGGTTTAGAGGGTGTGCCGTGCGGTTGACATCTGGAAGAGGGCTTAGGTAAAGCGTTAACCCACTGGCTAATCCAGACAGAGAAACTCTCCACTGCTCTTTCCAGACTTGGGCTTCTCCCGGTTGAACTAATGACAATGCGTTAGACAATGCCAGGATATTAATCTTCTGAGGTAAAGGGCCCATTAATGGAGAGGGGGGGGAAATGGTTTACCAGTATCCCATGAAAACCTAATCAGAAAATGATCTGACCATGTGACGGGCATGGGGTCCGTGCCACAGAGATCGAAGTTGAAACAAACTATGTCGATCAGATGACCGCATTTGTGTGTAGCACCCCTGACCCACTGGGTCAGATGGGTGAGATTACATGTGTCCAGCAGATCTCTGGTCCCTGGAGCTTCCGGGCTATCCAGATGAATATTAAAATCTCCTAACATCAGAAACGTAGGAAAACGTAGCCCCCGTGAGGCGATAACATCGCCAAGAGATTTAAAAAAAATGCCAGGAGGGCTGGGGGGGCAGTAAACCAAAATTCCGCCTAGCGTGAAGTGGGGGGACATGACCAATGAGAACTCCAAAGACTCACCGTTCTCAAGCTCCCCGGAAAACTCATTGGTAAATGACCATATATCCCTGAACACCACAGCAACGCCTCCCCCTCTGCCAGATTTACGATCCGCTCTAGCAATTTTGAAGCCCCGTGGGATAGCTAGTTCTACCACTGGTGCACAAGATTCGTTCAGCCAGGTTTCAGTAATGAACAAAAGATCAAGCTGTTCATCTATGATCAGTTCATGCACGTCAGGGGCATGCTTAGCCATTGAGCCCGCATTGATGAGAGCTGCCAGAATCTTTGTCCCTCGTGCTACAAGAGAAGAGAGAGCAGGCTGCATAGTTTGAAAGCAGAAATGACAGGAAGGGCAGGTCCTGGGTAGACTATGTAGGACCGCCCCATGCCTTCCTTCATTACAGGACGTAGTGTCTAGCCTTAAAAGATCCTCTCGAGTAAAAGATCTCCTACCTACCCCGTCCTCGGCCGCAAAATGGCCAGCGTAGCTGGCGCTGTGCGCTTCCGGGGTGCGGACGGCGCGCCAGCCATGCGCCTGCTGTGTGCGTCCGCTGCGTGCATGGGGACACATGTGCATTATACCATTAGTATACCACTTGAGAGTGGGCTTAAAGGCAAGTCTCTGGTAGGTGAGAATGCAGGGTTAATATGTTTTAGTAGGGACGAGGCCTATGCTTCTATGGAAAAACATAGGTCCTGGTAAGAGGAAACTTAGACTAAGGCACCAGGAAGACACTTTTCTTAAACAAAAATGAGCAGGTACACTCATGATCTGGTTCATCACAAAGAAGAGAACACTCGTGCATTTGCCTCCAGGCATGCATGGGAGTGTATGGGAGTTCACCAGCTCGGCCCTCCAGTCCTTCACCCTGTGATTCCTGAGCGAATCTAGATGCTGCTCTCTTGCTGTGCACAGCATGAGAGCAGCAAGAGGATTGGCTCGGCAAGGGCTGCCAACACTCCTTTGGAGACTTGGGGGCTGTAGGAGCAACCCCTACTGGTCTCCTAGCTGTGCAGGTAGGCGAGGGTTCAAGTGTGAATGTCGGACTGGTCAGAGCAAGGCGCCTGTTCAACCCAGCAAGCACACTTCACCCCAAGGAGGCCGAGCTGTTTTACACTGAACCATTGGGGCTCCACATCCCCACCCACATCCGACTCGGCCCCCCTCACCTGACTCTAATGAAAAACTGCAAATATTGCCCAGGCCATGCCATGCACTGCTGTGGCTACTAAACAATGGAATCAGCTGGGATCATTAAAGGTAATCATTTAATATGGGGCAACACCCCCACACCCTCCACAGCCATACTGAAGATGGTCAGGTAATTATTTCCAAAGGCCAAAGGCTTGTGTTGGAAAAGGCAAGTCACAATTAAATGACTATTTGATTCATGCATATTGATACAGTTTGGGGCCTTAACACAAGTTGGTATTTATGCAATTATGACTGTGTTTTAATTTTACATTTGCTTTTTTTCATAACCCTTTGTGTTTTTGTACTTTGTCCTTGGGGGAAGGAGGCATTTTTCACGGACCTAACTGTTTTATTTTGTAATGCTCAGTAGGTGGTATCAGTGAGAAGGGTGTTCCAATAGCCGTGTTTGGACACCGTATCAGCTCATCCTAGAATTGCTTCTTTGTTCTTGGTAAGAAGCAGCTTACCTTGATTGAGGTATGGCAATAGGATTTGTCAACTAGGTCATTGTTTTGACTATCCATCAATGTACATTAATCTAATCTAAGATCCAGGTGTTGATTAGGAGTGAGTCAAAATGTTAATGTTATGTTGCACATCAATACATACTGATACCCTGGCAACTATTATTTATCTGCTTTTATAAATAACTTCAATGATAAGCTACCCAATTAAAAAGGGATATAACACACAGATGTTTACTGCACAAAAATCTGATTGTTCCGATATGCGGCCTGTGATTCTTACTCTCCGAAAGGACTTTGGTTTAGGTTGTAAAAATCAGACCCATTCATAATTGCAATAACTATACAAACAGGGTTTGCACAGGTGCAGGAACTTTCTGGGGCACTCATAAACTAGGCCCTTGAGTCATACCTATCTCTAATTAGGACATTGTTTTGAACAGTCTAATATATTTTGATTATAGCTTTTTTTCTTATTCACACGGTCTGATCCTATCAACATTAACTGTTTTCCTGAATTGAGATGTAGGCCTTTTGACACATCTTGTCTTTGATGTATGAATGCATGTCTGCATTTATGCATGTATGTGTGTGGTATTTCTATACCACAAACCCCCAGCAAAAGGCAGTTGAGCTCTGCACAAGTTCCAAGACGAGCATACCGTCAGTGAGTGATAGGAAACGTAGCTGGTTAGTGGCTGTTAATGCATTGTGATATAGCGTTCTTTAAAGAGGTACGTCTTCATGGTTTCCTAAATTGGAGCAGTGTTGGGGCTATCCTGTTGGATGCATGGGTGCTGTTTGCAGACCTTGCTAACTTTTATTGGCTCAACATTGATTTTCAGAATAAGGTTTTGTTAATGGCAAAATTTCTGTGTACCGTCAGCATGATTCTGAAAGAGGACTTGTCTGACCCTATTATATGTGTGATAAAGAGAAGTGATGATAAACATGAGTTCTGAAATACCCTATGTATGTTCAGCCTTCCCAATTTTTGATGCCCACTGGCATTCTGAAATAAAGGAGGAGAGGAATCTGTTGTTTTGTTCCAAGACCCCCACCACTTCTGCAAATTTTTAAATTAAACTATAGTTATTCAGGATGTCAAATGTCATGGATAGATCATCCTCCAGCAGATATACATTTGCAGGATCACATTTACCTATAATTCTGAATAAGCTCATCTGAACATGTGGTATCTGTACCGAGATTAAATAGAACCCTGATTGAAACCCTGATTGGCAGTTCTGGAGTTTCAAATTGCTGTGTATATGAGACTATAGCTGAATGACAGGCGCTGACCTGATAATATTCAATAAAAATTGAATCCTAGAAATTGCCAATATATTTTGGGTCTATGGTGTTTAAAGATTACATTTTAATCAACAATTTTAATCCTGATTTTTGTGTTCTCTTACACTCGCCAGGATCTTAACAGACTGGAAGAATTTATGCGTAATCTGAACAGTAAGATTTAGGTTTGTCAACACCAGGTAGTAAGCCTGAAAAGCATCCGCCCCACTGTCCTCAATCCTTTAGCCAAGTTGACTTATAGTACTTAACTAAATCACCAATAGTTAATTTAGGGACTAGTGAAAATGGATGTCCTTCAAAAATTCCTCTGTAATATTAATATTAGAAATGTTTAAATAGGGGTGTGGCTTGGTGCCCGAGGTGCATGGCGGCGGCCGGGTGAGGCTCTCCGCCACCTGGATGTTTCCCGCAGATTGAATATCGGCTGAAGCTGTCCGTACATCCCCAGCCTGCCACACGAACCTGGTTGTTCCTGTTCCATAGCGGAAAAATTACCTATTCAGCAAAGTGAGCTCTACCTAGCGGAGATGCGATATCGCGGCCGCCATTTTGTTTTTGTTATCTCATCAGTTCACGCTACGGATTTTCCAGCTTGTGAAGTTTCTCACACACTGAAGCTGCAAACTTGTCTAAACGTACTCCTTACCAATGTTTCTACATTGCACCCTCTCTAAACATCCTCACCAGGCGTTTGTACATTCATTCCAAGCACTTCACTAAATGGCCTGAGGAAAATGATTCTGACAGCCATTTTGTAATGCCCTCCTCTCTATGGTTTACACGGTGTGCATACGAGGCTTTTTCTCATCGTTTTCCGAAATGACAAAAGCTAATCAAATGCAGTTAGATACGTTTGCTTAGC
This sequence comes from Lissotriton vulgaris, assembly GCF_964263255.1. Classification (NCBI taxonomy): domain Eukaryota; kingdom Metazoa; phylum Chordata; class Amphibia; order Caudata; family Salamandridae; genus Lissotriton; species Lissotriton vulgaris. The sequence goes on from NC_141695.1 coordinate 1,088,049,488, forward strand.
TTTGGACTCATTAACCGGCATTTTTGCAGAAGTGCCACCTATGTTCAGTATACAAGGTATGTTTGGTGTATGATCCAGACTATTCCATTTCTGAGGTGTGCATTTTTTCTACAAGCTTATTTTTCCTCATCAGTGTTCTATGTTTTATCTTGACCAAGCATACACATATTTTGCCCCTAGTTTCCACTGCTTTGAGTTCTATGGGCAGAATAAAAGGCACTCAATCTAAACATCTCACGTCTAAACATATCTTTATAAAAAACTACATTTTCCAAATTAGAGGACTCCTTGTTTTCTCCACCTCAAGACTCTGCGACAAACAGCACCCTCTGGGATATCTGTCACTACACGTCTAAAACAAAATCCTCCTTCTGTAGATGCTATTAGAAGAAATTAGAGCCCTTTGACCCTTTATGGAAGAAAATAATACCAAAATACAAATACTCACTGATAATGGTTCACAACTCGATGTAAGAATTACCACAGTTGAAAATAGTGTGTCATCTTTTGAAGATACCAGCGCCAGTGTCTCTCAACTTCAATCTCAGGTATCTGTACTTCAGGGACAAGTGGAGAACCTCAAAAATTGTATTAGACAGAATAATCTACGCATCTATGGACTGGAGGAGGGGGCGGAAGGATCGGATTCTCTTGCCTTTTTAAAATCTTTCCTCCCCAAATTACTCCATATGCCAGACAGTACCATTCTCAACATCCAATGAGCCCATAGATTAGGTCATCTTTGTTCAACTGCTTCATCTTCACAGAGAATATGAGGTGTTATTGTATACTTCCTGGAGTACACAGATTTGTTAAAAGTACTGTCAGCTGAAAATCTTCTCAACAAATCACTTGGTCTGGCTCAACCTTGTTTTTTGCAAAGACTTCGCCAAATCTACTGCTAAAAGAGGTAAGGTTTTTCTTAACATGAGAGCTCTTTAAGGTCACGTACAGTAACAAAACAACAACATATGAAGATCTGAAACAATTACAGAGTTTCATAAACTTTTCCAAAACAGATGTTATGGATTCTTCAGGACCTTCGTCTTCAAATATTATTTGGCTTTTTGTTTTCTCTTACAGGTTTTTAATTCTCTACTTCTCCTTTTTAGCATTGTTTACCTAATACGTGCTATTTTTCTGGATTTCGATATGCTTGAATTTTTTTTATTGACTTTTCAGTGTTTCAAGTTGCCCTGTTTCTGTTCTATTGTGGTTCTATTCAACATATGTTACACTAAATGTTTCAACGTTTTAAATTCTTTTTCACTTCCACAGATATCTTACCCCTATGGCGTGTTTCCCCTAGCCTCTGTTTGGTCATTCCTGGATGTGCGGTCTGTTCCATGTGGCTTCACCCCACCCCCTTATATCCCTGAATCTTCTATTTGTAGGTATGTTCTCTATTCATAAGTTTTTCTTGTTTGGAATTTTGCTGTCTTTTTCTATTGTTCCTCTCTTCCTCTCTTCTTTTTCCCCTTCTTCTCCTCATTTACTTCTTCCTCAAACTTTCCTTTTACCCTTCTTTTTCCTGGTTCTCCACTTTATTTGTTCATCTACAACTTTTGTCTCTTTGTTCATTCCACTATCCTCCTATTGCTTTTATCATTCCTAATGTTCTTAGTATTATTCTCCAATACCTCCTTGTTCATAATTTTATTGGTTCTTACTCACTTATCAATCTTAATTCTATGATTAATTATTGCATTGTATGTTCATTCCTTTTTTTGTTCATTCACTTCCAATTAAATTTAGAGTTACTACATGGAATATTAAGGGATTAAGTAACCCTATAAAAAGACTATCCTATTTGGCTGGATTAAAAAGCTGACATTGCTCTTCTCCAAGAAACCCATTTTTCTGACACTGAAGCATCTAAATTGAAGAAATGCTGGGTAGGCAATGTATTTTCTTCTCCAGCCTTGGGTAAGAAAAATGGTGTTCTAATTCTTTGTCATAAAAAGTTTAATATTTCTGTTATTTCTCAAGAGACTGACTCAGATGGTCGTTTTTTTTTTTATTAAGCTACTTATAGATAAAATACCAATAGTTCTCTTCAATGTTTATGGTCCAGTTTCTGTTGACAATACTTTTTGGTTGCAAATTTCCGATAAATTACTTTCGTTTGATTATTAATGTATTATTTTTGGCAGTGACTGTAATCCAATTTATTACCCCATTTTGGATAGAAATTTCCCAGTTCAATTTGTAAACAATAAAATGTACTCACATTTCACCTCTACCATACATTGAAAACCCTTAGTTGATATTTGGAGACTTTGTCATCCAGATCTCCGAGAACATAGTTATTCCCCCCCACATAAATCACAATCCAGTATTGACTATCTCTTTTTAAGTAAATCTTTAACTCAACACGTACTCCACTCTGAGATAGGGTCTATTTTAATCTCAGATCATGCCCCAGTTTTTGTTGACTTTGACTTAATATCTTTTACACCGTCAGCTGGTAGATGGCAATTTAATAAATCATTGCTTGTGGATCCTAATTTCTCTAGCCAATTCAATTCTTTTCCTTCAGAATTTTTCACTATAAATACTAGTCCCAAGTCCTACCCCACTATGATTTGGGACTCTTTCAAAGCAGCTGCAAGAGGCTTCATAATTAATTTTGTCTTTCAAAAGAAAAAAACTTTTGAAAAACAGTCAACTCAATTACTTGCAAAAATAAAAAAACTAGAACATGCTTATTATCTTTCTTCCACTGAAACCTCTTTAAAAGAACTTATTGCTGCCAAGATTACTTTTATTAAATTATCCACAGAGGTGGCTTCTTCTTATCTCCTGAAGAGCAGTGCCCATTACTATGGTGGCCAGAACAAAATGGGAAAATATTGGCTAATTATTTAAAAACACGTCGAGAAAGAACTAGAATTGATTCCCTAACAACTTCCAATGGAGATATTCTCCTTAAAGACACAGATATACTAAATGAATGTGTCTCCTTTTACCAGAATCTTTATACTCCTGAGACCCAACCACTTCAAACTGATCTATCCTCTTATTTTTAATAGGGGTGGGCAGAATTTGCGAAATTGACGTTTGCAAACTATCGCAACATTGCGCATGATCTCCACGAGCATGCGGAACATTCGCGAAGATGCGGAGATTGCTTTTCCCGCCTGTTCGCAATTTTTGCGTGCTTGCGGGGAAATTGACCTCTAACTTGCCCATACGGTCGCAAATGGGTGCAGCCATCTTGCTTGCGATGCTTATTTCCTGTTCCGGGTCAAATTACTTGTTTGCGAGCGCAAACTCACGCAGGATAGTGCGACCGGTTACCAACAATCCAACATCTCGTGGCACATGCGAAGGGATAGGAAAACTTATCAGCGAATGCAGGGACCCGGTAAGTCCCTACATGGCGCTCAAGAACGCATTTTCAAAGCACAAACAAGAAAAAACTTCAGTTTCGCGGCAGATTGCGAAAGATTTTTGACATTTTCGTGCTCTCCGCGGAACTCAAGAATGTCGAAATATCGTAAATTCCACGAGCGTAATGAAATTTACCCCCAGGCCTAATTTTCAATCAATCAATTATCACCCTTCACAACATATAGACTTAGATTTGTTAGAGGCAGATATTACTTCGACAGAAATCTACCATGCTGTTTTAGTACTAGGAAGAGGTAAGACCCCTGGGCCCGACGGATTTACCATTGAATTTTATGAACATTTCTCCAAACGTCTTCTCCCAAAACTTCTTCTCATATTCAATTCCTTTATTGTGAGCGGATCATCTCAAGGCACCTTTCAAGAAGCTATGATTTGTTTAATCCCCAAGGACAATAAAGACCCTTCTTTCTGTAAAAATGATCGCCATATTTCTTTAGTTAATATAGACTACAACATTTTTGCAAAAATCCTTGCCTTACGTATCGATCTCATCCTACCTAAACTCATCGGACCTGAACAATCAGGCTTTGTAAAAGGCCGACTATCCCCTGATAATTCGAGAGTCTTTTTTAATGTCCTTAGCAAGGCCTCTTCTCTAAATTACCCACACGCTGCCATAGCTCTAAATGCTGAGAAGGCATTCAATAGGATTAGATGGGAATTTATGTTTCATGCTCTATAATTGATGGGGTTTCCTCCCAAACTGACTTTGATTTCTTTATTATATTCAGGTCCCAAAGTTTCTATTTTTGCTTACGGTAACAATTCAGAATACTTTTCTCTTTCTAAAGGAGTACGTAAGGGCTGTCCCTTATCTCCCCTAATATTTGTAGTAGCACTAGAAACTTTTTAAACTAAATTCTTTTATACTGTTCCAACCCAGACGCTTCTCTTCCTCCTTATCTCCTTCAGGTTGATGCTTTTCCGCAAGTCTCAGGATATTGCCTCAATCGGGATAAGTGTGAAGTTTTGCCCCTTAATGCCTTATGTCTGAAACCTTATTTCAGTCAAACACGATTCTCTAGGCAACCCTCTAAATTGAAATATCTAGGTTTATGGTTTTCTTCAAGTATCTCAGAAATCTTAAAACTAAATTTGATCATATTACTAAAAATCTAAATGACTCAATTAATAAATGGAACCCACTTTTCCTCTCCTGGTGGCGTAGATTAGACTTGATCAAGAGGATACTTTCTCCCCTTATTTTATATTCTCTTTCAATGATTCCCGTACATATACTGGGATATTATTTCAAAAGAATAGACTCAATTTTATCGAATAGCCTTGTCCGCTCTTAAGAAAGTTAAACCTAATGGCGAACTTAAATTTCCAGATTTAAAATCTTACCATTATGCATTTTCCCTAAAGCAATGGCTTTCTTCTGCCTCCCCTAAGCACCCTCTGGTATGGCTATTCTTAGAAAAACTCTTCACTTCCCCCGTTGATTTTCCATATACCCTTGCATTCACTGCTAACACCTCCTTTTTGCATTCTTCTGTCATTTCTCATACTCGTAAACTTTTAACTCTCCTCCTACCATCCCCCTACCCCTTTTTTACTTCACTATTGCAACAACTTATTTGGTATAGCAAACTATTACATATCAAAAATCGTGCTTTCTATTGGAATTCATGGAGATCCAAAGGTTTGATATGAATTTCACAACTTCTATTTGACAATAAGCCTTTATCTTTTTCGAAACTTTAATCTACGTTTGCTCTCCCTAAGTCTTTTAAAAAACAATATGATCTTTTACTCCCTTCTCTCCAACAATACCTTAGAGTACTTCTATCACTCCCTAATCTTCCTGTCACATGTTCTACAATCTTCCCCTTATTGAACACTTCTCCTTCCGCATCTTCTATTTATAAACATTTATTATCACCTTTAGGAAGACTTCAATCGAAAACTGAATTGGTATGGGAAGAGGATTTATCACAATGTTGAACTGTCTACTTATGGGATAAATTATGGTTAAAAATTCACAAAACCTCAAGGGCGGCCAGCACTACCCAAACTCTTTATTTTGTTTATCAATGTTTATTGTACTCTCCAGCGACACGAGCTACCTTTTCCCCTACAGCTCCATCTGTTTGCTGGTCCTGTCCATGCTCAAGTGCTGATTTAAAACACATGCTATTTGACTGCCCTAATATAGATACATTTTGGCAATCAGTTTGGTCCCAAATTAACAGCATTTTTAACACTAAAAGCTGCCTTTCCTTATCAAACATTTTTCTAGGCTCCTTGTCCCCTTCCTGGCCTCAATCCCCATCACATTTTAAGCTGTTAGATTTATTAATAGCTGTAGCTCTACATTTAATCACCTCGAATTGGAAGCAAGCCGCTAAAGTCACTTATAAAGCCTGGTGCAACGCCATGTGCTTTCATCATAGACTCAATACCAATTATGTCACCTATATCTCTTTAGAAATTAAAAGAGATTATTATGGCTCCGTCTCACTACATATTTATCCAAATCTGCCGCTTCAGCTACTTCTATTACTAATGTTGTAAATATGTCGGACGATGTCCATAAACCGCCATGATTGTGTTTCCTTGTCTTTTTTCTAAAAAAGGTAATGATGTTATTGATACCTTTTTATTTACATGAGTATTAATCATATCTTTATCAAATGTTTAGTACAATGTTTAATTTTATAATTCACTTCTCTTTGAACCTTTTATGATGATAGTTATAGTGTACCCCCTTTTTCTTTTTCCTTTTCTTTACTCTTGGATCAAATGTTTATTGTAACCATTACACCCATATCCCTCAATATGAACTTTATTATTAACTATGTTTTAAAATGTTTTATTATAATAAAGTTCTATTTTTCCTGGTTTCAATAAACTTAAACTTGAAAAAAAAAGAAATGTTTAAATAGTTGAAACTGCAATTGGTGATGATGGTTGGCTGATTGTGGTCACCACAATTGGTACCCATGATCCTACCAATCTACTGCTTCGGAGTTGACCATATCACTCATTTTCAAAATCCAAACGTGGAATTGATGTTCCACAAGCACATGTAACTTTAAACTGACAATTGAAAAAAATGGGAACATTAAAGAGTTGGACAGTTTAATTAATCTGCAGATTGATAATACTTTGATTGTACAAGATTAACCCATTAAACTATACATTGATTTTGAAAAGACCTTTCCAAAAGACCGATTCTGATCTCGTAAGGAAGCCCTCTGACCTGGATCCGCAGCGTGCGGGTCCGATTCGGAGCCCATGTTTCTGACCGAATCGTCCCCCGTTACAAATGAGCACCTACAATACAAAGATCGCATCTGCTCCGACCGACTCATTTACGAATGCGAAGCTATCCGTTCAACTCTTACGGGGGGCTTTCCTAGAGAGATTGAAATCAGCCCCTTAATGTTTAAGCAACAGCACAAAGGGATTTTTATTTGCATCATGAGCATGTTATTGAAGAAAGTGTTTGCTAAGCAGCATGAATCTCACTGCAGGCACATTCTGTTTGAGAAGATTAAATCTTGTGTTCTTTATCAATTCAAACTCTGTGGTCTTTCATGTTGGGGCATGGACATAAACAACAAACAACAACAAAGGAGTTTATAAAGCGCTTGGTGACGCCATCACGGCGTGTCCCCGCGCTGTGGAAAGAAGTCAGGTGCATAGTAGGGAGTTACAGGGAAAACAGGTGAGTTTTTAAGCTTTTCCTGAAGGCAGTCTCTGAGTCCGCTAGTCTGATCTCCATAGGGAGAGCATTCCATTCCCTGGCGGCCATAACCCGGAAAGAGCGGCCACCCATTCTGGCCTTCCTAATACGAGGTACTGTGAGCAAGCCAGTTCCCCTGGAGCGGAGAGTTCTATTGGGCTCATAGGGAATGGCTAAGTCATTCATATAGGAAGGAGCTTTTTGGGAGATGATCCTATGGCACATTAGTAGTGCTTTAAAGAGAATTCTCTTTTTTATGGGTAGCCAATGGAGGGTATCCAGAGCAGGTTTGGATGGAGCTCTCTTGGGAAGTCTAAGGACTAGACGTGCTGCTGTGTTCTGTAGGACTTGAAGTCTCCTGATGTTATTTTGCGATGTTCCGAGCAGAAGCACATTCCCATAGTCTATTCTAGAAGTCACGAGCGCCTGTGTCATAGTGCGCCTTGCTTCAAGAGGGAGGAGATCCAGGGTACGGTTAAGGGTCTTCAAGACCCCATAGCATTTACCGACCACCCTGTTCACGTGGCAGTCGTAGGAGAGTTTAGGGTCAACCCAAATCCCCAGATTTTTGGCTGCTTCACAGGGGGTGGGTAACGGCCCCAGACATGAAGGCCACCACTCCTTGGTCCAGCTCGAATCCCTACCTCCCATAACAAGAACCTCTGTTTTCGAGCCATTGAGCTTCAGGCAGTGTTGGGTCATCCAACCTGCCAGAGCTTGCATGCAGGATTTAAAGTTGTCTGGAGAGACAGAGGGGGCTTGGGATAGGGAGATGAGAAGTTGGGTATCGTCGGCATATGAGACTAATTCAATGCCGAACGATTGAACCACTTCAGCCAGAGGGGCCATATACAGGTTGAACAGGGTGGGGCTCAGGGCAGAGCCCTGAGGCACCCCCTGTTCCAAGGCAATGCTGTCAGAGAGAAAAGCACCTCTCTGAACCTGAAAGCAGCGGCTGGTGAGAAAAGCCTTAAGCCAGCCCAATGCTTCCTGGGTGACCCCGGCTTTGTTCAGACACTGTAGCAAGATGGAGTGTGCTACAGTGTCGAACGCCGCACTCAGGTCCAGCATTATAAGTGCCATGGTCTGTCCTGCATCTACACCTGCCCGTAGAGTTTCTGTCGCTCTCAGTAGGGCGGTTTCGGTAGAATAACCTGCCCTGAATCCTGATTGGGAGCTGTGAAAAGCACCATTTGATTCTAGATGGGCCATAATGAACACTCACATGTAATGATGTATGTTAGGGGTAATTGAGGGCTAGTTGTGAGAGCTGCGTAAAGGTATCAGTTGTTATTACAATAGGGAGCCAAGGGTCTTATATATGTACAATTAGAGATCACTCTGTTTGTGAGTTTTACTTTTGGATTCCTTGTATCTAAACCTCTGCTCCGATATTCAGAATTTCTGAATACCCAGAAAACACAAGTTGAAGGCATTAAACAGTTTGCTTCTTAGAAACCCTGACATCAGAAGCAGAAGACTTGAATTTGTGTCATTCTGTCCATCCACCTACTGGTACATATCTCCAAACTGATATTAAAATACTACTGACTGGAGAGAGGCATTAGGCCTCTTTAGTTCCGGAACTCTGATCACTCCTTAAGAAAAGAGCAATAATGCAAAACTTGGTCAGGCTGGTTGCACCTCTTAGCTTCTATCAGTAGCTCAAACAATGTTTTGTGGGGACAGTGCACAATGTATCGTCATCCAATTTGTAAAGTGCATCATGGCAGAAGTTTGCACACAAATACATCAAGAGATTGGGTTGTTAGTTGAGAGGGTTAGAAGCCCCATGCAGGCAACAACCACAATCCCTGTCAGGGATAACCACAAATGTCAATGAATTAACATGTGCTTATCCCTCTGATAGCTTGACACTCAAGCAATCAGGCTTAACTTAGAGGCAATGTTCCATGTAAAAATAGCTCTAATAAAAGAGAGAGGGACCCCACAACCAAAGGGATGGGGTGCCAAGAGGACTGTTAATTCAAGCAAAAAATCCCTTTGGGATACCTTCTTAAAATGACAAAACGTTCAGCAACCAGTTAAGACAAAAACAAATAAACTAACAAAATACTGTACTCATGAGGCAAAACACGAAAATAGCACCAATAAGCAAAAATCACCAATCGCGGTCATCTGACCTCACTAGATTAAGTTACTATCTCAGGCCAACCGTGATGAAGTGTGGGTCGGCTACAGTTACTAGGTTAATCTCACTGCAAGGGCCTACCTGATAAGAAGAAAACAATCTTTTCTAGGCACATTTGCCCCCTGCAAAAAACAAGGGGAACATGTAGGCAGTAATGGACCTGGAACCAGGAACCACAAATCCATATGGACCCTGTAATTCTGGGGTCAGGGTGTTATTCCCCATTCCAGTCTCGAAACATAGGGATGTCTGGTAGTTATAGTAATGGTATAGGTCTGAATCAGTAGCTGCAGCTGTTTTCTCTCTGCATCCAATTACTGCCCGGCTTTGAAATGGGGGCCCTTGTTTGTTAAAATGCAGAGTTGCTTCTGTATGCGTTTCCATTGATGTTGTACATGTATGCTAACACAGTATGGCACAGTCTTGTGAGTTTAGAAATGTTATCTTTAGGAAAGAGGAATTACACAATTTAACAGAGAGAACGCCAGAGAATAACTTTGTATGACGATTCTGGAGGATTGCCATATGTTGCTACATACCACAACAAGGGTTTAATTGAACATTGTTTCCACAAGACTTCATTTATTTTTGAATGATAGGAAACTATTGATTGGTTCTCCAGTCCCATTCAGTTGCCCATTTCCTGCAAATCTCAGATAACATTCTTGCTATTAGGATTCAATGGCGTAGGCTTTGTGGCAGCAGCTGATTACAACATTGTCATTGCTTTGACTGTGTGAGGCAGCAAGCGCTGCAAAGCTTTGCTATCGATTTGTAGATAAAAATATTGCAGATAATTTGAGAGCGCCATCGATGTAATTCTCTAAACTGGATACACCAGTGTTCATTAAGGTCATTTGTTAATTAAGATAAATTAGTTCGATCGTTTCTAAAGTTTGTATCCAACAGCGTAAGGCAATCTGTGAAAAATATAAAATACTGGTGTACACAGATTATATATGTGACTGTCTTGTTAAATTTTTACTGGAAGAAAAAAGAAGATATGTACTGTTTGCAGCCATGCATTGTTTTGTTTAGTAAATGTACATGACAAATTGTATTGCAGGCAAGGTTCTGACAAAAGCTGATTTTCTAATGCATAAATCAAATGCCATTAAAGAAAGGCAAAACATGATAGGAAGCATGTTGTGTCTGTGTAAATATCACACAATGCACACAATAGATTTTGCTTCGCATATATTTATACTATTGGTCTCAATGCGCTTTAAATGAGGTGTGATACTTCATTTGCATAATGGGTACCGCTTCTATTATTATTCTCTGAATTACCACACTGCTAATGTTAAATGACAAATAGGTTATGAATCCCCCTTCCTGGGATGAGACCAAATGATCACTATATGAGGTGCATGGGACAATGAGACAGTACATCTAGCCCTCTTTACACGTAGTAATTAACAGTCATTCCAATAAAAATTGTCTTGATTCTAGGCCTATTCGTATGATTTTCCGTGGACACTATTATTTCATTAAAAAAATTACAATCTGAGTAAAACTGGCCTCTTTAAGATTTAGCCGGCCTCCTCCCCCTCTGAACCTCGAATGAGGTCCAACATTTCTTCAACATTCTTATTGGCTTTGAGATGCTCCTGGGTGGTCACTCCACTCCTATCTGTGGCTTGCTGCCAGTAGTAACTGCTATGGGGCAGTAATGGTGGGGTGGAGGGGAGATTCAGGGAATTAAGAAAAAAAGAAAAATGCACTTACCTTCTGGCTGCCGCTTTTCTTCCGTCGAGCAGGAAGCAGACTCTCCTACCCAATTATGACACTGCTGTCACCAGCATGACAGCAGAGCAGCAATTGGTGATAGTGCTGTGGTTCAGCTCTCAGACAGGCAGTGGGAGCTTGTGCATGGTCTCCACCCAGGCTGTGCAATACAGCAGGGTGGAGAACATGCTAAGTACGCATGACTGTTTGGCCTGCCCAAGACTCCCGGCAAAACCATCATGCGCACTTAGAAAGAGCTCACCACTCCTCCCCCTGCTCTGTGGGCCCCCCCCCACACCTTCAGAGCCTTCTGAAAAATAAAATAATACTAACATGATGCTATAATTTTATTTTTCTTGTGGGGCGATATGATTTCTGGTTGCTGTCTTTGATGCACTTAGAAAGTATATAATGGCACATGCCTGTGCCCATCAATCTTCAATTGATGGTGAATCGAGCATTTCCACAGGAGATGCTAATTTTGAAGAAAAACCGATTGGTGACAGGCTGAACTTTTACTTTGAAACCCGGCCGAGAGAAGTTGAAAACCAACATTCTCATGCTTACGTAGAAACATGAACGATGGGCAAGTACCTCAGTCAAAGACATGAGGAAATCATAATCGTTTAGGAGAAATCATAACAGATCCCATGTTCTACACTTTGGCCACAGCAGCCTGGGAAAATACCTTAGAATAAATGTATCCCTCTTGTAGATCTGCAAATTTAGGAGGTGTGAGTTTTGCAGTACCTGCATTGAAAACTTTCTGTATCACACTTAATTAAATCAATTATGAAAAAGGAAAAATAATAATTCAAGCAAACCAGTCCAATTTCATGACATTTTAGGAAACTTCAACAGTGTAAAATAAAATTTCCTCAAATGAATTCTCCTCCTTCTCAAAGGGCATTTATCTCCTCCTTTGTGATGTGGATGTCAAAGACAACTCCAGACATCCTAACTACATCTATTTTTGGAATCATTTGTATTGGTTTTATACATACATCATAACATATGCCACAAAATGAACGGATTAGCATGACATATACATTTGAAATTAGAGCACACATTGGGTAAACCGTCAACGATAGATCAAAATAATGTGCAGACCATCAGTGCGCTGTCTGGCGAAGTAGTGCTATATAGTCTAATAATTGCCTCTGTCAGAGGATATGTACCTACAATTGTCACACACTCCTTGCCAGAAGTACTAAAAGTTCATCTCATCAGCATATCTATACCGACAATGTTCCAATCCTTAAACAAAAATATATATTGTATTACTGTAATATCGTTATTGCTATTGTTATGTGTGTTCTAACACTCACGCCAGTAACCTTTAAAAAGAACTGTAACAGCTGTTGATTAAGGAATATCAAGAACTTTGTATCATTTAACATAAGGAAGTAATTCTGAATTGTGCTCTTTAGTGGAAACAGCCAGCATTTTTGTACATGAAATGTAAAAAGAACTCTTCATCAAAGTAGAATTAAGAATTGTTGACTAACATTTTTCCTTCCAGGTCTCCTTTCGTGCACTACCCAACCTAACTTCCCTTCCACCCATTTGGCCACATTTATATTTTGGTGAAATATAAAATTCAGAGTTGGTGCTGCCAGAAGGAGGGCATCTTGAGAGCATTGCTTCTGAGGAACTGGGCCTGATAGATAGCAAGCCCAATGGTATGTGTTCCTCCTGAGCAGGCTTTCCAAGATGTCATCAATGGAGGACATTTGTAGAATGCTTACAAACATGAAGAAAGATCTGGTGGCTGCTTGCACTAAAGTTTCAGCTCTTGCAACTAAAGTGGCTCAAATCAAGGGCCATTCATTTATGGCTAGAGCCTCCCTGGTAACTCCTGTATCAGTAATTGCAGCATCAACTCCCCAGACGGTCTGAGTTACTGTTCCCACTACAATACCTTTGACTCTACCAGGTTTCCAGGGGACCCAATCGAAACCCAGACCTCCCTTACCCAGGTACAACTCCATTTATAGTTTAGCCAACAGCCTTTCCAGATGCACAGTCGTCACATATAGACTTCATGAGAAGGGATGCAGCTGCTTGGGGTGTACTCTTGGTAAATGTTGATGCTCCTCTGCTTTACTGTTGGAGAGATTTTAAAAGGCAACTTGAGAAAATGTTTGATTGATCTATTGACACAGTATCGACAGATACAAAGTTGATAGAGTTCAGACAAGGAGGAGGTAAGGAACAGACCACATATAGTGCACAGTTTAACTGCCTGATTGCTGAAACAAACTGTCCGGAAGCTAAAAGATCTGTAATGTTCTATTGTGGACTTAGAGACGAGGTAAAAGACGTAATAGCTCTTCACCCTCAGAATTGCAGCAATTTGGTTGAATTTGTCCTATACTTAGACCATAGGCGATCCATTCAGAAAGGTGAGAGGAAGCAGCCTGAATCTAGAGACTTTCTTGGCTCCAGGGAAATGGTTGCTGATTCTTCCAATTATGAAAATACAGAACCTTTGGGAATAGGGGGTCTCTGTGGCCCTCTTACTGTGGAAGAAAAAGATGATGAGGCAGAACACTAACCAACTCAGGGGAAAAGCAGGAGGACCCTTCGAGCCAACAGCAAGACTCTATAGAGTGCAATACCACATCCTTTCTTGAAGGCTGCTATAAAGTTCAAAAAAGAATAAGTCACTGAAATGGTCATGCTAGACTCTGGGGTCACAGGCAAAAATTATAGATACTACCAATTGCTCAAAAGTAGTAATCCTTACCATAAGGAAATAGAGACCAGAAGCAGTCAGGGGTGCAGCACCCGCTGCAATGTCCGAAATGTACTGTTTGCATTTCCCTACACCACGTAGCAGGCTCCACCCTTTGTGCCATGCAACCCATAGACTTCATAAGATATAGGTAAGTCACCCCTACTGCAGGCCTTTATCCCTAAGGCCGGGGGGCACTATTTCCTATGTGAGGGCATTCCAGTATGAGCAGATATTTTGCTACAATGCCAAGTCTATTCAGACATATTATAGGTACACAGGGAAGCCATGGAGAGTACATGGGCTGGACACTTGTTAAAACGATTTTCATAGCTTCATGATGGCTCCACTGATTTCTAAGATATTTGGTGCCAAACAGCTTGTCTTAATAAATCCTCACAGTGTTGAATGTATTAATAGATTCACACAGGAGACCCATTTAGAGGGTCCCCTGAAAACCTACCAAGCACTGGTGTGGTTTCTAGTTTGCTTTCACCAGTCCGCCAACACCAGACATGTTTCTGATCTCATGGAGTGAGGTTCAGCTCTCTCAGAGGACAGAGACAAATCCTGCTCTAGGCGGAGGTACTTCACACCTCCTCCAAGGCAGGATGGCCTTCCTGGGTGGGAAGCTTCAAAGGTGATGCCACCTTTGAAATTCAACCCAGGAACCTCCAGATATTGGTGGAAGCCAAGCCCTCTTTCCTGCTCCACTTTTGGTGGGAAAATGAGTTAGATTAGGAGGACGGATACCTACTTAGCCTACACCACCCCTAGGGAGGGGCAGGCGATGTGAACCCCTCTCCTAAAATTGCACCCTCCTGGGATGGTGGCGAAACAACCTATCAGGGCTAGGGTAGTGCCCCTTCCCACAGGCAGTGGTCACTAGAGGGTGCAGAGACCCTAAGGCTGGGGAGCTGATTCGCTACTACCGGTCTCCCTTTGCAATGCCCCTAAATTTAGTATTTAGTTTGCACCCCAAGACATAAACGTCAGATTCGACAGACAAGAGAAGACCAAGTCAAAGAAGACCCGCTGTACGGGACCTGAATCCCAGAAGAAAAAGGTGCCAAACTCTGCCAGCTGCCTCAAATACTCAACAATTGTTGCCTGCTGTGCTATCCCGAGCCTAAAAGGACTCCAAGAACCCTGAAGGACCTCAAGTCTTCAAGAAATTGCTGAGGAGCTCCCTTGGTGTGAAGGTATCACTCCCCTGCATACCACAGGGACTGAACCTGTGAAGTCTGATTCGTTGACCTCGCTTCAGCACTGAAGCAAGAAAAGGTACAACAGCTACAGAGGGTCAAATCTGACTCCACACCAGAACCTCCTGGAGCTGCGGGGTACCAATAGCCGGTGTACCAGACCCCGAACAGCAATCACAGAGAAGACAAGTTCATATCAGACTCCCAAAATCCTTGAAATATGTATCCATTGAGGGATATCAAGACACCTGAGACCCACTTCCTGAGTGGCCCAGCTGTCCCGAGATCACCTGGCACCAACCTACCAGCTGTGCTACCATGGTCCCCAAGCCCTTGCAACCTCCTCCCTCAAAGGAGCCCCATTAGACTTTACCCGTAAGTCCTCCTTTACTGTGTACTTTAAAGTGGCTCCCCTCATCTTTGTGCACCAGCTTCCAAGACCCTTGGCACTCTGCTCCTGGCCGATCCAGGATGCTCCTGAACTTCTCCTGCTGGAACTTTGGATCTGATCCTGACATTTACCTACAATGAGAAGGTGATCTTTATGAAAGTATTGCCTGATTGTATATGCATGTTTCTGTTTTTTCCATTGTTTCCAATGGTACGTAATCATGCACAAAAATGATATAGTTTACGAACTTTGAAAAATCGTAACTCCGAAGGTACGCATCTTAGAACTCTGTTCTTGTCCTAAAAATTACAAAAAAATCCATATTATTTTTCTAAATTGATCTCAGATATATTCTTGAGTGTGTATCTCATTTATTGCCTATGTGAGCACAGCAAAGACTTAGCACTACCCTCTGGTAAGCCTAACCGCGTACCTGCACTACCTCAAAAAGAGCATTAGGATTATCTGCTTTTACCTCTGTGTAATATATGAGGATCCACTGGACTCTCTGCACAGTGTACTTAATTTTAGTACACTATATAAAGAGCCAGCTTCCTACAGTAATGTAAAATCCAACTACACCACTAAGTAGGATTTATCACCACTATTATGAACATACCAACCATGGCAATGCTACTCAGTTCTGATCAGGAATTACCACTTACAAGTATAAACAGGAATGCCAGCCTATGAGAGGAGAAGGCCACACAACAGTGGAAAACAAAATAGGCTATTTGTCACTACCAGGACAGGCCACACATAAAGGCATGTGTCCTACGTTTTACTTACACAACACCCTGCCCATAGGGCTACCTTGGACCCACTATAGGGGTGACCTATGTGTAATAAAAGAGGAGGTTAAGGCTTGGGAAGTAGTTTTATATGCCAAGTCAAAGCAGCAGTAAACTTTGCACACAGGCCCTGCGGTGGCAGGCCTGAGACAGGTTTGAAGATTGCTTCTGTGGGTGACACAGCAATGCTGCAGGCCCACCAGTAGAATTTCATTTACAGGTCCTTGGAATATGGTATACTACTGTACAAGGAACTTATAAGCAAATTAAATAGGCTAAACAGATGGAAAACTATCATACCTGGTTTTGATGAGAGAGCACATACACTTTAGCACTGTTTAGCAGTGGTAAAGTGTGCAGAGTCCTAAAGGCAACAAAAAGAGGGGCAGCAAAATAGGTGGAGGAAGGCTAAGCGTTTGGGGATAACCCTGCATAAAGGATCATGTCCCTCAATCCATGTGAAAACTATCCAACAACCTTTAGACAACATGGCCTTTATTGTAAACTCACCAAATGTGAGTTTCACACCACCAAGATGGAATTCATAGGATTCATTCTATTTCATCAAGGCATCTTCATGGCTGAACATAAGCATAAGGCCATTACTGATTGGTCACACGCTCAAAATATTAAGATGTCCAAGGATTCTTGGAGTATGCACATTTTTATTGGAAGTTCATTGAGAATTTTTCTTTTAAAGCCACCTCCATTACTTTTTTTGTTTTCTTTTTTTTAAATGATTTTTATTTGCATCAAATGGGACGAGTAGACATTCCATACAAATGTCAAAAGTAATTGATACATTGAGATATTTTCAGTAAGGCAATACATAAATCACATGACATTAAGGAGGGATAAACAAATATCACAACATAAACGTTTCCCAAATCCTTTCCACTTTCATTTTTGTTTGGATACCTCTTGTTGTTTCTAAGGCTCGTTCCATTAAATATATTTCCTTTACAAGACTCCACCATTCCCAAACTGTCGGTGGATTGTGTTGGATCCAGACCCTAGCTATTATCAGTCTAGCGCATGAGATTAAGATATTCATATATAGATCGCGCCGAGAATTGTCCGTTCCAGAGGTGCCTACAAGCACGTCGACAGATGTCAGTACTATTGGACATGCCAGTTTTAAAGAAACAATTTTAGTTATACCATTCCAAAAGTCACCCAATTGCGGACACGTAAAAAACATATGGGTAATATCAGCTGATCTTAAATTATATTTTGGACATTTCGTACGATAGTGCTATTATTATTAACCCATTTTGAAATCTTGTCTGACGTATAGTAAAGCTGACATATGGTTTTAAATAACTGCTGCTTTAGATTAGATGAATGAATGGATCGATTTAAACTTTTTAAAGAAGAAGTAATCAAGTTAGGGGTCACATCAATACCCAATTTCCTACTGCATTTCTCAGATAGTTTTGTAGAATCATCTTTTCTAAAACCTGAAAAAATGTTATATCCAATACTAATCTATGCTTTATCAGCTCCTTTATAGATACAATTCCATAACTCAGAATCCGATATATTAGTCAATCCTAATTTCCGCACTAGATAATCTCTGATTTGATAATATTTAAATCGAGCCCCTTCTGTGAGATTATAACATACTTTCAACTTTTCAAATGTAAAAAACCCCTGATGGTCATATAAGTCTCCCAATTTTTTAATACTGGAATCTGACAGCACTAACCCAGCTGTATCATGGAAGATTCCTGGTAGACCCGGATTAAACCACAAAGGGGTACTAAAATGGAAGAGAGAGGTTTTACATTTAATAAGAATAGAGCGCCATATGCTAACAGTATCTCGTATTGTCTTAAATTTCATGCGTTTAAAATAATTGGGGTCGTTTAGTCTGTAAAGGAACATATTTCCATCCTCACCCAATATAAATTTGTGGAAATATAAACATTTCTCAGGAATGATCAGGCTTCGAAATCGAGTCAAAAAAGTGGACCAATAATAAGATTTAATGTCAGATAAAGACAATCCTCCTTGAATAAATGGGAGTTTAAGCAATGTAACAGCTCGGCGAGCTTTCTTATACCCCCACACAAAGCTGCTAATAATACCATCTAATCTATTAAAGTAGGAGTTATTAATCCGTAGAGGGATAGATCGAAAAAGATATAAATATTTTGGCAATAACTTCATTTTGACCAGATTTATTCGGCCTATAATACTTAAGGGTAGCTTGTGCCATTTCTTAAATAAAACAGCAGTTTCTTTTAGTAATGACTCATAATTTAGAGCAAGTATTGAATGGATATTTGAGGAGATTTTAACCCCCAAGTAAGTAGCTACATCGCAAACCCCAGTAACTGGTCTTGGTGACTTATTATTCATAACAAGTCACCTCCATTACTAAACTTCTCAAAAAGAGGGTACCATTTCCTTGGACACAAGAGCAACACCAGGTTTTCAGGATTTGAGACATGCCTTCACTGGTGCCTCAAGTATGTATTATTCAGACTCCTCTAAACCATTTACAGTTGAGGCAGATGCCTCTGATGGAACCATTTGACCAATTCTTTCTCAGTGGGATTGTGAAAATGGCCAATTCCAACCTGTCATTTATCTGTCCAAAAACTGTTACCAGCTGAAGTAAACTAAAGAATTGCTTTCATGGAAAAGAGACATAAATTTGCTTGGGGCCAAATTTCCTATTACAGTTTTTTCCAACCACCAAAACCTCCAGTTTCTCAGGTGTGCCCAAGCACTGCCACACGGACAATTAAGGTGAACCTTGTTCTTTGCACAGTTTGATGACCACAAAGTGGATGCCTTGTCCTGTTACTACCTTGAGGAGACAGAATCTATCAATCAACCAACACCCATGGTTTCCCAAGATAAGAATACTGGAGTAACTAACAGAAAGTTACCAAGATCAGATCAAAAATGCCTATTAAAAAATGAATGAATAATCTGGAAATCTCAGGATTCAACCAATGAGATTTGTAACAAGCTACACTTACCCATTCCTAACCAGCTCTGGTAGGATATTTCTTTGGAACTCATCATTGGTTTCCCTGAGGATCATGGTAAAACTATCATTCTGACTCTCCAAGATGGCCCACTTTACAGCCTGCAAAGATCTTCCTTCTGCTAGTGACACTCTGACCCTGGTACTAAATCATGTGATCCATCTGCAAGGGCTACCCAAGACCATTGTTCCCTGTAACATGAATGCACGCACACTGCCTTCTCCCAGCATGCACACACGCTTGCAAAGCAAGCAGGTCACTGCTTCAATCTAAATTAAGAGATCGTTTACCAGCCATGGCCTTTAAAATGTGAGTGCTGGGAAAAGAACGTATTTTTTTCTTGTTGATGACAGGCAGGTACCGGTTTAGGCATGCGTACAACGCCAGTTGCATGAGAAGAAAACTGTGCAACTTGAGTTTCAGAAGGTGAATCTTTCCCTGTGAAATTTCACAGCAGCCTGGAGCAGGCAGCAGTAACATACCGTTTGTGCTATTGGTGGCAGACACCTGCAAGGATCATCGCATCCAGAGTCGCAGTGCAGAACTGTTTATTTTATTGTCAGTGGCACTGATGTGATTTGCTCCTGGCAGAGCATTACTGATGTTGACTTTGGATGGGTCATTTCTCTCTTTGGTGCTTTGCCTCCTTGCACAATCTGTTACCTTTGACCTGCAGTCCTCCTGAGGCCTATGTCTCTGGAAGGAAGGAAGACGTGCTTATTTCTGCACCTTGCTCTCGGGAGACCAAGTGGATGCAGCTATTTTGCGATGATTTGATCAACTACTGGAAAGACATTTGTGAATAGTTTTGCCACCTTTCTAGGTGAAGAATACCACCAATTCTTGTTGCTTGAAGAGTCTGCAAAGGCCTGATGGGGACTTGAAACAAAATAGTATGTATTTATTTGTTACATGTATTTTCTGACTTTGTTTACTTTAATTATTAGTCAAGAATCGTTAACCCAGTTCTAGAACACATTTAAAAGTACTTTCTATTTATATTTGCTGCTTGAGGTATCTAGAGATAAGGGCTCAAAATACTGGCTTAAGGTGATCTTGCTTGTCGTTGTGGTGCACAGACAAAATATCTAGTTTTTTTATTTCGACCTACGTTAATATCGAGTTCTAAATATCATTGGGACAGCATGTCGACATCAAGAATATCGGTGACCAGAATATCGACCTGAAGGTAAGAAATATGTTTTTTTTAATATCGAAGTTAGTAATTTTGATGGCAAAAATATTGATGTTAATAATATCGATGTTTATGCTAGTGTTATGTATTTTAGTATGTATTTCATATGTATGTGTTCCACATGCTTTGGTATGTCTTGTATTCTTTTAATAAATATATGTAGTAATTGTTTAGAAGATAGTAATTGTTTTTAAAGTACAATTTCCTTTTTAGTACCATAGCGGGTTGTGGATTTATAGGGGAATAGGGTGGGAAGTAATTTTATTGTGATTTAGTCATTATTAATTGTTATTTATTTGTAATGTATTTATTTCTAATTATTATTAATTATTAATACATTTTTATTAATTGATTAATAGATAATTATATTAATTGTATACATTATTTATTGGAGAGGGTTGTGGGTTTATAGGGGAATAAGGTGGGAAGTAAATTAATTATAATAAATGAATTAATAATTTTTATTTTATGGTACTGATAATTAATGTATTGTTTATTAATTGGTAATTAATTTGTATTATACATTGTGTTAATTTAGTTTAGGAGTGGGTTGTGTGTTTATAGGGAATAGGGTGGGAAGTAATTTATAAAAAATAAGTAATTATTTATTAATATTTATTGGCATTGATAATTAATTTATTGGTAACTATTAATTGGTAATTCATTTTTATTAAGTGATTAATTGATAATTATATTAATTGTGTTAAATTTTATGTGGAGTTGTTTGATGTGTGTGTTTATTGGCGAATAGGTTGGGTAGTAATTTTATGTTATTAAAGTAATTAGTCATATTTATTTATTGGTAGTTATAATTCATTTATTATGAATTTATTAATAAATAACTATTTAATTAAAAAAATTATTTAATTGATAAGTATGTTATTTTTAACCCCTACGCTATCCAAGACTTTCCCTACTGTTGCACTCTTTGGAGTGAGAATAGTCCTTTTCACCCCTACCCTATCTTACACTTTCCCTAATGTTGTACTTGCTGGAGTTGGAATAGTAATTTGTACCCCTACGCTATCCAACACTTTCCCCACTGTTGCACTCTCTGGAGTGGGAATTGCAATTTTTACCCCTACGCTATCCAACACTTTCCCTACTGTTGCACTCTCTGGAGTTGGAATAGCAGTTTTTACCCCTACGCTATCCACCGCTTTCCCTACTGTTGCACTCTCTGGAGTTGGAATTGTAGTTTTTACCCCTACGCTATCCAACACTTTTCCTACTGTTGCACTCACTCGAGTTGGAATTGTAATTTTTACCCCTATGCTATCCAACACTTTCCCCACTGTTGCACTTCCTGGAGTGGGAATAGCAATTTTTACCCCTACGCTGTCCAACACTTTCCCTACAGTTGCACTGTTTGGAGTGGGACCAGTAAGGTTTTTCTCTCTACTATCCAATATTTTTCTGTATTGTTTTAGTTGATGCTGTGTATAATTTATTTTAAAAACATTAAAAATATTGTTGTTTTTTAATTTGTTATATATAATTTATTTCTATTTTTATATTATTTTTGTATGTTTATGTATTTATAATTTATAAAATGTTTTTAACAATGTATAAGTTATTAAAATATTTATTTATGAATATTAATAAGTAGGCATATATATTATGTTAAACGTATATGTTCAATTTATTCTAACATTATGGGGCCGATTCTGATTCGGTAAAATGCCCTCCGAATAGCCATACGGATCTTTCTTCCCGTATGAATCGTATGCAGAACCGTACCCGTACGTACGATGTAGTATGATGTGTACCCAAAGCAGTTCTCCGTACGAATCGTACCGAAGACCGTACAACTCACTAATCCCTATGAATCGCATTCGAAACGCGCAAGACGCAATGTCCGTACGGATCGAAGCTGCATTTTCTGACCCAGCAAGTACGAATCGTATCGACAACACTCCGTACGACTCTTTTTCTAGGGGAGCTTCAAACATCCGTAAAAGCAGATTTACCCTTGAAATGCGTACGAAACGGCCTCCCCGGGTACGGTGCGTACACCCCATGATTGCAGGGGTACGGTGCATTGGGCTACAGTGCGTACAACCCTGGATTTCAGGGGTACTGTGCGTATGTCTCCGCAAGTAGAGCCCATGATCGTAGGTGTACAGACCATAGGGGTACGGTTTGTACACCCCAAGGTCGTAGGTGTACGGTGCGTACATCCTGTGCGCACACCCCTTGATGTTAGGAGTACGGTGCATATGTGTTGCCTTCTGTACGAATTGCTCATATGGGACGTTTACCGTACGAATCGCGTACTGATTCCCCGGTCCAGATCGTACTTGGCGGGTCGTACGGCATTTTTACGAATCGTACGGTTCACTGTGCGGGTCGATGTCATACGGATTTACCCTTCATTTTCGTATGGTTTGCAATGACAGACGTATTTTCTCGCAACGGATCGTACTATGCGATTTGGACGGATTCGTACGATTCGTACGGAAACGGCTATGAATACGAATCGTCGTACGGATTTGTTTCCCGAATCGAAATCGACCCCTATATGTATTTATATGTATTATGTATTATTTTTAAACATTTTTAAATATTTTCAACTATGTTTCTTTTAATTATATGTATTATAGTGGAGAAGTGTGGCTCAATGGTTAGAGCGGCAGACCTTGATGCAGAGCGCTGGCCAGGGACCAGGGTTCGATTCCCGCCTTGGCGGGATCGGGCTTAAATTCCTCTGACCGGATATTCTCGCCTCAGTGCCGAATCTAAGCATGGGCCCCACGCTGCAACTCTGGGCAATAGCTTGCTTAGTCTCCACAACGGCCCCCGATACACAAGGGATGCCTGGTTTCACCATGGGATGCCCAGGAGTGGACACCTCACAAGGAAAAGCCAGGAGGGGTTCCCTTGTGGTAGGAGTACAAGCGCCGGGATGCTTACGGGTTACTGTTCGCGCTATACAAATACAAGACATTTACATTTACATTTACTTTATTTACATTATTTTTTAACATTTAACCCCATGCATGCTCATGACGGAGCCGCTCCGTCATGAGCCGCGGTTGCGCTGTGCTCATGACGGAGCGGTTCCGTCATGGCCCTGCCGCCGCGCCTGCGCGGAGCTGATTTCGCGCCTTAGTGGCACGTTCTATTGAGTGGGCGGGGCCATGACGGAACCGCTCCGTCATGAGCACAGCGCAACTGCGGCTCGTGGCGGAGCGGCTTCGTCACGAGCATGCGAGTGCCGCTCGGCCCCCCCCCCCTAGCGCTGCGGCGGGATTGCCGCCGCAGCGAAGGGGTAAAAAAATAAATCTTTTTTACAACAATTGTTTTGACATCGATATATTTTTTTCAATATTGTTGTACTTACCATGATGTACATAGGATTTCGATATTATTGACTTCGATATTTTTGTCATGATATTTTTGCACCTCGATATTTTTGTAATTAATATTTTGTCAGTGATTTTGTTTTTGTGCCGGCCCGGACAATAAAATAAAAAAGTGATGCTAATAGAAAACAATCTCAGTGGCAATCCCTATTTGTGAAAGAGGTTTGGCTGGCAGTTGAAATGCACATGTGTATACAAGAGAACTAGCTACTCCATTCTCATCTTTGCTTCCACCTCACCTACTTACATAAAAGTCTCTTCGCTGCTGCACACCTGGCTCTACAAACTGTAAATTTCGGTTCACTATCACTGTGTGCCCTGCACTTCTGAGCTCCACAAAGACAGGCATCATTCGTGGAGACAGGTGATATGGGTTTCAGAACCAACAAACCAAAAATATGATTTAGCATAATAATGGCACTGCCCGTGAGATTCCCTTTTTAACTTTAACTAGTATCTCAAATAATCCTAGGACCATGAGGTTATTCAGTCAACATAGGTCCAGCTCCTCTTTTCTATCAGCCACTGTGCAGAACAGACTTAGGGGTCTATTAGGATGGCAGGCAGATCGCCACCGCCCTACCGGCAGAGGCGATCCACCCCGCCGGAAGGCCTTTTAGCCCACATTAGCATGGTGGGGGGCACTGTGGCAGATGGAAAAACCATCCGCTTCTTTTCCGCTGGTAGGGAATCATCCCAATTGCCTACTGGGTGGAAAAGACCTGAAAGATGGTAGCGTTGCCTTGCAGGTAGCGCTATCCATATTATGATGGTGACGGTGAAATGCCTTTCCATGGCGGAGAGTTCGCCATGGAAAGGCATGCAATGTTTCTTTTGAGGGCCCATTGTGGGCCCCCAGGGGGGTGTGGGATGGGGGCTACACTTGGAGGCTACCCATGGTACCCCACCAACAATGGCATGCACAAGGTGGCAGGCAGTGAATGGTGCCTGTCACGTTGTGAATGCCAATGTACATCATGCATATATTGCATTGTGGCTGGTGCTGCTTACAGCACCACCTGCCACAATGTAATATAGGCAGAATGCCACCGCCACTGTGGCAGTGGCATCCTAATTGCCAATGCGGGACCGCCACACCACTCACAGCTGGTCTCAGCCCCACTAGGATGGCGAGTGGACTTTAGTCCGCCCGCCATCCTAATGGGCCCCTTAGAGTGAGACAGACTTCTGCTTCATATTGGAATACACTGGGTAGAAAAAGATTTAAGAGTATGGCAGGCTCTAGCTATAATTAAAGGGAGGAAGCCTGTTCTTAGAGAGCAGGGCCAGGGGAGACAACATCTTACAGGCTTATTTCTTTATTTCTGGTGCTGAAGAGAGTATTTAACCACCTAATATCAGTGTAATTGTGCACTTAGCAGCTTTCATTTTACATCAAGAATAATAATAGCTTATGTTTTGTAAAGCACTACATACCACTCTTCCAAATGCTGTAAGAAACACTTGTTAACATTGCCGAATGTTGATGCCCCAAACTTGCAAGCAACGGAAGGCCGACTTAGCACTATCCCCATTTCCTTAGCTCTTCTTCTGTAACATGCTTCTTCCTTTCCTCACTTGTCCCACCTTCATGATTTGAAGCAACCTAAGGCTGAAGTACTGGAAAGATGGCAAGGACCCAAAAGAGAAAAAAATGTTACACATCTAGTGACAACATGCGATTTGTCAAAGCCATCCTTTCCCTAGTCCGTATTTGGTCTGGATGTCCACATTTCACACACTGCTTCTTTGCAGGGACAATAATCATTAGGTACTACATCAAAATGTAAATCTATTAAGTAATTGTCAATTTAAATTTATATATTCCTGTGTAGTCTCCCAACATTGCCCCACCAAATGAGAAGTGCACCAATCAAGAATAGTAAAAAAATGCCTAAAATTATGCTACCTTCAGAGTCCTGTTCTGTTCTAAACCTGGGGTGTAGGTGCCACTAGAATAAACAATTCATGTCATGATGGGCTGTATCTACATTGCAAAACTGTCATAGGTACCCTATTAAATGGAGCTATATGTGTGAAATAGACCTTATTTCACTTCCATTGTAAATAAAACCTTTGAGTGGTAATTAAAGGTGGGCGGAATTTGTGAAATTCACTTTCGCAAACTATCGCGAAAATGTTAAAAATCTCTGCAAACACGCAGAAATATCACGAAGATGCGAAAGTTTTTTTCCCACCCGTTAGCGGGATTTTCTGCATGATCGCGCTGAAAAATGTCTCGCTACCTTACCCATGCGGTCGCTCATGGGTGCGGCCATCTTGTTTTTACTTGTCCCGCCTGCTCGTGCTGCTTACTTCCTGTTCCGGGTCACGCAATGCATGCTCACGCCCATTCACGTTACTTATTTCCTGTCCGGGAATGCTTTTACGTGTTCATGCCGCTTTTTGAGTGCTCGGGGAGAAAATATCGTGCGAACTTGGGCATGTGGTTGCAATGGGCGCGGCCATCTTGTTTTTCACTCTTGATATGGTTCTGCGGCCTGATTTTCAATCCTCCCTCTATATTTCCAATCCTTTGTTTCTAGAAACTTTTTTAAAATCTTTTTTACTTATTATTATTCAGACTATTTTCCTGCTTCTATATTTTTGCTTTCTGTCTACTTTTTTGTGTTTTTTGCTACTTTTTCACTCTTTTTCTATTGCTTGCTATTTTCATTTCTTTTACTTACTTTTTTAATTTTATTACCTTTTCTTTTCCGCCCAGTCTCACTCTACCCAGAACCATGTCGAAGGGTAGGGCTCGCCGCAGGCAGAGCCGCCACCGCCTTCCCAGCAGAAGGCGGCACCCACAAGGGGTGCAGGCACGGGCCTTATTTGGGGAGGTGGAGTTGGCTCTACTAATTTTGTTTGCGCAGCGCCACCTCCCCTCAACCCTGGCAGCAGGTGGCAGGCCTGGGTCCGGGTACGGGCTCCGGGAGCATCGGCAGTGGTGGGGGAAGGTGCGCCGGGCAGTGTTCCGCTGCTCTGGGGTTCGTTGCACCCAGGTTCAGCTGACGCATCGGTGGTCCAACATTCTGGACCGGGAGCAGGATCTGCTGGACATGCTAGCAGTGGAGGTCCCAGTTCTTGGTGAATAACTATTTAATTATTACTACTTTGTGTGCGTTCTTCTGCTCTGTGTTATATATTGCGAATATCTTTTTTTTTTCCAACCAGCTAGAATGCTGCTGCTTACATTACAGGTAAACTACGTTTAAAAGTCTTCTGTGATTGTTATAACACAGGTGCTCTTCTGCGCTACTAATTTTACTTGTTTGCAACTTTGCGTTTGCGCTCGCTTAGCGTGATTATGTAAGAGTTTATTTTAGAGAAATTAAGTAACGTAATGGTATAGTGACTCTAGTCCTGTCACTAAGAGATAGGGGCGGATTTATACTTAGGTTTCGTTACTTTGTATGAGTTTGTAATTCTTTAGTAAATGCGTGATGCCCCCTCTGTTATGTCACTTGCTGCTGGTACCCCAGTCTTTATTAGAACCTTTTCTAGTTTGTTCAATGAGTGGTAATAGTAGGCTTAGCAGACCTAGCAGAACATCAGCATCAATTAATCAACCAAAAATTTGGTGTTTACAAAAATGTAGTCATGTGTCCTCCATTTGACCATATGAATTGTGGACGACTAAAAGAAGTGGAAATGCATTAATGTACAATTGGCACGCCTGGAATAGGTGGGCTAGGTCAGGTGGTACGTCTTACTTAAACTTAGTTAGTATTCTGGAATCAGAATGGAAGAGTGGATTAGTGTTGATAAATAGTAAGTAGTCGATCGGCGAATCCACCGATACTACTTGTTGACCAGATGAGATCGGTCAATTTAGTTATTGCAATTGTTGTTTACATAAGGGTTTTTTGACCGTTCTTTAAAAATATTTTATTTGTCTGACACCATCCATCAATGTTTGTCTCTTTCTTATATCTTTCCTGTTCAGCACCCAGGGGCAGGCAGACAGGGGCGCAGTTGGTGGGAGAACACCATCAACAGGAGGAAAATACCAACGCAGGCTCTTCTGCTGACCCTAGTAAGTCTTCTTGTTTTTGATAATAATTCTTATTCCATAACTTTTATGCACCATATTTTTCCCGAACTATTGTTTCCGTTTCCTAATGCTATTTTTTACCAACAATTATCTTTCAATCTCTACTGTTTCGAACATCTTGTTATCTCTGCCTCTGCTATGATGACTCTCTGTACTACTACTACTACTAATAGTCTGTCTGTACTGTAGTAGCTAAGCTTGCCCAGTTTGCCACTCTTTATTTAAAAAGGTAGTCACCGCCGGCCCGGCAGGGGCAAACCTCCCGCCATTCCTGTAGAAAAGACACCCCCGCCATATTACAATGGCTGAGGGGTCCACGGCGGATAGAAACCGTCTGCCGATTTTCAGCACACTCGACATGTCCACTGGGAGGAAAAGGGTTCAATATAGTGGCGTGTCTGAAACACACCGGCAGCCATATAATCTGCATTTTGGAATTCCTTCCAGTGACGGCAACATTCGGAGTATGCTTGGGGTGCCCGTTGCGGGCCCCCATGGAGGGTACCTACTACCTATTTTAACCCCCTGCCTTTCAAAGCACAACGTGGCTGGCTACGAGCGTGGCCTGTCATTTATGCTTGGAAAACCACAACATGTATTTTTAGCATTGCGGCGGGCGTTGCTTTCAGCACCGCCTGCCACAATGTTAAAAATCAGGGATGCGCCCGCCACTGTGGCGGGTGAATCCTAATTGCCCCCACGAGACCCCCGACCTTATGGCAGGCGATCCCTTTTAGCGTGAGGATGGTGGGCGGACCCTAATGATGCCCTAAGTAAGAGTTATTGTGAACATTTCAAGAGTGAAGACACCCTTTAATTGGCATTACAAAAAGCATTAGGGGCGGGAGTATTGAGTAACCAATGGCCTCATCTATTTGTGATTTTAACTCCGCTTTGAAAGTTTTATGGAGAAGACTAAGAGTCAGATCAGATCACTTGGTGTTGAACTAAAAAAAAGACGGGTGGAAGGAAGAAGGACGGGCGAGATTTAATATTTATCACTGACAGAGAGAAGGATATGGGTGATGCAAGCATGCAAATCGCAAAGGTGGCTGATAATAAAACATCTGATGCATGGTTGGTTGAATGCCTGAAAAAATCCTGCAAATGTTAAAGCCCAAGCATGTGGGTGGACATAGATTATGTATTGTGCTTTATAGTGCTACCATGCCACACTATGTGTATAATTAACTTGTCTTACTGTTTTCCTAAGAGTATATTTTACAATTGTCTTGTTTTTTCTTTTTGATATACAGCTACTCCTTCCAGTTCCAAACCTGATCAGAAGGAGTTGGCCGCCAAGGCACGGCGCCGCAAGCTGGAGGCAATCCAGCGTGAATATCAGCAGCTGGTGGTCTTGGAAGAGGAGGAGGAGGAGACTGCAGTCCTTGAAGCCTCCTCCAGTGCCCCGGGCACCAGCCACCGCCCTCCAGCGGTACGGCGCCACCCTCTGGCGGCTGCCCGCCGCTGCCTTACTATCTTAGTGGTGTGTATGAGGATGATCGTGACAACAAATCCAATCAATGCCAGCAATTAATGCTGAGGTATATGTTCCTTTGTTAAAAATCGCCTCTAATATATACTGCTCATGGGTGGGCAAGCAGAAGAAGATCATCTCTCTGCCTTGAAAATGCAAGCGTGTGATTAATTATTGGTGTACATTTAATTTAGTCACACCTCAGTAAGTCTGGGGGAAGAGGGTTAGGGTTTGTTGAATGGACGGAAAGGGGGTTTGGGGAAAGGTTTGACAGTGAAAAACAGTACGCATGGACAAACAACAAACGACAATCTTTGTAGACTACCAAAAGGGGGTGGGGTCGCACACCACTCACGCACCAGCGGAATCGCCCCTAAGGACTGTGGTCAGTGTAGTTTGTATTCCGCGATGTATCTTCTTTCAGGTATCTGTTATCTTCGCCATCCCTGTACACGTGTTTCGGGGTATTTACCCCTCATCAGCAGGGAATAGGCCATCTTCTTATCTTCTGGGGTTGCCGGTGGCTGCCAAATATTGCCAGGTTTAGTACCACTCAGGCGCGCAGGTGCGGGGTCCCAGGCTCGTCAGCCAACAGCTCGAGGGAGCTTTAAACATTTCAAAAGGGGGTGGGGTCGCACACCACTCACGCACCAGCGGAATCGCCCCTAAGGACTGTGGTCAGTGTAGTTTGTATTCCGCGATGTATCTTCTTTCAGGTATCTGTTATCTTCGCCATCCCTGTACACGTGTTTCGGGGTATTTACCCCTCATCAGCAGGGAATAGGCCATCTTCTTATCTTCTGGGGTTGCCAGTGGCTGCCAAATATTGCCAGGTTTAGTACCACTCAGGCGCGCAGGTGCGGGGTCCCAGGCTCGTCAGCCAACAGCTCGAGGGAGCTTTAAACATTTCAAAAGGGGGTGGGGTCGCACACCACTCACGCACCAGCGGAATCGCCCCTAAGGACTGTGGTCAGTGTAGTTTGTATTCCGCGATGTATCTTCTTTCAGGTATCTGTTATCTTCGCCATCCTGTACACGTGTTTCGGGGTATTTACCCCTCATCAGCAGGGAATAGGCCATCTTCTTATCTTCTGGGGTTGCCAGTGGCTGCCAAATATTGCCAGGTTTAGTACCACTCAGGCGCGCACCCGAAACACGTGTCCAGGGATGGCGAAGACAGCAAAGATAGCAAGATCGAAAGATGATGCATCGCAAACACTCTACTACAATGACCAGAGTCCTTAGGGGCAACTTCCGCCGGTGTGTGAGTAGTGTGCGACCCCACCCCCCTTTTTTGTAACTTTAAGCTCCCTTGAGCAGCGGGCTGACGAGCCTGGGATCCCGCACCTACGCGCCGGAGTGGTACTATACCTGGCAGATATTGGCAGCCATCGGCGACCCCAGAACACTGCCTATCCCTGCTGACGAGGGTTGAAAACCCGAAACACGTGTCCAGGGATGGCGAAGACAGCGAAGATAGCAAGATCGAAAGATGATGCATCGCGAACACTCTACTACAATGACCAGAGTCCTTAGGGGCAACTTCCGCCGGTGTGTGAGTAGTGTGCGACCCCACCCCCCTTTTTTGTAACTTAAAGCTCCCTTGAGCAGCGGGCTGACGAGCCTGGGATCCCGCACCTACGCGCCGGAGTGGTACTATACCTGGCAGATATTGGCAGCCATCGGCGACCCCAGAACACTGCCTATCCCTGCTGACGAGGGTTGAAAACCCGAAACACGTGTCCAGGGATGGCGAAGACAGCGAAGATAGCAAGATCGAAAGATGATGCATCGCGAATACTCTACTACAATGACCAGAGTCCTTTGGGGCAACTTCCGCCGGTGTGTGAGTAGTGTGCGACCCCACCCCCCTTTTTTGTAACTTTAAGCTCCCTTGACAGCGGGCTGACGAGCCTGGGATCCCGCACCTACGCGCCGGAGTGGTACTATACCTGGCAGATATTGGCAGCCATCGGCGACCCCAGAACACTGCCTATCCCTGCTGACGAGGGTTGAAAACCCGAAACACGTGTCCAGGGATGGCGAAGACAGCGAAGATAGCAAGATCGAAAGATGATGCATCGCGAACACTCTACTACAATGACCAGAGTCCTTAGGGGCAACTTCCGCCGGTGTGTGAGTAGTGTGCGACCCCACCCCCCTTTTTTGTAGACTACCATATCCATATCAATAAGTAAAGGGAGAAAAAGGAATTGCATGCATGATGATGATTGATAAGGAGACCCGGATTACATACACTTCCTGTTCAGTTGTTCCGGGCTTAATACTTTTTCAGATAGCAAATACAATTTTTAAATATTGGTAGGGATGAAACATAAACAGAGAGCAAATCTAATGATAATAACAACAACAAGAAGAACACACTGTTGTAAAGATTGTAGACAAAAAAGTGAATCAAATTATTTAAAAGAAGATGAAAGTTGATACTGTTATTGTGTTATCTGGTCAAAAATGTGGACTGGATTTGCATCTCGGCATTCCTCTTGGTCCTCTCGTCCATCAATCTTGGGTGTCGCCACTTGCCAGTCGCCACTGCCCGCCTGGAAAAAAATTTTGATTTATTATCTAGAACAGAAACTTGGGTCACTGCTGCGCTAGCGCTTGAGGGCAAATATCGTGCTTTTGCTGCAATTGATTTTTAAAACCACGTACTTTTTAAAATTGTTATTTCACACTCGATAAATTGCGCGCTGACTCCCTGTTCCACCGCAGCAATTTATGCTGATTGTCGTGGAGGGAGAATAGAGCGCTTAGCACTTCCTGGTGGTGCCATTAGCGGGCGGCAATATTGGCAGGGTGACGCTCCAGCCTTTCCAGGAACCCTGACTACTTAAGGACTCAGAGCGCCGACGCGCACGATCTAGCACAGAAATTTGGGTCACTGCTGCGCTAGTGCTTGAGGGCAAATATCGTGCTTTTGCTGCAATTGTTTTTTAAAACCACGTACTTTTTAAAATTGTTATTTCACACTCGATAAATTGTGCGCTGACTCCCTGTTCCACCGCAGCGATTTATGCTGATTGTCGTGGAGGGAGAATAGAGCGCTTAGCACTTCCTGGTGTTGCCATTAGCGGGTGGTCATATTGGCAGGGTGAAGCTCCAGCCTTTCCAAGAACCTAATCTATTTAAGTCACATGTTCCCACCGCGCAGCGGTAACGCGCAGAGGGAGCGCCGTAGAAGCGCCGAAGAGGCGCCTAAGAGAAGCCAGTCTGCGCCAGTCCGCGTCCAGCCGCGCCCGGACCCCAGAATCCCCGGTAATATGGCTGGTAACTTTATCACCTATGATTCTCTATCTTTGCATGAACTAAGAACAGTCGCTAACCCTAACTGTCTGCACTCCATGTGCCTCAGGGGCACTATGACTAATTGTGCCCACTGTAACTGGGAATTACCATCTAAAACCATAGGGAGACACCCCACCTTTAGTACATGGAGGATGTTCCTTCTCAACTGCAGATCACTGCTAAAACACCATACAGAGTTGGCCCTTCTAATAGAAGAACACAAGCCCGATGTACTCTTTCTAACGGAGACTTGGCTCCAACTGGAAGCCCATTCAGCCACTGTTTGGGCAATTCCACAAGGCTATACGATAAAGAGATCTGACCGTAATGTGGGCAGAGGAGGTGGTTTAGCCATCATTTACAGAGATTTGTATAAATGTTGCATCACCCCTACCACAACATCAGTCTGTGAAAGCTTGTCGTTTTCGCTAGAACTATCCCCTATAAATACCTTTACAGGTCTTCTGGTCTATCGACCACCAGGGATGCTAGGTCAGTTTATTTCAAACATAGCTGACCTAGCCGCCAATTTAGCGCTTACTTCGGCAAATTTTACAGTGCTGGGTGATCTAAATCTGCATTTAGACGATCCACGTGACTCCGCAGCCAATAGTCTTCGGCTGAGCTTTCAAGCAATTGATGTGGCTCAAAAGGGATTCTTCCAGACACATACTAAGGGCCATCTTTTAGGTCATGTGTATAGCAACCTTGATACTCTTAATACCGAAATGCCTTTGCCACTACCCTGGACTGACCACTACTTAATACCCCTTACCTGGGTAACAGGGAATTCCCCACCTGCTCAAGAATCTAAAAAACACCAAATGGGAATCTGCGCTTGTTGAACTTAAACCCCTGAAGGCTTCTAATCCTGACACAGCCAGTAATAAATTCGGTTTTATGAAACTAAAATTAATGCAGCTGCAAATGCTCCTAAGGAAATTTTCCTGTTAGCTAAGTCACTGTTTCCCCCCCGCCCCCCAGAGCGAGCACCCTTAGATGGGGCACTTGCTCGTTGTAATAACCTAGCAACCTTTTTTTATCAGAAGATTCAGACCATCTACTGATTTTTTACCCCTGACAGAATAGAACATGATGCTGCTACAATAGGGAGCTCTAGCATACCGGCTGCCTGCACGCTGGAAAAATGTACCCTCCTAGACTCCGCCTCTTTGGATAAAATAATTCCCAAAGTCGCCTCAGGATCCCTAGAGACCCAGCACTACCACAGTTCCTCACCTCGGTCATTGATTTAATCCGTCCAGCCATTCTTGATGTTCTTAACACCTCAATTATCTCAAGCACAGTTACGACTTCTTGGAAATGTGCAATGGTCAGGGCTCTTTTAAAAAAGCCCAACTTGGACCAAAACAACTTGGCTAACTTCCGCCCCATCTCCCTGTTGCCCTGGATGAGCAAATTGCTCGAAAAGCCCATTAAAACAACATCTTAGTAGAATATTTAGAATCCAACGATCTGCTATGTGCCTCCCAGACAGGATTTCGTCCCCAACATGGGACTGAGACAGCCCTGCTGGCAGTGACAGAGGAACTGTGCTGGACCGGGGAGGAAAAGCGGCCATTATATTATTAGACCTCAGCGCCGCGTTCAACACGGTTAACCATGCCACCTTATTACATCGACTTAATGGCATGGGAGTGTCGGGCGCAGCTCTGACATGGCTCACCTCCTTCCTGGACGAGCGCTTTTTCCAGGTTTTCGAAGGAGAGTTTGCATCCACCAAGCAGCCACTTAGCTGTGGGGTTCCCCAGGGCTCTACCCTGGGCCCCACACTTTTTAATGTTTATATGAGGCCCTTAGCGGAGATAGTCCATCCTTTTGGGGTTCGAATTGTCACCTACGCAGACGACACCCAGCTCGTGGTCCCACTGAACCACGCTGAGGGGTCGTCTAGCACTCTGAGCCCGTGTTCAGAGGCAGTGGCCAGATGGATGGAACTCTCCTGCCTCAGATTAAATGGGGAAAAAACGGAAGTCATGCTAATGGGCAATCCATCACCTACCATCCTGGCCTCCATCTGGCCTATGTGCCTAGGTCCCCTTCCTCCTCACAAACCACAGATAAAAAGCCTGGGAGTTTGGCTGGACAAATCACTTGACTTCACTTTCCAGGCCACCAAAACCGCATCCACCTGCTTTGGGCTGATGAGAATGCTCCGGAAAGTTCTCCCTTTGCTTCCGTTCCAGGTGAGGAGAGTCATGGTTCAGGCTCTGATACTCTCCCGCCTGGATTACGGTAATGCTCTTTACTTGGGAGCCCCGGTGGCTGTGATCCATAAACTCCAGGTCACCCAAAACTGTGTGGCCCGACTGCTCTTCCAAATTCCGCGCTGGCAGTCGGCCAAACCTGCTTTGTGGAAGCTGCACTGGCTCCCTATGGCAGCTAGGGTACAGTTTAAAGCCATGTGTCTGGTCCAAAAAGCCATACGTAAAACAGGCCCAGCCATAATGTACTCTTTAGCTACCCCCTACCTCCCCCACAGAGCTCTCCGCTCCAGCTCACTATGTCTGGCCACCACTACAAAGATAAACAAGGCCCGCTGGGGTGGCCACTCATTCTCACGCAATGCTGCGAGATTATGGAATTCCCTTCCTCTTGCCCTTAGATAGAACAACAATTTGCTGGCATTTAGGAAGCTTCTTAAAACTCATCTGTTTGGAAGAGCCTGGTAGCGCCCTATTCTATCGCATTTCTGAATCTAGCCAAAGCGCTGCGAGGCCTCAGGGTAGTTATGCGCTACATAAATATAATTTTCATTTCATTGGTACGGTAAGTGTGCATTGTAATGTTTTTCCAAGTATAGGGCAAGGCCCGGCCTGTAATTGTGGAAGGAAAAACAAAGGGGATATTGAGAAACAAAGTTGAAACAAATGCACAAGTTATGGTGTAGTGCAACAAGAACACTTTCCAAGGTGGCATGTATGCATCATCTCTACTCTAGTCTGTTTCCAGCATTGACCTTCAACAACAGGACAGAGCAGGCCCACAGTTACGGCACGTTGCTTAGCACATCCTCCGCTTAGAGTACTTTTTATTTAAAGAGTTGGACAAAGCACATATTAATTCCGAACATAGCATTTTACAATTTAAGTTAGTAAATCAATGCACCACAGTCATCCCACCGCTACACTCAACTCCACTTCTACACAGGCATTTGGGTCTGCTGTGGTTGTTGTTGACGTGTTTACTTTTAGGCTTTTTTTATGCCACTCATGAAACGTCCTCCTGACTTGTTATTATTCCATCAATTATCTCTGATACTTGTACTGACTGACTGTGAAGATCGGCCTGCAGTAGAAGTAAAATGTTGGTATTACGCAACAAGAGTACAATAATATTATTGACTTGAGTCACTCTTTAGTGTGTACAGTCAGACTACTAGTACACTTTGACTTCACTTCATGCACAACAAACAAACAACAAAAACACAAACACCAATCGCTCAGAGTCAGGTGTCCAATGCATGCCATTAATATTCATTACCTGTTCCTTCTCATCTTAAGGTAACGGGCCATCTTTTTCGACATCATCATGGACAGTGCTGTTGTCATACTCAGTGTGCAGATTGAGTACCCTTCCTGTATTCAATCAAAAGAAATGTATCAAGCTACAGTAGAAGTACAAATTTCTTATTTGCAAGAAGGGGAAAATTGCCTTGAGTTACGTTTAGTGTGTACTGTAGAAAGATGATTAGTGCACAATGACATAACTTCATGCACAACAAACAACAACAAAATCACTCAGTCTGCGACTCTGCGTCCAATGCATGGCATCAATCAATCAATCAATCAATCAATCAATCAAAGCATTTATATAGCGCACTACTCACCCAGAGGGTCTCAAGGCGCTAGTGGAGGGGGGTCCGCTACTCCTCAAACAGCCAGGTCTTGAGTTGTTTCCTGAAAGCGAGGTGGTCCTGGGTCAGGCGGAGGTGGGTCGGGAGGGAGTTCCATGTCTTGGCGGCGAGGTAGGAGAAGGACCGTCCCCCTGTGGTGGCTCTTCGGATGCGGGGGACGGCGGCGAGGGCGTGGCCGGTCGATCGAAGTTGGCGTTTGGGAGCGTAGAAGTTGAGGCGGCTGTTGAGGTATCCTGGGCCTTGGTTGTGTAGGGCTTTGTGTGCGTGGGTGAGGAGACGGAAGGTGATTCTCTTGTTGACCGGGAGCCAGTGCAGGTCTCTCAGGTGTCCGGAGATGTGGCTGCGACGGGGGATGTCCAGGATGAGTCGTGCTGAGGCGTTCTGGATCCGCTGGAGTCTCTTCTGGAGTTTGGCGGTGGTTCCGGCGTAGAGGGAGTTGCCGTAGTCCAGACGGCTGGTGACGAGGGCCTGGGTGACCGTCTTCCTGGTCTCAGAGGGGATCCACAGGAAGATCTTACGTAGCATGCGCAGGATGTTGAAGCATGACGAGGAGACGGCGTTGACTTGTCTGGTCATGGAGAGGGAGGAGTCCAGGATGAAGCCCAGGTTGCGTGCGTGGTCTGTTGGTTTGGGTGCGCTGCCTAGGGCGGGGGGCCACCAGGAGTCGTCCCAGGCGGAGGGTGAGGATCCCAGGATGAGGACTTCATCTTGTCCGAGTTCAGTTTCAGGCGGCTGTTCTTCATCCATTCGGCTACCTCTTTCATCCCTTCGTGAAGGTTGGCTCTGGCGGTGGCGGGGTCGTTGGTGAAGGAGAGGATCAGCTGGGTGTCGTCGGCGTAGGAGATAATGTTGAGGTTTTGCTGGGGTGCGATGTCTGCGAGGGGGCTCATGTAGACACTGAAGAGGGTTGGACTGAGCGAGGAGCCTTGAGGAACGCCGCAGATGACTTCGGTGGCTTCAGATCTGAACGGGGGGAGGCGGACTCTCTGTGTCCTTCCGGCAAGGAAGGAGATGATCCACTCCAGTGCCTTCCCCTGGATTCCAATGTTGCTGAGGCGCTGCACTAGTGTACGGTGGCAGACAGTGTCGAAGGCCGCAGGGAGGTCTAGGAGGATGAGGGCTGCTGTTTCTCCGTTGTCCAGCAGGGCTCGGATGTCATCGGTGGCTGCGATCAGGGCGGTCTCGGTGCTGTGGTTGGCCCGGAAGCCAGACTGCGAGAGGTCGAGGGATCCGTTCATCTCGAGGAAGGCGGCCAGCTGCTTGTTGACGGTCTTCTCGATGACTTTTGCAGGGAACGGGAGCAGCGAGATGGGGCGGTAGTTCTTGAGGTCGGTGGGGTCGGCTGATGGCTTCTTTCGTAGAGCGCTGAGTTCGGCGTGCTTCAACCTCTCCGGGAAGGTAGCGGTGTCGAAGGAGGTGTTGATGTTCCATTTCCTTTTCAGTTAATGGGCAGTCTCTCATGGGTCTGAACGGAGGATAGCTATAGTAGTCTTCATGTTCCACTTCTTTTGGCGGGACTAGGATAGTTTTAATTTTTTCTTCTATTTTCCATCATCCAATCATCATGATGGCAATGTATTTAGGCGGGAGATTCAGTATGATGGAGTGGGGGAGCTGGATTCGGAGGACTGTCAAATGCTGACACCTGAAACTTGTATATTGAAATAAGAAGAGTAGAAGACGTGGTAATGGATTTCTTGTGATTCAAAGTGTGTAACTGGAACGACAGACACACAAATAAAGGGAAAAAAAGGGAGGAAGACAGTAAGTGCAAGCCTAATTGTCAGGGAAGTATAGCTTGTCCTAAAACTCTGGGGGTTCAGCTACTCATGATGTGACACACTACTTCTGTCACCTGAGCCGCTGTCCTCATCTTCCTCGCTTGCTTGTTGTATTGATTTTACTCAATATGGGCATGAAGGGATTGTGGGAGAATCCTGAGCTAGCCCAGTGTTCTTCATAAGAAGATCTAAAAGCTAGGTACTGGGAAATGGTTGCCTACCAGAAATGGAATGACGCTGCTCCTTCATCTATGGAGGGTCGATATTTGGAAGTGAAACTCCTTCCCAGGTTGGAGCCCTATTGGGACGAGATAACAAAGCTCAGCTCAGAGTAGAGTCACTCCCAGTAAGATCATTAACGGGCAGATGGGCTGAAGCCAATTCCAATGTTTGCCCAGCTTGTAAAAATGGTGTTGAAACCATTGCCCATCTTCTCTTTGTCTGTAGGGCTTATTCAACCCCCCGACGTGTTTGGCTAATAGCAATGTGCAAAAATGCTAGGCACAAGGGATAGCAAGGTTAATTTGCACTAGCACCTTGCCGGTTATCTCAGTAGCGGCCGCAACATTTCTGGGGTGGGCATGGGCAATGAGAAGGAAATGTGTACCTTGAACTGCGATTTTACTGATCCTTTTGATGTTTTTAAATAATCTGTCAAAATGCTTTGAATATCTAATTCTAGAAAACATCGCTCTTTTTTAAATCTGTAAATGTATTATTAATAATGGAATTTTATTGGAGTTTGTAAATTTATTTCAGTATGGAACCAAAATGTTTTATTGTGCTTTTATGAGTTTTAATCTCGAATAAAGCACATTTGATTGATTG
The DNA here is from genome assembly GCF_964263255.1 of Lissotriton vulgaris. Classification (NCBI taxonomy): domain Eukaryota; kingdom Metazoa; phylum Chordata; class Amphibia; order Caudata; family Salamandridae; genus Lissotriton; species Lissotriton vulgaris. The sequence goes on from NC_141695.1 coordinate 1,088,088,485, forward strand.
ATTGTATTGTGTAATTCGGTGGTATGAAGTGCTGATTCATTTTGATCGTTGTTAACCTTTCCACATTTTTTTGGTGAGAGACTGGTCCGTCTCACTGTTACAATGGAACCAACAGTACTGAAAACACGTTCGGAAGAGACTCTTGCAACAGGGCAAGTTAAATAACTTATCGTTAGCCTGCTGAGCAGTGGCCATTCAGCCCTTTTCCTATACTAATACTGCAATGGGTTTTGATCAATGTACACCTCAGATAGGCCTGGACCATCCGCTCAATGTTCAGAGGTGCTGCTGCTAACCTTTTGGGCTCTTTTCCCTGTGCATCAGCACTGTGCTTATTAATGCCTAACTGTAAATACCAATCGTGTAACGATTCTACTGGGCCCATTGATCCAGTTATTGTTGCTGTTGTCGATATTGATCGTGAGTGTTGTGAGCCAAACGCACTGCCCTCAGCCTCCGAAGTTGAACTTGATGCCACATGCCCTGCTGCAGTACTTCCTGTGAGTTGAGCTACCGGGCTTTTAAGTAGCAGCCGTTCATTTTCCAACTTACTCGCTGCCTCAGCTATCCAAGTTTTGTAGTGGGCAAGCTCCATCTCTGAAAAAGTACACCAAAAGGTTTCATGGCGCTGAGTCTAACATGTGCCACGACCAGCAGAGGATTATACGTGGACCTGTGTAAATAGCCACGTTTTGAGCAGCCTTCTAAAATTTAGGAGGTTGCTGCAGGACCGGATCCAGAGTTCCAGAGTCTGGATGCCAGAGTCACAAACCTGCGCCCGCCCTGACGATGAAGCTTGAAGGAGGGAATGGTCAAGAGATGGAGGTTTGCGGAGCGGAGGTTGCAGGAGGGGATGTACCTGGGTAAGAGGTTATTGATGAATTGGGGGCTGCGGCCGTGAAGGGATTTGAAGATGATACTGGCCGACTTGAAGGCAATTCATTGGGGAATTGGGAGCCAGTGGAGATTTTTCAACAGGGGCCTGGCTGATAGCCAACGCGGTTGCCGATAGATCAATCTGGCCGCTTGATTCTGGACCAGTTGGATATGCTTGATAAGGCAGACTGGTAGGCATAAGTAGATGGAATTGGTGTAGTCCAAGTGTGATAATGCTAGGGCTATTACCACCTGGATCAAGGCCGCTTGGGTAAGCATCCAACTGATCTTCCTGATCTTACGGAGCTGGAAGAAGCAGCTGTGCCTATTTGGGTTTTTAGGGAGAGATCCTTGTCGATGATCACTCCTAGGCTTTTTGCAGAGGGAGAGGGAGTACGGGCAGGGCCGAGTTCTGGAGGCCAGTAGTGTGGGTCCCAGAGTGTCTGACTTTTACCGATAAGGACTAGCTCGGTTTTACCGGGGCTCAGCTTTAGATGGTTGAGATCCATTCATTGGCGGATATGAGGCAGAGTGCCCTGGAACTCCAGAATGGATTCAGGGGAGTTGTCTATGGTAAAAATCAGTTGAAGGTCGTCGGCGTAGTTGAACGTTGTGGCCTTAATTTCCTTCAGGGGCTGAATCAGGGGAAACAGGTACAGATTGAACAATAAGGGGGATAGTGAGGATCCCTGAAGGACCCCACAGGATGTGGGAAGCTTAGGAGCATTGAAAGGGGCTAAGCAGACCACTTGAGTGTGATCACTGAGGAAGGACCTAATCCAACTGTGAGCCGAGTTGCAGACGCCGGCCTGTTTGACACGGTCCAAAAGGATGGTATGATCGACCGTGTCAAACGCGGCCGAGAGGTCCAGAAGGACCAAGGCCAGTGGAATACCTTTGTCAGCATTTCCTCTGAGGGCATCCATGACTGCAGTGATGACTGTCTTGGTGGAGTGAGAGGAGCGAAACCCAGCTTGCTGAGAATCTAGGTAATTGGACTGTTCTATGAAGGTTGAGAGATGAGTGGTTACGTGCGCCTCAAGAACTTTAGCCAAATAGGGGAGAAGGGAGATAGGCTTGTAGTTAGAGGGGTCTAAGGGGTCTGCATCTTTTTTTTTTCAGAAGGGGGATGACTACTGCCTCCTTAAAGGCAATGGGGACCCTGCCCTGGGACAGGGATTCATTAAGGAGGGTCAAGATAGGAAGCAAGAGGACCTAGAAAGTGTCCTTTAAGATGTGCAGAGGGCAGCAGTCCCTGGAGGAACCAGACTTCACCCTAGCCAGTAGGGCCTGTAAAGAGTGAGTGTCTATAGGTGGGAAGTGGTCGAGAGTGTGAGTGCTGAATGTCGTGGCGGGGAGATCTGTCTTAGGACCGCAATTGGGATACTGGCTTTGATAGTGGCGATCTTATTTAAGAAGTAGTTGTTGAGGGAATCGCACAATTGTTTGGTGGCCGCGGTTTTAGGGAGGATTCTCTCAGAATTGGATAGCTCGTTGACTATGGCAAAGATGTCTTTAGATTTATTTGATTTATTTGATTTTTCATTTTTTTCTGAGAAGTAGGTAGATTTAGCTGAGATGATGGCTTTTTTATAGTCTGTGCGGGCGGCCAGATATAAGAGTTTCGCATCCGGGGCATAGGCCTGCCTCCATTTCCGCTCTTTTTGGCAGGTGTCTAATTTTCGAGCCCTAAGGTCCTGGGAGAACCATCTCTGGGCATCCGAACGACGGGCAATTTTTGTTTTTTTGAGTGGAGCATGTGTATTGCTTGCTGCTAATAGCCAGTCCGAGATGTTAGCTTCAGCTAGGTCCACATCCAAAGTGTCTTCCGGGGTGGAGCGGGCCAAGCTGTCCAGAAAAGCAGAGGTGTCAAGGGTGCACCACTTTCTGACCAGACCCCCCTCGGTGTCGGTGGCTTACTACAGGTAGGGATAGAGATGGTAAATTTTATTAGGTGATGGTCAGACCAATTGCAGGGAGATATAGTGGGCGTGGATACTGTGAGGTTGGTGGACCATACCTGGTCTAGGGTATGGCCTTTAGTGTGAGTAGCAGAGAAAATATGATGACTAAGAATAAGGTTAAGAAGGAGTTCCATTAATTCAGTGGCATGGGGCCGCCAGAGTCATCGTTGCTCCAAGAGTTAAGGTCACCAAGTACGAGTATTTTAGCGTGATCCGTGACTAAAGAGGCCAGCTGCTCACTCAGTAAGAGGGGGAATGAGGGCATCTGTTGAGGGGGTCTGTATATTAGGACACAGATAAGTGAGCCAGCCTTGGAGTCGAGTTTAATATTCATATTATCTGCTGCAGGGAGATTTAATTGGGACCTGGAGGTGAAGACATGTTCTTGTAAAATGGCTGCAACTCCGCCTCCCGCTTTTCCTGGAGCCCAGTTGACATGTAATATGTAATAAGTGTCAGGGAGGGCTGCCAGGATATCAGGGATGGAGTCAGCGTTCAGCCATGTTTCGGTGATGAAAAATATGTCTGGTTTGTCTGATAGCAGAGGGAGTATTGAGGTAAAGGATGCGTAGTGTGGCGTCTCTGGCCTGCGCAAGAGTGGGCCTCTAACTTTCGCCGGAGGTGGGGAGCCGAAGTCCTAGTGTGTTGTGCTTATGAGAGATGCCTAGGTTTTTGAGGCGTGCTTGAGTGGCAGGGCAAGGCAGGAGGTCTACCTGATTTAGCTTTCTTAGATCCTCCAAAGAGTAGATGGTAATTTGTGCAGGGGGCTGGCCCCGGGGCCCGGTCTGGCGCGGACGGGCGCAGACAAGCTTGCCTTTGGAGCGCCACTGGCGCGCTGCAGGCGCGCCCGCTGCGCTCGTCGTTGCGCTTCCGTGCGATGGCCTTCATTAGTACCTGAGCCCCGCCTCCGACTCCTCCTCTCTCCGGCCAAATGGCTAGGCCTAGGTGTGGAGATCTTAGTGGAGCTTCAGGGGAAGTGGCGAGATCGAGCCATCAAAGAGCTAGAGGTGAGATCCCAATTTCCCAATTCGATTCAATTCCCAATTCTATTCAATTTTTAAAAATAATTCTGGGGGGCGTGGCTAGCAGCCAACGATGGCGGCCGCAGCTTAGGGAGGCTCCCGGGTAGAGGCGGCTTTCCGCAACAATCCGTGCAATTATCCTGATCAACACCGGCTGCAAGGGGCGGACCGGACCCGGAGTCCGTGCGGCGAGCGGTACAGAAATTCTGGGCGCGGCGGCGGTCAGAATAAGCACAATCTCGCTGGCCGGAGACGGAGGAGGAGCCGGGCCTACCCTCGACCGCGAAGCCGCGGAGCCACAGTGCACCCAGAGCCGGCCGGAAGTGACCTGGAGACGGGGGTGAGTGACAGGAAGTGTCGGCTCACCCAAGGCATCACTCCGAAGAACCACGGAGCTCCCCCCAGTGACCCAAGCACACGAGCGCACCTTTACATCACCCGTAGACACTCCCCGGGCACGTAACATCCTACCGGAGGCGCAGAAGGCGCCGCGCACGTTGGACTCGGCGCCGCCTTTGCCCAGCTACACCCGCGGAGTGCACCGGGTCCCTGGGGCGGCCGCCCAAGCAGCACGGCGACCACAGCGGTCAGGAGAAAACAGTATTGGCGGACTCCCCAACAGCAGCGCCGGAACACATACACAAGCTGCGCCACTAGAGAGGCAAGGGCCCAGGCGGTGTCTACATCAAGGCGGCACTGGGGAGAGGCATACCACGGAAGAGCGGCCCGGTGTTGGTCGCAACTCATAACACGCTAACTAATTTCCCAACGGACCCATTGCAGGGGTATGGACTCAGCAGAGTCCCAACGACGGACCTGTGCGTAGAATCTACGGGGGCATTCCGCTTCTGCGTACCTGCAGGGAAACACCACCCTCCCCCGCTGTGACTATACCTACAAGCCTCAACGCGGTCAACCGCTGGAAGCGGCCAATTGAGCTACTTGGCTGCTTCGATAAAAGCTGCGCCATGACACATAGGGGCCCCAAAAACACCTCAACCCAGGCCAAGTTGGACAAATTCGCGTATGAGAGGCATTCACCGCCCCAGGAATAGCGCAAGACCGTCGGAAAAGTGGCGGACACCGAGGGGGCAAGAAAGGCTACGCTGGATGATGTCCTGGCGGCATTGGCACAGGTACAAGAAACTGTGGGAGCCACGGCAACTGAAGTCACCTTAATAAGGGCGGATCTCCAAAAAATGAATGAGAGGGTCAAGCAGGTCGAAGTGGTCACTAAATCGCAGGTTGAGGATGTGTCTGAACTACAAACGGCAGTGGAGCGATTGCAAACTGATAACAAACTGCTCAGGGACAAACTGGATGACCAGGAAGGTCGCTCACGGCGCAACAATGTCCGCATTTTAGGTGTGCCGGAATCGGAAGACACAGGGGAGTTGGACCTATATGTGGAGGACTTGGTCAAAAATCGACTCCAGCCCAAGGGACTCTCGAATTTCTTCTCGGTCAAAAGGGCTCACCGCGTTCCGGGGGGAAAACCCAAGACGGGAGGCACACCGCGACCGATACTGGCTAGACTGTTCAATTTCCGAGATCGGGACGCCATATTGCAGGCCGCAAGAGTAGCGCCGGCCATTCAGATCCAGAACTCGAAAATTGCTTTCTTCCCGGACTATACGGCGGAGGTGTCTAGGAGGAGGAGAACGTTCTTGGAAGTAAAAAAGAACTTGAGAGAGAAAGAACTGCCGTACTCAATGGTATTCCCGGCTAAGCTACGGGTGGTAGCGGACAAAAAAGTATGGTTTTTTGATTCCCCGGACACGGCCCGGGACTGGCTGGAGGGCTGGCACACCGTTGGACAACAGCGCAGAACGCATAGGCCGGATCAAGACCTCAGAGGAGGCAGCAGAAATGGCTCACAAACATCTGGTCGAGTGGAGGGAGCGGAACGCTCGCCCTCCCATGGATTTGAAGGGGGAGGCGAGGAAGAATAACCCCGGCTCCGGACTCTGCATCACACACAGTCGCCGATCGCCGAACTGACTTGTTGTTTTAACTGCTGCACGTAGACTCTGGCATGGCTGCCCCGAAAGCCTACAGGGAAGCCGCCAGCCCGGGGAGACGCTCTCCCCCCTACACGCAAGTACTCTGGTTGAGGGATGGGAAAAGCACTCTGCTCAGTTGGGGAGGCGGGCAGTTGGAAGTCCGTTAGGCATGGGGGCAGGGAGGGGGGTTTGTTTTGAAATGTTCATGTTGGGAATGTACGCAAATGGTCGAGATCGATGTTTCAATTCTTATGGGAATCAATGCACGCTGTTGGGGACGGACAGCGATAATATGCCCCCATGATGTCTCTGGGTCCCTCGCTGTGCGACGACGCAGCCACTAGACCGGTTGCGTCTCTTGGGCAATACAACATGTACCTCATAATCCCCAATGGCTAACGATTCAGTGCCGACAGGGGGGGTAGCACCCCCGACACACAATGCCCACCTCTGAGCTTGATGTCATGGAATGTGAGAGGTTTGGGGGACAAGGTTAAGTGGGGGTTAATACTGACGGCTATTAAGCGACAGCGACCTACTGTAGCCCTGCTGCAGGAGACACACCTGGTAGGGGGGGCTACAAAGGCCTTGGACAGACGAGGTTACAAAATGTGGGCCCACTCCGAATTCACGTCCGGCTCCAGGGGGTCCGGCATTCTAGTACAGAAAAACTCGCGATTCATGCCCTTATCGTCTAAAACTGATGATCAGGGCTGCTTTGCGGTCATACAAGGAAAGTGGGAGGGGAAACTCTTTAACTTAGTGTCAGTATATATTCCGCCGGCATTGCATTCGGTCCACCTCCCAAGACTAGGGGAATTCCTTCTAACTCTCCCTGAGGGTGAGATCATTCTAGGGGGGGAGTTTAATGCAGTCATGGACACGCAACTAGATAAACACCCCACAACGGCCCCGACGGGGGGAAGCACGTACTTTCGGCGATTTGCAGCAGCCATGGGACTGACTGACGTCTGGAGGCACTTGCACCCGGGCGTGAAACAATACACATTTCAATCCGCGGTGCATGGCAGCCTATCCCGCATTGACTACTTCTTGTCACTGGGAGATGGCCTCCGGCACGTAGATACCCTGGTAATTCACCCTCGAGGTATTTCAGACCACTCACCGCTCACACTGACACTTTCCCTACAGACGAGAGCACGCAAACGCATTTACCCCATTCATGCAACCTACTTTAAAGTTCCACAGGTTCGCAAAGCTCTCAAACATGCCACGAAACAATACTTTCTTGAAAACGTACACTCAGTACGCTCCCCAGCAACACTTTGGGAAGCCTATAAAACGGTCCTGCAGGGGCAAGCCATTAACACCATAACCGGGCATAAGAGGCAACAATCCCAGGAGCTGGCCAATCTGGAGGTGGCACTGCAGGAACGAACCATGGCTCACGAGCTACACCCCTCTCCCTCCACCCTCCACGCACTCACTCTCCAACAGCAGCTGTATAATGATCACCTACGCTTGGTAGTTACAGGGCACATAGCTGACACTCAAAATAGAATTTATGAAGTGGGGGACAAAGCAGGGAAAATGCTAGCGTGGCTTGATAAACGAGAGGGCAACTCCAGGGGGATCCAACGTCTGAAAGATGAACATGGGGTGCCACATTCTGATCCTAGGCGTATCACAGAGCTACTTGCGGCCCATTTTGAACAAGTGTACAACCCGGAACAGGCGATCACACCTGAGAGAGCCAGGGCACTCTTAGCTCCGATCGAGGTCCGAACATTATCGCCAGAGGCGTCTAGTGAATTAGAGGTAGACATCACTGCCGATGAAATCCAATTGGCCATTAAGGCTCTAAACCCGGGCAGGGCAATGGGACCGAATGGAATACCCATAGAATGGTACCAGGCGATGCCGGAGACCCTCAGCGTACATCTGTTGGGGATGTTCAGGGACTGTTTAGAGAGGGGTTCCCTTCCGCTAGATCAGCGAGTGGCAACTATCGTAACTATTCCCAAGCCAGGTAAACCGCCGGAGGAATGTTCCTCTTATCGACCCATTTCCTTACTAAACGCTGAAGTGAAAATTCTGGCTAAACTCCTAGCGCAAAGGATCCTGCCCCATCTGTCATCGATTATACATCCGGATCAATCCGGATTTATGCCACACAGAAACACGGCGTTGAACCTGCGGCGACTGTACGGTGTACTGGCTAGAACGGACACCATCAAATCACCGGCAGTAATTTTAGCACTTGACGCCAAAATGGCTTTTGACTTAGTGGAATGGGAGTACCTTTTCGAAACGCTGAAACATATGGGGTTCGGTCCTCGCTTTATTGCATGGGTCAAACTGCTGTACACGGACCCGGTGGCTCACGTGGTGGCTAACGGCCATATTTCGCACACATTCCCGTTGGGAAGGGGCACGCGGCAGGGATGCCCTCTGTCACCCCTACTGTTTGCCATCTCTCTGGAACCTCTTGCGACCCTCATACGAACCTCACCCCTCCTCAAGGGTATAACATGGAACGGGGGTTGGGAAGATCGTCTGTTCTTATACGCAGATGATATGCTGCTTTATCTTACTGACCCCGAAGGTGGAATACCGGCTTTGTTGCACATTTGCGACACGTACGGCAGTGTCTCCGGCTATACGCTGAACTGGACCAAATCGGAATTGTATGTTTTGCAGGGTCCGGCCCCGAACCTCGACGGAACGTGCCCGCTGCAGCTGGCGGGATCATCGTTTAAATACCTAGGCATACATATCACTAAGGACCCGGCAGAATTCATAGATAAAAATCTGAAACCACACTTAGACAGGCTTAAACGAGATGTTGGATTCTGGTCAGGCCTTCCGTTGACGCTCCTGGGCAGGGCGGCACTCTACAAGATGATGGCGTTACCACGCTTTTTTTACGTCCTCGAAAATACACCCTATCATGTGCCCCCTAAGTTTTTCCAGAAAGTGGCAGCTTTGGACTCCAACCTTCTATGGGGCAACCTCCCGGTGCGCGTGGCACAATCCAAGCTGCACAGAGACTGGTGTAGCGGGGGTATTGCGCTACCAAATCTGAAACTGTACTATTGGGCTGCACACCTTAAGCCAATTAACCAATGGATCCACGCACCGCATACCGAGCCAGCATTCCAGTCAGACAGGGCACAGTTGGGCACAAATAGTCTGTTGGGTCCGTTGTACGATCACCGCAAAGTACGGGCACTAGTGGGCCCCACTAAACTAACAGTTCAGTCGTGGCACACGGCAACGGCAGCACTGGGCTGGAAAGGGAAGGTCACCAAGATGACCCCGCTGTGGGACTCTCGAGCGTTGGGCAATCTAAGGAACACTAAGGGATTTACACACTGGGATACGATAGGAATTACCACGGTGGGTGATCTGTGGGAAGGGAATGCGGTGATCCCTTTTGCCCGGCTAAAAGAACTATATGATCTCGGTGACAGGGAACTTTACAGGTACATTCAAATCCGACACGCATTGCTCACAGCCCTGCCCCCGACACACCACTGCCCGAGTCTTCGCCTCTGGAAGATCGCCTCCTCACTGATTACATGTTAGAAAGGGCGACGTCCCTCACTTACCGTAAATTACTCAATAATACCCCAGATCCTACACTCCGCCTGAGGGAGAAATGGGAGGGGGCGTTAGCGACATGGATGAACATGAATGGAATGAGGCACTTGGGTCCCCTAAGGAAGTGGGCATCTCGGCGCGCATGCGGCTAGTGCAATTTAAGATCCTACACAGGGTTTATTATACGAGGACCATGCTACACCACATACATAGGGCATCCCATCCATACTGTCTGCGTGGGTGCGGAGAGGAAGGCACATTTTTCCACACTATATGGGACTGTCCCAAGATCCAGGAGTACTGGAGGCAAATACTCCGCACACTCTCACAAGCATTAGACCACTCCCTGCTGCCTGACCCAAGGAGGTGCTTACTGAATATATGGGAGCCTACTGACTTGTCCAGATATGAACAACTCTGGGTCACGGCGGGGTTAATGGTGGCGAAACGTGACATAGCACAGCGCTGGGGGGCGGCAGACCTACCGACTAAGTCCCAATGGTGTCTGAACATGGATAGAGTAATGTTGACCGAGAGAGCAGTATACTCCAACCGAGCCTGCCCAGGGAAATGGAACAAGATTTGGTTAAAATGGAATGAATATAGAGGGGATATTTGTGAACCCTTGTCAGAAGACGATCAGGAAGACTCAGATGAGGAGGGTGAAGAGGACTGAAGCTAGGCGGGGTGGATGGGTGGGATGAAGGCCACGGCCACTACACGAGACCTTCCCTTAGAGTTTAGAACTGTGGGACAGGGGGTGGGGGGACGTGTATTGTGGGCAGATACATTCACATACTAGGAAATGAGGTTGAAATAAGCCTCTTCCATGAGACACTTGCAACTTGAACTGCATTGATTCGTGCCAGACCGTATTGTCATTCCTAACAGTTTACCGTTAAGAGTTTGTTGTTTTTCAAAAAAAAAAGAAAAAATACCATCTAAACCACATCTTCTGCTGATAACGCTTGCTCAAACTGCACTTTTATTTTTCACCATGCTCCATCGGACAATTAATGTAACTATTGCTTTGCTGGCCATTTCGCTGAACTACACTGTGAATAACGTCCTGAAAATGGCGGCCGGCCCGCAGGGTTGTAGGCACTCCGCTGTGTACTATGCAAAGTGAAATAAAGGTTTTGGAAAAAAAAAAAATATATATATAATAATTCTGAGCATACAACAATTTTAAGAAATGGGGTGCTATTCAGCAGCGGTCTGCGGGCAACATAAAGACAAAATCGCCCGCTCCCGCGCTGTGACGAGCTTTTGTACCTGAGCCCCGCCTCCGACTCCTCCTCCCTCCGGCCAATTAGCTAGGCCTAGGGGTCGAGATCTTAGCGGAGCTTCAGGGGAAGTGGCGAGATGGAGCTATCAAAGAGTTAGAGGTGAGATCCCAATTTCCCAATTCAATTAAATTCCCAATTCTATTAAATTTTTTTTAAATAATTCTGAGCATCCAACAATTTTGAAAAATGGGGCGCTATTCAGCAGCGGCCCGCGCGGCAACATAAAGACAGAATTGCCCGCTCCCGCGCTGTGACAAGCTTTTGTACCTGAGCCCCGCCTCAGAATCCTCCTCCCTCCGGCCAATTGGCTAGGCCTAGGGGTGGAGATCTTAGCGGAGCTTCAGGGGAAGTGGCGAGATCGAGTTATCAAAGAGTTAGAGGTGAGATTTCAATTTCCCGATTCGATTCAATTCCCAATTCTATTCAATTTTTAAAAATAATTCTGAGCATACAACAATTTTAAATAATGGGGCGCTATTCAGCAGTGGTCCGCGTGGCAACATAAAGACAGAAAGGAATGAATGTCTTCAGTCCGAATTTTGCCCGTGGATCCAGAATTGTGGCAGAAATTAAATGTTCGTGTGACAAAATCTTATTGTGCGCCCTTGTATTTTCAGCTAAGCGATAGGCTAAGCTCTCCACCAAGTCACAAGCTTCCTTTTTTCCTCTACAAATTGGTATGATTCAGACACCTTCAGCTGATGCTCTAGCATTTGCAATAATGGGATAGCTTGGCCCATTGTACAGTCCTCCTTGCTGACTTCATGTGTGAAGACCTCAAAAGGACGAAGCATCTCAGTCAGGCAATGAACTAGGCCCCATTGGTCCATCTGAAGGATCATGCCTTTCACAGTAGCATCCCCTCTTCGCATGACATATTGAGTGGCCTGTACTGCTCAAACAGACGATCAAGCATGTAACAAGTAGAGTTCCTACGTGTTGCCACCTCCTGGATGAGTGCTTTGACTGGCATCTTATATTCACGTTGAATGATCCTCCTTCGAGCTTTAAAAGAATGGCTGAAATTAGTGCATATTCTTTGGCAGGTGGTCAGAAAGTTGCTGACTATGGTTTATTTTTTCAGAAAGTCTTGAACTATAATGTTTATGCAGTGCGCCAAACACGGAACCCTGAAATAGGAACCAAGGTCCATGGCCTTAAGTACATTGCTGCCATTATCTGTGGCAAAAAAAATACTAAGCCCTCTTGGGCGCAGCCTTTCAAAAACCTTGCTGCGAAACTCGTCCAAAATGTTTAGAGCAGTTCATATAGCTTATCTCTAACCCCCACAAAAGAGACCCAGTGTGCAGTGATGCACAAGCAATCTGTGGCTTGGCAACTGATCCACATGTCTGTTGTCAGGTGGATATTCTGAACAGCACTCTGCTGCAAAGCTTGTCCAAACAATTCCAGCACATCATGATGTAGTGCCGGAACAGCAATTCTTGCAATAACAGGAAAGGCTGGGAACCTTCCATTTCGGGCAGATGGCTGACACAAATTCAAGGAAACTCACCCCTTCAACAAATGAAAAAGGGAGAAGGTCCAGTGCTAACATTTTAGCCAGCTTTGCTTTGTACAACCGTGCCATTGGGTGGTTGCGTTGGAACTGCCCCTCCAACCTAAGCATGCTCTCAATGGTAGGCTAGGTTACTTTCCTTTGTGGTGCTGTTGTTTTCATTAACCAACTTAGGCTCAACGACGCAGTTTGTCTTATTCCGGTACTCGGTTGCCTTGATGTCTCAGCCTGACTCTGAGTATGACTCTTACTGCGGTGCCACTCAGATGTTACTAAGGAGGATGTGGGCGGTACCACTACACTACTGGGGACAGGGCTAGAAATACCTCCCTCTTCTTTATCTTCCACCGCAATAATATTGTCCACTTATTCCTGACCAACTTCAATGGGTTGAGTTTTTCTACTTTGTTTTAAGTGAAGTAGGTGATTCTGCGATGACTTGCTTGGCCTCTGGTACCATAGTTTGTACCAAGATTACCCCGCCAAACACCTTGTCGACAAATTGAGCATATAGTAAGCATGGGCGAAATTTGCGAATTCGCGTTCCGGGAATTCGCGGATTTCCCCGCGAAATCACCAAAAAAATCTGCGAATTCACGAATTTTCCAGCGAAATCGCGCATTTTTTTGCGATGTGCCCTGGAGTACTGTCTACTGGCTAATCCAGTAAGTGCTCCCTCATTGGGTAAATGTATAGTGCTTTTACTACACTGCAGCTGCGTAAAGGGCCAGAAGATGTGTCTCCAGTGACCATGTGTGCCTGTAACACAGGCACAGGCACACATGGTCACTGGAGACACATCTTCTGGCCCTTTACGCAGCTACAGTGTAGTGAAAGCTCTATGGGGCAGATTTACAGCGGCACAGTTGCGTCACTTTTGTGACGGAGCGGCAGCACAAAAGATGCGCCATAGTGCTGGGTATTAACAACGTGATGCATCTGAGAGATGCGTCATGTAAAGCCCTGCGCCATCAGGAGGCATTCCGGCGCAGGGGGGGGCCTTCCTGCACAGGAACGCCTCCTAAAAGTGGCTGAGTGAAATCTACAAGATTTCAGTCAGTCACTTTTAGGCCAATGCTGCGTCAAAACCCTGCGTCTGCTTGAAGCAGGCGCAAGGTTTGACGCAGCATTGGGGAGATAGGGCCCCCCAGAGCATTGCTGGAGCTGCGTCGCGCTTGCGACGCAGCTCCAGCAATGCGCTGCTTCTACGGCACAGATGCGTGATGCACCTGTGCCGTTTGTGCCACGCGGCGCACCATGGGTGGCGGAGCTGTGGCGCACAATAACTGGCGCATCCCTAGTGATGCGCCAGTTATTATAAATCTGCCCCTATACATTTAGCCAACGAGGAAGCACTTACCGAATAGACAGTAGAAAGTACTCCAGTTGAGTAGAGGTATTGCACAAAAAGGTGGCATCTTAGTGGACAAACACGCAGGGCGGGATTCATTCTGCCCCCTGTTAGACTCGTTTTTTGTGCCCTTCTGCCCTCTGTTAGGCTAGTTTTTCCCTTGTTTTTCTGCCCTTCTGCCCTCTGTTAGACTCGTTTTTCCCTTGTTTTTCTGCCCTTCTCCCCCTGCACAACCACAACACCACTCAGCACCACCACATCGTCACTCAGCACCACCACAGCACCACCACAGCACCACTCAGCGCCACCACAGCATCACTCAGCACCACCACAGCATCACTCAGCACCACCACATTATCACTCAGCACCACCACAGCACCACCACAGCACCACTCAGCACCACCACAGCATCACTCAGCAGCACCACAGCATCACTCAGCACCATCCCAGTATCATTTAGCACCACCACAGCATCACTCAGAATCACCACAGCACCACTCAGCACCACCACAGCAGCACTTAGCGCCACCCCAGCATCAATCTGCGCAACCATTCAACAACAACTGGTTCAAATATGTTCTCTCAATGTTTCAAGCTTTATTACAAATGTCACAAAAAGATGTTAATATTTCACTTCTGTTCTTGGATTTTCGTCACAATAAAATACAGTGAACATAATCTTCACAAAAGTTATTTACAAAAGTTTAAGCTATTGCCATTATAACTTAAAATCACTTTTATTCAAGTATTAATTATTTAAAAAAATTAAAAGCCATTGTAATTTGTAATATCAATACATCTAAGTCACGTAAATACAAAACATGTTGCATCACAAATGCTATAGGTGTCACATTTGCGAAAGTTATAACTAATGGCTTTGTAAATGACAAAGCTATTAATTTAGCTATTTTCAAAACCAAAACATAAATAAAAAAAATTGTCATTTACAAGACCAATAGCTCAAACTTTCCTAATGAGAGACCTATTGCATTGAAAATGCTTGTTTTTATATCTGTCAGTGCTTCCTGTTGAGGTTTAATTTTCGTGACAGGTGCCTCATTGCCTACTTGTAACTATGCTCTGACCCTGCTTCAAGGGTCAGAGCAGGGTCAGAGACTAGTTGCAAGTAGGCAACGAGGTGCCAGGAAGCACTTACAGGCTTACAGCAGCAGGTGCCCAAGTTGAAGTTAATTTCTTTGTAACCCTTTTGTAAAAGGTTACAAAAAATTAGCTTCAACTTTTGCACCTGCTGCTGTAACCCTCTAAGTGCTTGGCTGAAAATTCGTCCCCGCTGATTCGCGGATTTTACCGCGATTTCGCGAGATTCGCGGATCGCGAAATCGCAGAAAATCCGCAAATTCCGCGAGCGGAACGAATTTTCAGCCCATGCTTAGCATAGAGCAACGTTCTCCTCCTTGGTGCTAACAGAAAAGAAGTCCCAAACTGGGGAGGAGAACTTTCTGGCACTGCTGGATGTGCCACTTTCAATACCATATGAACTGGAGGGTGGGCTTGGAATGTGCAGCTACACTGTGACTTTTACTACCACTTGCTACAGAGATGGTTCAGCTGGATGTAGGTCTCTGCCGGTCCTTGGAAAATATGGCAGCTGGAGGTCGTGGTGGTGTAACCTGTGTTGGTGGTATCCGTGCTACATCCCGCTCGGTAGCAGCCTTTCTGGATAGGGTGAGCATGTCAGTCTCCATTCCCTTTGGGGCGGGAGTGATGTGCGTGATGACTGGCTCGTCTTCATCAACATTATCCCCCTCTTCTACATCTACCTCCATAACTCTAAGTTTTTCTGGAACCTTCCTTTTCAGAAGCATTGTCTTGTGGCGTGCATCACTCTCAGACTGAGCTGGTGGCTGCCAAGTGGCATCACGATCATCAGAAGCGGGGCTTAAAGAAGAAGAAGATGGACTAAGCCTCCTTTTCCTTGCTGTTGGTCTGGAAGGCAATAGATCTTCAGAAACAGTAGTTTGCTCCACGTTGTCTGCAGGAAGCTCGATTTCCTGAAATGCCCCTACTTCAGGAGCAACAACTACTATTGTGGGCTGTTCTTGCGGCTGCTGCTGCTGTTTTTGCGGCTGCTGCTGCTGCTGTTCTTGCTGCTGCTGTTTGGGCTGCTGCTGCTGTTGCGGCTGCTGCTGTTGTTGTGGCTGCACACTTATCTGCTGAGTTTCCGCCTGGGTTGATTGTGTACTACTTTGCGATAATGACATTTCAACATCGCTGCTTGTTAGTATACTGACTACCTCTGCAACACTCAAGGGCTTGGGCCTAGGTTGGCGGGGTTGGACCGCTGGTGCGGAGGTGCTGCTCCCAGCTTGGTTCCCGGACAAAGCTGCTGGAGGTTTAACTTTTTTGGACCCAAAAAAACATTGGCCGGCACACCAGGCGTGGTTAAAGGCACTTCCTTTTTCGGTTCCTTCTTCTCACCGGCAACTTTCTTGGTACTGGACTTGGTACCTTTCTTTGGGGCCATCTTCTTCAGATGTCGGGCAGGACGCAGGTACACAAGGTGCAGAGATGTCTGTGGTCACACGTGGACGTGATGTGGTGAGCAGCAGAACTTCTGTCTGGTAGTGCGACGGGTGATGATGATGACACCTCCTCCTCTGCCTTTTTGTGCACCTAAAAGCATATAAGCCAGTAGAAGAACATCAGTGAAATGTTGCATTTGTTGTTGTAGTTCAGTTACTTACTGTACTACTGCAAACAAAAGATATAGTCTAGCCATTTCTGAGACTTTGTCAACAGGGGGTATGTTATACTACCGTGTACACACACTACACTCTCAGGAAGGATAGGAAAGAGAATAAGAACCCCCAAAATAAAAATGTAATTGAAGTGGGGTGGGCCCTATTTGCCATTAAATTATTTGAGCATCACATTCATGGAGCTGCTGCTGGCAAAGGGGGTGGATGGATGGAAGCAGTAACCCAATAGGAAAACCCTGCAGGCCTGTATGGCAAAAGCAGGACACTAATAACTCTCAAAACAAAAAAAGGCCACCTGCCACATGGACACCCACAAATCACAAGCAACAAGCAGGGGGCCTGGGAAACACCAGGAATGCAAAAATGTCAGATTATTGCAATTTCCACGAGCGGAACAGACTTTGACGCCCAGGCCTAATGGTAATTGCCACAGGTTTATATACTCACTCACTGTGCTCACATGCTTGGTGTGCAGTCTTGGCTGCAGTGCACAGAAATCTTGCTCTGCAGCACACCAAAATTCATTTTTGAGAGGGAACGTTACCCAAAACTATAACATCAGATTGAAAACCTCAATGTACTTCCCTTTTCTGGAAACATTTATTTATTGCCTTGAAAATCCAGTCCCCACGAGTTTCCATCCAGAAACAGATGGCGAAATGGAGTGGGGTAGCCAAGAGTTGACAAAATACCTCTGTTGCTTCACCCCCAGATCTAATTCCTCATAAGTAGAGCCATTGTGGAAAACCAAGTTCGCTTACAACTCATATCATGCGGCCCTTTGCATGTCAGAATCCTATGCAAACTATGGATATCAAACAGGGTACCTTCCTTTATTATAGCTTTTTTGTTACGGTTCCATTCCTAGTCTTGCCCTGTGCTTCAAACACATGGTGCATCTAGCACAAACAATGAATTACAACGTCATCAATGGCAAGACTAATTACAAACAGGTTGCTGACTGTCGTCGTCAGCCTGGTCCTACTAACTTACCTTGAGACAAAGGGGTCTATTAGGATGGCGGGCAGACTTTTGTCAGCCCGCCACCCTAGTGGTGCTGGGACTGGATGCCAGTGGTGCGGCGGTCCCACACCGGCAATTAGAATGCTACTGCCATGGTTGTTAAGGGTTCATATGCACCAGTGATCTGATTGGTGGTTCTAGGGTTTGACATAGACACTTTTGCATTTTTGGTATGCCTTTCATGAACATATGTGTGATAATGAGCATGTAATCTACTGAGCTTATTGTATTTTTGCTTAACAACCGAGTTCTTGCTTCCCAGAACTTCATTGTAATTGGTGTTACTTTGTGGGTAGCAATGCTTGTTGTAAAATCAAGAGCCTGCTCCGCCTCATGTAAATACATCTTTCAACCACTGCGGTTGATTCCATGTGAGTCATGTGCACAGTGTTAGTCACACCGCATTGAAGGTATAAAAGGGCTCACTTCGGCGAGTTACTGTGCTTCGCTTCAAAGCGTCACCACATGCGTCACGGACCCTTCTCTCCGGACCCGCTTCTTCCCAGCTCCTGAATCCGACTTGCTCTTACCTGGATCTTGACTTCTCCTTCCCACGGCAGGATCGTCTTCTGTTCCCTGGACTCCCCTTGATCTTTGGACGCTATGGAGCTCCTCTTCCGATTTCCTCTTCTTCCAGAGGTCCCGGTCAGCTGCAAACTACTTCCTGGTTCTAAAACGAAAGCATAAAATAACATTTGGGTTACTTGGCAACCAAGTGCTCAGTTTCTTACAACAAATCTAATTGGCAGCAAACCGGTAAGACTTCAAATACAAGGAAGCAACCGGTAAGACTAATTTTGTCAAGAAAAGTGATACTCAAGAAGTTAACTTGATTAATAATCAGATATTATTTGCAACTAAAGACAGAGCATTGTTTTCTTAATCGAACAATCATAGCCCAAAACGTGAACACTGTTAACTCTTTAGTGTCTCCTAGAAAGGAGAACGGAGAACGTTACCAAAAGTGAATAGAGCATTACTGTGCTTTTATTATGTGAAATGAATACTAGGCGAATAGTGTAGATTTTCATTCACTTCATGTTTTAGTGTATTTGTGTTTCTTTTTTTTTATTTACTATTTCAGAACCCCACAGAAAGAAACTATCATAGAGTTTGAAGGTATGAATAAACGTTTGGATGCTTAACTAATATTAAGACTAACATTATTAACCAGTTAATCATATATGTAAGGAATTTGAAATTGCCAATTTTTTTCTGTCCTTTTAAGGTGACTAAAAGCTATGCAAAGAATCTGAGACACCTAAAAACTGTAGAAGTGATTGTGTGGGTTTCCTGGATTGTGGTATGTCATTACTAAAGGTAGTGTAACAAAAGCACAATGTTTCAGTAAATAGAGGTTGTGATATTTATAGTTATTCTGATGTTATCTGTATAGAAGAATAACTTGGCTTCTGATAAACAATCAAGGAAGGTCCAGAGCACTTCAATACGAGAAACTACATCGGACCCTCCGGACGAAGGCCCAGTGTTTTGTCTTGTTTCTCTCTCCACTTCCCCTTTCCCCCAAGGACACATTCGTTTGGCAAGTGTTTTCTTTCCCTGCTATACTGATTGGTTCAAGGTGGAATTAGGACAATACAACGTCACGAAGGAAACACTGGGACATTGTGAGTGACCATTTAATAGAGAGCAAAGCCAACTCAGTTTAGAGAACCAGTCCCTTAGGCAAGAATTAGATAAGACCAGATCAAAGTTTACCACTTGGAGGGAATCTTCTGAGGAAGGACACGCCAT
This sequence comes from Lissotriton vulgaris, assembly GCF_964263255.1. Classification (NCBI taxonomy): domain Eukaryota; kingdom Metazoa; phylum Chordata; class Amphibia; order Caudata; family Salamandridae; genus Lissotriton; species Lissotriton vulgaris. Next base: position 1,088,107,571 of record NC_141695.1, read on the forward strand.
TCTAACTCCCTCCAAATTTGGCACAACCTTTCAATCTCAGAACACATCAGGTCAAATCGCAGAACAACCTTTACAATTCACAGTAGTAACCCCGAGTCCTATTCCCTTAGCTAACCCAGAAAGGTTTACAGGAGACAGTAGTCGTTACACAACGTTCATGAGTCATTGTCAACTACATTTTTTGTGTAAACCACAGACTTTACTTCAGACACCTCAAAGGTAGCCTTTATCATTTCCTACTTAGGAGGGGTGGCAGCTAACGGGGCCATGCCATTGGTAGATACCAATGATCCTATTCCCTTAGCTAACCCAGAAAGGTTTACAGGAGACAGTAGTCGTTACACAACGTTCATGAGTCATTGTCAACTACATTTTTTGTGTAAACCACAGACTTTACTTCAGACACCTCAAAGGTAGCCTTTATCATTTCCTACTTAGGAGGGGTGGCAGCTAACGGGGCCATGCCATTGGTAGATACCAATGATCCTATTCTACATAACTTGAATAATTTTAAGTTAGCCATGTCCATTCTATTTGCTAATCATGTGTTCATCCAAACATCTGATAATGAGCTCCTAAATCTGCACCAAGGATCAAAAGGCCTGATAAATTATGTCACCAATTTAAAAGATTATTAGCCGAGACACATTGGCCCAAAGAAAAAAGAGTATCCTTATTTTACAGAGGTCTTAGGGTCGACCTGAAAGATTCCTTAGCCCATATAGTCAACTTGCCTGAAAATGTTGAAGAATTCCAAGATTTAGTAGTCAAGTTAGATTGTAGACTGGGGGAACGAAAAAAGTGAAAGACCCAGAGTGGACATCAGCAATCTACATTTTAAAATAGACAAAAAGGAAATCGAGGATAAGGGTTCAATTGTAGAACCAATACAGATTGGAGGAGTGAAGGGACCTCTTTCACTCAAAGAAAAAGAACGAAGACGTAAAGGAAACTTATGTCATTATTGTGGTTAATCAGGTCATTTCACAAAAGACTGTCTAGTAAAATCTGCTAAAAGGAAAACATTAGCAGTTGTTAGAGATTTGCCTCAGGTGTCGGGAAACTAACTTCCTCGGGGAAAGTGGAGATTGTTTCCCCGGGATGCAATGTTCAAAAGATCTCTCAATATGCAACCAATGTAATAAATCGAACTCCTAGGCATTTCACAGTGAGATTAATTTTAATTTTATCCACACAGCAAAGACATAGCATTCCTGTTCTTATTGATTCAGGAGCCACTGGCAACTTTTTTGACCTAGAATTAGCCCGAAATTTACAGTTAACTCAAGTACCCAAAAAAGAACCAGAGCCTGTACGGGCAGTGGATGGCTCAGCACTGTCTCCTAGTTTAATTAGGTTTCATACTACACCTTTGACCTTGGTTGCTGACAATGGGCATACTGAGAATACCATATTTGACATTATAGACACACCAACTTTTGGGGTAATTCTGGGAGTTCCTTGGCTTGAACTCCATAACCCTAAAATTGATTGGGTCAAGCGCACAGTAACCCTAGACTCACATCACTGTAAACTTAATTGTTACCAAGAAACCAAAGACCCGGTAATTCCTCTTTTGTGCTGCCTTGAATCAAGAATCCTCGAACATCCCTGAAGAATACCAGGACTTCTCCGATGTTTTGGATCCAGTCAAGGCAACCAAATTACCACCTCACAGAGTCTACATTTGTAGAATTGATTTAATTCCCAGAGCTGTGTTACCTTGTAATAGGCTATACGCCCTAGCAGAACCAGAGAATCAATATCTAAGATTATATCTGAATAAACTATTAGAAATTGGCTTTATCCTCCACTTAACCTCGCCGGTCTCGTCGCCACTTTTCTTCGTTGCTAAGAAGACCGGCGATCTTAGAGCGTGCAATGACTATCGCGCGGTAAACAAAGCAACAATCAAGAATAGATATCCACTACCGCTAATCCCACTATTTTTAAATCAATTGAAAGGCTCAAGTATCTATACCAAGTTGGATTTACGAGGAGCTTATCACCTAGTCCGCTTCAAGGAAGGTGATGAGTGGAAAACAGCCTTCTGAACCAAGTTTGGCCTTTTTGAGTATACTGTGATGCCCTTTGGCCTTTGCAATCACCAGCTGCATTTCAATACTTCATCAATGAGGTATTGCATGATCTCTTGGACATCTGTGTCATAGTATATATAGATGATATTCTAATATAGTCAAAAAATCCGGAAGATCACAAGCAACACGTTTGTTTGGTTTTAGAGAGACTAAGAGACAATTCTTTGTTCGTAAAACTAAAAAAATGTGTTTTCCATGCATCTAAAGTTGAGTTTTTAGGGTACTGGCCTTCTCCCGAGGGGATCATATTGGTTCCAAAAAAGGTAGAAGCAATTTTGAATTGGCCTACTCCAATGTCAGTTAAGGACACACAAAGAATTCTGGGATTTGCTAATTTCTACAGACGTTTTATTTCAAAATTCTCCGAGATTGTTGCACCAATTACACAGTTATTAAAAAAAGGGAAAAAGTTTCAATGGAATTTGGAGGCCGAACAAGGTTTTAAAAATTTAAAGAGGGCCTGTACCTCAGCTCCCATTTTAATTCATCCTGATCCAG